>NC_134372.1:21205169-21843961 GCF_035582795.1 Mycteria americana
ATTCACAACCAGAACAAGTTGCTTTTTGATTTTTTTGTGGAAGGCCATTCAAGAGCTCAGCCAGCCAAAGTGGATTTAGGCAGTCAGGGTCAGCCTAGACAGAGCTGAAGTTCAAGGACCAGTGTGTAGCCGATGGTTTTCTTTGCCCACTGCAGCAGAGGTAGGGCTCTTTGCAGCTCTGAGACTGTGAGGAAGCGCAGCGTGGGCTGAGGAGGCAGGGATGTGTGCATGCGTTCATTCAGCAAGCAAAAACATATATATGCAGCTGCATACACTCTATTTACACAATTTTACTAGGATGTTTTTATTTTTTATTACACTATAAAACAAGAATAAGTGATCAGAAACAAAAGAATTTAGTTATCAGCTGCCAAAAACAAGACAGAGAGAGAAGCATTGCAATAAATTGCACAGTCCATAAAAAATTCCAGTGTATTAACAAAAGTGCTGCAGAGCAGACAACAGGTAATGATAAAGCTGAATGTAATTACTAAAGAAAAAAATTCTTTTAAAATACTGGGGTATTCCCAGTTGAGAAACATTGCTGATCTACAGTTTAGTTGGCTGGATGAATTAATACCCACATTAAAGTGAGGAAAAGCAGAAGCAAGCCTGAATTTGGCAACAAATCCTACCCAGGTCATGTTTAGGAAGTGGGAGTACCAAGGCCTTTCTTTTCCATCAGATCACTCCGCATTTTTACCATACCCTCTGAATATGCGACTGACACCTTGTCTGGCCCAACTGAAGTAACACACTAAATCTCTGCAAATAGGCTGCCTGCTGCCACCCTTCTCCGCAATCCCAGCATACCAAGTGATAAGTTCCTTCTTTTTTTCTGACACAGGCTATGAACCCTCAACTGTACACCGGAGACACAAATTCTCAAAACCTAAATGCAAAACTCTATAGGCTGCTCAGCTTAGTGCTTTGTTAACAAAGCCCAGATGAAAACTCTCTCAGGTTGTCCCTTTTATCAGTTTTCCCAGCTGATACAAGATGTGGAGGCTGACATCGAAACAATGTGCTAGTTAGAGGATTCAGAGTGCATTGACCAAGTCATTGTAGTTAATCAATTACCCATTCCATGGTCCTAATAGCTCTTTAGATCTCATTTTGCTTAGTGAAACAGCGAACTCAAGTGCTCAACTATACAATTTATTAATGAAAATTCGCTTTATAGTAATTTTAGAAATTATGGAATGGAAAATAAAGATGATTAACAGTGCCTGCAAAGATTCAAGAAATGTATATAAGGTTTTAGAACTTCGTTGTGAATCAGTAAATCCAATCTATGAATAAATGTTATATCAGAATTAATATTAACATAGTGGTAACTTATTTTAATTTTTGCATAACCTATTTTGGAGGGCTAGTTTTTATATCAGCATGAGCTGTTGGTCTTTAATCTTTCATTAATTTCATTCATAGCCTTTTATTAATTTGCCAATCAAGCTTTATATTTGAATTAAAAGCTCTGGGACTTGGACGTATCAAGTCAACCAAACGATTTCAAAATCAGGATTTAGGAATTTAGACAGTTACTTAATTACAGCAAACACTAAGTTCATTCACAATTGCCTTCTCATCATGATACTCATGGTCACACCCTTCTCTTCATCAGTTTTGCTCCTTCTGCAGCCTTTATTTTTTCTAAGAATAGAAGCACCGGAAAAAAGGGTCTTCTAGAAAACAAAAGAATATGGACTGTGAAATAAAGGACTGGTTTGCATTGCATGTGTTCTGCAAGTCACATCAAATTTGTAGCACAGTTCTTAATTATCAAGGTATATCTCAGCCAGTTTGCCTTTCAGGTGCACAGAGGGATGGGCGGATCCTCTCACGATGCAGCTGCGAAGCACTGCTGAACTGTCTCGCATTTACTTTTTCTTCTGTTGTCATCCATCACCAGTACTTGTGCACCTTCCCTGGCCCTGACCACAGCCATCCAGCACATGCATGGCAGGACATACACCCAGGCAGCTCACGGGTGCCATCCGCTGCGGCACTGCTGTCTTTCTGCACCCAGGACCTCTTCTCTGCATGCCAACCCAGACGCAGCCATATTTGTCATATTTTTAAGTACAAGACAATGTTACGGCTATGCGTGGGACAAGGAAGAGGAAGATAGAGTTATCACACCAGGCAGGAATGCATATGGGCATAGCCGGGTCACTCCTATCTGCATTCGGGGGTTTCAAGCCCATGCATCTTTGTAATGTGCTACTTGTAATGCTACTGTCTAGTGACCTTAATGCCCAGCTGCTGCCTTGTGAATATGAATATCATGAATATCAAAGTTACTGCAGTGTTTACATTGAGTTAGAAAATTGATCCCATCCCACCCACAGGCACTAGCTTGTCTTCCAAGGTACGTATCCTTGTTATTAGTAATTTATAGGCAGCATTTGATATTGCAGACAGAGTGGGGCAAGGAGCAGTGGAAGGAATTGCTGTCAGCATGGTAAGATGCATACATAACTGGGGGGCCTTAGGATGCTATTACCTGGTCAACTCATACTGTGTAGGACCAAAATGATACCTTTTCTCTTGTGTGCAGCCTTATCTTTCTTCCATTGGCTATAGCAATTCTGCAGAGTCAAAACAACCTGCTGCTCAAGCTGCAAACTAACATCACCAAAAAAACCATTCCATTTTCTGTTGAAGGCCAGCTGTGAAACGGCACCCTTAGATCCAGGCAACTTGCTGTTTCAAATGCCTTTCTCACTTGTAGGTGAGAGAGCAAATGGCTTCTTTGAAATAGAAGACATCTCAAGCAGGAGTGAAGGCCACTGACACAGCAGAGTTGGAGGCACAGGAGTCCAACACTGAGCAAATCTTGTTGAGACTCTGCTCATCCTAGCAGGGCTGCAAGTTGTCATGTAGCTCAGGTACAACCTGTGCAGTTCAACCCCATGCCATCCAGCAAGTGAAAGAGTTAACCAAAACCAAAGCTACTCAGCATATACCCAAGTGCTGCAATGATTCCTAAAGAGGCAGGGAGCCCAGGAGAGGGTCAGGGACTTGGCGTGGAGAGGAGTAGGCACTGAGATGGGGCTGAAAGGGATTGAGCAGACTCAAATTTCCCTCTGTAAATGTTCAGCATGGACCCTGAGAAGCCCAGGTACTTTCCCTGTCCTGGGTCTGCTGAGCACCAGCTTGGACCCAAGTTCAGCTGGGCATTGTCCTCCGTCTAAACCCCATTGGTCCCTTATCTCCCAAGGTGGGAGCTTCCAGGAGAAGAAGCAGTGGGAGAGTCACACTGGAGTCTCACTGACATTTTAGCATCCCTGCATGCCTGTGATGAGTTTCTGACCTGAGTCAAGACAAATTGAAGCTTCAAAATTCCCCTTCTTTTGCAAAACACAGTTGGAGAGGTGAGAGGAGCTGGTGGCTCCCAGCCCCATGAGATGGAGGCACAGACATGACCAGTTTGCAGGTGCCTCTGCTCTGCATATGCGGAGCCAGTGCCGTGGCACTCTCCCACTTTCATCTTTGGGGTGTAAGTGTTGCAGTTCTGGCAGTAGCCTGAGGGGAAATTGTTCTGGAAACTTTGAGCAAAGCAGGTTCCACTGCTTCAAAGTAGGAAGTGGATGACAAAAATACATAATTGCCTTCTTAAGAAAATAAAAAGTAACTTTTTTTGGCAGATTGGCAAGTATACACTTCCTACGCATTTTCCCTTCTACCCAAAACATGATTCCAGCCTTATTTTTATTTCAGGAACTGTGAATTATGAAAGGGCTCTCCCCTCCCTCTTCCTCTGCCTTTTTCTCTCTCCCTCCAACTCTTTCTCTCCCTGCCCATTCCTAACCAGTGTTATGTTAGTTTATAACCTTCACATGCAGACCTTGTTTTAATTTACTTCATACACACGTTGCAGGGCCCACAGGACAAGGATTGGTTTGCTGCTGCTGTGGCTTTATGAATAAATCCTTTTACTAAACAAAATCCCCCAGCAGTGCCACGGCTGGGTGATATATTTTACTAAATCCCAGTGCCCCTTGTCCCACACTTTTCCAGGTGCAAGGTGCTTGTGCCTGCCTGGAGCCAAGAGCAAGCTGCCACATCCCCTTGGCTGCCCCCCAGCCTGTGGGCTGGCCCTTTGTCTTGCTCTCCAGACACCCCGGGGCACCTGCCGCCACCAGTACCCACTTGCTGCTTGCACACCAGGGAGCTCTGTGGCTCTGTGGTGGGTCAGGCTGCTCGCCCTTGCATGGGTGATTACAAATCCCCTTCCTCCCGAGAGGGGAGATGCTAGCTGTGAAGCTGTGCTTGCTGTCAGCTGCCACGTGGCCTTTGTAGATGTCCAGATTTTCTCCAGTTAAGCCTGCTTGGAGGAAGATGTAGCTGTTGGTTGGAGCTGCTGCCTTTACACAAATGCCAACCTGTGCTGACAAACCAAGTCCATGTAGGCAGGTGGCACACGCCAACACTGGGAAGCTTTCCTGCCTCTTACCTGCTGGTCCCCACAGGTTTGGTTATAGAATTATGCAGGCAGCAGCATCATTGCTCTCTCTTTGACCAGCCTCAATCTTTGCAGACCAACTGCTGCAAAGGGCAGCCCAAGAAGCTCTAAAGCGACAGGGAGTAACCCCCTCTCCCCAGGGGCAATGCCTGGGGGCACACCTCAACCCACAAGGCAGGGAAGGGAGGCGGGATGGTTTTGTGGGGGTTTGCAGGACATCCATCCCTTGGAGGAAGAGCTGTGGGAGAGAGATGCAAAGTCACGTGTGGAGCAATGTACAAGTAAAGGCTGACCCTGATCAACTTCACTCCTTCGCTGCATCTGCTATGGTTTATGCCAATGCACTGGCAAGACTGAGAGCCAGCATAAAGCACCTGGATGGTGGAGATAAGTGTCCCTTGGAGCTTCTGGCATCAGGGCAGGCAAGAAGAAAAGGGTTGGGCAGTCTCTGTCATGAAAAAGGCACTTGACCCCACAACCCTCCTCCCATTAAGTGCCCCACACATGACTGTGATGCTGTGAAGCCCCAGCTGGACTGGCTCAAAAGTGAGTTGAGAGCTGCAGGCAGAGCGTGGGAAGTGCTGAGAGTTTCCCACAGCTCTCCTTTGGGATCCTGGTGATGGGCAGGAGGCATTGCCTAAACACCAACCACGAGACTAGTAATGCACCTGGACACGATGGGTGAAATGCCATGGGAACATCAGCCACGCATCCCCACCTCCAGGCATGCCAAGGAGTGTTTCTGTCCTGCATGTCCCCTGTGGACTTTCTGCAATGTGAAGACTAATGCATCTTTCCTGCTATGCCCAAGAAGAGATCAAACTGCCCCAAACCAAATCCTTCCAGGACAAGTAATGTAAGCAGGAAAATAGCTGTCCATTTAACTCTTCCTTGCAGGAGGGAGACAGACTAATTTTTAACCTCCCTCCCTTCCTTCTGCCCCATCACTAATCTATGGTGGAAGCTCTCTCGCTCGGCTCTCGTCCCCTTTGGCCACCCTCAGGCACCTCACACTGCTGAGATGCAGGGAGTCCCGCTCCAAAAAGCAACTGACAGCATCTGCTGAGCATGTCAGCCCACACCAGGTAGCATGCTGGCTCTTGTCTTGCCTTGCCAGCTGCCCATCGGGAGCCCTGCGGGTGCTCACTGGGCAGCGGCTGCCATCAGAGGGCATGGTCCTGGGCTCTGGGGGGCTCAGGGCAGGGAGCCCAGCTGTGCCTAAAGCTGTGACAGCTGCTGCTGGTCCCAGATGACAGGAGAGTTTAAGGTGCTTGTAATAGGTCACCTGCAGACACAAAGTTGGGATGCAGCTCTGAAGGAGCCTATGGAGAAGCAACACAAGTGCAACCAGCCCTAACACCCCCAGAGGCTTCTCCTCCTGACTGAGCTGGGCAGCAATTTCCAGCACGGTGGTGCAGAGCATGTGGTTCCTAGTGCCGCGCTGAACTCCTGCCTGCACCCCTCTCTCTGGAGCAATTTCCACCTCTGCTACAAGCAGCACTATGCTGCGGCTGTCACAGTATCTGTCTCTGTAGCATCTCGTCCCTGGCTCCAGCCCCTCAAGACATCTATGGTCTTGGCAGAAAGAAAAGTCACCGGAGACCATGCATAGTCCCTGTGACTCTCCAGCTGGTGAAAGGGTCCCAAGCCTGAGCTTTGGCAGAGGAAGTTGTGGTGCTGGCATCCAGCATGGAGCATTTTGGAGACCGGGGACCTGCCATCCCAGGGGTGGTCCCCCAGTGGTGGTCAGGTCAGAGTCTTCCCAGGCTTCCCATCCCTGCACCAGAGCTAAGTGTTCCTTTAACACTGACAAGGATCCAGGGAGCAGGGATGGGACTGCAGGTGGCTGTGCTCCCTACTTAGTCCCCTCCAGAAGCAGGTCCCTGCTAATTGCTCTCCCTCCAGTGCAACGAGACAGAAATACCTCCCTGTGCAGGGCTGGGCTGCTGCTTGGAGAATAAATCCCCTTCCTAAAGGCTGAGCTCAGCCAAGTGCACCCAACCCACCCCCCCAAGCTCTCGGCGCAGAGCGAGCTTCCCAGGCCCCCAACCCATCCATCTCCTGGCACACTCATCTCTGCAGTGCCTCTGGCAGAGCAGTAAGCTCCTGAATATTTTATGTGGTTATTAGTCGACAACACAATCTATCTGAGGGGAAGTCAGAACTGCTGACCGAGGCGTATGGCACAGCAGTGGGGAATGCTGACTCCCGCAGCACCCTGCCCCGTCCTTGCAGCATCACCTGGTGCCGTGCAGGCACTACCTGCTGCTGTGGGCTGGTGGCTTGCCCTCGCATGTGCTGCGTGCCCACGGCCAAGTGTGGGCACATGCTGCACTTACAGGCAGACAGATTGAATGCCTCCTTGTTTGAAGGGCTCGTGTATACATCCCTTCCCCACCTAATTTGTCACATATGGTGCAGGCATGGTATGTCCATGTGTCTCGGTGCAGGGGCATATGCTCTGTACACAGCAGTACCATGATTAGTAACACATTAGCTGCAAATATGCCAGTGATGCACGCAAGTACAATGTCTATACCAGTACATACAAACACAAATGTGAGCATGCACAAACTATGCACACAGGCCTCTCCTTCAGGTGCAACCCGTCCAATTTCTGCAAGCCTGCAGCCATCTGCACCCTGGCTGCAGACAAGCACTCACATCCACGGTGGAGGATTGCTGGCCTGCATTTTGCAGGGTGCAAAATTCATTACTCATTGCACCTGAAGAAATGTCTTCAGGTGCAGAAGATTGCAGAGCTCAGGACTGTGTAAGGGCAGTGCTGTGCAGACACTCACTGTGCAAGCAGCCTGGGAAAGTACAAACTAGACTAGCAGGATGGCACAGAGGCTGCACACACATTCACTGCACATACTTGCGCTGCGGAGCTGCACAGGCCCAGGGAGAAGCAACCACAACGCGTGGGGAAGGGCTGGCAGAGAGAAAGCTGAGCCATCTCTTTGGTGCGCCTGCCATCCAAGGGAGGTGATTTCCAGTGCGAACAAGCAGCAGTTGTGGAAGATCTAAGACCATGATGAAAGTCTGGCCATGAATATAACATGGGGGGAAGCTGAGATGAAAATACCTGAGGAACTCTGCCCTTTTCAAATCTTGGTCCCCAGCGAGCGACTTGAAATGGACTCTCAGCTTATGGTATAAGCCAGGCTGCTGCTGAGCTTCTTGTTCCCATTGTGTGGGCACTGGTGTTCATGTGGGGAGCTGGATCATGTTTTTTTGCCTTTTTTTTTTCCAGCCAGATCAGCTTCCCAGCCTGGTTTCTTGCATGGCCGCAAATTTGCCTGCTGCAGTCAGAGGGCCCTGCTGGGAATGGCAGATGGGTGGCAGCAGCACCCAGTAGCTCATCACAACCAGGAGCCAGGCTGAGGTTAGAGAGGCGGGATGGGTTAGCAGTCTGGGGGGCTGCAGCAGTCCCTCCCGGTGGGCTGCAAGTGCTGCAGAGGCAGACAGAGCTGCTGGAGCAGGGCACAGCTCTCGCCTGCCTGTTGGGAAGCAGAGGCACCTGGCAGTGCTGCCAACCCTGGAATGCTGCAGAGCATCCCAGCCGAGGCCCAGCCTGTGCTGCTGCCATTGCTGAGCCACCCGGCACTGCCGAGGAATACTGTGCCGAGCGGGTTCATTTTTATGTAAATCACATACACTTCAGCTGGCTTCCAGGATAATCAGTATTAAAGGGAAACTATTTTCTAGTTCATTAGAGGAAAGCTGCGTCCCTGCGGCTGCTGCTGTCGGCACCTCCTTCTCCTTCCAGGAGAAATGATCTTCGCGAGCACCAAACACAGAGACATTCACACTCTAAATGTCAAGTGGGGGAAGGGGGAGAAGAAAGGTTTGTGGCTCTAAGGGCAGCCCTTCCTTCTCCTCCTCCACCCTCCAGGAGGATTTGAGTGAACTGTGGTCCTTCCCCTTGGGCTCCTCCCCACCAACCCTCACCCCCATATGGGCTCTGCCAGCTCCCCCAGCCCCACCTGCCATGGCCCTGGGGTCCTTCCCTCCATCCCTTGCTACAGGACTCCCCTGGTCCTGATGAGCCCTCCTTCTCATCTTCTCCCTGGGCTCCCTGCTGCTTGATAGCAACCCCGAGAGCCCGGGTCCCCTTGTGCACAAATAAGTAAACTGATGTTTGTGACAATGTTTCTGCCAGAATCTCTTCCTCTCAGCAGGATGCTCTGAAGTTACCCCAGGGCTGGGACTGTTCTCCTTCCCATGTCCTAGACAAAAAGCAGGTCCTTCTTGTATGGATTATGCCTTCCCTGATCCCCTGTGGTGCAGCGACCTTTCCAACATTTTCTTTACTCCATTTCTTCCTTGGGTTTTCCTTGGACACAACATCCCTGTGCTCATCTCATAGCTTCTTTCTTTCTCACTCTCTCCCCATTTATTCTCTGTGGTTTAGTCCTGTGTCCATTTTATCTCGGTAAAGACGGTGCTTTCCCAGCCCACCAGCCCAGCCATGTGCTTGTGGCCAGAGGTACCAGCACAGACTCAGCAGGCAGTGGTGTTTTGAGGTTTGTAGAGGATGTCCCCTTGCTGATAGACCTTGGTGTTGAGATCTTCCCACTGCTCCAGAACAAGGCTCTGTGTTTTACTGAAACCACGGGCTGTCAAACTCACAGAGCTCAATATTAATCCAGCTTCTGTCACCGAAATCGGGAATCAAACTCCTTAACACCAATGTAGCATTAAGAAGCAGGCATTCTTTATTACGGCGCCGGATGCACAGGGGATCGTTCCACCTAGCGTGCATACCGCAGGTTACATCAGCTGAAACTTATATTGTCCAGTTACATACATATGCATCAAATTTCCTGGAATGATCATGCATATTCATTCTATTTCCTGGAACTAATTATCATATTTGCGTGGTCATTGCGCATGCGCCCTTCAGCTCCGAGGGGCTTCTGTGGGGGTCTCTGGTGGTCCTTGGTGGCCGTACAGGTGTGTCCTTCAGTTGACCCCTTCTTCTGGACATGCGCAATCCCACCTTGCTTATGTAACTTGCTTCCCTTCTTCATGGTGCATGGTCCCTAACAATGATTTGGCACCCTTAACACAAACCAATTATTCTAACCACCCTCGACTCTTTGTCAAGATGGGCTGGGGCTGTACTGAGAACATAGCAGCATGTCTGTACTACTCCTTGTCCAATTGTCTTTGGGCATAGTAGCATAGCCATAGGTGTACAAACACAACATTAAAGCATTGTCTAACCTGGCTCCTATCTCTATGTTGCTTAGTTACAAAAGAACGAACTAGTCATTTTGGTTACATCTGGTTACATTTCCCCCCTTTGGAAGTTTTGAAATAATCATCTTTTCAATACTTCCACTCTTAATCTTTCATATCTCAACATAAGCAGGTGGCTTCTCTCCCGGCATTGGTGTACGATGCTTCATCACTGATTTCTGTGTCAACATTTTCTTTAAACATTGATAAATCAAACAAATCACCAAAACAACTGTAATCAAAATGATTAGTGTCTGTAACAACTCAGTTATCCATCTTTTAAGAGGAAATCCAAAATGTCCCCAAAATTTGGCATAACCAATTTGTTTGCATTTCACTCCTTAAACCTCGAGTCTGCTGTGCCACCCTCTTCATATCATCTATTTGTTCATTCAAAGCAGCTGTAACATTTGGGATGTGCACACAGCAATCTTGATTTCTGTAAATCCACAATCATCGCTTCAATTCCCCCATGTGTTTCTCTCTGTATTTCCTCTGCTATTTTTATCATTATTTGTGGGGTAACTATGACTTGTCTGGTGGATGTTACCCACCTCACTTCCTACTACTCTCAACTGTTCTGCCAATAATCTATCCAATTTACCATAATTTGGTTTCGGGGTTGGAAGTTTTACCTGTTTAACTGGTAGAAGGGCAAGGATGCTTTGCTCCACTGCCTCTCTAGCAGTTTTATCAGCCAGTCGGTTGCCCACATTTACCACGGTTTGTCCAAATTCATGTGCTTTACAATGCATTACCACTACTTTCTTGGGCTGCTGGATATCCTGGAGGAGTTGAAGAATTTCTTCCTTATATTTAATGGGCGATCCTTGAGCTGACAACAGTCCTCTTTCCTTCCAGATAGCTCCATGTGTGTGTATCTGCTTTCTGTGCTGATGTATTCACAGGGAGAGCTTCAGCTTTCATCACCTGGGTGGTGGTAACCACTGCATACCCCACCATTCATTTTTCATCTCGGACAAAGCTGCTTCCATCCATAAACAGCTCCAAATCAGGATTAGGCAACAGTTCGTCCTTCAGGTCCTGTCTGCTAGAATATACCTGTTCAATAGTTTGCAAACAATCCTGGTGTAAAGACTCACCCATTTCCGAGCTCAGAAACATTGCTGGGTTCACTGCTGTTGTAGTTTTAAGCTCCACATCATCCTGTTCCAAGAGAGTGACCTGGTATTTGAGCATGCGGCTTGGGGACAGCCAATGCCCCCCTTTTTGCTCCAAGACAGAGATTACCATATGTGGGACATAAACCGTAATTTTCTGCCCCATGGTTAATTTCCTTGCTTCTTGGATTAAGAGTACAGTTGCTGCCACAGCTTGCAAACATCCAGGCCAACCCTTGCTGACATTATCCAATTGCTTTAGAAAAATACCCAATGGCCCATTTCCAAGTTCCTAATTTTTGAGTCAATACACCCAAAGCAAGATGTTATCGCTCATGTACAAACAATTCAAAAGGCTTTGCTAAATCTGGGAGTCCTAAGGCAGGTGTGGACATCAGAGCCTTCTTCAGATTTTTAAAAGCTGTCCAACACTCAGGTGTCCACAACAGGTGATTCTCCTGGGATCCTTTCAAAGCTGCATAATTGAGGATCCACAACCAACACCACCCGACCATACCCAAAAATGTTTGCAATTCCTGTATCATTCTGGGTTCTGGAATTTGACAAATTGCTTCCTTTCTGCCTGCTCCCAATCTTCTTTGTCCTTGTGAAATTTCAAAGCCTAAATATATCACAGTCTCTTTCCCAATCTGGGCCTTGCTTTTTGATACTCGGTATCCTGCTTGTCCCAAAAATTGAACAAGCTGATGGTCACTTGTAAACAGTCCTCTTGAGTCTCTGCTGCTATCAAGATGTCATCTACATACCGCAATATTATTCCTTCTGAATTTTCTTTTTTCCACACTTCCAATTCCTTTGCCAACTGATTACCAAGTATTGTAGGACTATTTTTGAACCCTTGAGGTAGCACCGTCCAGGTGAGTTGTCTTGCATCCAGTGGTGGGGCTTTCCCATCCAAAGGCAAATATGCCTGGCTATCTTTGTCTAGAGGTATGCAGAAGAAAGCATCCTTGAGATCAAGTACAGTAAACCACTTATGTTTTTCTTTTAAGGATGTCGGCAAGGTATATGGGTTAGCTACTACTGGGTGAATGTCTTGAACAACCTGATTTACGGCTCTTAAATCTTGAACTGACCTATATTCCTTGCCATTCTGCTTTTTCAATGGCAATATCAGGGTATTACATTCTGATTCACACTCTATCAATAATGCATAATTCAAAAATTTCGTTATTAATTCTTCCAACCCCTTTCTAGCTTCCCACTTAATAGGATACTGTTTTTGTCTTACCGGTTTAGTTCCAGATTTTAGAACAACCTTTACTGGTTCCACCAATTTAGACAGAGCTGGAATTCCACTAGCCCATACCAAGGGTGTTACTGCATCCTCTACTTCTGCAGGAATTTCTTCCTTCGGTCTTGGTGTGTTCTGTAACATAAAAATTCTCGCTTCCACAGCTTTTGATTCAGGTATTAACAGCTGAGTCTCCCCCTTTTTTTTTTTTTTTTTTTAATTATTTTGTGCATTCAATTTACTCAATATATCTCTTCCTAACAAAGATGATGGACATTCTGGCGTATACAAAGATGAGTTACTCATTGCTTTCCCAATTTGAATTTCAAAGGTTGTAAAAATGGCTGATTTTCTTTCCACCCTGCTCCCCCAACAACACTTACAGTTTTATGACTAAACCCCCCTTTGCATATATTTAATACCAAATATGTTACCCCTGTATCAACTAAAAATTCTACTTCATCATTCCCCAGCTTTAATGTAACCAGGTGTTCAGCTGGGGTTGACTCCCCTGGTCTCCTTCAGTCCTCATCATTCAGAGTCATCAACTTAATTGCCTGTAGCGAAAGATCCAATTCTCTCACTTTGGGACATTCCCTTTTCCAATGCTACAGGCAGAGCAACATCATCTTAAACTCTTATTCCTTCCCTGTTTTTTTCCAAAGTCAATACCATAAAATCTTACTGGATAATCCCACACTGTTTTTGCCATTCCAGATGATTTCTCAAAGCAAAAATAAATACCTCATAAGCTATTTCATCTCATTTACCTTCCCTTTTGCAAAATAACATTAATTGCAAGATGGTATTATATTGCAATGGACTATTCTTTGGCCATTTCTCCCCACCTTCCAAAGTATACGTTGGCCACCAATGATTGCAATATTCAATTAATTGTTTCCGAGTCAAAGGATCACCCCCCAGATCTTTCCAGTGTTTTAAAATACATCCCCGAGGTGTTCTTGTGGGATGGGTTTCTTACTCGGAAATGTACCCATCTCCCAGATGACTAGTGCTTGTGATTGTGCACTATCACAAGCACTAGTCAGAGGGACCCCAACCCTTGTTGGAGCTCCCTCTGGGATTCCAGCCCCCTGCCAGAAACCCCAACCTTGGAGACTTCAACCCCCCATCGAAGACTCCCCCTTGGGCTCCGCTCCACAGGCTTTTACCTAGCAGAGACTTACCAACCGAGGTACCTCTTAGCCCAACCCTGCGTAGCTTTTGCCGTGCCTTACGAGCAGGCTTGGTGGGACTCTAACCAATGTCCTACCTAAAGTATGACTCTAACCCACGTCCTACCTAAAGTTCTGTTACCTGTTAGAAGAATGCCTTATTACCTTGTTCCAGGGGATCTTGCTCAGAATTCTTAGGTCCGGGGATCAGAGGTTCTCCCCGAGAATCCCTCGGTGCCAGCTGGAGGTCCTGCGATCCCTCGGATCCATCGAAATTCAGAAGCAGTGTCCCATCTGGGTCGCCAAAACGGTCACTGAAATCAGGAATCAAACTCCTTAACACCAATGTAGCATTAAGAAGCAGGCATTCTTTATTACGGCACCGGATGCACAGGGGATCGTTCCACCTAGCGTACATACTGCAGGTTACATCAGCCAAAACTTATATTGTCCAGTTACATACATATGCATCAAATTTCCTGGAATGATCATGCATATTCATTCTATTTCCTGGAACTAATTATCATATTTGCATGGTCATTGCGCATGCGCCCTTCAGCTCCGAGGGGCTTCTGTGGGGGTCTCTGGTGGTCCTTGGTGGCCGTACAGGTGTGTCCTTCAGTTGACCCCTTCTTCTGGACATGCGCAATCCCACCTTGCTTATGTAACTTGCTTCCCTTCTTCATGGTGCATGGTCCCTAACAATGATTTGGCACCCTTAACACAAACCAATTATTCTAACCACCCTCGACTCTTTGTCAAGATGGGCTGGGGCTGTGCTGGGAACATAGCAGCATGTCCGTACTACTCCTTGTCCAATTGTCTTTGGGTATAGTAGCATATCCATAGCCATAGGTGTACAAACACAACATTAAAGCATTGTCTAACCTGGCTCCTATCTCTATGTTGCTTAGTTACAAAAGAACGAACTAGTCATTTTGGTTACATCTGGTTACACTCCCAAGAAACACCCAGACAATGCTAGAAGAAGTGAGGCTGGCCTGACAATCCAACGAGCAAAAATTTTTACTTGCCAGGTCTCTGGGAAGCTGTCTTCAGCCCTGCCCAGGCAGGCAGCCTCCCAAACACTGGGTGCTGCTAGTTCTTGGGCTCTCTGCTAGTCTCCTTGTGTTTGAATTAATTCACTCTGGCTCCCAGAAAGCCTTCCCTGTGCAGAAAAAGGACATGGCATGAGAGAGCTTCAGCATTACCCACGTCCTTTGAGATTTCAGAAGGAGCCAGGGTATCTTTCCACTTACCCATGACAACTGGAAGTGACTGGTGGAGTGGACTGCCAGTAAGCCCCAGACCCTTTCACTCTGGAGGTGGTGATACAGGTTGATTTGGGGCTAAAAATGGATCATAGAAGCCATCCAGACCAAGTTCCGGTAGAGAATGGTAAAATAACCTCACTCAAGTAAGCCTTCAGGTCAGCATCTTCTTGGCAAACAGCTCTCCCATCCACCATGGAAAGAGGCCAAGACCACCCCCAAGATGCATGGAGAATCCCAGTGCAAGACGATATCCAGCTCCCTCTACCTTTGAGTGACCCTAGAACTGGAATCGCCATGAAGAGGGACAACATACATAGGAGCTCCTGGTAGTGCAGGGAGACTAAGCTGGGATCCCTAAAGGTTTTTCTAGGCTGGGGTGCTGGGGATTCAATCAGGAGAGGGCGGGCTGTGCTTTCACTGTGTGGCGGATGGGGACAGGGTTTGCATGCACAGGGTTTGTAGCCAGAGGTACAGTGCAGGGAGGTGGCAGTGCTGCACACCTCCCAGGTGAAGATGCTGAATTTCCTAAGGATGATAGCACCAGCACAGAGTGCATCAGCCCAGGCACAGCCCCCAGCATTTTGGAAAAATGGCTGGGCTTTGCCTGCTCTCCTTCCTGCCTGCAGAGTCTGGGAAGCGGCCATGGCATGCTGGCCCTGCAGTTGCAACACACACCTCTGTCTGTCCACCTGCATGCCCACACACTCCCAAAGCATCTACTGGCACAGCTCTGTGCCAGACATCCCGCAGTGGGTCCTTCCTCCCCCAGCTTGTGCTTCCTCTCCTTGCCAGCTCCTCGTCCTCAGTGAAGCCAGAGCTGGGTGACTCAGACATCATTCCAGCATGCATCAGCATCCAAGCTCATCAACAGCAGACAGGGCAGTGACAGGAGGACACTAATGCAGTATTATTAGTGCCTCTACGAGGACAGCTTCAATGCATATCCATTAGGAGCAGCTGCCCCAACAGTGGCTTCTGCCTGATGCAGGGAAAGGGCAAAGACAGACTAAAGGCACTGAGGGATTTGGTGTCCCTCTGGTGGGGTCCTGGTGAGAAGAGGCAAGAAGGAGCCAGTGCTGGGGCATGGGGCATAGGAGCAAGCTAGATGTGAGTTGTGTGTGCTTATCAGACAGTAATGACTGCATGAACCAGGCATGGCTTTTCCTACCTTGCTCTGCAAGAAGGGGTCCTGGAGCTGTTGTCCCCAGAAGGGTGGAGCTCCAGCAGGATAATGGTAAAAGTGAGACTGGAAAGAACTGGAATGCGTGTCCTGCCAGGAAAGAAGACAATTTTGTGGAAAAAAGTGCAAAAAAACCCCACCCTTGGTAGCTCCTTCCTGGTAGCTCCAAGCATGCAAATGCACTGGCTGGTCCCTCAACGTGGAGCTGGAGAGCCAGTGTGAACTTTCCAGTCTTGCAGAAGGATGCCAAGTCTTGGCCTTTCAGAGCTGTTCTCTTCTCTGGCTTGTAGCCACGGCTGGGGGATTACTTTGAGGAGAGGCCAAGACTGACAGATGATCCCCTAATCAGCTGTATAAGCAGAGCCCAAAGGCCCTGTTCCCACCTCCGCCAGCTAATTGCTTTTGTTACAAGCCCAAGGGGGCAGAACCGGTTTTTGTGCGGCAGAACTGGTTTTTTTGCTCCGGTGCCCTTTTTGAGCATTCACACAGTGTTTCCTAGATAGGCTGTGCAGATGTTGATGAGCTCTGATGAGCTGTTTACCCATCCTCCCAGGCACCAGGCCTGATGTCTCTGCACGCAGCAGAAGGCAACTTGGAGAACGCTCCTGTGCAAGGCGGCAAGTCTGTTTGAGTTTATACCCTTTGTTTTCATGCTCTCATGAAGAAAGCCTTACTGTCAATCAAGAAGAAAACTTTTTTTTAGGCTGCTCCCATCCTCAGACAAAGTCCAAAGGTTTTGGGACCTGTGATCTCAGGCAGGGGCGGAGTGTGTGTGGAAAGATGGGACAAACCTGCTGCAGTCTGAGCCCACTGATGAAGCTGGTATGACACTGCAGCTGCTGGCAACGTGGCTATCACGTGCAGACTAGTTGTCTAGACAGCCTGTGAATGAATGGGGAGACAAAATCACCTCTGGGGTGGGATCCTTCTGACCTACCCTGGACGCTACTACAGCAAGAGATAAAAATGCTCTGGCCCATGTGGGATGCTCAGCCATGCCTGGCTTGTGGGCCAGGCTTGCATCCATGTTCCTCACCAAAAAGGGACTGAGGTCTGCTCCAGGGAAGCACTCACAGCATTGCATCTCCTGTGTTCCCCACCTTCATCTCTCATCAGCAACAGCCAACAGTTGCTTTGGTGACATGCAGCATGATCCAGGTATGAGAAAGCTTCTTTGCAGTCTGCTGCAGCACCATCTCCTGCCCTGAGTGATGGAGGAGCAGAAAGGAGGGAGGTACAGAGTGAGTCCAGTGGCAATGTGGCCTGAAGGAGCAGATCTGTTTTTGCAAATAAGGCCAGGATAAATTCAAAATTACCTCCGTATGGACCCACAAATGGGTCCAGAAGTAAAGAGGAACTTGGAAGATGGGAAGAAGGAGCAGCCTGAAGCCCCCTCAGCAGTCAGAGCTGAAATTCCCTGGAAATGTGATAAACAGCTGGAGAAGATCGAAAACAGAGGTTGGCCAAAAGAAGCTAAAAGGTAGCCTCCACACTGACAATAGTGGGGCTTGAAGTACTTGGTGGTTTAACGCTCTTTAGTTAACTTGGGAAGAGGAGAATAATTTTGAAGTCCTATTGAAGAAATCTGAGGAGTGCTACACTCAACATGAAAATGATGCATATAAGAGAGAGCTTCTTAACTGGAGCGTATGAAACAAGGTGAAACCATAGAGGAAATTGCAGCTCATCAAGGTCTGAAGAGCCCATTTTGCAATTATGGGTGCTGAAGCTTTGGGAAGAGACTGAAATCTGATTGTGATCTGGAACAAAAATTTTAGACCGAGATGACAGGAATACCCTAAGTTAACCCTCTGCAAAGCAATTAGAGCTTGCTAATCCAAGAAAATCACTCAGTCTGGTCTGAAGGTTATAGGGGACTGGCATGATTTTGGCACAGTAGGCATGGCAGAAAATCCAAAGTGGCACAAGAGAGCAACGAGACAGAAACGCATGCAGAGCCGACACTGGAGACAAGCAGAAACGCCATGCAGCGATGCACAAACCAGGGCTGTGCCTAGAATACAGAAAAGGTACAAGACCTCACTATATCTCCTTGCTTGGCAAATGTTTGCTTGCACCAGGAGACAGTGCCTAGCCCTGTCAGCCTAGAGAGAACAGGTGACAGAAGTACATGAGTTCACAGTAATCTGTAGGAGCGAAGGACAGCGCTGCTGTGGATGATGAGACCATCCATCTGAAAGCACGAAGGATAATAAATACGTGTAAGTTGGATCCTGGTGCTCAAACAAGGATGGTGCCAAGGTTAAGGTTATCTGTAAGCAACAGGCAGCTCTCCAGCCCACCCAAACCTCTGTCTGGTGGCACACAGAAGCACACATCTACTTTCTCCATCCATGATTATCCTTCTGGATCAGTCAAAACCATGCCCTCTGCTATAAGAGAGGCTGCTGCAAAGCCCTCTGCTCTGCCGTTGAGTGATGGCTGCCCAGCAATCTCCAATACAGCTTAATTTTATAATAACCCTGAGCCAGTTTAAATACTTCAGTCATGCCACCTCTTAATCATCTTCTTTCAGAACAAAATAATCCCACTTTGGTTAATCTCTTCTCCTGCAGAAATCCTGTCACTCCTTTATTGTCTAAATGACTTTACACTGCGCTCTCTCCAACACAAAAATATCTCCCGTCACATAAATTGACAAAAACAGGACATTACTCCCAGTGTGGTCTAAGTAGCTTCATGGCACTGTGTTTGTAACCCCAGTGAGCATCTTCAAAGGGTCGACACCTCTATTGCATCCACGAAAGCATGTAGATCAGGGCAATATTATTTTATCCAGTTGTCTGTATGAATGTCTTCACTGATGCTCAGCCCTGGACTGGTGTGAGGCCATCTCCCAGCTCACTTGCATCCTCAGTGTCCGAGGCATATGGGCAGGCTGTGGCATGGGAGGAGCCAGCTTGGATGTGGATGGTTGCAAATAATTTAGGAAACCGTTTTTGGTTTTGTTTTTTTTTTTTTCTGGAGATGCTGGGTGTGCAGACATGTGGGGTTTGACCAGACAGGATAGACTAACTGAAGGCAGGAGAGCAGCAGTGTCTGTGCAAGAAGACAGGACGTCACAGGTGTGAAGAGAGAAAGGAATTCAAAGGACTCTGCAGGCTGCAGTAAAATCACATGCTGCAGGGAAAGCTCCTCATAAAGGACCAGCAAGTCCTGGTTCTTCCCTCTCTGACCCATGAAATGCTCTGTATAGCCAATACTGTCACCTGGAGAGCTGCTGTCAGGAGAAATCGAGACAGAAGATTTCAAATCAAGGCATCTGCAGAAGATTGTCAGGATGTCCTGGCTGCACTTAAAAAAATTTTTCTGTAACTGTGACAGCCAGAAATGTAATTACAAATTAAAAAAAAAAAATCAAGATGATATTTTTTATACATTCACTTTGTCACTGGGATGTAGGGTTTGAGGAAGAGCAACAAATACCTCACCAAAAATTCACAAGAGCTGATGTAAGTGGCATTTCATCAAAATCTGGGAAAGGTTTTTGCCTGGAGAAGGAACACAGGTGAATCCACCTGTAAGAAATCTGTTAATGTTAAGCCTATACCAACTTTGCAGAACTAAAATATTCCCCCAAAATCTTTGGTTTTTAGGAAATTTTAAAAGGTAGTAGGAATGGTGTTAGCTGATTTACTCCCACGCAAGCAATAAACAGAGAAAGGAGTTTTTCTCCCCAGCTCCTGGTTGGTTGTTGCGTTTTGTGTCACAATTCTTTATGCCTAAAATGAAACAAATACAATGTGTCCATATTTAATGCAATTTGCGGAGGCACTAAAGAAAAAGATGCTGATATTTAGGTGTGAAATATTGTCTCCAGAAGCATGAGATTGTGACTGAGAAGCACTCAGGCCCCGGGACCCGCGGCACGGTTGATGTCTCCCATCGTAACACCCTGTGCTGGGTGGACAATTCTTTTCCCCAGCCACTGTCTCGTAGTTATCATTATCAGACAGGTTTTTGTTCTGCCAGTGCAATGAGGCCAAGCTGGAGCTCAAATAATGAATAGGTACCTTTTAGTTGAGTTAATTGATTTGGGAGAGACAGCATTTCATAGCCCCGATTGATCTCTTGAATAACCATAGGCACTGCAAGCTGGGCAGAGATGCTTTGATTCTGTGTCTGCTTTGAGATTTATTTTCCCGACACACTGATATGTGACTGAATTGTGTACACTGGCACAGATCACATCACAGGCACCTCAGCTGGCTACATACAGACTCAAGAGTCACGAAGTAGAAGCCACCCATTTACCATGTTAAATATGTGACCTCAGCAAGGTGGATGTACTGCTGGGTTTTTCTGGTAAGGTAAGGGATGGGCCTCCCTGGGTACCACCATCATGAGCGATGTATTCCCACTCTTCTGGCCAAGGGGTTCTCCAGCAAGTATACATTCTAAATGAGTGGAGTTCAATTAAAACATCACATGAGTAATAGCCTGATCCTAATGATGATGTCAGACCTGGGCAACCCAATATTAGCAAAGCCTGGAGGACTCCAGGAGGGAGCGGTGATGCAGGGTGAGTTAGACATGGGGCAGAGGCTGTCTGGGAGGCTATCGGGAGGCAGGAGGAGTATTTCCCCTCTCTGCAGAGGGCTGGTGGCTCCTGCTGGTGTCCTGCTGGGTCACCAGTGCTGTTGGCCACATTGGCTGAGTGTGCTTCCCCAGCCACTCAGCAGTGCCCAGCAAAGGGATTGATGTGAGGGCAGAATGTCCTCCATCAGTGTTGTCATCTACTTATTTCTCTGTTTTGAAATAAATATTTGATAACTTTCCTGGGATTAAGCCCTCTGATCAGGGCCCTGATGATTTATTTATACACACACTTACTCTGCTGCAGCACTCTGCCGCAGGAGATGGAGACATCCTGATGGCCGAGGCACCAGCACAATCACGGACGTCTCATCTCGGGGCACTGGCGTGATGGCCAGCAGCATCAGTGCCATCCCTGCATCACTAAGTTACCTCTGCTCTTATACCTGCATCTATTGAGGAGACAAGAAAAGCAGCTGCAAGCAGCTGGGCAAGGGGTGATGGGGCAATTGCTGCCTGAGGAGACACATCTTCCTGGAGCTCTTGGTCTCCGAATCTCTACTTTCAGTAGCGAGAAGTGAAAGGAAACCCAGAGAGAGAGAAATTGTTTAAAAAAGGAGCAGAAGGTAGAAGGAGGAAAATAATGATAATTCGCTAAGGAGATAGGACACACTGAAGACAGATATGCCAAGTGCGATGTGCTCACAGGACGTGACCTGCACTTTTGCATCCTGTAATCCAGGTGACCAACAGACACTGGTTTTGAAAAGCTGCCTTGTCAGGCTGGCTGGGATTCATTGCCAGGTATCTGACTGCAAGATGCCTTGAAAGGATGAGTCCTCATTTGGAGTTGATTTAGGTTGCTGTGCTACGCTGTGGAAATGAACACAGCTGTGGCCCTCTCTTCTGAGTCAAAGGAAACTCATCCGTATGCACAGGCCACTCGAGGACTCCTAGGCAAGATTATAAAGGCAGGTACCGGAGCCCTGACAAATGTAAAGGTTGTCGGGATCAGACATGGAGAGAAGTCCTCTGATTGCAGCCAGGGCAGAGCCACACAAAAGGCTGTGCCAGCGATAAAGATTAGGAAGGGCAAACAAATTTTCATGAAGTGCAAAATTACTTATTGGAAAGAGCCATTTCAAGAAATGTTGGGTTCCCATACATGTAAGGATTCTAAATTAGGACTGTACTGCATCTGAAAAAAACCCTGTGCTAGCTGACTTGTGAGACATGGGCTGGATGCAAAGTGCTTTGGTTAAGCTGCCTGGCCCATGCCCTGCAGGCAGGCAGGCGGGAGGAAGACAGTGATCCCTCTGCCCTCTGCATCTCTGAACTGATGAAAAACTACAGCATGGTGCTTGTTAATGCCTCTTTGCTCGGTGGTGGTTATGCATGGACATAGTAGTCATGCCTCTCCATTGGACCCTCCACTTCCCAGGTCCCAGCCAGAGCTGCTGCCCTGCTGCTGGGGAGCCAGGTCAGGGGTTTTATTTCCCCTGCTGCTCTGTGCGTGGCAGAGCTGAGCCCGGCTGCTCGCACCTACATTTGGCAGCAGGATGCAGGGGTCTTGAGTGCTGCTAATGCTGCATTTTGGGTGGGAGCAGCCTCATGCCATGGTACCACAGCTGGCCAGGTGCAAAAGGATGGGGGCTGTGCTGAGAGGCTGGGAGGACCTTCCAGCTCAGCTGCTGCTGGCACACAGCGGCTCAGCTCATGGCATTGCAGCTGCACTCCCCACCACAGGGAGCACCATCCACCCGTTTGAACCCACCGGGCAGAGCCCCATGTGCAGCAGCATGGGGCCAAGCTGGTTTGTCTGGGCTGGTTCACCCCCGGCGTCCCATCGCGGGGGCTGCCAGCTCGTTGGTGCTTGCGCTGAAGCAGCAGACAGTGCCGGCTCTTCCACCCCTTGCCCCGTTCCCGTCCCTCCCGGCTGATGTGAGAGCACTCACTGGGGGCCTGTGTTCATTTATTCCTCTCATTTGCAATTCAGTCTCTGTGTGAGAGCATGGGGAAGCTTTACTGACGCTCTGAGCCGAATAACGAGCTCTCAGTGTTTTGTTTGGTGCTGGCAGGTAGGCAGCAGGGCCTTGGAGGTGCTTGCAAAGAGCAGTGCCCTGGGTGCAGTGAGGCTTTGTAGCAGCTCTCCTGGGCTTTCAGGTTCAAATGAAGCAATTTTCACTCTCTCACATCAGCACAGACAGAAGAGTGTCTGCAAAGCCCAGGGATGGGCAGGAATGCCCATCCTCCTGCGGCTGCTGACCCCCAAAATCTGGCTGAGCTCCTGCGCCGGCCTGGAGGATGCTTTACCCCCAGCCTGGGCCCAAGGTGGCATTTTTATCTGATGGTTTTGGGGAGCACGGGGCATGCTGGATGCCACAGCAGACCACCAGGGTGCATTGAAAGAGAGCATCAGTATGGGAAAATATTTTTCCCAAGTTGGGGAAAGGTGAGTGGCCATGCAGGAGCATCTCTGCAGAGGTGGATGCCACCTGGGCAAGCAGTGTCCCTTGGGGAAGGAGGGAGCGGCCCTTCAGGACAGACAGACAGCTGCTGGCCATCAGCAGCCCAGCCCTGAAACACAGCAAGCAGGAGAGGAAAGGTAGATTGAGGGCGGCTCTGATCATGTGCCCTCAAGGGAACTAATTTATCCTGAATTTCCACCTTTTGTTCGATTTGTGAATACACCCTGATTTCTTTGGTGCACGAATGTGTTTGCCTGATACTTTGGATGAACACATTTCAGCTTCTCCTCCCTGCCTTCGCTGCCTGCTCCCTTCCAGCACACGCTATTTGCTATTCATGCCCTCTCATCTGGCGCCTTTCACAGTGATTTCGAGAGGGGACTAATGCATGCCAAGCAGTAGGCAACACATTTGCACCTTGGTTTCTGACCTATAATCCTTGATGATAAAGCAGATTAAATACTGGGGATGGCAAACCTCTTCATGCAAACCTTGTATTTCTCTGGCTCCTGCAATTGTCAGTCAAAAACCCAAGGTGGTCTCACAAACAGCAGCTAAGCAAACTGGTCTGCAGGTCCATTTTGGGACTTTTTTTGGTTTGGGAAGGAGTTTTTAGAGGCAGACAGTCTAAAAATGGGTTAATGGCATGGCCGTATTGCAAAATACTGCTGTATGCTACAGTATGTACGAGGGACACATCTGACTCGTTAGAGCTAATGATAAAAAAAAAAAAAAAAAAGTGAAATAGCCCTTGCCTCTGTGCCAGATTGCCTTTGTGTTGTACATAGCGGCTGCAGAAAGTGGCTACACGACAGCGTAATTGCCCTGTTGTAACTTTTAGCTTCTTATTACTTTAGTTGTGTGATCACATGGGGCTTTGTCATGGCGATGTCTGAAAGGATATATAGGGAGGTTCTTTCTGAAGCTCTGGGCAGCAGCAAATTTTTGTTGTCCTCAATTGGACATATACCCGTGAAGAACAGATTTCATCCTACCCAAACGTACAACACTTACTTTTTGAATACAGAACAGGCTTCTGACCTTGTACAATAAAAGTGGCTTATGATTAATGTTAGTTAATGGCACATCCACTAACAAATCTAGCATTATGTATGGGTTATTTTATATGGCTCGTGCCCTCACTGGAGAATAATACAGATGCTTCAAAGTTCCTGTAATACAAACTCTCTAAAACTGTGCTTGAATTTAAGTTAGAAATGAAATAAAATATGTAATGGTCATTTTCTTTGGCTGGTCTTCATTACTGAACATTTTTTCTTTGGCTGAAACCGAGGAATCTGGTTTTATTGGGCCACATCCACAAAGAGCTGCGCTTTCAGAAAATGACTGATGTTGATGTTATTAAGGGGACTGAAGCCACAGACTGTTGTAAGTAAAGCCATCTTGTCAAAATGGTCTGCTCAACAGGTACAGTTAAAGCGGTGGAGCTGGGATTGCCCCCAAGTTTTCATGTGCTGGGGGAGGGCTTGGAGGAGGGTCTTGGGTAGGGAAGACAAATGATTTGAAATGGTGTGGTCTTGCATTCACTGCCTTATACTGCCCTGCTCTTGGGAATGCCTATAAACCCAGTATCTTCTGAGGCTGCCTGGGAGGCTTTGGCCAGCCAGCTCTTGCTGTTTGAAGGGTAAAGTATCACCACAAGCAAAAAAATCTCAAAAGAGCTGGCACATCTCTTAAAACAATTGTATCCTAATCTGAAACCAGAGAATAAATAATCAATTCTATTTCAATTGAATTTTGTAATTGATTACTGCATGGTATGGCTGCAATTTGTGAGTGTTTGGGTAATGAAAACGTATGTCCTTAATATTTTTAATTTAAATTATTACTGAAATGCACTCTCAGATCTGACTGTACTTCAGTATGTTTCTGTATCATATTTCTTTTTCCTCAGAGAAACAGTTATCATAATCATCAGTGCCATCATCATTTTTGCGATTGGAAACTCTTTTAGACAGGGAAGATAATTTTCCAGAGGAGTGGGTGCCCCACAGGAATAAGCCAGGACAGTACATATCCACTACTTCAGTGTACATAATGATAACTAGAATACATCCACAAAACATTTGGGAGACATTTCAATTTAGGTAAAAAAACTGTAAGAATTATTTTGTTATGTATTATTGTTATCATTATTATTACAAATAGACAGAAAATTCAAAACATCTGGAATATAAAGTATCTCTGCTGCAACATTGTAGCAACAAAGCTCCCCTAATGTCATGAAGCTCAGTGGAAGTCGATACAGGAGATGATTTTTTTTTTTAAATGAAACTGATTTCTCTCACATGCATTCTCTGATGCCCACATATTCACAAGTTCCAGGACGCATGTATCCATGTAATCTATCCACAGTACTTGCTGTTTCACAAGAGATGTTAGAGATGCTGGCTATGAAATCCCCTTCCTGCCTTCTGGCTTCTTCTTAGGATGGGACATGTGCTGATTTTTGGGTGATCCTTTGGCACCCTTCGTGTGCTAACAGTGATGTTGATCTCTTGTGGGTCCATCCTGTGCCACCTCTGTGAGTCACTGGACATCAGTGGTGATTTATTCCTTGCCTTTTGACTGCCTACCTGGGTATCTTATGGCTTCAGTCCTTGTCTTTATTTTCCCACTCTTGCTTCTTCAATGGCTTCTGCCTGGCCCTTGTTTTAATCTGGCTCTTGTCTAAGGCTGGCCCTTTTTTCCAGTGAAGTGCATGGAGATGTGCTGTGGTCTTCGTGACCTGCTCATGTGGGGGCCATTGCCTCTGTCATTCCTGTGTCCCTCTTCTGCCATTCCCTCTGGTCCTTCCACACCCCAGCACTCTCACTCAAACGCCACACATGCCAGTTGCCACATTTCCTACTAAAATCTTTACATCTTGGTACATGCTTCTGGTGGGATGCCCATCAGTCCTATGGGATTTCCCAGGGCTTTATCACTAGCTGACAGAACAGACTAGGGAACAGACACAAGAGACTGAGGAGCCTGGGGTCTTGGATAACCCTGGTCATCCAAGTGATCCAGAACTTTTTTTGTTTTTCCTGCTGCATTTCAGGAAATGGCTGCCATGCTAAATCTCTCATTTCTGCAGGCAGGCACAGCTGGTTGGCTGGCTGACCCGCCACGTACACAGGTTATTATTGTTACAATAAAAAGAAGTGGCATCTAAAGTCAGCTGTGAGGGCTTGGGGTAGACACAGTGATAATGGCTTCTGAATGCCAGGGAAGAGGCAGAGTAGTTATAAATTGAAGGAGATTACATTTAGGGAATAGGAAGGTTTGGAAGTGGGTCACGGAGATGCACAGACCGAGCATACTTTCTGGCATCCCTGTTGGGAATCCATCTAATGACATATTCCTGTTAATTCTTTAGTTCTGCATGCTCACAGCCTGGCTCATCCTCAGGCGCTCCAGCCCAGATGGACCTGCCACAGCTGCCTCTTGCTCCCAGTTCCCCAGGACACCTGGACCCAGAGCGTACACATGTGTGGTGTGACAGGACCAAAGACAGCACCGCTAATTACCTTCTGCAAAGCTGCCGTCTCCTCTGCATTGGGTTGGACCAGCAACGGTGGCCTTGGAAAGGAGACGGAAGAAATTATTTCATGCACTGATTGTGTGTCCTAGATAGTGGCTTGCTGGGAGGGGAGCTGAGGAGAAAGAAAGCAATTGGAAAAGTCTTGAAAACTGCTTGTTTTCCTTTTAATTTTTTGTTAGTGTTTAGGGCTGCAGTGCAAGGTTGCATGAGTTTGTGCTTGGACCACAGGCATGGCCATAGTCATGTCCTCTCATTTAAGCAGGGCTGAATCACAGTGCTGAGATAAACAAATTAACAACTGCAGCATTTCCCAGTGAAGGGTATCTGTCAGCAGTTGGCAAGCCCATAGTGGTGCTGGCTGTGTTTTCATGTTGCATTTCCACACATAAGTCATGAACTTCCTAGGGCTGAGGAGATGCACTGACACTGAGGACCAACTCAGTGCAGTAGGAGAGTTTTTAATCAACAATTTATATCTACATCCGGATGTGAAGCAGTAACAGTGGGAGAAAATCACTGTTTACACAAATTAAGTTGTGAACTAGTTTGTTAGGTGGGATACAAACAACCCATGTGCCTTTTAGAAATGTAAGACACAATGCTGTAGTTGCAACAAAGAACATCATCCGTATGTGGAGATTTGGGAGTGTTTCAGCAAAACCAGTGGTGCAGAAGGGGGCTTAGGAAGCCAGATAAGCAGGACACCAGTCCAATTTATAATTAATGTGGATGCATGTGACAGTTGTATATTTTGAGAGGCTATTAGGTAGGATGGAAAAGTAATATGAAGTGTAGGGAGAGCATTACTAAATATTGTATCAAATTCTGGCATCCACACTTTTATCATGGATTAAAAAAAATTAGAGAGAGCTCAGAGAAGAGCTGCAAGAATGAGAAAAGGTCTGAAAAACCTGCTGTGTGATGATAGGCTTAAGGACTTCAATCTATTTAGCTCATCAGAGAGCAAGTTGAGAGGTGACTTGATCATGGTCTCTAAGTACTTCCAGGGAGGAGATTTCTGATAGCAGAGGGTTCTTTAATCCAGCAGACAAAGACAAGGCTCAGTGGCTGACAGGTGGAGCTGAAGTAAGAAAAATTCAAATTGGAATTAAGACAGAAATGTTTCACAAAAAAGGTAATTAACTTCTGAAACTGCTCACCTAGGGATGTGCTGAATCCATCTTTAAATGATAGTTGAAGAGATTTGCTCTTATCTAAACACAAGTTATAGGCTCAACAGCATTCATCCATGTGGAAGTGGAGGGAAATACCCTCCACCAGGTCTATACACATTGCCCTGCTTGCTCAGACATCGTCCGTTGCCTGATCTCATGGTGAGGACGTGCCTCGAGGCACACATCCTTCCCCTCTTGGGGCACACTGCACTAGTGGGTGTGAGGATGGGGACTTCCTTCCCTGGGGACATTCAGAGGGTGCTTGTGGGTTTCCTTTTGGAGTCAGGTGTCCATCATACAGAGCTTCTCCAGTGCCTCCCGTCTGGAAACTTGAGTTGCCAGACTACATGCATCTGTGAGCAGTTTATACCCCTTATTTTTGTTGCAATGTTCTTTACTTCAGTCCTCTAGCTCACCTTGGTTTTAGATAATGTTGGTTTTGGCATCAGGGTTGTTTGACCTCTCCTCTGACTCTATGACTGAACTAATCATGATATTGTCTCCTGCTGCCAAAGGTGCATCTTCAAACTGAAATTGGCTCAGATGCTCGTCATTAGAAGAAAACTCTTAAGAAAAAACTAATCTTACATAATCTCCAATTGCATTGACAATAAAATCACAAAGAGCCATTGGTTCTGGTAGGTGTCAGGGCCCTGACTGCACCAATAGACCTTAATTGCCCTGATCAGCCTCACCTGGGCCCTCACCCATACCTTGTCCATGGCTCAGAAGTCCTATTTAAAAGCAGCCCTGGGCCTTCTTTCTTTCTCTGAGCTTTGTAGGTGTGCCTTTCTGTAGCTCTTCTGGCCCTGCCTCCTGGATGGACCTTGGACCTTTGCTGGACCTCAGTCCTGGCTGGCTCCATCTCCTTCTGCACCTGTGGATGGACCCGCAACCCAGTTCATTGCTAAGTATGTCTGGGACTGCTTTTGAACCCTGTTGCCAGCATCTGGCTCTACCTGCTGTGTTCAGGTGCTGTGGGACCATGCCTGTTGGTGAGGCTACTGCCTGTGCTGGAGTTACCCCCAGTTCCTGGCTCCCCTTCCCTTAGGGAGCAGCTGGCCCTTGCTGATTCCTGATAGTAGGAATCCCCCTAGTAAGCAAGAATGAGGCAGGAAAATTTATTTTCCAAGAGTGCTATTCCTGCAGTTGCTATTCCTGTTGCAGTTGTAAATTAATCCCCTAAGATTGTCAGTGGTCAACACAGGTCGTGAGGTGTTGAACAGAGGGTGCAGTGCTTCCCACTAGACTGCAAATCCCAGTTTAAGGGATGGTTATCACTGAATAACCCACCCAAAGAGAAAAACCTCCTTCAGCATGAGACTTCTGGAAGCTTGCTGGCTGTAAAGCTGATAATGCCTGTGCTTGTGACACCACTGTCATGGTATGATTGGCGAACATGTCAGCAGAAATGAGAAGAGCTTTTGGGACACCTAGAAGAGATCTTGCAAGTGCAAGCAGAATACCCACATCATCTGTCCCTAGGGACCTCCCATTGACCCATGTCACCAACTTGAAACACTCGGGTCTTGAGGGTGGTATCTATGTTGTATTTGGGCCCTCAAAGTTGATTGCATCAGCAGTGTGCAAAGGGTTTTAGCGGGTTCAGAGCTGTGTTCCTCCACCCTCAATGGGCAATGCTTGCATTGAGCTTTTTGGTCATGCCTTATCCCCTATGTATAGCTCCACAAGCAGTGCTGCAGGGCACCACGAGGAGCTGCTCAGTTATTGAACAACTCAGCTCGGCAGTTCCTTAATTTCTCTTCTGCCACAGTTCCAAGGGAGAGCAGGGCTGCTCTGCTTGCTCCTGTGTCTGCTGCCCTGGGAGGGCAGGAGTGTGACCAGCACCAAACTGATGCTTGTCCTCATCCTTCAAAGCAGGGAGAAAAGACAAGGAAACAGGAGCAAATTTGGTGCCCTAGCTTTTGTCCTTTATGTTTCTCTGAACTTGCTGGTGGAGCCAGACCCCAGGGACCATTGCATGCCAAGCCAGCAGGAAGGCAGCGAGCAGGCAGTGTATGGGACCACTCATGTGAGAGTCAGTTATGGTTGAAGATGGATATTGCTGGTGCGTGACAGCTTTTCAGGCAGATGTCTTTTCTTGTGTTTTGGTGGAAAAACTGGAATATTTTGAGTGAAACAAGGAAAAGTCTGTTTTGAGACAAATTCATTTTTTGTTGAATGAAATGAAAGCTCCCCAACTGAATTGTTTGCCCACCCACCAACCCCACAGGCTCTGCTCACAGCAAATCCTCAGCTGCCTTTGGTAGGAAGGGGGTTTCAGACAGCTCTTGCTCCAGCAAGTTACTCCCCAAGGCAAAAACAACAACAAATTTCCTCCAGAGCAGGGTTGCCCAACTGTTTTAGCCAAAAGAATATATTAGTGTAGTGTTGTCTGGAGGGATCACACTCTTGCACAGAATAATCTACTGAACCTGCAATAGACATTTGGTGTAACAGATGTAAACCTGACTGCACTGAATAGCTACTGGGTACGTAGAGGGATGTGCTGGGAGGTGCAGCCAAGAAACCTGTAAAAATTATGTCTTTCAGGGTGGTTGCTGCTGCTTGTAGGACAACACAATAGCCTTGGCCAGGTTGTACTTAGGGGAAGGGTACATGCATTTATCTAGGAGGCTGCGTGTAGCCCATAACATCATTAAAGTCATACATGCACTAGTAAGGATCTGAGTGTTAGGAGCCAGTGAAATGGAAAAAAAAAAAAAAAAACACCAAACCACCAGCAGATCAGACTCATTCTGACACTGTAAATGAAAAGCCAAATGAAGTCTAGAAATTCATTCATCCACATCAGTCATGCTAAGCCTTAAAATGTTCATATTAGCCAATGAAAATCATTAAAGAAGTGACAGCTAGGTTCTCTAGAGGAGAAAGAGCCAGTGTAGTAGATATGGGATATGCTTTAGCAAGAAAAATTTGATGAGCTAGCCTCTAAGTTAGTGATTTCTATGACTTCATCTGTACATTAAAAATGCAAGTGAATGCCATTTGGTGTTAGCTCTGCTCCTAAGATATTAGATGGAGTCAATTCACAGTTCTTCAGTGGATAATACTTTTTGTTTTTAGCAAAGGGTGTTGAAACAGAATGGAAAATTAAAGCAATTTTTCTGACAGCAATGCATAAATGTCGACCATGGAATGGAAAAGAAAAAAAACAAAAAAAACAAAAAAAAAAAACAAAACAAAAAGCAAGTATGTATCTAACCAAGTGCGTCTGTATTAGGCAGCAGTGATTTCATTACTGCTTTCATTTGAATAAAGGCAGAAGATGATGTGCCCTTTCTGTAATGGAAATGCTCTTCAAGTCCAAACTACCCATGGTCATTACAATCTGAAGAGGGTTGCTTTGGAAATAGCTATAAGGAGTCAGATAAGTGCCTGGGACACAGTGCTGCTCATTCCACAGCTGGATGTGTTTTACCTAAGTGTGTGGGGCTGGATGCAGGTTGGTCCTGCTTTCCCACAAATATCCATATCTATGGGTATGTTCTGCTCTGGGGTGTCTTAGACCTTTGCCTGCTTGTCCAACAGTTCAGTGGTGTGGTCTGAGCAGGGTGCCCCTTCAGTCCTACTTGCTAGATTTTATGGAAGTGTTTTTAAGCACTTAAAAAGCTCAAGAGAAACTAAAACTCTGACTAGAGGAAAGGCTGCACTTGGGGTAACAGGTAGCAGCATTGCTGTGGTCACCTCTCTTGTCCCAGCTCCCTGCACACCTAATGTAGGACCACCTGAGGTGTTGCTGCTGAAACTCATGTTTGTCTCTAGTAGGTCTCTGCAAGTTTTTTCTTCCCCTTTGTGCAGGGGTCAAGGGCTTCCCCACCTCTCCCTTCATCCTTCCTCCAGCTCTCTGGCTGCACAGGAGCTGGTGCAAAGGAGAACTGGGCTACTCTGGCTCACAGCACGATGTGGTCTCCTGTGCTGTCCTGGTGTGTGCTGCCACTGTCCCAGCAAGACACCCTACACCAGTACCATCCCACCCTACTCTCTGGCTGCCTGGGATGTACTTTTTCCCCAAAGGGCCTAGGGTTTGCGTGCACACATCCCTGCAAGGGGACAGGAGCCTCCTGAGCTCTCTCATGTGACTTTGCACCCTTTTGCAGCAGCTCAGCCTAGCACGGGGCATGTCTTGCTCCCAGAGATGTCACCATCTCAGTGATCAGCCATGTCCCAAGGGTCTCCTGGGGCACCATTGGTAGGATCCTGACTTCCACCTGCCCCAGCAGTGCCCCTGCTCTGAATTAAGCAGAGTGCGGATGGACAGCAAGAGCTAATGGGAGAGGTTAGGAGGGTCCGGGGAAAAAAGAGATGCAGAGTGGCCAAGCTTCAGCCAAGGTTAAGCGTGCCATCTGTCATGGTGCCACTAGATGTCCTTATGAGAAAGGACTTGGTGGTGCCCATGGCCAGATAACCACAGAGACAAAGCTGGGACTGGAGCTGGGGGCACCTCTGCCTCTCTTGCCTCTACCCGGCAGTTTGGCTCTTCCACAACCAAATAAGCCGTGGGTAGTGATTCCTGGCTGCAGGGGAGCCGTGGGGACGGCAGAGAGATGCAACCTGGCAGTCACCTGGGGATGCTGCAGCACGGGGGTGCTCACAGCCGGTGCTGAGTCAGTCCTCTCCCCTCCTTATAAACTCCCAAGTGTTAAGAAAATAAAAGGCTGTGCTGTACAGCTCTGAGAGGACCTGTGTGGGAGGACGAGCAAGTGTGCAGCCCCGTGCGTGGAGGGCTTTCACATGGCTCAGATCCTCTTTGCAGAGCTCCTTCAAGCCAGCTAGGAGCGGCTGAAGCGTGGGAATCACTGGGCAGCGGTCCTCACTGTGCCAAAGTCCCATGTGCTTCAGTGCATAGGATTTGCACCACATCTTCGTTTAGCCTTCACTGTAACAGGCTTTGTGGTCCTGGCGCAGGGACCTTCCTGTGATGCCAGCCCTGTCCCTCTGCTCTGCTGATGGTGTGGTTGGCCGTGCTGGGAGTGCCGACGGAGACCTGTGCTGGGCAGGCCAGCACCATGCTCCCCCTCCTGCATGCTTCCTTGGTGCTGGCAGCATGTTGGGAAAAGGACTGAGAAGCAGAAGGTGAAACTCTGCAGCGAGGAGATTAGAGCTCTTGTGTTTTTCTTTTTTTTTTTTTTTATTTTTTTCTTCAAAGGAATGACTTCGTATTTTTGGAAATAATAGCTGTTCAGAAAATCCTGGTACAAACCAGGCTGCAGCCTTGCTTATCATGCACTGTGCTAGGGGCCCTCTTGGGAATGCAGAATTTTAACTCTTTGCTGCCTGCTTGCCTCTCACAGTTTTAGTAACTGACCCTCTCACCCCAACATAGTCTAGTGGCTCAAATTAATGCTAGGTAATGCTTGGAGTTGAGAGCAAAACTCAGCAGGAAAGGTGAGTTGGATGCCTTGGGGAATTGGACTCAGCCTGGTGCAAAGATGCTGGAGACTAAAGCTGGTGGTGGTGGATGCTGAGCAGTCATGTTTCAGCCCTGCTCAAGGTGTGACTGACACACAGTCTGCAGCCTGGCAACCAGCAGGTGCATCTTTGATAAAGTTGCCCAAAATAGGGAGAATGGAAATAAATAATTTCTGTGGCTTGGTTTATGGGTTAACCTTCTCATCCGTGTACAGATCTCAACAGGCTTTTAATGTCTCTTGATAGTCAGGAGTCATGGAGGGGTGGGAAGAGATGCCAAATTCAAACTGGTGGAGCAGTAATGGTGTAAAGGAGGACAGTTAACAGCTCACTAATTACATTTGCAGATAAATCCTAACTGGGAGAAGATGCAAACTCCAGTGTGAAGTGAAACACAAAGGAACCTGAGAGACTGGAGCTGTGGGTAGGAAGCGACAATGCAAACCAGCCCTGATGAATGCAGTTCCTGTATTGTGGGGAAAATAACCCCAAAGCCATATTCAATGGGAGTGAAACACCTACAGAGCAATAGCCTTGGGCAGAAAGCACTCAGCCTACCAGGTAGGAGTTTATAGTTGCTGCTATTGTGTCTTGCAGACCCAGAGGAATTGCGTGGCAGGGGCAGGAAGAGGCCTCTGTTGCTTGCCTGAATCCCAAGAAGGATGTGGTTCAGATAATGTGTGCAGTCCTGGGTCCCAGAGACCTTGAGAAACACAATGGAAAGCAACGGGCCCAGCAGAGAGATGAGGACAGGACTTGTGCAGGGATTGCCGAGTCCTGGGCATGGTCGGGGGTTGGGAACTGAGAAAGAAAAGAGCTGGAGGGAGTAAGTGGGACAGCAGGGGTGACAGACCGGGAGGCTGGAGGAAGGGAGAGAAGAGGAAATGCCTCACAGCAGATATTGTGCTTCGCTATTTTTAGGTAATCCTTGCAGCCACAGTGTACTGTGCAGTGGTCACCTGAAGAAGTGGGGTGGGTTTCAGGAGCAGCCCTCAGAGCCTGCTCCTGCCATGACTCTGAGAAGGGACAGGGAGCGTGGGAGCCTGGCATGCAGCTCCAATGCTTGCTCAGTCTCAGGCCTCCCCAATCCTTATGACAGTGGGACCTTGCTAAGGGACATGGCCAGGATATGAGGGACACAGCTTACAGCAAAAGAAGGGGGCACCAGCTTGATGGCATACGGGACAGCCTGATTTTGTTAACTCATGCTCTGCCAAGGCCATAACCTCCAGCCCATCACCCTGTCATGGGCTGTGTCAGCTTGGAGAGGGGTCACTGGCTTCACTGCTGCCCAGATGTGAAGTCAGGTGGCTGGCCCGCTCCCTAGCTGTTTTCTAGGCTCATGTGTTTTTCATGTGTTAGACTCACCCTGAGAATCCAGTATTGCCTTCTGCTTCCCACTGAGCTTGTGCCGTGAGTGGAGCACTCTTCGGAAGTGCCTCTGGGCTGGTCCACCCAAACTTGCCTTCCTGGGACTCTGTCCCCACTGCTCTGACATGTTGTCTTAACACCCTGCCCTTCCAGAGGGACCAGAGAAAGACTCTCTGTGTAACATGTTTCTTGGTGAAGAAGCTGGTGAGCACCAGGATGCTCAGCATCTCTGACCTTGCTGGCATGAGGCACGAGATCAGCTGCTTCCATTTCCCACTGTGGCCCCATCACACCGGGGATGGACAGATCTTCAGTCTGGGTGTAACAGGGCAATGCATATGTATGGAGCTGGGACATCGGATCTTGTGCAGCGCTGAAGGAGCAGATTTCCTATTTATATAGGGTAAATGGCTAAGGAAGAGAAGTGCGCTGCATGTCAGCTCATTATGGCAGGAGCACAAGCCTGTGTTTCAGGAGCCCTCAGCTCCGTCTTCTCCTCCTGTAATTGTGAAATCCGTTTGCCAGCAGTCCTCCTGGGATGAAGCTGCAGGGATAGCAAGGGCTTAGCATGCAGTAATGTGCTTGCTGAAACCGCTCCCCTCCTGAGGCTGCACCATGTACTTTAGCCTGCCATTACCTGAATCCTTTGTCAGCTGGAGTTAACAGCAATCGTAGTTCAAATCTTGCTGCAGAAATAAATGGGATCCCAAGGGGCTTCTCATGACAGAGCCCTCCAGGTCATGAGCTGCCCCAAGCAGACTAGGACAATGGGTGGAAAAGCCTGCTCTGCCTACATGGGGAAGAGCTCCCTCAGGCCTGCCCCGGGCAGCCTGGGCACTGTGCAATGCAGGAGCTGCAGTGAAAACTATAATACAGCAGAGAAATGGTGTATCAGTCCTACCAAAACCAGACAAACTGGCTGGAGAGAGAGGGGTAAGTACATATTTAGTGACAGAATTTACAAGATTACTAGCCCATATGAGCCAATGTATTTAGAAAGGGATTAACAGCAATAAGGACACAATAAGAAACAAGTGGCAAGCATGGACCAGACAGATGGGTGGCCCTGGAGAGACACTGCCCTGCAGGTCTCCTGTTTTCTACCCAGTGGTTACTGGGGGAGTCCCAGTTCCTTTGAGGTAGCATGTTCATGAGGTCCCTCAGTGCAAAGAGCACTGTTAGCTCCAAATGTGCCGTGGGCCACGAGTGGTGAGTCTGCTTGCTGTGCAGGATTTGCAACCAGCTACAGCCACCTCTAGACCGCTGGTGAGCTCCAGTTGTGCACAGAGGTCCTGGGGAGCAGCCAAGTCCAAGTGGGGGTTTCCCCTCTCCACCTTATTTGCCCCTGTGCTGGGTTTCACTACTTAGGATGTGAAGAGCTGTGTATTTGAGGACAGGTCTTTCCTAGCTTGGAGCATGAAACAGCTGAGTCCCCAGCTGGGTAAAGGTCCCCAGGGCCTTTACCCTGTGCTGGGTGCAAGGACTGCATACATCTGCACAAGCCTTGGGACACCCCATGTGTGAAGGACTTGTGCCTCAGCCAGGTCACTTTCTTTCACCAAGCAGCTCCTCATGTCAGTGAACATAAGGAGTACCATCTCATTTCATCTTCTTTTCCCTCTTTTTTTTTTTTAACCTGCTGGGGATTTAGTGGAATACTATGCATCTGCTGTGCTGTGTTGGAGGAGGTCTCAGTTTTCTTCAGAGCTTATGTCAGGAGCTCTAGCACCTACATGAAGCTTTCCAAGGATTTTGTTGTTTGCAGCCACGGTAGCTTGAAACGAGTGCTGAAGTTATAAGATCCCTGTGCTGCTGGTGAACCCCGATGCAATCTCAAAGCTAGCTGAGCTCTGGTGAACAGCCAGTGTCCTGCAGCCAAAATAATTCAGGCTCTGCAACTCAAAGCACAGTGCAATTCACGAGCTAACGCACTTGTAGGGCAAAGGATGAAGTGTTACATCCTGAATATGAGCAGTGAAATTACCAGTGCCACCTCTGTCAATGCCACTGAATCCCTCTGAAATGAATTCTTGAGAAGAAATGAGCCTGTTATATGAAGAGATTTGCTGAGCACCGTGGATTTCTCTTTCCTTGTTATGTGCAGGGGCAACACGGGCTGACCTTGCTCCAAGGTCAAATAATATCAGCATGGGTTCAGCAGCAAGTGCTTCGCAGTGTGCTTGCTCTCTCTGCTTACAAAACGCGGGCCAAGTTCATTCCTGGGGAAATGCCATGAGATTACAGCAGGTCCACTCTGGTTTCTGCAGGGCAAAATCTAATCAGTCCCACCGTGCCTCCAGAAGGCATGAGTGTTAATGCATGCTGGTAGGAGGATGCTGCTCCCTGAAAAGGCAGCTGGGATCAAGCCCAGGGTGGCTGCCTGTGTGTGGAAGAGCTCTTAGGTCAGCCTGGAAGCTGGGTGGGAGAAGACACATACCCGCAGCACAAGACCAAGAGGGTCTTCCATGGGGTCACCTCTCTGGCAAAGTCTGTCTCCATCCATCTGTCTTGGAGAGCAGTTGGTCTCCACCGAGTGCCCCCCACGCAACTGCCCATGTGCCTGGGAGTGGGAGTGGGTTTGCCCTTTGCCTGCTGCTTCCCACCCTCCCCAAGTGGTCTGGCTTTTGGAGAGGCTCAGAGCAGCCTGCTGGGAGTCAGGCAGCTCCAGAGTGCCTGCAATGGGGCATGCATGACCTGCATGGGGCTTTTGGGTGGTTCAGCTGTGAGGGGCAACCCTAAACCCCTCGGGCAGATTTGCTTGCTATCTGAAAGAGGCGCCAAGCCAGCCCTGTCATGGGCTGATGATGTCTGTATTGAGGTAGTCAATGGAAAAGCTATGTTTCCTTCTTCTGGAGGGTTTCTTCCCTTCAGAAGAGAACATGAAGTATGACACATCACAGGATCCAGACATTTCATGCCTGTTGTTTCCTAGCTGCTCTTCTGGCTGGTGCCAGTGTCCCTGCATGTCTTCCAGTTACATTTTCTGTGTATTAGGGAAGCTGGTCAGGCATGATCTGCATTGGGGTCCCATACCTTTGTGTGTTAGGAACTCCCAGGAGGACCTGGCAGAAGGTAAGTTGTCATGCACCCCTTGCATTGCATGGCTCCCAGTGCGTGCTGTGCTTAAGGGAGGTGGTGGGCCCCTCTGTGGTGGGGACAGATGGATGGGGGGGATGCCCAGGGAGACCCCCAGAGCCTGCAACCCTTGGGGACCACAAGGAGGAACAGGGCAGAGGCAGCTCCCTTGAGGTTTGGGGTAGAAACCCAATGCCCTTGTGTTGGCTGTGAGCAGAGGACAGGATGACCCACCTCTGAGGACACAGTGGCCGAGGGGGGGAGAGCTGAGCAGAAAGCTTTTTTGTTTCCCTGCTGCCAGACTCTGCAACTCTGGGGGCTCTCTGCTTACAAAGTGAAGCCTTCCCCTTGATATTCAAATAAACCCCAGCTTTTGAGTTTAGAAATCCCTCAGAAGGGGCAAGGGGGGTGTATGGTACATGTCTAGGGAGACCCACTGCAAAGCAGCTCTCCGAGCTGTTGTGGTCTCTCAGTGCCTGTGCCGGGAGCTGAGAGGCAGGGAGCTCAGCAAAACCTTCAGATGTTGCTGATTCTGGAGAAAGGAGCACACAGTAACAATTTGGTTGGGTTCCCCACTGCTGGGAGTGCTCTTAGATGTTATGATTTCTTAATATACTCCCTACGCGTGAACACACCAGGTGTTGGAATTTCATAAATTTGCATTTTCGCAATAGCTGCTTGATTCCCCAACAGGATCAAAGCTGATCTTTCCTGGAGCGGCAGCCTGTCTATTCAAAGCATTTTCATGTGACAACTTAAAATAGGCTCTGTGACAGTGCTGTAGATCCACTGTGGCCACCACCCAGAAATCTGTGCTGCTGTTTGCACTGCTTTCGGTATTCTTCACAATTTTGTGCTCCAGGGCTTCCCCCTCCGCTGGCTACTTACCTGCATGGCCACAGTGCCAAGTGACCTGGAGAGGGGCATGAGCACGCCAGCGCTTGAAGGGAAACCTTTTAGCTGGCTCTTTATTCACAGAACTTTTCACCTCACGCAGACTCTCAAAATCTATTAGAAAATACATTTTTCTCAGGTGAATAAAAATATCTCAATGCCTTAATAAGAACGTTAAACTCTGTTTCACCTGCTTTGACTGGTGCCATGAGGTCTCATAGTAGATCAAACATCTTTTGTCCAATTACTGGGAAAAAAAACCCTAGCTCTTTCCCTGACAGGTTCTGTATTACCTTGTTCTTGAAATTCCCTTCATTGTTCGTCATGTCAAGCAGGGACACCTTATTGTTGATGGAGCAGTTCCCAGCTCTTAGGCTGTGTAGCTGGAACAATCCTTTATGTCACAGGTTGTACACCATCCTTCTTGTGGATATCTAAGAGTAAGCACAGAAACAGAGGATTCCCACCTTTCGGTAATAAAACATTACTATTTCCACATATGACTTGTACAGTTCTGGTGTCCAGGGGGAAGATCTCATCTACCCACCATAACTTCCAGCTACTTCCTCCATACCTACTCTTGTGACTTCTTTCAACACTGACTTTAAGTCACTCAGCAAGTTCTTAAGTGAGCACAAAGCAGCACCAAACACACTGCTGTGTGGTCTAAGGGCTTCAACAGGATAAACACACCTGAATAACAAAAGAGTGTGTATGTGGGTTTCTGCTGGGGTCTTTATTTCAGATGGCTGTTGGTCAGCTGTGGCTAGGACTGCTCTATCAGCATCCCTCTCCCTTCAACCGGTCACAGTGGGATATGCTCCCTTCCTGCATACCTGTAGCTTCCTCTGCCTTTGGTATGACCCTTCTCCACAGGCATCAGCCTTTGGGGTGATGGTCCTCTTCCACTGCCTTCCAGTTCACGCTGCAACTCTCTCTCTGCACCCTCAGTGCAGCCTGCTGAGTCTGTATGCCAGGATATCCCAAGAGCAGGAGTCAGGAGGTAACCTGCCAATTAACATCTCTTAATTGAAGATCACGTAATAAACGTTTCTCCTCAGGGTAGCTGGAAGTTATGGCTGTGATCAGAAGTTAAGGGCAGCCCAAATGCAAACACAAGCAGAAGTGTGTCTCAGCATGCCTCCATGTTGTCAAGCTAGGGGACATGATAGTTAAGTCAATCTTCAGTTTCCCAGACAGGCTCAGTTTGACCAAAAGCAGCAGTGGTGAAGGTGCTGGAAAATTGGAGAGTAATTCGTAACCTAGTTATATTTACTCTGAACACCTCTGTTTATCAACTTTTCTTAGTGTAGTCTAGGTGGAGGAATAGGTAGTCTTGGCTGGGTCTGTGCCTGTGCTGGTTCTTCCTTGGATGAAGTAGCTTGCTGGGAACATGGGAATTCCAATATGCCCAGGAGCGTAACCTTCCAGAGGTCTTGGAAATGGTATCTACCAGATGTGATGATGCTGGAGACCATCCAGCATCCCAAAAACCATCTGGGTGCATGGAAATCCGTAGAGAAAGAGCCACTTTGTAGAGTCCAAATGGCAGCATCAAGGGCTTTGCTGAGATGGCTTCCTGACTGAGAGTCAGCTGCTGTTTCCAGAGGACCTCTAAATGCTGGTTTGCTTTGGCAAGAATATCTGCAGAGCTGTTACTGACAGCCACTTGGCCAATCTCCCCAGGGACTTCATCCTACTCTGGGTCAGCGCAGCTTTCTCTCTCTGAGCTGTGATGTTCAAGCCCATCTTGCAAAGCTGTCAGTCTGTGGGAGCTGTGTGTGGGCTGCCACCACGGGTTGTTCATGGGAGATGTGTTAGAAACAGCCCTTTGCTGGGGAGGGGATCAAGTACAATGGGACCAAAACTGCCTGGTGGAAAGGAGGGCTCCTGCTTGCGAATCTCCCTGCTGCCAGGGTGGGTGCGGCAGGGGTCTGCTGGCTGCTTCTCGCCTCTCCCATGGACTGTCTCCAGAGGAGTTCATGAAGGATTGATAGCACTGGGTGCCTTTCCAAGACCAAAGCCCTATCGCTCAGCACACATTAGACATTATCTGGCGTGACACTCCGCTCTCTGGCACTGACCAGGGCGCCCTGCTGACTGCAAATCTGCTGGGTCCACAGGCAAATTATCTGCACATCAGCACGTTTAAGAGAAATTAATTTCCCTGCAGGAGCAAGGAAGAAAGGCTCTTCCAAATCAGAATCTGGCTCATGGTGGCCGTTACGAAATGTGGTGACAATCTTCCCTGTGCCACTCAGAGAGGGAGTAGCATTTCGCCTTGATCTGCAGACAAACCAGCAGGCAGGAAAGTCACAACAAGCAACGGAAAGAGAGACCCTGGTAGATGGCTTTTAGAGATAGTTACAGAGGACTGGAAGCCCTGAGGATGTTTGAGCTTTCCCTCTGCAGTCAGTGCAGGGACACAGAACTGCTGCAGAGGAGCAGCAATGGGGAGAATGGGGTCACAGGTGCATGGATGAGGAGGGAAATATTTTTAATAAATCTGATATAATCTAATTAGTGGCATCTGACTGAAGAACAAATGCCCTTCTGCTAAGGAATAAGAAAAATTTAACCCTAAAGTCCTGCTAGCCTTTGTGCTGGCCTAAAATAATATGTAGGGTTTAGGACAGAGGAAAAAGTAACGGAAAAGGAAGGAAGGTACATGAAGGTAGATATGAAATGGAATAAAATGTAATGTGGCTTTACCAGAAGAAGATCAAGTGAGGTAAACCTGCTGTCTCTTTTTGGGAGGATAGCTGATTTTCTTTTTAATGGAAGGAAAACACAATAGATTTCATCTACCTGAATTTCAGCAGAGCACTTGACATGGCACTGTATGAAAGCTTTCTTGTGCCTCTGGAGAAGATGGGCTCAGTCAGGTGAAAAAGAACCCAGGAAGGTGTGCTGGGCAGTTACCAGTCCTGGCTCTCCAGCACCACAGTTTGACCATGAATGCAGATTCAGTGCAGCAAAAAGAAATCAAAACTTTGAGGAATAGATCTATTGCTGCTGTGGGCAGCTCTGGGAAAGATAGCCACAGAGGTGCCATCCCTCATCCCTTGGTGTGGCCGAGCCCCAGCTGATGGGATGGGGGAGGCAGACAGGGGAAAGGCACTTTCCATTGGCCATGCTCCTGCTCTCTGCCAGCTCGGGTTAGGAACAGGAATGTCTCTCTGGGGCCAGAGCCTGCAGGTGCTTCTCCTGCTTCTCCTGCCTCCCCAAGAATGGGTGCTGATGGGGTGGAGGGGGTGCACAGCAGCAGGCAGCAAACCAGCTCCTGCCCCATCCTTTTTCTTCAAGGAAGCCCATAGAGACCAGCCAAGAAATGCCATGAAAACCACTTCCAAGGGGCAAAGAAACTGCCTGGAGAGGAGAGCAGAACCTGGTCCCACCTCCCTGCAGCAAGGCAGGGAATGTCATGAAGGAGCCCTGTCCCTGCCCTCGAGCTGTTCCACACGCCCCCAGCCCCTAGTGCCATCCCCAGGCTGCCTCAGCCCCGGGCACTCTTTGCTCATACTTGCATCTGAATGCACATTTCTCCAGCTCACTGAGTTTGGACCAGAGCTGGGAAGTGTTTTATGTGTGCAGGAATGGAAAGGAAATGAATGCTGCTTCTCCTCTCAAGTCTGAGATGGGGGAATGATTTGCCAGGGATTTGTAATAGTTTTTTTTTTAAATCTGCCTGAATAGGCTTTCTGTGGAAAGAAAAGGGAAAGACTCTGAAAGCAGAAAATATGGTTATGTCCTAATACAATAATTTGTTAGTAGGGACAGAAAAATTAAGAAAAGGGAAAAGAAAAAGAAAAAACAAGGTTGCCTGGCAGCCAGAAACTGCTTTTGCCATTGTGGGGCCACATAGCTATCAGAGCAGGAATTTATCCCACACTAGTATCCCTTGTATCTCTGAAGAGCAAGTCCTGGGACAGTGTTGAAGAAACCTGGGAACTGATCCCCCTGCAGATATCCTCCTGAATGAGAGCCTGTCTCTGACATGTACTCTGTAAATGTTTATGCAAGCCCACCTGCTCCAAACCTTCCTGGATAAGTCCTGGGCTTTTGCCAGGATGCTGATGGCACTGTGGGTCCTGGGAGCCAGATTTGCTTCCCATTGTCACACTCAGTGCCCTGCAATACAGTTGATTTTCTTGCAGTCTGAGTGAGCTCCAGCTGAGTTCAGGGTCAGAAAAAACAGGGTGCCACCCCCTTAACTGCAAACCTCTCTAGTTTTGATGACGACTGAGGACCTCTTTCCTCTGGGTAGTTATGCATAAAATACACGGCTACGAGTCCCTGTCGGACCCTCTACTGACACTGGGGAAGCTTTTTGCTGATTTCACCAATGCTGGCATGGAGAACCAGGGAATTGTCTGCAACATTTCTATGACCAGTATGTGTGCCTCTCTTCCCCTGGCTTACTTCTTACCCAGGGCTGGGAGCCATGAGCGTTTGCAGGCAGCAGCCTGACTCCGGGAGCAAACACAACCCCGAAGGCTGCGCTGCCAACATGCTGGGACCCAGCCCTGGGGGGTTATCTTCCAGAAATGACGCCTGCCTGGAGCAGGGATCAGAGGAGTCACGGGGGGAAGCTGCTGAAGCAGGAGGTGTGGAGCAGGGAGGAGAGCATGCACTGTGCTGCCTGCGCTGGGGAGAAAACTCAGTCTGTTGCCTCCCCATCACTGGCAGGACTCTGCAAAGTTTGGTGTGATCGATGTCCTCAACATGGTCATTTCTGATGGCTGTCACCTGTGTCCTGTTTTGATTTTCTGTTTTCTGAGTTGGGAACAGGTTGCAGGTTACAACTCAAAGGATGCTTGCATGAGCTTCACTGAGCTGCAACCGCAGGAAGATGTCCTGCTGTCCTCCCCCATGAGATGCCTTGGACACTGCTCTAGCTGTGCGATAAGGTGCTGTCACCATTGACCTGGTGAAAAGACAAACCTTGTTTTGCCTGTTATCCATGCAAATGTTGTCTGCCTGGCTCTCCTGAGCGTGCTGAGAGGCACAAGGGAGGAGTGGGGCTGGAAGGAGCACGAGGTTTCCCCTTTCTGGATCAGCAAGCTGTGAGTCTGGCTCAGCCACCTGTGAGGAGGTGACTTTCAGCTTTTGTGTCACAGATCTGGTAAGAAGCTATAACGAACAAGCCACAAAGGCAATTAATTGCTAATGACCAGCCTTGACTGCCCAACAGCAGGGTTCTGGGCACAAAGCTGAGCAAAGGCTCTGCAGGCTGCTGGTCTCACTGGAATCCCCTCACTTGCCCCGAAGTATTTCTACAGGAGCCCAGTGAGGGCTTGGGGTCCAGCACTGAGAAAACAGCCCTTGATGGCACAGGACTGTCTGGGAACATGCTCAGCCCTCTTCTGCATCACTGTGTCAGGTGTCAGGTCACCGTCAGGTCAGTATAGGCATTTTGGGGAAAGAGCATCAACTAGCAGGAACTGCAAGTGGCAACGTGGTCTGGTAGCATGAGAAAGATATTGCACTGTTTCCCATCCTACATTCTTGTTGGATGAACTCACCAGCTGTGTTTGATGAGATGCTGTTACTCATCTCCTGCCTAGCAGCAGGATTTCCAGGGATGCTGACTCACTCCTGGAGTGGCCAGATCACGGCAAACCCCCGGATGCTCCCGCAATGCCTGTTGTCCCAGTAGCTCCCCGCTGCCCATGGGTGCCATTCCTCTTCCCCAGAGGCAGCCTCAGCAGTTTCATTTCCCTTATAAATACCAGAATTGGCTTTCACTTGTGGCATTCACCCTGGGCTTTCTGCCTCTCCTCTTGTGAGATCCTCAGTAAACTCTGGCTGGTTTTGAAGAACTTTCTGCTCAGGTGGAATTTGCTGACCCTCATCCACCTTTCCAGAAATGTATGTCCCAGACCAGAGCTGATGCAAGTGACACTTATCACAGAAACCTTGGGGTTCAGCTTCAGAGATAAGGAGCTTTTGGGCTCACCCTTTCTCTGACTCTGTGCAAAAATCTCTCTGGAAGAGGTAATGCACACCCACATGTCATCTTTTCTCCTGGAGGCAGGATGGCTGGCATTGTGGACTTTGGGCAGTCTGCTCTGAGCATGGTGAGAGCTGTTGTCCTGGCATTGCTTGGACCATTGGCAGATGGTGGGTGAGGAGACATGTCTGTGTGCAGGTGGAGGAAATCTCCCTGCACAGAGAGGCCCGGGAAAGCCCCCATGTTGGCTGTGAGCAGCCCAGGACAGGAGGACATGCTGGATGAAGGCAGAGTGAAGGCCTTTTTACTTCCCTGCTGCCAGACCCTGCAACTTCTGGGGTGTTCTGCTTAAAAATGGATGCTTCCTCCCTGATATGCAATTGAAACTCAGCTTTTGAGTTTAGAAATCCCTCGGGTATGGCAGATTTCTGCAAATGCCATGGCAGATTTCTGCTGGCCAGGCAGTGGAGCAGCTGGTGGGGTGAACCATCTAGGATGTTACGGAGGAGATCGCAGCATGTATGCTGGGATTGCTGCTCTGTTGACAGACGCAGCAGCTCCTCTGAGGTTTCATGGAGCTGTGAGGCCATACCTCTCACTTCCCAGTAAAGAAACACAGGTTTGCATCCCTCTCTGTACTTGGAAGACTTCATGGCCCTGGGGAAGACCAGGATTAGCTAGAGCACCTGCTTTTTCAAGAGGGACCACTGGTTTTTTTTCCTGGTCACTTGAGTCCAGGGCAGGGTTGGTTTTTCTGAGGAAGCTCTCCTGTCCTACTGCTCTTAAAAAATGAATCGTCCCTCACCTGAGCAGTCCCAGGAGAGCATGCATGGGAAAGCTCATTGCTTGGGTGCTTCCTTTTGCCTCATGTGATGCTGGGAGGAAGCCTGTGGGCTGTGGGAGCTTTCTGTAGGGAGCAAATCTTTGCCTGGGTCTGGTGGCCAGGATGGAGAAGATGTGGACACAGGGATGCTGCCAAGGGTGGAGGTGCTTTACAGTCAGGAGATGCCAACTCCTTTCTCCCACGTCAAAAGCAAAAATGACCAGTCCCCTCACCTCATTCCTAATGCATGAAAAGCCTCTCCGATATTAATAAGAATCTAATTATACATTTATTGTTCCATGAATTAATTACATCGCAAGTAGAGTTACCTTTTACACAGCCATTAAACTTCAGGAAGGCCTCTTTATACCACTCCATGGATAATTTAATTAGCATACTAATGTCTTATTAGCTATAAACCCAAAGCTGGTTTAGAATCACTTAAATTAAAACTCAAAAGCCTTCAGCCACCCACTAACCCCTCTGCCTGAATGGTGGACAGAGGATGGGAGCATATGCAAGCGGTGGGCTTTGCCCTGCCACGAGCAGAACCTCCTGGGCAGCTTCCCCAGCTGGCACCGGCGGAAGGCAGCGCTGCCTGCCACTGCCTGCACAGTGTCCACAGGGCTGAGATCGCGAGCAAGGAGCCCCTCAGCTCACCTCATAATTCTCATTTTATTTCCTGTTAGCTATCATTGGTATTTGCATTAATTGGGCTAGTCTGGAAGAGCCGTGATAATCCATTATGGAGGGACAATTAAAGCCACAGAGGGGAAGTTAGGAGCTGGGACAGGAGCATCTGTGGCAGCACTTTGAGGGGTCCCATCCCCAGCCCAGGGCTCCCTGTGGGTGCAGGTTTGGTGCCACCTTCTCCATAGGCTTTCAGCAAAGGAAACACCAGAACTGATGACGGGGCTGGTTCCCAAATCATCCACCCAAGGCAAGTAGGAGCAGAGGGCATCTGTCCCACCATGATTCCAATGTGGAATGTCCCTTTGGCCCCTGGTGTCCCCTCTGTCCTTCACCTCCCAGCAGCATTGGGACTCTCTGTTAAAGCACTGCAACTTCAATGTTGTAGCTCGATGCACTGAGATTTGTGCAGGGAGCCAAGATTATGTTGCTGTGTTTTACATGATCCCAAACATCCCACTCGCACTGGGGTCAGGACTGGCATTTCTGTACGTTCTTAAATATCGCAGTTTATGTGTTAAACCCCTTTTAAAATGACCCCATCTGCCATTCAGTTCATGAGTGTAACTTTTTTTTTTAAGATCTTCTTAGCTAATAAATAGCTTAATTTGGAGGTTTGAAAATTGACTCAGAGGCAGAGTTTAACTAAATCGAAGAGCAAGACTACTGCTTGAATATAATAATCTGAAAATAATTGATTAATTTGCATGATCCTTCATAATTGCTTCAATTTACACCCAAGAGGCCACTGTCATCAATAGATGAATAAGACATAATTTTTTAAGTCCCAATAATGCATGGAATAGAATTTAGAAAATTCACTCATTCTGAAGCATGGGCAGGCTCCTGCACACGGTTGGCTCAACGACACTTCCAGCACATTGCGGGGAGAGCACTCATTGTTAGAGAAATCATGCTGTAATTTAATTCACTTGTTAAGAATGTAATTATGTTCATCATCCTTAGGAAAGAAGAGGATCAAATCCTATCACAGTGATGCTAACCTTTAGACGGAGAGATTTCAACAAAATGAGGAAGCCGGCTGACAGCATCAAGAGTCAAAAGTAAAGAGATTAAAATTCTAAAATTTGGCATGGATGCTCTTTAAGGAGTGACATAGCAAAACAGCTACCTTCTGCAAGGTACTTAACCACACGCTCAACTTTAATTGCCATTAATGAGATTTCAGCATATGCTTAGTTATACCAGGACCTGACAATACCAAAGGGGCTCAAACTGCCTATGTGTGTCTGATCAGCAAGCGCGGGAGGAAGGCAGGAGCAAAGGCAGATAAATGGCAGGGTTCAGGAAGGTGTTTGGGCCACACAATGGTCCTTCAAAAAATGGAAATCCAACCTTCACGAGGTCAATAAACAGGGGCAGAAAATACAGCATGAAAGAGGGGAAACAGGAAGCCAGCAAGAAATAGCAAGACTTGGTAGGAATGAAAACAAACAATAGATAATTCAAGTCTGCCAGGAACAGGAAAGCCTGCAAAGGAACGAGACAGGTCTGCTGGCTCCCCAGGAGTTAAAGGGAACAATTAAGGAAGATGAGGACACAGCTGAGAAGTGAAATGATTTCATTTCGTAGAGTTCTCACCTCAGGGGATGTTGGGAGAAATCTGCTCTTGACTTGCTCTTTTCTGGTAATAAAGGTGAGTTGCTATTAAGTATTAAGGTATCAAATGAAGAGGTGCTGGTGCAAATAGGTAATTTTAAAAATATTAAGTCACTGGGTCTAGATGGGACATTCAGGGATTTTGAAGAAACCTAATAATACAGTGGCTGAGCTGCTGGGTGAGCTGCAACAGTATTCATCTCGCTGCCAAAGCAAGTGCAGGATCAGAGGGCTGGAGGGCAGCGGCAATTGCTGTGCTTGTATTTCATAAAGAAACACTGAGAAATCCAGAAACTGCTGCCTAGTGAGCCTTGTGTTGGTACCAGAGACACGAGGTGAAGTGGTCAGTGCATGCAGGACGGTAAAGCTCCTGCTGGTGTTATCCACCCTTGTGATGCTAAAGGTAATGGGCATGGGGGGGGATGCATCTGACCCTGGATTGCGCTTTGCTAACTCCTTTTACACTATCTCAGTCCTTTTCTGTTTGCAGGATTTCAGGATCACAGAGATCAGGTGGCAGCAGCTTAGGAGATGTCTCAGTCTTGCACCTTCTGCCTGGCACTCCTTTAGCAATTTCCCCAGAGGAGAAGGAAGACTAGCTAAAGTGGAAATATAGAAAACGTATAGAGGCAGAAAAATTATTCAGATTTAAGGCTGCCTGCTCAACCCTTTGTGCATGTACAATATGGAACAGTACATGGTATAATTGAATTCCCCTCAAGTTTGTTTCCTAGAAGATAGCTTGCTGTGCCTTCCAATAACATTTCCTTCCACTCTAAGACAGGCATCTAAGAAAGGTGGGATGGGGTCAGGCTAGGTGACACCCAGAGGTCCCTTCTAGCCTGAATTACCCCATGACCATAGGATTCTTCCTCCAAAGGTCTCTGGTTGTAGAGGAAGCCCAGATGTCCAGACACACAGCCAGATAGTGAGATGATTACAAACATATTCCAGATGATTGCTTTCCCTGGGACCACTGCCTCTTTCCAGCTTGTGACAATTCACCAAGGCAGTGCTGCCACCATCCTAACCCTGAATCTAGGGGTACGGACATTTGAGGAATTAGAAGAATGTTTATTTGGTGATAAGCCATCTCTAACAACTTACTTTAGAGGTCCTGCACATTTCCCTGAAGCATTTTATGCCAGAGAGAGTTCTGTCTTAGAGGGATCCTCAGCTGATGCAGCCCAGCGGTGCCTGTGCTCCGGTTTAGACAATGACTTTCATGAGAAACAACCAGAGTGGAAACTCTCCACCCAAACATGAAACCTTGTTATAAAATCACAGCACTGAAAAAGGATATTTTATAAATCCTGGGCATCCCTTCCCCCCAACTGTCTGTTGCACTACTGTGGCATTTAATGTTGAGTTTTACAGCCCAAGGGCATTATAATTATCTCCAGCAAGGTGCTAAGGTATGGAAATGCAAACATGGTGCTTGGGAAACCCTAACTGTGATTTGTGGTGATGGTATGCCATAGAGGCATGATTGGGGCTGGAGCACTACTGTGACTTTTTAAAATCCATGTTCAGCTACACTGATATTTAGAGGTGTGATAAATTTGTCTTATGCTTTTCTCCTTGCTAGGGCAGGGAAGGGTTACAGCGCTTGGGAGTTGTAAAGTCTCTTTGCTGCAAGGACTCCTGCCTTAGGTCTGCTGACTATTCTGTGCCTGAGGAGAAAAGCTGGCTTGCTGCTGCACCTGCCTCCATTTCCTTTAGGTGTTGCAGCTATGAGGCATATAAAAATTAAAAATCAAGAGGAAAACAAACAGTACTTGTGACTATATACAGGGTCAGTGGTAGTAAAAGCCCGTCTTCAGAAAAAATCATCCAAGATGATTCTAAGATCTTTCTTGCAGTGCCTCTAGGTATTTTTCACCATTCCTGTATTTTTCTTGTTAAATGTGTAGTTTATAATATTTCTATCTTAGTGCATTACTGGCGACCATAAATACCTGATGAAAAGTACTTTCAGACTACCTGGGTGCTCTGAAAAGCATGTGAGCAGTAATAGTCCACAGGAGCACCTGCATACTGACAGTCTGTGAGTTTATCTGGGTAGACCTGCATCCATGTAGTGCTTCCAATTTAATTCCCACGTTTTTCCAAAGAAGAAGAAAAATGTCTTATGTTTCCTGGGTGACTGGAGGAAGGTTTTACTGTGCCAGGCATCTCTAATCTCCCTGTGCAAGATTTCCTTAGTGGCAGACATAGAGCAGCAGTCTGACTAGACGCAGAAAAGTGGATAAGGTCCGGAAATGATGCTTTATAGAGGTGTGGGGTGTCATCACATTCAGCTAAAAATATCAGCTCACCTTCGATAGAAATCACATGATCTATGGTCATGAAAGCAATTGATGGGCTTGGGGTCTCAATAAGCTCAGCTCTGCTCCTGCACAGCTAAAAATAAGCAATGTCCCCAAATCCCTCTCTACTTCCAGAGAGCCACAAATCTCTGCTCCTCCCTCCTGGAGAAGTCTCAACTGCTCTGTGTTGATGGCACACTCATGCCTTTCATGGGGGCTAAATTAGAAGGAGGTTGGCTGCTGCTTGGAGGGCAGCCTTGCAAAGGCACGGAGCTGTGAGCTGGAGTGATCAACAGCACAGAGAGCACCGTCACTGTGACAGGAGCTGGGTGCCAAGGAGGAAGGAGCAGGTGGTGCGAGCAGTGATGCAGAGTGAGGTGCTGCAAATCTCCAGCAATCAGCACCCACCCAACACAGGCATAAACTGATTGAGCTCAAGACCTGCCTGTCAATACATGCAAACGATGTAGATAGCAGTGACATCCAGTGTGTGGCTGCTTCAAGAAATTCAAATTGGATTGCCAAACTTTTCACCCTTACAGGAGTCTACCAGCTTACAGCTGCCCCCTCCACAGCAGGAAGCTGCTTCCATTTAGAGCCGAATGAAGAGTGGAAGTAAAAAAAAAAAAGTCATGAATATTAATTTGAATTCAACTGAATTTCAATTAGGCTGTGCTCAGTCTCCACAAATATTTGAGCAGTCCTATTGCAAATATGGTGAAAAAGCAAATCTGTAACTTTAACACACAAATATTCACAAAAGATAAATTCTGAAATGCGTACTCACAATTCATGTTGTCTTGACTTGCATTCTGCAGTCATGTGCTATTGTGTCCGTGCCCTGGTTGGGTGGTGTATAAGGAGCCAGCAAACGAAACAAATATACCAATTTAATGTAGCCTGTTAGGTGTGGGTGACAGCATTAAATCACAACACGAGTTCTGGCATGTGCAAGCTGGGATGCCGAGGCCGGTGAGCCATGCTCCTGATGTGGTGAGCTGCTCTATCTTTGCTGAACATGTAACAGGCTGCCAGCCCAAAGAGGGCAAGGTCACAGGGCAGAAATGGGATGGATCCACAGCAATGAAACTCATGCATGGGACTGCAAGGGCTGGGGAGGATCTGGCAACAAGAAATGTGTGGGAGTATTAGGTCATTGAGAGTGAGAAACACCCAACTCACTGTACATCCCACCACTGAGTGTTTCGGTATCCTTGATTTTAGGTCACATAGCATCAAGATACGGAGGTCCAGGTGATTTTTCTCTATACTTCTACTGTGTACACTGGCTGCACATCCCCATGGCAAATAGCTTGCATGAAACCAGAAGTGGGCAACCAGAGCAAGGTCTACCTGACTTCGTGAGGAGTATAGTTAGATCAGGACCTAGGGATGGGGAAATACTACCCCCAAGCAACATGAGCATTCCCAAGTGGAGGGTGCCTCACTAGCAGGAACCTCATCCTTGTCACAGGTGGTTTGGAGACCTCACACTGCACAGCTGTTGACAGTTTGGAAGGATTTTGGAAGAAAAAGAGAGAAATGAGGAGGGCTTGGAGTATACTGCTGTGCATTACAAGAGTCTTGGTGGTGGAGAGGTGGGAACAGGGAAAAGCCACCCAAGGACTGAATATGTGAGCACCACATATTCACAGTGGTATGGGAACTCATCAGCAGAACAAAGGGCTTAAGTGAAGAATGACAATATGAGGGATGATGAGCATGAAGTTGAGGAAGGGAAGATGGAGAGGAACAGACTACCCACCAGCAACACTGATTTGTTTGACACCATGGGATGTCACAGCCAAACAGAAGGTAGGCAAACAATAAATTATATAAATCTGCTATAAAAGGGGTTGCGTGGCTCTCAGATGCTCCACCTAGTCCAGTGTTCTATTGGCATACAAAGCTTGGAGTATCCAGGGATTGGGGCAGCAGGATTTACCTGCCAGCCAGGAAAACCTTTTCTTGGGGATCTGATCGTGGCACTCCCTACAGAATGGGGAGTAAGTTTTCCCAAACTTTAGAGGTCTACACTGTATGCTACTCAACTCTTCAAGCTACTTTTAGGGGAGGGTGGAGAGAAATGGGCACTTTACAGCATGGCTGGTTCATTTTGTCCTAAGGTTGATATTTCAAATATGTCAGATGAATTGCACCCTATTTTTCAATGCCTTTTCATCAACTGTAAAAGGAGACCAGATGAGTAGCTCAAGTATAAACATCTCTAATGTAAAAATTTCCACTTAGAAATCCCCCTCTGTGTCTTTCACCTACCTCTTTTTCCTGTGAATAACTCCTTTTTTTGTACACTGGCCAAACCTTTCGGGTGAGTGATATTCAAACAACAGGCAGCTGCCTTGCTGCTCCCGTTGAGTCCCATTGTGAAGCTGGTGAACTGATTGATTGTTTGGTTTCTTGAGAACCTGATGTTGTTACTGCCTTTTCACTGGGTGGCTGAAATGTTTAAGCAGGAGAAAGGAACAATAGCAACAGAAAATAAAGAGGGGAGAATTGTGAGAAATTAAGTCTATACAACAAATGATTAACGGTGCATTTCCTGAGACATGCTGCAAACAATAACCATTGGTGCTGGGATCTGTGGAGATTTGGAGATTGGTGATGCTTTTACTGACTCCTTAAATAAAATAAATAATGGGTATGGGGGATCTCTTTCATGGCACATTGAACATGAGGCCCTGGTGCACAAGTGCAGTCTGGGGGACCTAGTGAAGATTCTCAAGATGCCCATTAAAAGACCAGGCTAACAGAGGCAGCCTTCACATGGTAACAGGGTGCATGAAAAAGCGATGCGTTTTGTGCAAAGGGCTTCATGCTTCCAAGCATGTAAAGGACAACTGTTGTCCTGATCCTGCAACTTTATGTCTATGAATGGCACATGTCCTTGCATCCTCCTCCCTCTTCTTCCTCTCCTTTTTTTAACAGTAGTTGGGGTGGATTCTGTCACTCCTGTCACACGGTCTGACACTGCCCATGGAACTCATTTCCATTCCCCTGGTAGACTCAAAAAATTTGCAATAAGTCAAAGAAATTAAATTTTAAGCTCACTATTGAAGGATAATGAATCTGAAATATGTGATCTTTTGTAAAATTATATTCTTTCAAATGCTTAGATTCAGGGAACGCTATCTCATAAGGGAAGTACACAAAAAACTGCAATCAAAATGACCTATACAAAACATAAAGAAGAGTTAATAGGATTGCTCTGAATTCTAAAGGGGGTGGTGCAGAACAGCACAAGTGGGCCTTGCAGTGGGGCATTTATAATCTCCAATTCCATTAACAAATTTTAATATAGTCTTTGAGGGTAGAAAGCGGTCGTTAATAAAACTTTAAATTAAAGCATGCTAGCTGTCGGATTAGATCATTAAAATTGCAGGGTACTGGCGGCTGACTGGCTCTGCAGAAGAGACAGCATTGCTAAACCCACATTGTCGAGACCATGAAATAATTCCAAAGCAAACAAGAAAAAGGAATAAAACAATTTTATATGTGTGAATTATGATTCTATATCATGTTTAATGAAGAGAAAAATGTAACCGTATTTCATCAGTTCTCAGTGTAATCACTGTTTCTGAACACTGGGGACTAGACACAGAGGGAGAAGTATACGCATGGTGCGTCAGCAGCTGGTTGTGCAGATGGACAGCAGGACCAGTGCAGCTTTTAGACTGGTGAAGATCATTGCCCTGGGTTAGGGCAAGGGGTGCATTTTTCTCCTGCAGTCCGAAGATAGGACCAATCTAATGTTCTAGATATGGCTTACATCTCTCCATGAAAGAGTTTCCTTAGCAGAAAGGCAGTTTTGATTTCTAGAAATGGTGGTTGTGTCAGGATCTGGGCAGCTGCAGGATGAACACACTTCTCTTGGCAATACTTTCTCAAAAGATTTAGGAATCTTTTGCTGTAAGTGGGTCCTGGAAAACAGAATTTATAGCTGAGCGTGCAATATTGCTTGAGGCTGCACAGCAAAGTTTTTGAGGACAGATATATATCTATAGGAAACCTTTTGCTCCTATTTATATTTTGCACCTCATGCAAGACTAAAGAGAACTGGGCCGGTTCTGCTGTGCTTGACACCTGAAAAAAACAACCAAAAAAACCAAAACAAAACCAAAAACAAACACCCAGAAAACAACAAAACCCCACAGCTTTCCCCCAAAAGATGTGACTAAAGGTGCCAAGGGTGCCTGAGAGCACAAGGGTTCCTGGCTGACTGGTGTTCCCTGTCATCTCCCTCCTAAAGGCTGTTTCTCTAGGCGAGGGGACACTGATAAAGCCCCCTTACTTCTGCTGGTGGTGCTGGAGGTAAGGTCTTGGGGCAGGAGAAAGTAGAGCCAGCACTGCAGGGAGCACATCTGCCTCTGTGTTTATCCCAGCACTACCCCACCACCTTCAGATTTAAATAGGACTGGGGGTAAGAAGTAGGGCTTGGCTGATATAAAGCCCATGTTCCACCTGGATATCAAAAAACTTTCCAGTTTCTCAGTATCTTCCTCACCATTTCACAGCTGGAGAAACAGGGAAATCACAGGGCAGAGGATAGACATACTCTGGACATGGACAGACACAAGTCTTTGTGAGCTGTACAGCTCAAGCAAACCAGTTCTGTGCCTCCATCACCAGCCTCAACAGATAAAAAATGAAGAAAGAAGAAATTAAATTGCTCCCATTAAGTAATTTAGATGTGTCATACTAACTAGCAACACCGCTTGTGGCAGACAGTGTGGTTTCCATCTGTTGGGACAGGCACAGGGAGTGGACAAGCAGCTTGGGATGGGTGACAGCCAATGACATTTTGAGGGATGGAGCTTCAGAATTGCTCCAGGTTCATGAAAGTCAGGAGCCAAGGAAAACCATGTTCAGGTTCACAGAGATAGTGAACAGCAAATCCAGTCCTTGAACATAGCTCCTAGCTCTCCATACGAATTGCTTGTGAACATATTTGCCTTTCTATGAATTATTCATTCTCTTAAATGATTGGGCAGATGATTTACGCGAATGCTTCTTGGCCTATTGGGACTTCTTTGCTTGTACAAACAGCCATGCTGGATGTGTCCGATTGGTGCACATGCAGGCTTACATGAGCATTTGTGACATTTTCCCTTCCTTCAAGCTTTTAAGTAAACAAAGTGTGCTCATATGAAAGTCAAACTGGTGTCAGTGTGAATCTGTGCATGTATGAAAAATGAATACTTCTATTTAGTCCATGCAAAACATTCTTTTGATGTCGAACCTCACTGGTGAGCATTTTCTTCACACGCAATCTTCTTTCTTCTTGAAATAGACTTTTAGACAGAATGTGAGTTTTGATTATTTTACTCTGACGGGTTATTTCTAATTGTGTCTCTCTGGGAAAAAGAAGAAAGGAAGAAATTAAACACTGCATACAGGAGAGCCAAACATAGGGAAGCTGAGTGCTACCTCAGCATCCTGAAAAGAAATGAGCACTTTGCAATTCGGCGGTGAGCAGGACTGGCAGCAGTCCCTCCTGCCTGGCCTCCAGAGATGGGGCAGCAAAGGTGGCCTCTCATTCTGCATCCTTTCAGTGCTCTACAGCACATGCTTTCATCTGTTCCTCTGAGTTTTTGTCTATAGACCTAGCTCCTGTAGCACATTTATGTTTGGATAATTCTGGTCTTTATAAAAAATATAATTTTTTTTCTCTTTGCCTTATGTGCAGGAGAAAAGTAAAGATTTCCTTTGCTGTGCTCCTCAGCTGCATTCTCCCATGTTGTATTAGATTTGAAGCAGATTTCTACAGCATTTCTGCTGAGGCCAGATGGGCTACAGCTCTGCTTTGGGTGACGAATACAGAATAGCATTTGAGCTGCACTCTCTGAGCCTGAAGATGCCTCATTTTAGGCACAGGGCACAGTGACCAGCAAGTGGGCTCTGCTGTGGCTTAACCTTGGACACCCATCAAAGGGTCCTGGGCTCATCACCATGAGGACGGTGAAACAACTGTACTGGGACAGACCAAATATCTGCAAAGCCTGGTGTTCTGCCTGAAACAGTGGCCAGCAACACACACTACAACAAACTGTGTGAAAACTAGTCCAGCACTGAGTGCTTCTGGCATGGCAGCATCTGGCAGTTCATGGACCATCGTGAGCTGCTGGTTGAAGCCGGACCGCTGTGTCTATGCCACTGACAGACATGTCCGCCTTGAGCATACCACACATCTTTTGACATGCATGAATCCCTGTGTGGAAAAAGTGCTTCCAAGTCATCATTTTAAATCTGCTTCCCGATACTTTCACTTCTTATTGTAATGCTAGAAAGAGGGAGTCACCAACTCCAATTTTCTTTCTCCAAAACACTTGGGATAGACTTCCATGGTCTATCCAAGCTGAATAACCTTGGTCTGTTGAGTCTCTCAGCATCAGGAACATCACTGGGTCAGCCTTTTCACTTTTTTTTGTTTTTCCTACTGTGTCCTTTATGAGATGCAGGATCAGACATATACTCAGTATTCAAAATAAAGATGGACCATGGATCTCCATGCTGGTTATGATGACAATTCCTGTACTATTATCTCTCTCTCAAGTGATGCCTAACATCCTCCTTGCTTTTTGACCCAGTGTGCTGGTTTTGGCTGGGATAGAGGTAATTTTCTTCATAGTGGCTGGTATGGGGCTATGTTTTGGATTTGTGCTGGAAACAGTGTTGATAATACCGGGATGTTTTAGTTGTTGCTGAGCAGTGCTTACACAGAGTCAAGGCCTTTTCTGCTTCTCACCCCACCAGCGAGTAGGCTGGGGGTGCACGAGAAGCTGGGAGGAGACACAGCTGGGACAGCTGACCCCAGCTGACCAAAGGGCTATTCCATACCATATGATGTCATGCTCAGCATATAAAGCTGGGGAAGAAGAAGAAAGGGGGGGGACGTTCAGAGTGATGGCGTTTGTCTTCCCAAGTAACTGTTATGCATGATGGAGCCCTGCTTTCCTGGAGATGGCTGAACACTGCCTGCCCATGGGAAGGAGTGATTGAATTCCTTGTTTTGCTTTGCTTGCATGCACGGCTTTTGCTTTACTTATTAAACTGTCTTTATCTCAACCCACGAGTTTTCTCACTTTTACTCTTCTGATTCCCTCCCCCATCCCATGGGGGGAGTGAGCGAGCGGCTGTGTGGGGCTCAGTTGCCAGCTGGGGTTAAACCACGACACCCAGGCACAGGTCTGAGCAGCTTTCCCAGGACACCCTCCATGGTGCTCTATGAATTCTTTGAGTGGTGGTAGCTAATTCAGAGCTAATCATCGTCTGTTTAAACGTGGTTGCCATTCTGGATTTTTTTCACCTTCACTGATATTATTACATTTATTTACACTGAATTTCATCTTCTATTGTCAGTAACTCAGTCTCAGAAGATCCTCCAGAGCTTTTCACTGTCAGTGTTAGATTTCATGATCCTGAATAATTTTGTCACACAGGCAAACACTGTCACTTCATTATTCACCTCTTTTTTCGGATCATTGATGAGTGTCGCACAGTACTGATCTCAGGACAGGCCTCCAAGGGACCCGGTGACTGGTCTTTGGCCAACATGAACACTGATCAATTATCCTTCCTCTGCTTACAGGTTTTTAACACTTATAAATCTGTGGAGGCACTTCCTCTCACACTCCATAACATCATAGTGTCTCCAAGTACCTTTTGTGAGAGACCTTGAACGTAACTTTTGGAAAATGCAATTTAACTATGGCAGCCAGCTAATCCTTGCCCGGACCTGTGTTGACACCTTCAAAGAAATCTAATAGATTTATGAGATATGACTTCCCCTGGAGAAGCCATGTTGACTCTCCCCCAATATATCCAGATCTACCTAAACTCCTGTTAATTCTGTTGTATATTACAGTTTCTTCCAATTTGCCTGTCACAGAAAGCATACTTACTTGTCTCCAGTTCCTTATGCCCTTTTTAAAGAAAAATGATGTCATATTTTCTGCCTCCCACACCACTTAGTGCCATGTTGGAGGAGAGTGGGGGAAAGCTGGAATATGGAGTGATATTTTATCTTGTGGCCTCATGAGAAATGAGAGCTACCTCAGCAGCCCCTCAATCAGGTTATGCAAGTGAATCAGTGCAATTTGCCAACCCCAAGTTAGCACCTGCATAGACACAGATTTACACCTTTACATTCATCTGAGCAGGTCAAGGTGCAGCAAGTGCAAGGACAGGATTTGTTCAGATCAGCTTAAAGGGACGAGTCCACATCTGTACTTTGGAACAAATGTAAGAGAAGTGCATTGATGTGCATTGGCACCGCCTGTCTCAAACTTGACCATATGTCCTGATCAAGACAGGTCTGTCACTGAGATGCCAGGCACATGGTCACATGGACAGTCTCACTACTTACCAAAAAGGATTTATGAAGAACTGTGCCCAAGAAGCTGCAGGAGGTCCTTAAAGGTTTCTTCTTTTACCCAGAACATGTCACTATGGTTTTTATCATCAGTGTCCCAACATGTCTTCCCCATCTCCCCAACAGCATAGCATAAGGATGATCACAGTGGTCCAGACCACTGGTCCTTCTATTCTGAAGTCCTGTCTTTAGTAATTGTCATAACTCTGGTAATCTCCCTTGTGTCAGGAGAATGTCCTCTCTCCCTCAACAGCTCTTGTTCAATGTCCGAGGAGATCTTTAGTCTAAGACATAGTGCTCTGGACTTCTGGCCTAGCTAATGGGAGGGTTGCATAGATGCTCATTAGCCTTTAGGCTGCTCAGTGTCCTCAGGCATACTGCAGAAGATAGTTCCTGAGGCACACTGTACCGATCCTGGGCTGCTTTCTAATATACCCCGAGCACAACTTGAAACACTCATTTGAGTAAGACTTTGAAGGCTTTGGTACAAGGTGAAGGAGATCTGGCCTGCTCCTTGCAGCCTGCCTCTGCATTTTTCCTGAGGTTCTGGAGTGGACATACCATGCCACGGAAGACCTTGATCACCCCTTCTTTGACATGGGAGGACTGGGACTGCCTGGCCTCAGGACCTGCACTGGTGGAGGCAGCACTGGTGTGATGTTGGCAGAAGGGGGCACCTCTTAAATGCACCCCCTTCACAGGTCTCTGCCACATCTACACTAGGTTTGGCAGCTGCAGTGCCAGCTCCCTGGCTCCAGCCATAATGAACTTCTCCATCACTATTTACATGAAAGGGTTAAATCCCTGACAATCCTTGACTAAGACAGAGACTTGCATTTTTTTAGTTTCACTCGCATCCTTGTTCTCTTTTGTTCTCTTCCCCTGCAAAGATAGTTTTGGTTATCTGTTGAGCAGAGTTGATGGTGGGACATTTCCTGTGACTTCTTACCTGATAGGACTAAGCAGGCCTTAAGCAAGCTCCTTAGGCTTCCTAATTAAATCACTGATAACAGGAACTCAGGACGATTGTGCCAAAGATAAGCACCAAAGAACTAGCTTAAATCGACCCCCTTGTAACATTCCAAGGCCGAAGGACTGATGAGCTAACTCAATGACTATATATGGACAAAGGAAGCCCAAAGTTCAACTAGCAGATAACGTGAGGAATACTATGGAAGACCACTGGGAGAGTGAAAAGACCCTAACCCTAATTTTACTGCGCATGCTTGGACTATGTAAATGAATTCCGTGAACTCATCACCATAAAACTGCCCTTTTCAGGAAATCTGATGAATATGTATGATTTTTCTGTATATGAACTGATGTGTTGTGCTAACCTGGTGGAGCACTTGTGACGGAGCAATCCCCAGTGCTGCCCAGCGCTGTAATAAAGAATACCTGCTTAATAGTCATCCCAACTATTGAGTTCTGATTTCGGCTTTTCACGGCAACAACCCATTATAAACTTACTTTCAGATCATCCTTATAACATTTTTCAGCTTTTTTAGCCACTTCTGATGTATTGGTTTTTATACTCTTTACATAATCCCTATCAGCAAAACCAATGCTCTCAGCTGAGCTGACCCATTAGCAGATCAAGGTTAATTATTGTGGTTTCTTTTCCAAAGCCACCAGTCTCTAAGTAATGTTGAGTTAAAGTGTACATCAGCAGTGACCAATGGAGCTTGCTTTTGGTCCTAGCTCCCGACTCTCACTCCAGGTCTGCCTTCCCTCTGCAGCCTGTTCCAAGCTCCTGCTCTTCTCCTTTTTCTCAAGTTCTAGGGGAACCCATGTTTTCCTTTCTTCCTTTTTTTTAGGCTTGGATACCTTTCCTGGAGTTACCCCCTCTTTACTGTGGTGGTCACAAGGCCCATCTGCAGCTTCCTATGGGTACCCATCCACCACCCAGGCACTGCTGGGATGGGTACCCATAGGAAGCAGGAGGCAGGAAGCACATCCCCTTGGTGTGCTGAAACAACCTCCTGCTCCAGCAAGAGGGTCCTGAAACCAGGCAGGTACTGCTTACTCAGAGAGCTGTGGCCAAACCATGCCTGGTAGGAAAGACTGGGAAAAGAAGCTGTTATTTTAGTGTCTTATCCCAGCCTGATTTTCCCTAAACAATGAGGCTAGTGCTTTAAGCACTATTTTTTCCTGGCACTGTTTTATTTTATTGTGTCTGTATTGAGTTTTCTGCCCAGCTTCTGCCCCCACACAGAAGGCCTCAGATATGAGAATAAAGATTTGCCAGCAGCAGGCTCTTCCCGTGACAAAGCACAGCATGTTTTGCAGCCGGGATGAGAGGCTGCTGTGAGTTTGCAAGTGACTGCCATTGTTTGTTTTGTAATCCTGGGTCATTGCAAGTAGTTTCTAAATTGATTTGTCGCCATGCAAGCATCGTTGCCCGATTCAGAAAAGCCCCATTCTCCTCTATGCCTCTTACGCAAGTGTAACTCTCTATCATGCAAAAGTCAAATTGTGTAATCTTTGTCAAGCCTCTTTTTCCTCTGGGTTACACAGTCTGGGATCTGTTTTGAGAAATGGAGATTGCTTATATATCAAGGGAAAAAGTTGCCTGCCTTTAGTATGCCTATCTTGGCTGTAGCTGACTTAGATACTCTCCTGTGCTGTTTTATTTTAACTGCTACATTAATAAATCAGCAACAGCAGTCCTGTTGGGCAGGAATGCTGATCATCCCCAATATGTGCCCAGAGACACTGACTTCTGGGCCTAACCACCCAGCTGTCCCAGGAGGCTGCAAGATGCTACGTTTTCCCTTTTCTCAGCAGATGCTGAAGACATTGAGCTGGCAGGACCAACCGTGAATGCTCCAGCATGCTCTGCTCCAGCTATACTCTGGCTTGAGCATCCAGTGCTTCAAGTTATTACAACTCCTGAGGCAGACTCTGAATGCAAAATAGGTGCCACAGCTCCTTCTTGGAATAAAACAGATAAAAAATCAATGCATTTGAAAGAGAAATAAAAAATACTGTCTGGTAGCATTAATATTCCTCCATGTGAGACTGAAAGTGCTGAGCCTCTCATGGCAAGCTTGATTAAGAAAAACATCTTACTTCAGAGGAGATTGAAGATCTAGAAAATACATCTAAAAAGGTGACCTCTGGGTGATATGCGTAATTACTGATGCTCCCATGGAGCTTTATGTATGTGACTTAAAGCAGAAAAATAAGGACCTGGCATGGGATCATAAATTCAAATCTAATCCAAGAATTAACAAAGCTTCTCGGACGCAGGCAGAAGGTGTGAATCTGCGTTAGCTCGGGTGTCACACTGGCTGTGCTCCTCTGTTGAAAGACCTACTTGAGGAGTTTTTCCCATTGATTTTAGTGGAAACGAGATCAATTGTCTCTTTGGGTTCCTGTGTGGGAATGAGATTATGTTGCATATTAATTTGTCTTGCAATGGGCCCTGACTGTAATTTTCTATCAGCAAAGGAGAATTCATGTATTTCTATAAATTCAGATACTTCCATCTATTCATTCCATATATTCATAGACATTATCTCAATTCCCAGCCCTAGTTCAAACAAAAGTTAGTTCCTTTTACAAGTAAATTATTTTTTACTGTTGATGATATTTCTAATTTTTGTAGGCAAATTTATACATTTGAACAAAGGAGACAAAAAGTATCTTTGATGTAGCAAAGCCTTTCTGAGAACCGTACATAAAATAAAAGAGAAAAGATAGCCTGGAAAATTTAAGGAATGGATGGGAATGATTCCAAGTTACCTTGTACTTAATTGAAGTTCTCAGAAATGTTCTTTTCTTGTTTTCTATATTGGAGCTATTCCTTGAAGTATGAATGAATGCCTCTTCAAACTGGCATTTAATCTTTGACTGCTTGGATTTTTTTTCACTTGTAGAAATGGAAGGGCTCTTTATGGAATTTCTTATTCTTTAGCATCTCTTCACCTTGGTCCCTAATTTTTGGTGAATGTTGCTGGGAGATATGATAGCACCATCCGTATTGTTCAGAACAGGATTTTCCCCAGTTTCTGCTGCTGAAAACCCCCCTTGTGCAGTAGTGATTTCTGTTATAGGGTGACAACCTCAGCCAGTACAAGTCTGCCTTGCTTCACTGCTCTCAAATTATCCCACGTAAGGATTTCCTTGGACATCTTCACCTCAGCAGAACTATTGTCCAATAAAAAAGAAATTTGGCTGTTTTCCCAGGATTTCTGGATGTTCCACAGCTTGGAGGGGACAGAAGCTGAACCATGGGCACAGGTCTAGAAATCCAAAATATGTTCCCATAGAGCTGGTGCTTTTTGGCTCCTCCATGCACAGCAAGCTCCAGCGGGCTCCTTCAGCAGCTGCCATGGTGCACTGAGGCAGCACGGGGCACACACATATCCCTCTGCCTTCAGTCTACGTCCCCCTGAGTGAGCGTGGAGATTAACACGAGGCCCACAGAGGTGGGTTTTGACCTTTTTTTTTGCAGAGCTCATAGACTGAAAAGCTGGGTGACTCTGAATGCTTTAAGGTGCCCAAGTGCTACCCAGAGCAGTAGATTTCTTTCACTGGGGCTGGTGGAGGTGCAGTGCCAGAGTGAGACAGAAAAAGTGGCCTGGCAATGTCATGAACATTTTTATTCCCTATTTGGCCACCTCTGCTCTCTAAACTGATAAGGAAGAGCAGCACCCAGGTTACACGCAGGGTGTACGACCGAAGCTCCCAATGGGGAGCTGTGCTGCAAGGTGCTTCTGCCGATCCGGCTACAGGCACAGGGCAACACCCTGTTTGACATGGGGAAAGTCACGCTGGTTGAAATACACCCTTTAAAACTCATCCCAAGGCACTCAGCACTCCCCAGCAGTGATTGGGCACTGTGGCTCTGCTGCCCCATGCCCTGCTGGACTATCCTCCTGCAGCAGCCCCGGCTCCTCATTTCCCTCCCAGACCTGCTCCTCCCCAGCAGCATCTGAGTCAGCAGGAGCCCTGCTTTGAACTGTGTTGCAATTTATTAATGACAAACATGCTTGCTGTTCCAGCATGCAGGCATAGCTTCTCTGTCTTCAATTATTGCCTGCATTTGATTTCTTAAACTGCTTGAATCAGGGATGTGCCTGATCTGTATGGAGCCACTCGTTCTGCCCATAGTATACTAATCATAGGTAGTAGGAGTAATAATACTAATGACAATGTTATCATGGGTGGGATATTAAAATCCACTAGTGCCACAGCTCCTGGAGGAATCTTAAAAGGCACTATAATTAAGTTACAACAGACTACAGACCTGCTGCAAATGAGAGGTGCAAGAAGAAAAGACACAGACAGTATGAATTCAGTACGGGCACTCAAGGAACCAAGGTTTACAAAACTTCTACGCAAAATGGAATAGCAGGAGGCAACTTGGAATTTCTTAAGAGTTATAGGAAAAAATAATGGGTAAAGAAGCTGTGTAAGCTAATGGTACAGCCAGGGGTGTGCAGCACAAAAAAGGGACCTTCGGCAAAAGTATCATCTCAGAGAAAACCATTGAATTGTAACAGGGAGGGGTTTGAAATCAATGTCAGCTCAGAGTCATTGGGGTACTTCATTCCAAGGGAAGGAAAGGGAAGGGAAGAGGGGAAGGGAAGGAAAAAAAAATTTAGTGACTAGGAAAAGACAAAGCTATTTAAAAAAAGCATTCTTTATAAGTAGTATACAAATGAATGTGTGAAAAATTGAATTTGTATAAAGAAGGGGTGTGAGTAGCTGGGAAGAGAATTAGCAGTGATTTATTGCCACACTGGCAATTCCCCGGGGAAAGATACGTGCAATGGAGAAGAATAAAACACTGGAAAAAGTCAAGTGTGAGTATTAAAATGTATATAGAGAAAGAAACATGATTTTGGCAACTCTCATAAGTTAGTATGACCTTAGCCACTAGTAAAATAACAGCACAGATAGAAAAAACCTATATCTCCACACAGCTAAGAGATAATGGAGCAAGAAACAATAAACAATATAATTTAAAAAGAAAAATCACTGCAGAGTGACTGCCTTTGAAAATAACAATTAAAATAGATTATTTGATCACAATATACCTAATACTTCTACACAGGAATAATGTTATTTACAGGCAGTCCTCCTGAGTTCAGTATAACTTTCTGTAGCTGGGAAGATGTTTGCATCTATAAATGTTTGTGGGATCAGAGTACTTGTGGGTAATGGGAATGCAGCTCCCGGGATGCGAAACGTGAATACAGAGCCCCAGCGTCAGTTTGTGGGGCCATGGTAGGCTGTGCCAGTTGAGGGAGAGAACAGCTCACCTATTTAGATTCCCTGAGAGATGCTTAAAAGAGAAGAGAAAAGTATAACCATCTGTGTGCAGCTAAATAGTGTAAACAGGGGAAGGGAGGGGATTATTTTGTATGGCACTGGGAGACAGAATTTGCACTACTGTGATGGGAAACATAAAAAAACCTGCGTACCAGCAGAGAAAGGTAAATTTGAGAGACTATCAAAAGCTTCCCCCAGCATCTGGGGTAGGCTGCATAGGGCCACACTGGTGCTGCAGCCTGGAGACACCGAAAACTCAGTTAAACAAATCATTAGAAAACATTGAGCGGGATTTATTAGAAAATATGGACTAGGATATGGTCTTATTCTTGCAAAGCGAACGGCTGTGAGAACCTAATTAGTTATTTCAATCAGGCTCCCCAGAGTCAATCATGTCTGACTCTGCAACCAGTTTCTTCCCTGATTTTGGGTCAGCTGGGCAGGCTCAGGGAGCACCCGGCGGAGTAGGAAGCCCCCAGGAGCTGTGGCAGCACCCGGCACACAGAGAGTGCAGGGCAACATGTGAGGGTGGCAGTGCTATTGAGCCTTAATGAGAAAGAGTAACAAGTAAAGAGGAAAAAAACAGAGACGACAGCAGCAGTGTGAAAAGGAGGGCAGGGGAGAGGTTTTTGAAGGAATAAAGGATACCTAGCTGCAGATACCTACAGCTTCTCCAGACTAACACCCTGTGTGCACCCCCTTTTCCAGCCTCTGTGACCCATGCAGGTGCCTGTGCTCCTATCTCAGTCGCCTCTGGGCTTGGGCAGCTCACATGCTCTTATTTCCAGTTGTGTGCATGCAGAAAGCATGGAAAATCAAAACTTGACTATGCTCAGGTATTCACTAAGCTGGCTGTCATGAGTTACACAAGGCCCTAAACTGCTCTGATTTGTGTCAGAGGGTCAGGCTTGGCACTTGCAGACAATCAGAGACCAAACCGGCCCAGGAGTCTTTCTCCCTGCTCCCTGCAGGGAACATGTCCTGGCGCAATGAGATCCCAAGCCAGGAACTGCTGGACAGTCACAGCTCCAATGATGCCACTGATTCTCCTTTGCAACTGAAGCAATTGTGCATTTTTTTAATCTTATTTCAGGCACTTATCTGCCTAGGACACATGCCTGTGTATTGTAAAATCAAGTCCAGAAGATGCACAGGCACTTGATCACATCATTTCTGTTGTGTGTGATATGAAGCATGTAACACAGGTATGGTTTTATGCCCGGTTTATGCTGCCTGTGGGAGGACAGGTGATATGTGATCTGGCACAAAGCCTGGTGGTACAAAGTTTGCACATCAATACTTTCTGGCTGGTATGAGCCAGCATTTTGAGTTTATACTGACATGATGCTTACCATTGTGTGAGCATGACTATTTTGATCCAATAGCCCCAGGGACTGAGTTACTACTGAAGTGTGGCTATAAGGAACCAAAGCCTGAAAATGCTTGGTAGGATGGCAGCTCTGCTAATGGTTTTACTCCTCCAGCTTCAGGCTGGGCACCTTGCTGGCTAGGAGTTGACAAGGTTTCTGCAAGTCAAACTAGTCCTGGTGCTTCTATAGAAAATACAGTTGGGGAAAATGCATTGATTTTGCATAGCAAAATCTTCTGGGACATCTTTATCTATATGGCAATGGAGGCATGGGCCAAGAGAGAGTCTTTAGCAGGGTGGTAGCATCCTATCTCTGAGCTGGAAGGAGCATCCCACCATACAGATGCCATGTGTCCAGCTGCAGCCATCATGGTCTCAGTAGCATGGCACTGTCCCCATCCAAGAAAATACAGAGCCAGGACTGTCTTTCTACAGGGAAAAGCCAGACTCTGACACCAGGGCGGCCTTCGGGGGGTGCTGGCTCACTGATACTAAGTGATCCAGCTCCGATTTTAGCTGTGGCTTTGCAGATTGACTTGGCCATGTGAAATGTTGTTTGTGCAGCCATCAGCAGGGCTGATGGAGGAAAAGCAGAGGGCAGGACAGCCCGGGGAGACCTCAGCCTGGCAGCTGGAGCTGCAGCTGGAGAAGCCATGTGGGCTCCATGTTTGCTAACGGAGAGGTAGGAAGGCACTCGGCTGGCTTCGCTCGGGCCGCTTGATTACTGTATTGATTGTCTCTGCCGCCGTGCCTGCGACGAGGGAGCAAGCAGCAACAATTCATTACTGCGTACAGCGGGAAGGAGGGTGGCAGGAGGGATGGGAGGATGAGGCTGGGGAAAGGAGCAGCACTGGGGACTGCCAAATGACGGCCATGGGCCAGCCTTGCTCACAAGACCGCTGCGAGTCCCTGTTTTTTCCATGCAAATCATGTGTCTGTACCAGCACATCCTTTAAATCTCTTCCCAGAGCACTACGTCAGGAGCAGTTTGTAGTATGATGATGATATGATTATAGGCAAGGCATGAGCGGTTTTAAGCCCACAACTATTTAGCACCCAGTGAGGTTTTCTGGGCTATTTGGGCTGTGCTGAGCTCTCCCCATGTGGTGGACAACTTCCCCTCTATGGGCAGTTTGGGAGCCTGCAGCCCCCAGGTGGTCCTGCTATGGGAGCTCTGCAGCTCTGGGGATGGTGGATTTGCAGCTCACAGCTGTGCGGCAGGATGGTCCTGGCAGTGGTGTGCTCTGGCTGAGCCCTCCTGCCCCCTCCAATGCTTTGAGCACAGGCTCTGTCTCCACCCATCCCAAAAGGGCCACCTGACCCAGGCACCCTTTTCCTAATACAACTTAGCACACTAACGCAAAACAAGGAAGCAAAAAAAAAAAAAAAAAACTGTCACAAGCAGAGCACGATCTTTTTTGAGGCTTCCAGGATTTTTCCCAGCTTTCTGCTCTGGGTAAAGGAGCTGCGAGCAATGGTGGGGAGCCCCAGACGTGTGTCCTTGCCATCACATGCATACAATGGCAAAGGGGTATGTGGACACGGGGGAGGATTTCATGCCGTGTCCTGTGTCTCAGCACAGTCAGGGTAGTTTTGCAGAGGTGGGTGCAAATGTTCCTCTTGCCTAGGCCACCAGGCTGGAGCTGGCTGGGGTCCCAGGGAGCAGACAGCCACGGAGGGGAGTACTAGGGGCTGGAGCCACTCTCTGTAGATGGATTTCTTTTCTTAAATTATGCTTTAATTTCCTCTCCTTCTGGTACCAATGCCTATGTTTTAATGAGCTTGCTCCCCTGGCATATCAAACAAGTCTGATCCCTGCTGCTCCCAGTTTGCAATTCCCAGTGGCTCCTAACCAAGAATTGTGCTGTTTAATTTTGCCAGTCTTCTAGTTTACATTGAAGCATTAAAAAAAAAAAAAGGCAAAAAGAACATATTTCTCCCGGTCTATTGATAGGTCATGATAGGTATTAAATTCTATAATTCTTTCACTGGCCTTTAAGCAGCCTTGGTGTTAATATTTAATGATGAAACATGCTGGTAATCAGCTCTGTATCCCGAGTGTCTGAATGCTTTATGATTTTGCCTTTGGGAGCCTAGTGGTGAACCCAGCCTGCCAGAGCTTCCTACCCCAACTTAATAAACTTTGCCATTCCTGACCAGCACATCATCTGTCTCCAGGCAGGATCCAGCACAGCGATGATCAGGTAGCACGAGGAGGAAGGACAGAGAAAAGCATGATAATAAGGGTGAGCATGGAGGCTGCTGAAACGGAGGCGGGTGCTAAGCAGGCAGCGTGCTCTGCCGCTGCAGGGAAAGCACAGCCCAGCTAGGGGCATCAACTGTTGATTTGGCACTGTTTTGGGTACAGCTCTAACTCCACCCTTGTGACACAGATGTCTGCAGGCTACACTGCAGCCCAGCCCAGAAACAGCAGACAAGAGTGCATTGACCATGTCCTCCCCAGAGCAGCCAGGTAGTGTGGGCTGTGAGCCTGGGTTCTGCATATGCCAGCCCCTGCTGGTCCCACCTTGCTGGTGGGATGCCTTCCTTCACCCTCCTGCCCGATGATGGTATTTCTCCCATCTCCCAGTCAGCCTGAGCTCCTACACCAACACCCCTGAGCCCAGATAAAGCCAGGCACTTGATTGTGGACTTGCAGCTCCATCTCCAGCTGGTTTCCAGAGCATCGTGGGGTGTGCTGGCTGATGTGGAGGTCTGCCACAGCGCAGGTAGTGCTGCTGAAGGTGATGCTTCACTGGGTTGCAATGGCCTCAGGCAAAGTCAGCAGAGCCCTGTACCAAAGGAGAACTGCTGTTAGTTGCTAATAGTACTTAGCACTTACACGTTGCAGAGACATTTGTGTTCAAAGCCATGTACAAACATGATCTCATTAACTGCTGGCATGGGAACAAGCACTGTCATTCGAAGCCAGCTGTTGGGAAACTGAGGCAGACACACGACTGTGCAGCTGAGGCAACAGAAGCAGACATCACCCATCTGCCATGACCATGTCCCCCTCCACCGTAGGTCACACTGCCCCTGCCTCCCTGGTGCAGTGTTGCAGCCTCTGGCTGTTCTGATGCCAGCACTGGGCTGGCTGGTCCTTGACCCTACTGGTACCGTTACAGTGGGAGCCCTTCCCATACCACTGTGAGCACTGGTGTAATAGTAGCGACGTATTTCACCTATAGATATTTTATTCCAATTTAGGAAATGCAATAAGCTTTCTCCATAAGGCATAAACCTTATTTTGCTTTATATTTGTCTGCCTAGGGTTTATGCTTGTATAATGAGATGAGTAAGTAACCTTGCAAGCTGATTGTGTTATACGGCCACATACAACCATGGCGGAGGCTGGGAGCATGTCTTGCTTCCCGAGCACGACCCTGAGGAAAGCTTGTCAGGGATGCCAAAGATAAACGTGGTCCTAGACCAAAGAAACACAAAATTCATTAGTGCAGGGGGAGCTCACATGCAGCAGCTGCAGACATACATTGTCCAACAGGAGCTTCACAAGGGCCAGGAGGTGCCAGCAGGATGGAGGTAGAGCCTCTCCTCTCCAGCTCACCCAGGTCACTCAATATATTCCATTCGCCTTCTTGCAGTGTTGCTTAATCTCACATTCTCCTTAAAATAGCTGCAGCAGGGTCCCCGCTCTGACAGGCAGTGTTTTATTACTGGAAGAAGTAGGAGTGTCTTCTCTTGCTGGTGCCACAGACTCCAATAAACACCCTTGCCTTCCTTGGTAGCAGACTGGCACCCCTGAGCTATTACAGAGAGGCTCTTCATACACAAGGAGCCACAGAGCAGCCAGCAGAACTTGGTTGCTGGACCTGGGAGCACTGGAAGGCCCCAGCAGGAGGAGAGCCCCACAGAGCTGCTGTGTAATGACTGCACACCCCTGTGCAAACTACATCCCCCAGGCATCTCCATCTGCCCCAGAGCAGGGGTCAGGCCCACCAGAGACCAGAGATTTATTTGATGATGACAGTACACTTTTCATTGCCTGGTATACAGAGGTACCAGGGCTCCTGGGCAAGGAGCAGAGAAGTCATCTTCATGCTGATGGGATGGTCAGAGTTGCTTCAATCACTTGCTGCACTCCTGCCCCTGGTGAGAAGGGCTCAGCTTCCCCGGGTGAGGACTTGGAGGACTTGGCACCTGAGTCCACCCCAGAGCTTCTTTCATGCAGGTCGTATGGGCAGAGCTCTGGTCCCAACCAGAGCTCTTTCAAGGGTGGGCAACTACCATTGGGTGATGCTGATTCACAGCAGTGTACTCAGGTCTGAGCTCCCACTGGTTTTGAGCACCCACAGGGGCCAGAAGAACTATTTCTAAGTGCTGGAAAACCACCAAATCCCTGCCCAGGCATCCAGGTTTGAATAAAAGGGTGGAAGAAATGTTGTGTCACAGAGCCAGCTCCTCAGACAGTGAGTCCTGCTGCCCCTGCAGCTGGAGACAAGCTCCTGTCTGCTGCTGCAGTTGTGACTGGCACAGGCAGGCAGCTCCCACCTCATGCTTCAAAGCAGAATGAGAAATGGGGAAGGCGGTGATGTGTTAGGAGAGCACCAAGCCAGAGGCTGACGGAGGCAGATAAGGCTTCCTGGTGACAGGCAGCAGGAACTGATGTGCAGGCAGAGCTGCCTGCTTGCCTCGGAGGTGTCACAGCTGGTGCGGAGAGCAGAAGGCTGGGACACAGCACAGCCTGCTCTCACTTCCCAGCCAGGGCTTGGCACAGTCTGGCCCTGCAGAGCCGAAACTCTCCCCATCCCACCTCTCTCAGCCCTGGTGCTTCTCATCTGAGGCCATCTGAAGCCTCACCCTTGGCTATTGGGTGATCTCGGGGGAGGTCCACTCTCCAGCAGGATCCTGCATTGCTGTTACCCAGCCACCACCTCCTGCAGGCACATAGTTCTCACCCAGCCCTTGGCACCTCCCTACGACCATTCCACAGCCAAAACGTGCCCTCCCACTTCTGTTGTCCATCAGCATTTGTCCTCAGGCCTCCCACCGTTGTCCCCAGCACCCTGTCACTCAGCATTAGCTGTCACACACATCCTTCTCTGAAACGAGGAGTTTCCCCAGTGCTGCCTTGACCAGCAGTCAAGCCTTAGCAAGCACCTTGTAAAAAAAGAAACCATGGAAGGGATCAAATGTTGCTGGGAATCTTTGACTTCTCCCTGATCTTTCTGATTCAAAATATTAAAGGCAAAATAAGATTTTCAGCATATCGGAGAGCGGTGCAGGAAGGCACACTGTAAACAAACTAATGAGTTTAGTGCCAGTGAGAATAGCCCATGCTATTACATCTCTCTTCCCAAAATGAGAGAATCCTTCTGATACAATTTACTGACATCATTAGCAGGGCTTTCTGCACTGCTGCAGAGTCTTTCCCCATCACTGCTTCAGATTTTAAGCTTGCAAGCTTAAAATGCTATTGTTTTAATCTTTACATAGCAACAACATTTTAGAATTGGGAACTAGGTCTGTCTGGGGGGTTGCCTTGAAATGCTCATATTCACCTAAAGGGATGTAGACTCTGAAGTATAACAATGACAAATTAACTTTCACTGCTAGCAGCCATTTCGGGAAAATCATCAGCTTCTGGGTTTTTTTATTTTCTTGTTGCAAACTGCTTCCTTAGGGGAGCTGAGCTGCTCCAGCCATTTTGGGCAATGCTAAAGCAACCTTTAGCTGAGAGTTTTGGAGTGGCAACAAGATTGATCTAATACAAAATCAAAAATTTAGGTGTTAGAATTTTGTATCTGGAAATACAAAATTTCTGCATCAAATTCAGTGGGTGTTTGCATTTTTTAATGCAGCTGCGTTCTTCATTGTGCAAGCTGACTGTGCTGCAGAGTGCCCAGTTTGGAGTAACAGCTGCAGGACTGGAGAATCAAGTGGTGTCAGGATGCTTTAGAGTCCATCATTAAGTCTATTTTCTATGGCAGTGCAGGATCTTAATATGCCCTAACAGAATATGTAATGAATATCCAGAGCAATGCATGAGTAATCCAGTTTACACTTCAATACGCTGCTGGCCTCCATAGTGGCACCATATAGTGCCACTACTATAAAGACCGCTGAAAAAGCTGCTCCTGAAACTGTTGTAGAATCACAAAATTATTTAGTTTGAAAGAGAACTCAGGAGGTCTCCAGTCCTACCTTCTGCTCAAAGCAGGGCCAGCTTCAAAACCAACTTGGGTTGCTCAGGGCATTGCCCTGCTGGATTTTGAACATCTTCAAGGATAAAGATCCCTCCACTTCTTTGGGTCATTGGCCTAGTGCTTGACCTGCCTCACAGGGAAGAACCTTTTCCTCATGTTCAGCTGGGATTTCCCTTGCAACTTGTGCCTGTTGCCTCTTGAACTTTGGTGTGCACCTCTAAAAGAGCCTTCCTCTATCTTCTCCATAACCCCCTGGAGATTTCAGTAATGCTGTAGGATTGCATCTTGTCTCTGCTACTGTGTCCTAAGTTGCAGCAAGATTTGTTTGGGTTGCTGCTTTAGCTGTGGAATAGCAGAATAATTAAAGAGGACCTTTCCAGATAAATAATCTTCCATCTTCCTTTACCATGCTGGCGGAATCCCAAAATGTCACACCAAACAGATGGGGGGATTGCCCCCTCCAGAAACCACACTGGTTTGCTGGTTGCCTTAATGGAGAGAGATTGTCTCTGCAGATTTAATTCTCCACTGTTGGGATTTCCCACTGCAGTCCCACCTCTTGACCTGCCACTGGAGGAACCTGCCTCACTGCTGGCTGCAGACGGAGCCTTTGGATGTCTAACCCTGCGTGGGACTGGCACTCCTTACAGTCCTCTTCCTCCTGCCAGCTCAACACGTACACTCACTGCACAGTCACCTTTCCCCAGCTTTGCATTTTTATTTAACTTAGTAACAGCTAACTCAGATTGAGCTGTTTCTTTTCCAGACAAACTTGTCAAACCTTATTTGTATGCCTCTCTTGTCCTTCTTTAGAGCCTCTACCTTTTGCTTTCCTGAATCGTAATTAAAAACCTACATCTGTCCTACAGACCCTGGGAGCAATTTCCAGGTCCAAGGCAAACCACAGCCACATTTCAGATCCCTGCTGCTAGTGCAGGACTTGTGCACACACATCCATGCCCGTCTGTCCAAACACTGGTTTCCATTCAAACAGCAATTCTTTATCCATGCAGAAGCTGTGGGATGTTCTGGTAGGTCAAAGTATTGATGATGGGTGAACTATAATTCCAAAGGTACTGTCTAGATGGTAGGGAATGCACCATCCCTTGGGGACTGTGGAGACCACCCTCAGTGTTTTCCATGGCAAATCATCAGATCAGTCCTTGATCTTCCTGAAGACAGCCAACAGCCCAGTATTTATTGATGACCTGGAAGAGAGTGTAGAGTCTTTAGAGATAAGAATTAAACTGGATATAAAACCCAGCAGGAAGACCAATGTCGCCAAGGCAGCATCAATCACTTGGTAGGCTGAATTTGTTCCACAAGTCTGAATTTTGGTACAATGAAATGGAGATCCACGCATTTAGGAACAAAGATACATACACAAGGTGGGACTGTTGTACAGAGCATGGATTAGAAAACTGTATCTGTATTAGAAAACTGTAGAAAAAGTGGGATCAGGCGTAAGCCTCCTGAACTTGAAGTCCCTAAAGAGGAGAATGACAAAGAGAACACACACTGGCTTCACATTCATATGGGACTATGCATTGCTTTAATAAGAGTACCAGTGTGCTCAATGTCCAGTTCCAGGGTCACACATAAAGAAAACATGGAAAGAATCCAAGAAAGAGGTACAAAAGTTAGTGAAACTCTGATAAAAAACCAAAACCCTTGTCTTATAATGAAAGGTTTAATGAAAAGCACTTTGAATAGTTACTTGACACAAGTCTGGAAGCACCCAGCAGAAGATAATATATTTGAGAGCAGAGAGCACTTTAATCTGGCGATCAAAGATGTAACAAGATCTGGTGGCTGGAAGCTGAAATTAGACAAATTCAATCTGAAAAGAAGACACATTCCAACAGTGAAGGGAATTAGCCATTAAAAAACATACGGAGGAGGTGGTTGATTCTTCCTCACTTGGAGTTTTTTTACTTGAAATTGGATGTCTTTCTAAAAGAGCTGCCCTAACTCATCGAGAAATTATAGATTTGACACAGGAATCACTTGGTAAAACTATCTGGCCTTGGTGATGAAGGAGGACAGAGTAGCCTTTCTGGCCTCAGCATCAATAATCCATGACATCCTGTCACGGAGACATTTGCTCGTCTTGATCTACATGACTTTAAAAGCCACATGAACATGTCTAGTTGCATTTGAGTTACCTTGAGTTATTTACAGATTACCCCACTGCATGCAATAGCTCTGCATGAAGTTCTTCTTCAATTCCATGCGTGTGTGTGTGATCCGGACAGATCTCCTGCTTCTCACTGTTCATCTCTTCTCCAGGATTTCACCTTCCTGCTTGCCTCTCTAGCACCTCTGGCACAAAATCACCCACCTCAAAGCAGAGTTAATTCAGTTCCCCAGCCAGATCCCCCTTCTTCAAGGAGACATAGCACAATGAGAGGCAGCCATCCTAAGTTATCACTGTGCTGAGCACAGCTGCATTCATTGCACACTCCCAGAAGGACCATTGAGCATCCAGATCTTTGGGAAGCAGCAGCAGGACAGAGATGAGTGTGCTGACCCTGCAACAGGATGCTTGTGATCGGAACCATGCATCCTGTTTTGGCTGGTTTGGGGTGCAGAGTCAGTGCTGGTAGGAGGCTGGATCACTCCCAGGAGAGGAGTGGGACAAACCCACCCCTGCATCACGCTCAGTAGCTGCACAGAGGTGACTCAGTGCTGACACGGTGGGAGCCTGCACTCCTGTCCTTGTCATGGTCCAGAAGAGTGGGCACAAGCTTTGCTTACCTTCCTGTTTTCAATATTGGTTATATTTTGATTTGCATAATCCAGTACGGTAAACAATACAGTCAGATGAGACTAAACAAGGGGTAAAAAGGGGAAAACACAAACATATTTACCTAGTCTAATGAGCAGCACACTGATCAGACAGGAGCTGCCACCTGGACTCCTGAAGGACACAGCCTGGTGCTTGGTGTGAAAGCTGGGAGGTGAAAAGTGGGGGAAGAGAATCGATGCAGTGTGGGAGAAAAGCAAAATCACTTTCTCAGGGATGAGGGATGCCATATCTTCCCGGCTCGAAAGGGTCATCTGTCCTAGTAATGTCTCCTGGGCTGGTCACGTGTCTGGTCACTGCGGGATGAGGAATACCCGACCGCTATGCAGTTGCAGGAGGGCTGCTTCACTGCTCCTTGATACTGCCTGGTGGCATTCGCTTCTCCAGTGGAAGCTGAGCACGGATGGTGTGAGCTGCAGGGAGGGTGTGGATATGGGATAAGGGTGGGTGGTCAGAGAGGCTTGAACCTGCAAAGCAAACCTGGTCAGGTACTTCATCAGCACCCCCACATCTCTCCCCTCTTTTCCTGCTTCCCTGGCTCAAGAAGATGCCACAAGCACATCCAGGCAACAGTGTTGGGAACAGAAATTACTCTCTGAAATGAAGACTGAAGCAATGCATGTTTGCAAGCAGAGAGCATGTTTGAAAGAAGAGATCAGGAAATCAGCATGCGTTGTTACTCCATTGTTGAAACCCCAGGTTACATTTTTTAAAGAGATTTTGAGAGTAAATTTATTTTAATTAAATGGCTTTAAATAAAACAAAACACAATGTTTCATTTCAGATTTAATGTAACATTTCATTCCACCCCAAATCCATTTTTTGAGGCTTTGTGTCAGAAAGAGACCTGATAAAAAGATTGGCTTTAGCCTATGGGGTGCATTTTCTTTTGTCTTGGCTTAGTAAGCAAACTTAAAAAAAAAGATGACTGTACAAAGCCCTCCCCACAACTGAAGCTCCTGACATGTGCCAGGCAGGAGGTGCAGACGCTGCGCCAGCCCTATGCTTTCAGCAGGGCTCAATTGTTTGCACGCGCTCCTTGTACCTCCCTTGCACAGGTAATAAGAGCCCTGGCAGAAGGCAACCTGCTGCCCGCTACTGAAGTGCATAATAAGGTGTATGTTTTATAAGGGAGACGGTTTTAATGGGGTTTAGTGGATCTAAGAGTCTCCACTGTGTCATAAATTCCTGAGACAAGCTTTTGGTGTCATATTGCTTCTTGTTATAATGAAGGGGATTTGAATAGGATGTAATGTAGTTGGGAGCTAAGATATGGCAGCAATTTATCACAAGAATCTGCTGCAGCACTCGGGAAAATGAAAGCTTTTTTAGATATAGATACAGATGGATTGGAAATGGACTCGCTTCTCACACAGGAGGCTCCTTTATCACCAATAATATCAGGACAAATACTGCTTTGCACTTGGCACTGTCTCTAATTGCATTAACATATCAGTTGTGAGTGGTAATGCTCCTAGCCAGAAACTCATCAACGGTAGAGCCTCTGGCATACGAAGAAGGGTGCCAGCTGCTTGTAGGTGTGAATATTGTCATAAATGGGATTTCATAAGCAGAAGTAAAAGATCCACTCATATCTCCTTCTACAGTAAATGAAGCAGCTCCTTGCTTTGTAGCTCCTTGCTTTACATCTCCTCGCTCCCCATCCCTAGCTAGGAACGTGCACTCAGTTGCAGACAGAGGAGGTAAGGCAAACCTTCAGGGGAGGTTTGCCTTTCCTAAAGGAAAGGTTTACCCCTCAGGGACAACATCTTGTATGAGTTCTCAGAAAATAAGCATTTTGCTTTTGTACTGACCTGCTATCCTCCTGCAGTGGGACAATGTGTGTCTAATCTTGGCACAATAAAGAATATAGGGCACTGGGCACTAAGTCAGGGAAAGAACCTAAAAAGAGCCTTTAAATAAAGTATGGGGCAAAGTATGGTGCTACTGCTCTCTCAGCCATGTTACCCTCCCTGCCCAGGATGGCTGGAAGGGATCTGCCCAAGGAAATGCTTACAGCAAATGTAGAAAGACCACCTAATGTCCCCACCACCCCAGATAGCAGGTGCCTGGCCTTGCCTCCAGCCAGGTCTTTTGCAGGACACGTTATATGGGCTGGCCTAGTGCAGCAATGCCTGTCCAGCCCAGGACAGCCCTACAGCACAACTCCACTGCTGTGCTCTTGCATGGGCCACATGGGGCTGATAGTGCCATAACCTAGAGAAAAAAAGGGGACAGCTCCAGCCCAGCTAGGCCTGCTTGAGGGACAGTGTGCACAGCAGGGGACAGAGTCAACAGCTGGAGCCGGTACTGGAAAGGGATGCTTGGGGACATGGTGCAACCCATCAGCAATGCTCTGCCACCCATCTGCAGGTAGTGCTCCTCTCCTAGACCCAGGAGCACCCCTGCTCCTGCAGGGAAAAAGCAGTTTCTACAGCTGGCATAGCCTGAGTGTCATGGACCTGGGCACACTAATAGGCTTTAATTGCCCAACTGGCCCCACTTGGGCTCCCCACCCACACATCCAGCAGCTCCATTTATATTCAGGCCTGAGCCTTTAGTCATGGTCTTGGCTATGTTGTGGGTGTTTCTGTTCCTAGCCCTGACTGTTCTTCCTGGCTGAACCCTGGACCTGACTTTTTACTTCATCTTCTTTAGGACTGCTGATGGACCTGTCTTAATCACCAGCCTAGGCCTATTCAGTTATTGTGAGATGTGCTGCTCCCTGCCACTGGCTTCCCCCTCACTCAGAAGCAGCCCTGCTCTTGCTGCTCCTTCACACTGAGGGCCACCTCCACGGCTATCAGGGCAGCTCCTGCATCGCATGGAGAGCCTGAGCCGAGCACTGGTGAGTGTCTTCCAGCTCCTTCAGGAGGAAGGCAGGGGTTATCCTGAAGGGGCAATGAGACAGAGGAGGCAAGTAGAGCTGTGCCTCCAGAGCGGGTCTTCTCCCCAATGTTCTTGCCTCTAGCCCCTGGTTAGTCATGCAGCACATCACCCTAGCATGCAGGACTGATGTGTGTGATAAAAAAAAGTCCGCAGTGATATCTGTAGCTTATGGGTGCACTGGCTTTTCTGACTAATGAGCCCCCAGGGAAGGCACTACCCAATCATAGACATCAGTGACTTCCCAGGAGGGAAGTCTATCACCTGGAATATATCCTTCCTGTCCATGCCTGTGACTTCCGTTTGCTTGATGGTTTTTCTTTCTTTGAATGTAAGTCTGCAGTATGAGAGCTGGGAATGTGGCACTGGGTGACCATGATGGGTGAGGGGAACTTCTGTGCATGCTTTATCACCCAGTTTCAGGGCTCTGCAGCTTTCTAGCAATGTAGGAAAGACCACCTTACTGTACAGAAACAGTCTGTAGATGAGAGTCCAGGTCCTCCAGGATAAGCTTGCCCTGTCCCTCAGACAAAGGATGTAACCTCAAGCTGTGTACGTACAGGGGACTGAACCCTGGAAGCACGGTGTGGCCAAAAACAGTCATGTAAGTGCCTGCTGTGCACCTGGCCAAGCTTGTGGGGATCCTGCCTGGGCTGATCAGACACCCTACAAATAAGAGGTCCACGCACTGCAGGGACTCTCACCAGTGCTTTCACACAAGGGGGAAAATGGTTCTGGCTTTCTGGAAAAAAGATTTTCCTAGCACAAACCCTTCACCAGTAAGTATTTCTCTTGCACCTGCCCTCATTTCAGGTTAAATATGATTGACCTTCTCCCAGTTTTTTGAGGTATAAGAGAGTTACCTTTAGTATTTGGGCTGTGCTCCTGGTGGGAGGGGGAAGGGTGTTCTGTCGCTGCCTGTGGGGCTTCTTAAGTGTCAGCTGCTCAGGTATGTAAAAGCTGCATACATCAGGTTATTCAGAATTTGGCTCATCCTCTTTTGATCTCATATTTGTGTCTTTTTCTGGGCTCTGGATCTGTTTATGCACCCCACCCCCTTCATTTCTGTCTTCCTTTCTCCTTATAATTCTAATAATCCCTTTTAGCTCCTAAAGATAGGACAATGTTATGATAAGGAAAAAGTAATTTTGCAGCTTGACCTAAAAATGGGCATGTTTGGATTCAGTCAGTTCTTGGAATGCAGCTTCAGAATTAGGCACAACTTCAGAAAGTCCAAATCTGGACTTTTGTGCTGTGCAGAGGTCTAGGTAACCCTTGAGACAGTTGGTGCCCATCCCTCCCCTGCCACAAACACTTGACACTGGGACTTTGAGTCCAGGAGCAAATAGGGTAGGGTGGAGGTCTGATATGCTTATGTTGGCTTTGATAGCTTTAAGGAGTGTCATGGCAACAGTGTTAGCTGGATAATTAATATTGCACACAGGATTATAGTGCAGACATAGAAGGCAGTGCTTTAGATACATAAAATAGCCCCTCTGTACTATCCCACTTTCCTAGTTGGGTGGGGACTGCTATATTTCAGGATCAGTAGAGCTATGGGAAAGGTCAGAGGGCCTATATCCAGTGCTCAAGCTGATCCTATTTCTAGCACAAGGTTTGGCTTGTGGACACAGCTGTCAAGCCCATTGGAAAGGAGCAGGGCCCTGCGATGTGCAGTGGGTCCCAAGCTCCCAGCCAGCAGGAGGAAGAGCGGGGAGTTGAAGCAAACTAGCTTTCTGGGATGTGTCCTACAAACCCGGAGCTGCAGGTGAGGGGATGTTTGCAGATGATGGAAGCAAGCCTGACTTTTTTTTTTTTTGCCTTGCTCACTATCTGAGGGTAGATCTCTAGGAGTGAGGTGAAACTCTGGTGGGTGGCAGGATGGGAACAAGCTGAAGAGCCCCTCCAGCAACTGTTCATTCCCCCAGTGGTCTATGTGGGAGTCCTGCTCCATTCTTGCAGACCAAATCCATGAGCAGGGGCAGCTTTACAACTGCTGCACCTCACAGCAGCATTTTAGAGTCTGCAGACTCAGCCTGGTTGGGCCAGGTACTGGAGAAGCACATGGGGGGTGGGGAAGGCAATCTTGCAGGGCTGGGGACAAGCATCCCACTTCCTTCTGCTCTGGATCCTCCTTCCCAGGCCGGACACTGCAAGAGAGACAAGCCAGCTGAGTACAGGTCTGCATGCAGGTAGCTGACCAAGGTCAGCACCCTGTTGGTCCAGTTCCTCAGTAGCGGTGGGCTGCCTGCCCATAGTCCCCGGTGGGGGCAGAGCCCAGATGACTTAAGCCACCCTTGGCAGCACATTCATCTCCCAGGCTCATCTTGTTCTCTCCCCAGCGTGGTCGTGTGCCAAGCCATGGTCTGAATGTCCAAGTCCTCCATTTCTTCTCATCATGCATGTGCATCATGCTTGCTGTCACAGTGTGGCCATGGCACTCAGAGCAGACCTGCAGGTGAGTGCTGGCCTCTGGTCCCAAGGGAAGCTGCTTTGTCATCAGACTGGTCCTCCCTCCTGTGCTGGCACCTCTGACAGGTGAAAGTCCCCTTTGCTGCCCTTGCCTCTCACCTGGACAACCTTGGAGACAGTGTTTGGATTCTTTCTGTGGGCTGGTGTGACACTTGGTGTGCCACTGCCTGTGAAATTCAGTCAGTACCAATAGCATTAGGAGCACTGGGGCTGACCTTAGCACTGAACTGTACTGCTGGAGCAGCTCTCTTGTTCAGACAGTACATTTCACAATTTGTTTTCTGATCTAGCACCAAAAGAGTCTTTGTACCTTTTCCGCCACCTCTGACTGCACACTTATGCTATGGCACTTGCATTGTATCTCCCACCTGTGCAGCCATGAACTCAGTGAAGCTAATACTGTAGAAGTAAAAAGGCATCTTCAGTCAGATCTTGATCAGCCCTATGATGCTAGACTGGAATAAATGCGTAATGAGATTGCACCAACTGGTATGACAGCACTGAACATGTCAAAAGGCAGTGGAAGCTCAATGTGACTCCCCCATTCTCCCCTGGAACAAGGCAGTTCTTCCAGTGGGGACAAGAGCTGGGGGAGGCAGGTGGCATAAAAGAACCCAAACCAAATCAACCCTGGGCCACAGCATCTGTGTAGGCAGCCTCTGTTGCTCCAACAGCCTCCCAGCTTTCCCTTATGTTTTAGGGTCCCTGTTGCTTGTCCTTGCTGGTCAGCCCATCCTGACCTCTAGAAGCTTCCTCCAGATTAAGGTGCTCAGTTGCTGTGGAGAAAGCAGCAATTTCAATTATTTTCCAAACTAAGCAGAGAGCAGCAGTAAGGATGAGGAAAGAGTTGGATTTCCTCCCTGGGGCCCAGCCAGAGCCTTTAACCGAAGATGTAACACACAATACTCATACTGAAGTGTGAACAAATAAAATGAACAGCTCTGTTGTTCATTAACGCAGTGTAGGTGTTGGCTTATATAGGAAAGTCAACCTACTATTGCTGTGGGGAGCTGTTAACTTGAATAGCAGTGGCCTGTTATAAGTGAAGTGGTACTATGCAGGCCTGAAAGGAGGAACGTTAGCTATTGTAATTGCAACTGCAGTAACGAGGAGCTTGGGAGTGGGGCTGATGAGCAGCTAGATAATAGACTAATGAGCAGGATGGCTATAGTCTGTCAAAGGACTAGCTAAGGTATCTGCAGGACCCCTATGGTATTGTATGAGAAGGAAGTGTGGACCAGGAAACAGCCAAATATAGCATTTAAAAGATGTATAGGAGGAACTGAGCACTTAATGCTGATAATAATTGGAGCTTGAGGGTGTGCTTAGTGTATGAATAAAGTAATTAACCAATTAAAAATGCACAAGAGACACATGATAGAAAATGATAACCAACAGGAAAATGATTGATGCCCTGTACAGGGAGCTGGAACATTCAATGTATGTTATTAGGAGAGATGCCTGGGCTCTTCAGATACCGGCACATGTAGACCCACTGGGTGCTCTTTGATCACTGGTCTACAGTGTTGTACTTGCCACCTGCTGTGCTGCCTGTGTGATAAATTGCCTGGAATTAATTCAACCACCCTGTTTGCAAGAAGCAGACTCTGGAAAATGTGTGGTATCCACATTGGCTAGCTTTGAAATGACCAAGCATGTGGCAGGGCCCTGGGGGGCATCTGCTTTCCAGAGGGAGGTGATGCCTGAAAGGAGAAGTGGCCAGCACCATGTGGCACATCTAGAAGTCCCCAGATGAGCTGGGGGGATTAATCTGGTGACGCATGATTGAATTCTCCTTTGCTAATTTCTTTTTTTAAGACCCCAGAAAATGTCAGTAACAAAGACGAAGATTTCGGGATAAGGCATTGAAACTTAGTGAATGCAACAGCGAAGGTGATCTGCACCACTTAAATTCATGTGCCTTCTGGATGAGCACTGTGACACAGTTTTTGTTGTATGGTCGTAATTTTCTTTCTCCTCTAGATCCGGCACACTGGGAACACAGCTGCTGTGGTGAGAAGGTAAGTCAGGGCTTATCCTGGGGGCTGTAGGACCCTTCATTTGTTGCAAAACTGGGAAAGTGTTGGGGAACAAGGCAAGTCATTGTGGGAAGGGAAAGATTTAAGTGACTGGATGCTGCCCTGGAGAACCACATATTCTTGCCTCTGCTACAGCACTCCTGTCTGATAGCTAGCAAGTCCTGTACACCAGATATTTCACTGGTGACTTCTAATGTGCTCCTCATTTTCTGGCATCTGGCTAGAGACCCTACTACTTGAATTGCTTAGGGCTGAGCGGTTGCACTACAACTGAAGTCAGTGGGAACCTTGCTCTGAACATACAAGCCATCCTTGTAATAACTTTGCTGAAAAAAAGGAAAAAAAACCAAAACCAAACCATAAAAACCAAAACAGGGACCAGGTGTCTCAGACTGGGTATCTAAAACTAATGGATCTATTTAATATTCATAAACCCCTTCACAGTACAGAATCTTGTGCAAATGAGTTCTTGAATGTCTATGAAGCATTCAGATACGAGAATGATGAGTTTCATAGGAAAGCAGATGAGGATGTTAATATTTCTGTGTTTGTTGCATGACTAGGACAGTGGGCAGTAAATAAGGTAGTAAGCTGCATACTGAAAAATGAGCAGAAAACAAAATATGAGGCAGGTGCTCACTCAGAAAGTGCCACTTGTGCAAGCAGCCTCACTTTGAGCTGTTGATTTGGTAACCTAACTGCTGCTTTACATGTGGGTTTTGCTCCATACTTGGGGGGTTTGCTTGCCTTGATGGCCGGCAGCCACATCCTACTTGGTCCTATGCTACATCCCTGCCACAGAGCTTGTAGACCAGGGACAAGTCTCATATCCCTGTGAGGCATTGGTGGGAGTGGAGACTGGGATTGTGGGGGTAGGGTAACCAAGGATCACCAGCTGATGGATACTTGGCCAGTCTGGATCCACCATCACTGGCCTTGGTGCTCTCAGGGTCCTGTTTGCTTTGCAGCAAAGGTGAGTTTTGAGGTGCCTCAGTGGATGATAGAGGGGCTGTGAGTTATTGAGAAACCTTGGGCCAGAGAAGCTCATGAAACCACTTCCCAGTTCTGGCTGGAAGTTGCAGGGCAAACTAAAAACTTGAGCTCTGATGATTTCAGCTTGCCAATATGGAGCGTTGCGAGTCTTCAACATCTCACTTGGTCTGCTGCAATCCAGCCAGAGATTCCTTTTCCTAGACAGGAGGTGCTGCCAGGGCTCCTCTGCTTGGAGCAGCATAAGCCCCTGACATGAGGACTGAGCAGATGAGTCTGTCATGTCATCTCTGCTGCTGCTGAAGCACAGTGGCAATGGCTGAGGTACCATGCCTGATTTGTGCAAACACTGTCTCCAGGGGCATAGGATCCAAGCATGTATGCTGCACTGCTTCAGTAAACTACAAGGGAGCCAGGATTCCAAATTCTGTTTTCTTTTCTCATATCCCATAGACTATTTTAAATGTCTTGGTATATACAATATATGTTTGTTATGCTGCAATAATATATAGATGTATCCTTTCTACCGCGTCTTTTACAGGCTTAATCAATGGCAAGGTACAGTATCTGTTTCTCTTTGAATGTGAGCCTCTCTTGAACTGCTGGAGCTGAGCAGCAGACCTTGTATCCCAGGGGGCAACAGTTAGCAGGCAAACAGCAAGCCTTCCTGTGAAGCCCCATCAACCTGCCTGGAGAGCAAGGAATAGCCAAGCTGTGATTTCCTCCATGTCTGCATTCACAGGGGAATCAGAGAAACCATCCATCTTCTTATTTTGTTTCTTACCCTTTTTACTCTGCTGTTTTGCCCTGCCTGTCATCTTACTGTATCTCCTTTCATCTTTCTTTTTCTCTTCACCTTCTTTCACCATGGAGATGGCCAAATTATTGACTCAAGGCTGTTCATCTGAATGTTTCAACCCCCCGAGTCTTCTCACACTATGACTTGAAGTATTGAATCACTTTTATGAGTTTATTTCTAATGGTTTATTAATCAGTTTCCCTCTGCACAGTGAAGACTATAGGGTGACCTCAGACCATGTGGAACATCAAAGGACTCAGTTAACAGACACTCTACCTTGGGGTATGACATACCAGCTAAAGAATGGGATTTTTCTTGCCTGCATGATGAAATGCTGTAAGTACATCTGCTGCTACTGAAAACACACTTCCTTACTCTGTCATTGAATGAGTTTGGTCCCTTGAATAAATGAGCCTAAGCTCTGGACTTGAAATCCATGCTGCAGATATTAGTCACATTGTTTAATGCAATACTGGAAAGCTCTTGGATGCTACAGTGACAAGCACAGTGTGAGCACTTGTACAAACTAGAACAAAAAAGCTTCTTCCTGCAAGCAGTCATGAGCAAGCTTAATGTAATTAGGTTTCTAGCAGAAAGGAAGTCTGCCCGACCCACTCATTTTCTCTCTCTCTCTCTCTCTCTCTCTCCCCCCCTCCCTTGAATGAGTTTGATATCTATGTTATTGAAGAAAAGTCAAGTCAAAGAGAAGAGGTTTGCATTTATGTCCTGACTCAGAAAATTGCTTGAGAACATACTTAACTTTAAACCTATCGTTAGAGTTGAGCATTTGCACAAGTGCTTTGTTTTACAGGGATTGAGGCCCAGATCCAAGAAAAAAAGTCTTAGGTACCTGAAGTGGGACTGGGAGAAAGCTTGCGTGTCTAATACAAAATAAGGTCTTTCTCAAAATCCTATTCAGGTTGCCCCAACCAGGAAGATACCTCTACCAGCTTCTGTTGATGCTAAAATTTCCCTTTATGCCCTATCAAAGCCACAAAGCTTCTAAATCCTGTAGAGCTGAGCACCCTGGGCCAGTGCTGCAGGGATCCAGGAGGCAGGGCATCCTTTGGGTCCCCTTGGGGGCCTGCCCAGGGCATCAGCAGCCACTCAAAATGTTTCCTTGGTGGTGAGGGATGCAGGTAGTTGTTGTGTCTGGAGGACAGTGGGGTATGCTGCCAGGGGAGATGGGATCCTCCTTGGCATGCCTGCCAGTGAGTGTAGCACAAGGGCAGAGGGACAGTGCTCTGGGGCATCCACTGCAGTTACAGGCTATGGCTTCATAATGAGTCATGTCATATGATTATATGAGATAATACAATTGCACTGTTAATGTTAAGAATAACCATAAATGCTCTTGCGAAGGATAATGAGGCCTGAAAGACAGAAACGTTTTGTGGTCACCCTGGGGTGGGGTGCTCCACTGCCCATACTGTCTCCCTGCATAGGTTTCCCCTGACTTGGGGGTCAGCCACCGTGTGGCAAGACAGGCATGTTAGCTGTGTCCTCATGCTCACAGGCAGCTGTTTGGATAGCTGAAACTGAGCCTTTCCATTTAAACCAACCCACATACATGCTCCTTTCCCACTTTCTGTCCCTTGTGTGGTGTATTCAGCTGGCTCAGCCCAAAGATGGGGCACAGAAGGGACACTTGCCAGGGTGCACATTGTTTTGCATGTCCTGAGGCTTCTCCCTGTCCAGTACTGCTGTGGAGCACCCAGCCCTCTTGCCCTTGCTCCTCTGCTGGCCTTCATGAAGGTGTCCCAGATCCTAAGCATCTCCCACTGTGGCTGCATCCCACCCATATATAGACAGTGTCCAAGTGGTTCCCATGGGGGCCAGCTCTGAGGAAGAACAGATTAAAAATCTCCATTGTGAAAAATGTCAATATTTACATTCTCTAAGTTAAGTTCTTCTAATGACTTTCTCCCATAAGTGCCTGTTATACTGTTTTGAAAAGACATGGACCTAAGAGCAACACAACCAGGAAGTGACAGAATTAATAAAAGAGAGGCTGGGACTTATGAAAATAAGATGATATTAACAAGATAATTATCTCTCATCAAATTAGTCCAGAGGGAGCTGAGCCAAGCTCCACTCAGTAGCCTGGAAGGAAAGGAACTGGCAGGGGAAGCTATTTGTATAACAACAATAGAAACACCCTGCCCTTCTCTAGGAAAGGGCTTGGAGCAGTGAGACACCACTGTGATAAGCACTTTATAAATGCAGACAGAGGGAACCTTTTGTCTGAGGAGCTCGGAGCAGTTTCCACTGAAGAACCACAGCTCCGCAGCCTGCTGCCAGAGGCTGGGACCTGGGGAAGGACCTTGGCTCCCAAAGGCACCTGCAGCATGAGGGCTTTGCCAGTCAGCAGCACAGACCATCCACCCTTACCCATTTTTCCCCATGCTATTGTCTTTCTTCTCCTTCCTTGTATTTTTTTTTCCCCTCTGCTCTTCTGAGGCCCACAGAATTTGTTTCCATCCTGTACCTATCTGGATTTAGCCTCACTGGGAATCTCACATTGACCTAATCTCTTTTTTTTAATCTTCCCCTTTTAAAAAAACCAGACTCTCTGGAGGGGAGACTCTGTATAAAAACCTGTGCTAACACACCCTGTCTGATCATGGCAGAGCTGTGCGTGCTGTGAGTGATTCTGGGGAAAGCTCTCCCCATAAATACAGCAGTGAGAGCGTGTCCTGCTGCACTGGCTCTCCATGCACCCCTCTGCTTTGAGCTGCTCTGCCTCCCTGGCAGCAACATCAGTCTCAGCCTGGAAGGCAAGGGGGGGATCTCAGGAGACAGTTCAGAAGGTTTTCTATTCCTGCATCAAAGTATTTCCCAGTATTGGACCCTAAATCCAGTCCTTTCCTAGGGGAAAACCCTGCACAGAGCATCCTCCTCTCACCATCAAAAAAGCTCTGTAAGAGTTCAAAAAGCACGTTTTCCTGTGCTTTCTCAGACTTTCAAAACAAAGGCATGTGTTTGTAATTACACCACTGTGCTATATTTTAGGCATTTTAAATAACTTCATTTTCATTCTTTGTTGTTGTTTATGTGGTAGCAGTTTCCCTATAAATGTAAAGCACCTCCAGGCTTTTGGTGTACTCAGTTTCATAACCTACCTCAAAGCAACTGACTTTTTCTGCTCCCCTAGATGGCAACTTAAGACAAGTATTTATCCATCTGAGAGTGGCGTGTCTCAGGGAACACTAGCTGGGCAGAAAGGTGTGGGAGTCGGAACAGATGATGGACTGAATTTTGATTAACGCAATATGATGCTGTTGTGAACCAGACAAATGCCAGATTGGGCCATGTTGTGGGTGAGCCTTCTGCAAGGATTTCTCATCGCTTTCCTCTCAAATGGGAAGGTTAAGTCTCTGCCCGTTTTGCTTCACTAGAAAAGTCATGGATCCACAAACACAGTCAGTCTCTTTGCTGTGTCTAACCAGGAACTGGGAAATGCTTCTGAGATCCAGACCTGGGCTGTGCTCCTGCTCTGCATCTTCGAGAGGTGCCCAGGGCAGGCAATGGGAGGTGTTTGAACCAGGGGCTGGGATGTTCCACATGGGAGGCAGAGGACAGGGTCCCGTGGCATGCCCCATCAGGCTTTCTAGCTGCATCTCTGCTGGCAAAACCTCCCCTTGCTCTACCCGCTATTTCCTTCATCTCCTGCTCATCCTTGTCCTGCTGTTGCCTTCCCTTCCCTGAGCTGGTGAACATCCTGCAGGGGAGTGAGTGGGTGAGTTGTGGGGCTCCACCTTTGGAGTAGGTACCCCGAAAGGTCTTTGAGAATGGGGTGCAGTCAGCTTTTCTAGGTAGACCCTGGACTTACAGAGTAGCAGCCTCGAGGCAGCAAGCTCTGGTTAAATGCTTAAAGTAGTGACGTTTATGTAGGTCCTCACAGGAAAGCCAGGGGCCAGAGGGATCTGCATACCTGCTGAGCAGCAGAAGAGGGTGACAGAGAGTGGGCAGCCACCTCTGTGCAGATGCGCAGGCACCACAGTGGGGACAGTGCTATGGTGCTGTCCTATGAGATACTGTATAGATGCAGAAGGGCAGTGCCAGCTCCAAAGGTCTCGCTCCCCGGGTGCCCAGCGCTTGCCATGCTGGCTTAGGGAGGCCACCTTGGTGTGGGGGACTCAGTGGCTGTGTCACCAGCTGTTGTGACTGCAACTGCTGGTGCCGGATGGCTGCTCCTTCTCTGCTTGCCCTGGCTGAGCACATGTCATAGCATCCTTTGCTGCGGAGTGCCATCCCTAGTAATTAAATGTATGTTGTGGAGCGAATAAATGAGTAAATGAGTGAATGAAGACTTTTGGCTTCTTCTGGCTGTGGAGAAAGCTGCACTCTCCCCATGCGTCAGGCTGCTGAGGTCTGCCAAGTGCAAAGCCATCTGAAAAAAAAAAAAAAAAGGGGAAAACGACTCAGTGAGCTAGAAAATGCCTGGACTGTTGTGTGAAATTCCTCTGCAGCAGCCCTGTCACTCCTCCTCAGCCTTGCACCCAGCGCTGCCTTTGATGGGCATATCTCCTATTAATTAAAGGTGACAGGGTGCTGAGAAAACAATAGGGTGGGTCTCCTGGAGTTGCACCCCAGCCACCTCTCTGGTCTTGGCTGTCCCTTTGCTCTGTCTCCTGGCGAGCCACCAGACACTTGCCACCGAGATCACAGAAGGGGCAAGAGGCAAAATGTTTGATGCCACTTCCAATTAGTAAATTATTTTATCTTCTGGTTCCTAGCTCTAAATCTATTATGGCGGCTGTAAAATGCCTCCCTTGGCTGACTAGATGGATGCACAGGATATTTTTTTAATTTGAAGGAGGAAAAACATCCTGTTTCTAACCCAAAGTGTCCTCAAATCTATTTCCTGTGTGATCTCTAGCCCCCAGCTCTGCTGGAGTGCTGGCAGCAGAGATCACTAGGAAACCTGCCTGCCGAGGCACAGTTTCTGTGTTAGTGTTACAGCATGGGTAATGATTCCCTGCAATAATAACTGCCTGCTGGCTCCCCACAGAGAAATGTGACCTGACGTGGGGAGCCAGCCTCCCATGCTGGGGGAGCCCCCCCAGAGAGCTGGGCTGTGGGAGATGTGTCCGGGCTCTCTCCTCAGGGGAGCGGCAGCCTGTCACGGTGCATGGGTTGTGCACGTCCTGATGGGACAGGGGGCTTAGCCCCACAGCACTACTGGCTTGTACCTCCCCTCTGGACCCCTGAGCAGCACCAATCCTAGTCCTCAGAAGAAGAGAGAAGGACCAGACAATTTGCAATTGTGAAGACTAAAGGAGTTGTTTGCAACCACAGGCTTTGATGCGCACGGATGTGGACTGAGGTGGGAGATGGATGTTGTGTGACTGGGCAGGGAGCAGAGCTGGACCCGGCTTTTGAGCTGCAGCCTGCTTGAGGGGCTGCAGGCGGGTTTGGCCCCCTTCTTCCCCCCATGCCAGCCCCTCATTGACTCCTGCCTGCCTGCATGCAGCACTGAACTTCACCCTCTTGCTATTGCAAACACTACTCTGGCACCTTGGCCCTGCAAATGCCTTGAGCTGAGCCTCACTCCCCCTCAAAATATTCATTTCTCAGCCACCAGGACCACCAGTGCTCAAGCACCCTGCCCAGGTCCAGGAGTGCTAAGTGTCCGCCTTGGTGCAATTTCTCAACTTGTCAGAGCCCGGAGAGCAAATGGCTGAGGAAGAGTCCCAGAGGGAAGGATTGACACTATTGCCTGTTTTATAAAGAAGGTTGCCGAAGGTCTCGGAGCACATCCCAGGTGCATGCCAGAGACATGGCACCTTGGAGAGGCTGCTGAGACCCTGCCACGGGCCCAGAGACAAGAGTGCTCACGGGAGCTGTGCAGAGGAACCAGACTCTCTGGAGGGGAGACAAGACTGCTCAGAACCTTAAACACATTTAAATGAGTGCCAAAGATAAAAGAATACAGATAAGAGATAAGAACTCATATATGACAGTAACATGATCTTCATAGCTGCAGTAGAAGAGCAGGAAAAATAGCCATATTCAAACACTCAGAATATTATCTTGAAAAACAAGAATTAATTAGCCTGTCAGGAGATAACTCTTACTTTCCTTGCCTCAGTTTAGGCACTTGGTTGCAAAGGAAGTTTGGGTCACCTGCAAATGGCATCTCCACACAAAATGAGATTTGGTGCATTACGCATGCCGTTGTGCTGTTGGGACCATTTTCTCTTTAATTACTAACATAAAATTGCCTTAATCTGTATGAGGCAAGGTGGTATTATTAGCACAAACCGTTTAACACTAAAGAAGGCAAACATACATCTATTGATAGTCTGCAGACAAACTGGCTTCCTTAACATGGTTTAATTTTGCATTACTGGGCCGTCTCACCACCAGTGTTTTCTGGTCATCTTCTTCCCCGTTAACAGGACTAGAGCCAAGAAGGCTGTACATTCCCTTTAAGTCTTGGGTTTTTTTCTGAGCTTCTAGCTGTGTTGATCAAAGATATTTCTAGCATTGTTTTCTGCTATCTAAGATACTGCGCCCTGAACAAGTTAGGGTTAGAGCACTATCCTATCTACACCTCCACCTCTCATTAGGAAGCCTGCTCGTGGGAATGCGAGAATAGCTGCACTGAATATGTGCGAGGGTGCATCCTGTCTCTTGGCTTTGACACAGGCTGGTACCGGAAAGTGCTGAGGAAGGGTTTGTCAACAGGGTAAACCAAGAATTATGGCTTCCCTGATTATACCCTCCAGCAGCAACAAGCAAGCTCCTGTTTAAAGGCTTCCCAAGCCAGAGTTTGCATCTGTTTCTTTGTTTTCAATTCCCTGATGGATCTGTGTGCTGTTAATTTATGTAACCACTTTCTGGGCTCACCTATGCAGGACCACAAGGTCCTGTAATCTCCAATGCCACACATCAGTGGTATTCTGGGGGCTATGGAAAAGGTTTTTGCATGCGTTAGTCCTGCTACTCCATCATTTCATTTGATGTCCCTAGTTCTTCCTCAATACTTAACAGGTAAAACCCATTTCCAAGTCATCTTCCACCTCACTTTTAGACAGATCTCATTTGCTCAGCTTCTTCCCTGCAAAGGCCATTTCATGTCCCCAGTCGCTGCCATTTTTCTCCTCTGCACTGCTTGTGCTGCTGACAAGTGCTCTGGAGATCAAAGCACCAAGACTGCAAGGACTGCTTGGGACGTGAGTGCTGCACGGATTTACACTAGGGCAGAGGAATGCTTTTTTAATCACCCAGACCCAGGAGTACAACCTTGGCTCGACCTCTGCTGCTGCCTAACCTGCTGAAGGAGCTTGCTCCATTGTTCCTTTGAGGCCGTATAATAAGAAGCACAACGACCTGCTGTTAGTCATTTCTTCTAGATCCAACAGTGGAGACCTGGGGAGTGGTTTGGGAGGTCCTGTACCCAACCCTGTGGCCCATCCCATTGGGAACAACACGCAACAGTGAGACGAAAAGCATCACAGTATATAAGGAGGCAAAGCACAATCCTGCCTGTGTGCGTGGTCATTGTGCTCCACTGTCTCCTAATGTTTGACTTTGAAATGCTAATGTTCTTTTAAAGTAGGTAATTTTCATTAAACTTCTATCTACAGGACTCAAAGAAGGTGTTTATGACAATCCTGTCTGTCCTGGGGCATAGGTAATGAATTGCAGAGCCTTTCCCTGACCAAAATCCAGCCTGGCTCCTCTGCATTCCCAGCCCTAGTGGGAGCAAGGATGGCAGAGGTTCGTGCAGTGCATGACCCAGGGAGGTGTCAAGTGCAGCTCCCACATCATCATTTCTCCCCAGGACCCTCCACTGCACCATGAGTCCCTGAGCATCCTCAACATCTGTGAACATCTGGACCGCTGAGTGCTGGCAGGGGGAAGAGGGCTGCCTGCCCGGCTGTGGGTACCGCGGCGGCTGCCCTTTGGGCTGTGTCCTGGCGCACTGCAGGGCTGGCATGGCGCCTCTCTGCCAGACGCCGCAGCCCGCGGCCGAGCGCTGCCCCGACGTGCTGGGGCGCCGGCTGGAGGGCTGGGTGAGGAGGAGCGGAACCAGCCAAAAGACAGGCTTCAGGAGGAGCGGGAGGCAGCCTGGGGGCTTCGCTGGTCTGTGCCTCCTGCAAGCCAGCAGTCGTGCCACGAGCCCAGGGAGCTGTGGCGCCACGGTTGTTTCTTTTTGCTTCATCACGAAAGCAGGATTTGCATGCCGTACGGCTTGGGAAACCCAGCAGAGTGGCCTTGGCCACTGCATCGCAGCCCTGCCCATCGACTGGTGTGAGCTGCTTGGTTTCCAGATAACAGCCACTGCTGCTGCATGGCCTGCCTCTATGTGGATTCTCTGCCATGCCCTGCATGCAAAAGCAGATCCATCCATATGTGCAGCAAGCAGTGTCGATCAGAACATCCCCAGAGCAGCTTGCACAAGCCCAGGTAATATTTTTAATCAGTGTCCTAAAAGCCAGCTCTCCATGAGTGGCACGCACCGTCCTCATCTGAATACTGTTTTTCCTGGGGGTGTTGGCCATGCCAGGAATGTGTCAGAGCCAGGCCTCTGAGCATGACGGGTAATGTTTGTCCGTAAGCATCTGGAGTCAATCTGTCTAGTAGCTGCTCAGCAAGGCACTTAGTCACCTGGAGAGTGCTTGAGAAGGAGCTTCAGTGGCCGGGGTGGAGCGCGGCTCCGTCGGGCTTGGCTGGCTGGGGAGGCACCGGCAAGGCTTGGGACGTGCAAAGAGCCAGCTGCAGGCTCCCCGGCAGCGTCAGGGATCAAAAAGAGAGGGAAAATGAGGTTTGTAAAGCCGGTGTCCTGTGAGCACTCTGCTTTGAAGAGCCACTCCCAAACCTACGAGAGGAGTGATGAAAGCCAGTCTGCGCAGGGGAGCCCAGTGGCAGTTTGCTTGGGAAAGGCAAACACTGATGTGCTTTTGATTGGAGCTGAGGTTTGCATGCCTGGTCCAGCTGTGCACAGCGAATCCCATGGCATTTTACACCCCGCACATTGCAGGGCTTCGAGGGGCAGCGCAGGGGAGAACCACGAGGATGTGGGGCTGGGGCCACCCTCCCCTCCCTGGAGTGGAGCTGGTCCCCTGCTCTGCGTCACCAGCAGCACGAGAAGAGCTTTCTAGATGACTTGGCATGCTGTCCCGTTAATAATAGAAAGCGGGGCTGCCTGGATTCTGTGTTCTGGTGTGAATTATGCGCACAAAATACAATTTGCTTTGCTAATGGTTTTTTGCCGTTTTGGTGCTGGGGAACTTTTCAGAAATCATTACCGTGCACTTGGCTCTTTATATTTTTCTCTCTCTTCTCAGGCAATTTGTCAGAAGGGATTTTTTGACAATTTCACTGAACCATGCTTGAGAGCAGGTTAACCCCTCAAGAGCTTAGCACATACATATCCCTCTCCTTTCCATTGGCTCAGACTGGTTTGTTACTGCTGCCTTCGTTAGGGGCAGCGGGAAGGTGGATGGATAGGTGGATGGATGGGCAGCTATCTATTCATAGGGCTCTGCATTCAAAATTCTCTTTGACATCCCCTGCACATGCAAATTCTCAGTCTGGCAGATAATGAGAGTCTCTCCATTCCTCAGGGACACCTGAACAACAGGATAATTGCAGCGATACTGTTAGGGATGTCTCCAAAAGCACTGAACCATGGAGCATCCCTGAGCTAGGTATGTGCTGCGAGTGCTTCCCAGGCAGGGGCTGGGCTCCTGAGCACCAGATGCCCCCCAGCTCCTTGGGGAGTTTGGCCGTGGGCCACACAGAGGAGCACAGCTCCCCAGTTCTCATCACAAAAACACTCTTATGGACCATGAGTTTATCTCTTCCCAATAAATTTTTTAGGACATGTGGGAATGCCAGAGTGGAAATGGACAGATCAGACAGCTTCAGCTTCAGACAGCTGAAATGGAAAAGGCTTTTGGGCTACCCCAATCATTCTGTTTTTCCTAACAGCCTTTTATCCCTTTGGATGACTCCCATTGCTGGGAAGCAGACTTGCAAACCTCGCTCAGCCTCTGTCCTACAGCCTCAGACACATTCAGGGGCTTTGCTGCTCCATGCAGGAGCAGGCTGTTCGCCTTGGTAACGTAGGGGCCACTCCACGATGCTGAAGGGCCTGATGGGGATGGAGGTGGCTGGGGAGGGAAGGGGCTGCTGCAAGCCTTCTGGAGCCTAGCCGGTTCATCCGTGGGATGTTGTATCTGCTCTTTGGAGAGCCCAGGGCAGAGCAGCAGGGAATGTTGGTACCCTGGGTGCCACAGGTGACTCACCATCATGGAGGGAAGTGAGGATTTCACCTGTATTAATTTGCCTGATAATGAAATGGTTGTTTTAGCAAACTCTTCTGTCACCCATTGCACACTGCTGAGGATGCTCTTCCAGAGCTGTGGCTGGTGCTGGGCTTGTGCAGCCATGCTGCTGTCATTTTAGAAGAGCTTGGTCTGTGCTGCAACCTCCTCTTGTTTACTGAAAGCATGTTGCAGGGAAATGTGTTAGAAATCTTCGTCGGGCCCTGGCCTATGTCTGTGGGAGCCATGTTCAAACATGAATTCCCGTCGAGCACACATGGATACTAAAGCCTATATACCTTGACAAATTTATTTGCATCAATACTACCATTGTCAAATTTTGCAAGGTAAGCAGCAGGGCTTGGACAGGTTTTGAATGACAAGAGAACATCCCTGGGAGGGTGTTGGATCCTGGAGCAGGCAGTGGTCTGCAACAGGGACGCATTCAGCCTCGGAGCTGCTACATCTTTGATTGTGCTATTTTTAGGTGAGGGTACGCCTTACCTGAGCAAGGCTATTAGTCACTGTGTGGTGGCCAGAGGTTGGCTGGGCAGATTCTCTCCTGCTGCCTGAAATTCCCCTATCGTGCTAGCTGGCCGTAGCATCCCTTTTGCTCCCTAAGGCTGTTGCAGAGCCTCTGCAGAAAGAGCTGCCATGCCTTTCCCCACTGCTCCTGTGCCAGTCTATGAAGGCATCCTCCAAGATGAAAGCAATCTTTTGTTATTAGTCATTATTCGGATTATTTCTGTCACCTAGTAAGCTTATTTTCAAATAAGAAACAAATTAGGTTAGTTTGGATATTGATTGCTGAAGTCTTCCTGTTGAGCAATGTTTATCATCTCCAGTGGGTGCTGCCAGGCACAAGGTCTATTAATTGTTTCAGTGATTTCTGCACTGTTGGGATCTGGACTGGGACATGCTAGTGTGTGTGTTCAACCACTGCGTCTGTTGCAAGATGAAGTATTGGTGTTTGTCCTTGCCAGTCCTTGAAACTCTGTGTCCTGCATGGGCTCCTCATGTGTAATTGTTAATGGATCCACCTCAGCCACCACCTCCATGGTGGGTTAATTGCCTGGATTTCTGCTGAGTTGAATCCACTCCACTTACCTGAAGATGCTACATATTTATTTTACAATATCCTTTTCATATTACCTATTATTGTATCAAGTGTCCTTCTCATTTGTGTACTCCATAATCTCAATATTGTTGGAGATTTAGCTCTGGAAAGCCCCTCTGGTACCTCAGAAGCTGTGCAAAGCCAGGCATATCTAAGGAAGCACCCTGCTGGACTGCGGTGTGATGGCGAGGTACCCGATATAATGTCAGATAAGACTGCCATCAGTATTACAGCATCTGCAGCTCCCTCAGCTACCTCTATCCTGCCCTACCATCTCACCGGTTTCCCATTAAAAATTAATCAGTTAAACTCTCTGTGATCACAGATACATTTATGAAAAACAGCCCACAACACACAAATTTCAATCTGTAACCCTATCAGAGCAGTTTTTCTGATACTGCTAAGGACATGAAGCCAGGCAGTTAAATGACCTGGGAAGCCTATCACTTCGTGAAAGCATCTAAATATCTGTAATGTCACTTTGCTAAAGCATCACTTTCTGAAGTGAACTAAATCTCTGCAATGTCAGCTCTTGGAGGACAAATTCTGTGTTTCTTCTTCTCTTATGAACTCATTTCTAAGAGATGGTTGATGCTTATTTTTCATCATTTGCTGTGGCCTGTTGAACCTACCACCCTCATGTGTGATCTCTCCGATGAAATGCCAACAGCCTTGTGCAGTTCATGAGCCCGGATGGGCTGAGCTGTCCCAAATGGCCTTTGGGAGGTCAGGGACTTGCCTCCTCCCATGGACACTTTGCACCCTGGCAAGGTGAGCATCAATTAGGGCATCCAGCTTGTTGAAATATTTACCCAAATCAATCAATCAATCAATCAATCAATCAATTCAGAGGTTTCAAACACATAGTTAGAGGCCAAGCATCTCTTCAAATCCTAAGTGAAATAAACTGGATTGAATCCTTAGAAAATCACCTGGGCTAAAGGAACTTATGAAGCTGGTCAGTACTAGATTTTCTGTGCAGCTCATAATGCCAAAAATATTGATTTTTTTTTTTTAAGCTTGCAAAGGCAAAATAATTTCAAATGTGCTAAATCTTTCAATTAAACTGAAGAAATTCAAAGATCTACTTCTGGTGTTTGTGGAGCCAGAGCATTACAGTAGTCTGTAGCCCATAACTAAAGCCTCAAAAAAGAAGTGGGGGAGGTTGCTGTCAAAGTCATCAATACTTACTGCAGGTATCACTTTGTCATGTCTGCCCTGTAGGACACAAAGCACCCCAACATGTTCCAGGCTGGCTTCAAACAAAAAGCAATCTTCTGACCCATTTTCACATGCTTTTGGGTCAGTCCATCTCTGGATTATGCCGCCACAACACAAGTGTTGTGGGTGGGAGAAGGACACAAAGACTCTGCTTTTTTCCTGCAAAACACAGATCTCATTTTCACACTGCAAAGACATACTTGCGGTTGCATCCTCAGTCTACAGAACCGTTTCCACAGCTTAGTGCAAAGCTGAGGTGATGCTCATGTTCCTGGAAACTAGACTGCATATATTCCTTAGCACATACGGTTGGGACACAGGGTTAAGGGACCAGCTTTGTCTGCAGCTCCTATTTTACCATCCCTTTAGCTGATGCTAATGACGACACCTCTGCCTCCACACACTCGGCTTCCTCCTTTTCCTTCCTAGCTGTCTTCTCAACCCCCTTCTTTTAAACGTGTTCATCTCCTATGTCACTTAATTTTGACCACCAAGTTTGTATTGCTGGGCACCCCTTATTGCTCTTCCTTTAAATCTACTGCTCCTTGGTGCCTGGCTGTCCAGCCTGCCCCAGCAACCTAGCCCTGGCTCTTCATTAACTTGCATGTCAGTGGAGCAAGCACCTGAAAGAGGAGCACTTTCTGTCCACCCATCCTTCTCCCTGTCAGCAGCCCTTTTCCTTTCACCTGCTGGAAGCTCCTACCAGCTCCGCAAGGTAGCTGTGAGTATCAGCCCACTGCCCTCTGCCAAGCAGCTGCTTCCACCCGTGCTGACCCTCTGCACACAAGCTGCTGAGCTGCACAGTCAGGCATTTGTCACTTAACATCTTGAATACTGTCACTTCTGCGATCTTGAGAGTTGCTCCTAGCCATGTCCCACTCCATTTGGTTTCTGTTGCATGCTTCACAACCCTCGCGTGCAGAGATAATCACATCAGCAAGCATGGGGATGGCCCTATGGACTCAGAGCAAAGGTTTCTCTGGCCAGACTGCAGCCAGGAGTGGGTGATTAGGGAAGAATGTGAGAAATTTGGGTGATCCCTCCCCTGGCTATCTCAGCCCAGCTGTCCCATGCTGGTTTCCCATGCTGAAGGCTATTCCAGAGAACCATGTTTGATAGCTGTGGGCAGAGCTGCTCTCCATGGGTTTCTGAATGCATCCGATAGCAATGAGTTCCTCAATGCGATAATGCACCATAGGAGAAGGTACTTGCTTTTGTTTGTCTTAAACAAGTTGCGGGATAATTTCATTTTGTTCGTACATAATAAGAAGTTGTGAACAATCACTCAGTAATCACTTTCTCTGTGCTAGTCATGGCTTTACAAAACTCTAATCACATCCCTCTTTAGTCATCTCTGTTCAAGGCCAGAGCTCTTATTATTTAGTCTCCTTACAAGAAAACATCTATTCTTCCATCTGGGGATGATGCCCCCCTTGTTCACTTGCTCCCTGATGCTCCTACAGCCGCTGCACCCTTGGGGTGCACCCACCCACAGTGCTTCTCCCCTTTCACCCCAGGCCTGGCCCCACCAGCCACCCTGGAGATGTCATAGGTCCAGCTGGGCTCTGCTCAGTTCTCTTGTTGGGACAGTCAGAGCAGAGCCCGAGGTGTTCACCTCTGGCCCGCACCCAGCCACTAGGAAGGACCTGTGCCCAGGCAGAGATGCAGAGCTTGATCCCAGGAAGCTGTGTCTCAGGAGGAACATGAGAATAGAGCAGGGTATGGTGTGTCCCCAGGTATTGTCAGCAACGACATGCCCAATGGTCTTGCCTTCTCAGCCACTTCTGATGGGAGAATTTGGCCCCCCTTCACCCAGACACCGCCAACTCCCATAACCAGACAAGGAGGCATGGGAGGGCATCTTTCCAGTCATCCTTGGGTCTCCAAACATGGCAGAGGGAGGGTAGTTCCTGGTCCAGCTCCACAGGGCATTGCCAGAGCAGGTGTCAAGGAAAGGGAGTAAGACTAGCAGCCCCTCCATCCAGAGCAAGCTGTGGACCCCAGTCTCAGCCCCACACACAGAGGTGGTGGGGAAACCTGGAGCCAGCTGCCTGCTGCTCCAGCAGGAGTGGAGAGCTGTGTGCTCTGTGGCTATGACCAGTGCATTCAGACAGAAAATACAATGGCTTGGAAACATGCCTTAAGTGGTTAATAAAAGAGCATTTGCTCCACTGAAAGGGAGCACTGTATCTCCCCTTGGGGGAATTTTCTTTCCCTCTCCTATGGGGCAGATGTTTGCTCTGGTGACATTCCCCTGTGGAGGGATGGCACAGCAGGGACGGCACTGGAGCCTGCAGACAGTCCAGCCTGCACAAGGGAACACGTCTGTGTGTGGAGAGTGCCACAGGAATTGCAGCTTTCACACCAAGGAAAGTTTGCTGGGAATATTCATAGTGGCTCCCATTGTATTGCCTAGGCCATGGGGTTTTGCTTTGCAAAACCCCATGGGAAGGGGGGCAGGACTGGAAGGGATGCTGACGGGAAGGTGGTATTGTGTGTGTGTGGCAGAGAGAGGCGCTTGTGTGGGAGAGAGGCGTTTCTGCGATGTGGAGATCTATGTGGGTGTGCGGAGAAGTACTCATGTTGCCCGTGTGGGAGGAGGAACAGCTCATGTCCCCTGTTTGTGTGCAGGGGAGGTTTACCAGGCCAGAGCAGGGGAGTGTCTGGGGAGCTGGTAAGGACTGAGTGGGTCAGAGGCATAGGGGCACCAGTGGTGGGGCAGGAGGGGTTGGCAGTGCTGTGAGGGGAAGGTACCTTTAGGGGTGAAGGAATGTGTGAACGGGCATGAGGGAAGGGTGAGGGTGATGCCCAGGACATGAGCTGGTGGGGTCAAATCTGAACAGGAGTACACAACATCCATGCAAGCCCACAGGCACTCCTGCAAGAAGGAGCGGGTCAGCAGACAGCTTCCCTCAGGGCTCAGCCAAAAAGGGGCACTCCAGTGTTAAGGTTTGGGGATGAACAGCATTAACGTCTGGGTTCAAAGGGGACATCAGGGCTGGGGGCTGGGATTAAGGGGGCCTGCCAGTACAGCTGAGGGGTGGGATGTTCTGATAGCCCCTGTGCAGCCATGCACTTGTAGCCAGAGGAGTGCCCTAGCAGAAGGGCTCAGTGCTGGTGATGGGATTTTTTGGCAATGGTCAGGGTCCCCACACTGCAGTTCTGAGGAGCCTGGGATATCCAGGAAGATGGGCTGATCCGGGATTATTTATCTGCCTGCCCATTGCAGCAGTGGCTGGAGGCTATCAATGTAGAATCAATAGTGCGCTGCAAAGCCCCAAGCCGACTGTGGGGAATTTCTGGTACTTCTCCTCATGCGGGATAACAACTGTGTCTAGGACTAAGTTTTGACTTGGATTCTTTTTCTTTTTTCTTTAATTTAATTGATTTCCTTTGTTAGCTTGGCCAGTAACTGTTAATGGGATGATCAGTGTTGGGCTCTGTTGGATAAGGGAAAGAAAATGATAGGGCTTGTTTGAACCTTGTGTCCTCAGCATGCTCTCGTGGTGGAAAGGCAAAACTGTAAAGGTCAGACAGCCTCTGGGTCCATCTGCCTTGTGTGGAGCCTCTTCCCACTGCCAGGCAGGCTCCTGCCACTCCCTGGGCTCTGTCATCTGCACTGTCCCAAGTATGCCACTGTCCCCACAGTAGGCTGAGACATTGTCTTCAGCAGAGCTGGGAACGGTCCCTTCACTTCACTGAGCATTAAATCAGAATAAGGGCTGGAGCCAGCACAGGGGCTTGAAGCCAGGACTGATGTGCTTGTGGCAGCTGTAGCTGGTACCAGAGGGGACTGGATGCCACCCCACCAGCCATGTTCTGGGAAGCAGAGACATCCTGCAGGGATGGACAGCAGGGATTTGGGATGCTCTTATCTCTGAACCCCCCCACAGGCAGACAGACTGCTCTACACAATGATAAAGGCTGTCCACATCAGGTTGAGTAATACATGTAAATGCACCCTGCTTTCCCTGTCTTCCAGGACAGGACAGTATTTTAACCCACTCTGTCCCTGGCACAGCGAGCTGTGCATAGTGAATGCAAACCTCTGATCAAATATTCCCTCCTTCTCCCCCCATGAAAGTCTAAAGTGCACCATCAGTCAACAGACGACTGAAATCTTGTTTTCATCAACCGACAGGCCAACGCAGACAAGACCTCAAATGTTAGTCAAAAGCAAACACCAAAGGGCAAAGTCAGAGCTGGGTGGATTTGTTTGCCAAGCCTGGTGACTGAAGTCTCCCTGGGAGATTTTGGATGCAGGGATGCTGCAGCAGGTGAGGTGCTGCCCAGCAGGAGGGTGCCAGTGCTGCGCAAATGCCAGCAAGGGAAGGAAGCACGATTCATAGCCCATGGAAGGGAAGAGGTTGCTGGAAAAGAGGACAAAATATGCCATTTTTTGCCAACAGAGGATGTGACCCGGCAAGCAGCAGGGCCAAGCTCTTCCACTTGGGTCCCAGGGGTTCCTGGGAATCCAGGATGCTGCCCCTTTAAAATGTGGGGGAAAAAAGACGCAAATGAGGAGCTGACTGAAAATTAGTAGAGCAGAAAACTCCAAATGATGCAGAGCTAATTCCTTAAGTGTCAGACTGGCTGCCAGACCCTCTGCTTCTCAGCCCCTGGCCCCACAGTACCCCCAGGCAAGCACGGGGAGCTCCTGGGGCCACTTGCTGCCCCCGGCCCTGGAGCCAGCCCCCCCGGGACCCCAGTAGCCCCCTGGGTTGGTACGTGCCACATTCATGGACTTCTTTCCCTGGCTGCAGCCCTCAGCAGCCCCGTGGCATTACCCCCGCCCAGGCAAAAGGGCAGGGGAAGTTTTTTAATATACTTTTATTGGTCTGTAAATTTCTTTTCTTTCCCCACCGGCTTGGATCGATGTTTGCAGTTTACTGAAGTCCCAGGCACACAGATTAAATCCTCTCCCTCTATTACACTAGATGGGCTTTTATTCTCCCTCTGATCACTCAGAAATAAACACAGTGCAAGCGAGCAGGAGAGGGGAGGAGGCAGGAGGAGGGGTGGGGGCTAACCAATTTCAGACCTGTTTATTCCCTACCAGCCTCGGAGTTCAGAGTCTTTAAACAAGTCATTTAGTCTGCAAGCTGCTGTATGCCCTGTCCTCCGCTCCTCCTGCCTTCCCCTTTCCCCTGCCCTCCTGCTCTCTCCCTCCCTCCGCTTCCCTCTTCCTTTCCCCTCTTCTCTTTCCCCCTCTTCTCCCTCCCCCATTATTTTTAGAAGAACAATAATAATTAGGCAGAGCAGCCTCTAACACAATTGTTTCAGCCTGAACAGGCAATTAGGACAGGCAGAGTGAGGCTAATGAACGGTGCATTGGTTCCCCCCCAGTCCTGCTGCCTGGTCCCCTTCTTCCGCTCCCTGCGTCCTCGCAGACGTGTGGATCTGCTCACGAGCTGCCTTTTCTAACGCGGGCAGGAGCCGGCAGGCAGCGCGGCCCCCCAGGGCCATGGGCAGCCGAGCCGTGATGAGCCAGGGAAGGGGGGGACGGGAGCCGAGCGCATGAAGTGAAGGGTGATGAATGGGAGCTGGGAGCTGCAGGCAGGGAGATGGGGATGGAGACGGGCTGCAGCCGAGCTGCCAAGCTGAGACTTTGGCAAGGGGACTTGTCTAGAGAATAAGAGTGACAGGCCATGCGCGGCCCCGGGCCCTCTCGTGTGCAGGGGAGTGAAGGCAGGAGCCAGTCAACTCCCTGGGGCTCGGTGTGGGCTGGGAGCAGGAGCTCCTGGGTCCTGCTGTGCGGAGGAGAGGGCAGGAGCAAGGACCGTGGTGTTACCCCATCATGAGCAGGGATGGGGTATGGTGCCAGGGAAGGGAAAGCCTGGGTCATGTAGCACATGTAGCAGTGTATGGTCCCCCTGGTGCTGGCATTGGCCATGGGACTGGCGACTCTGCGCATGGATGACCCTGTAATGACTGTTCCCAGAAACGTTGTGTGGTACCTGGGGCCAAGCAACTGCACTGAAATATTCATGCCAGCCTCGCTTTAAAGACAGCATGATTTCTTGGAAGCTTGCTGCACATCTTAAATGGAGCTGTCTGCTCTGCATGGCTGCCTGGGCATGATGGGAGCAAGCGGCGTTCTGCAGGGCTGATGAGATGCCAGGAAGCAGGAGAGGTGTCTGCTTTTGGTGTGTGACGTTCACACCCTTGAGAGGGATGTAGAGCATGGCCCATGCAGATGATGTCCCAGAGGGACAGGGGACCAGCTCTCAGGGTAGCCATGCTGCCATGGGGACAGTGCAGTGCCATAATCCCATTGCAGATGATGGCCTGGGAGCAGCTGGCCCCAAGTTAGGATATGCCCAGAGCTGATGAGATGATGATGCTTGGTGTTGGTGCTGCGATTACGGGGCAGGGAGTGCCAGGGACATAGGTGCCACCGTGACAGGGTAGGACGTGATGGAGAGGGAGGTGTCAGGTAATGTGGAGGTGTTTGCAGCAGACTTCCCTAGCAGGTGATGCCGGAGGTGTTGATGCTGTGGCTGCAGGATGAGAGGCGGTGGCGGTGTGGGTTGTCCAGGGCACTATTACACAGCTGAGGAGCTGCCTTCTGTGCTGTGCTCAGGAGGTTTGGATATGAGCCCAGTGCTTAGCCCATCTACTTGTATAGCGTATCAAGAAATGTCCCCAGCACAGAGCTGATCCTTGTCCCTGGTGTTCCCCCAGCTGTGTAGCTTTATCCAAGTGTGGGGCTATGAACGTGGGTGTGCAGTGGGGAAAGGGACACTGGGGGCTTTGGGTGCTCTCATGGATCCCATGCTCCACTGTGGCCCCAAACTGGCCCTGGACTGCCTTGAACTCAAACATTCCTAGTTATACTTAAGTAATGGGACGTTTTGGCCCCCAGCTGCTCAGCATACAAAGGTAGTGTAACATGCAATGGCACCTCAAGCAGGAAAACAGAAAACCTACCTTTCCGCCTAGTCAGAAAAGCCTGAAAGCTGTCTGCATACAGCCTCCTGTTCTGCAGCCCACCATAATGTATCGCAAATCCCAATGTAATTTGCTGTCCCTCAGGCCGCTCGGTATTACTGCTTTCCAAATGTCTCTCTCCCAGTCTCCATGGTGTTAAATTATATTTCCCCAGCTGGATTACTTTGCATTTGTTCAGAATGAATTTCATTTGGCTGTTTCCTTCCTAGGCCTGACCCTTCTTTCCCAGTGCATTATCTTTTAGCTCTTTGTCCTCACCAGGATTTGCAGCACCTTCCCATTTCATATCCTCTGTAAATTTAATTAACATGCTCTTTACCCTCCCTCTTTTAGATCAAATGAAGATGTTAAAGGAGAGCAGACCTGGCGCAGATCTAACCACTAACCACTAACAACAATACAAGTACCTTGCACTTAAATTATGCACTTTCCATCAGAAGATTTCAAGGGCCTTTGCTGAACTGGATAAGTATAATTATTAAAGCTGGGAACTCCGTTACGCTGGGGAATTTAATATTTGAGGTCTGCCTGAGGGCATATGTCTTGTTGACTGTTGTGTTGCCATAGACCTTGACAGTCCTGGGACAGATGTCCCTGCAGTCTTGTGCCTGTCATGCTGATCTGGCCCTATGGACACAGAGGTCCCTGGCTGGGGGACCCCCCAGCTGGAAACCCCAGGTTCAGAAGAAGCAAAGCAGTGACCTGGCAGCTGGCTCAAAAGTGTCTTCTGGCTTGATTCCAGCAAATGAATCAGTGACACACTGCAATTTTGCTGAACTAGGAAATACGCACAAGATGCTTCATTCTTTGTCTGTAGTCGTGCAATGGGGAAACAGAGGCACAGGGGTAATGGTCAGCGTGTTAGGCACACGGGCTGTGATTCACCTGCCTTTGGGTGACTGAAAGAAGAATATCCAGGGCTCCTGCTATTGGAGCAAGAGCAGACCCTGTGGAGGGTCACTGCCTTGACCTCCCTTGGGCTGGGAGGAATCCCCCTTGGGCAGGGCTGGGTTCTGAGGATGTGTGAATCCCGCCTTGTTTTCCCCTAACCACAGACCCGAGGCTTCTTCCCGGCTCCTGCACCCTGCATGGGGAGCATGAGCTGTTTCTTCCCCTGGGGACAGCAGGGGGCCACCCCCACCAAAAAGCCTCTCTAAAATCCTGCATTGGCTTCATCTTAATAGTGATATGCAACTGTGTGGCAACTTGAGCTGAGTGTAAAAGGAGTTTGTAGGACACGGTTACCAAGTTCTTTACAAGGGAATGGCCTTTTTTTTCTATTTTCCAACATTTAACAACTAAATGTTCTTATCTTGTTAGTGTTACCTTGATGATGAATAATGTATACTGTTCCTGCTCTGTGTGATACTGTATTCTTAAATCTCTGTTGTATTATGTGCCTGCACGTGCAAGCACACAAGCCTACTATAAAATTTTCTGCCGTGACCTCCTCCAGCTAAAACAAGAGAAAGAGCTTCCACTGAGAGGAACGAGGAGCATCCTGATGGGTATGTGCCCTGAAAAGAGGTTTTACTGTACTCACTGCTCAAACTTTCTCACCTTTGTATTGCATGAGGTAATAGAAATTGTCCTTAGACCAAAGGAACTGAGTGTACAGGTTGCCGAAAGCAAAACCCCACGGACACAGCTTGGGAGCAATGGAGAACGCAGCAGTACAGAGGACCCAGCATCTCTGCAGAGCCTCTTCCTAAGACTGGACAGCTCTCCCAGGGCTGGAAAAACCTTCAGATTGCTCTTGGAAGATGCTTGCATGGCCTTTCCTTTGCTTAACTGGAAGTCGTGCTTTCCTGGTAATGCCCCCAGTCTCCCAAGGTCTGCTGCTGCCCCAGGCTCCTGCCTTGCAGGAGAAATTCTGTTATTCAGTGGCTGTGCAGTGCCTGAGCCAAGCATTAGTCCTTCTGGTATTTTTCTCTCCTGATAAGTCAGCTCATATCCTTGATTTTCACAGCAATATTTCAGAGCAGCTAAGCAGGAATTCAACCGCTGTTTATAACATAAGGAAAATAAATCCCAATGCCATTTAAGGACAATATTGATATGGCACTGAACGGGGGTGAAGGGACTGTGAAATCCCAGCTGGAAATTGGTAGCGTCTTTCTAGCACTGGAGCAGTGAGCTCCCAAACTGCCTCCTCCTAAGAGAAGTGGGATTAAGAAACCAAATTTCTCATATGATAAACCATCATTCATCCAGGAAAGAAATGAGCTGACACTGTCTGCTGGGAGCTTAATTTTGCAACCTTGGTAGCCCTCTGGCCTGGCTTTCTGGGTCAGATCTGCCCCAAGTAGTTCCTGTGGCAGTGGAACTGCCCTAACACTGCTAACTAATGAGTTAACCATTAGCTAACAACTAGTATTTCTATTTCTCATTTCTACATGAGTTTCCTTGCTCTACCATAAGGAGTTGGGACCCCTTGCTATTTTCTCTGCCTCTGCTTCAGCCAAATTTTCAGCCCACATTGGCAACGGCACCCGGACTTTCACTCAGGAGTCATGGCAATGAATCAAAGAGTTCCTGATGAGAGCAAGTCCCCCCAGTTTTCCACCCAATATGCACCTTGCACACATTTCCAGTGCAAGCAATATTCTCCGCATTTGCAATATCCATCCTCATCCGCACAGGAGCAGGCTGGCGAGGGCCACTCTGGGATGCATGCTGTGCCGGAGATGGAAGATAGCATGTACGCCTGCACATCAAAGTCAGGATTTTTTCCCTTTCTTTCTGTTCTCTGCATGATTTATTATCAGAGAGTTGTGCCAATCTCCTGCATGTGGCCTGTGTTCATATACACGCATTCAGCCACAGCTGTGCGCAGCTGTACATACACATGCTGTCAGCAAGCTGAGAAAGTTATTGCTGCTGGATTTGACTCATTCAGTCCAGGTAAGTCATCTTGGCTGTGAATTGTCCCCTTCTCAGTGCCAAATTTGCTTGGCCAGGATATCATACCTTGCAAGCAGTAGCATCCAGCTCCTCCCAAAGCTGGAGGCTGGGAAATGCACATTGCTTGGCCAGCTGCAGGAAATGCCTGCTGCAGTGTGGAGGGTCTGCCTCCGAGAGGAGGGGGGCAAATTGGAAATGAGGGGGCTTGGAGGAATGAGATGGGGAGTACAAAAAGGTCTGACAGCTGTGCAATTGGAGCAGCCGCTTGTCAGGTGAAAAGTGGGCAACCTCAGCTCTATATGAATCTCTCAAATTCTCAGTGCCGTGAATTTCATTTTGTCCTGTTAAATTATTAATCTAGCAATAAAACTAACCCCCTTATCCATGCCTTAAAGCCCCAATCAGAGCCTCATGTGGCTTTTATCTCCCACTACATCACAAAGGAGCCTGAGCCAGGGAACAGAACAGGCAGGGAACAGGCAGGGAACAGAAGTGACGGGGTGGTCCCAGGGGAGAGAAAGGGAAGCTGGATGCACTTGTGTCCCTGAGCTGGTGGCTTCTGGTGCCCTGCACCCCAGGAAACCATGCAGCAGGTGGCGGACAGGTTGGTCCTGGGAGAGCTGGGATGTCCCAGCAGTGAGGACACAGCGATGTCTTGGCGCTGGAGGCTCCTGCATGCTGCAACTCAGCAGCGTCACCATCATATGGCAGCGGAGCTTTGGGTGCAGCTGGTGCCCAGAAGGCGTTGGAGGATGGGGACTTGTGCTACAAAGTACCTGACTGTAACATCAGCTTGGGGCATCTGGTGCTCATCTTGCCGCTCTGAATGGGGTCAAGAATCTTTACTGGCTCTCAGAAACCAATGCGTTTTCAGCAGCATGCATTTTAAGCCAGCTCGGATTCTTTACCTGGCACCTGGAGCAGCTCTGCTAGGGCAGGCAAGGGCCCCATGCATTATGGTTTGAGTGGTGATGAGCTGAGACAAAGGGACAGAGCAGGGAGAGACCTGTAGCCAGCAGGACTACCAAATGACAGAGCAAACCAGTGGGACTGCCCCATGTGGAGGGCTGGGATCCTCTGCTGCATAGAGGGTCCTGAATTCGTGGATGTCTCCACCCAGCTTGGGGCTTTCCTCTGTTATCCCAGGATTAAGTGGAGCAGAGCTCCCTGGGAAACGCAAGGGCAGTGTTGTGCAGTTTCCCAAATGCCCTGGGAATGATAAGCCCTCCTTCTCCAGCAGCTGCAGAGCCCCATGATGCCAAGTGCTTCATCCCTGCTAGCAAGCCTGTGTACAGCTGGGCTCTCTGCCATCTCCACCCTGCCCCTGTCCTGGTGACCCACTGCTGGACTTTGTGAGAAGCTCTCTGTCCTGAGGCTCCTCTTTCTGGAAGGAGTGAGATCTCATTTTATGAGTTATATGGGGAAAAAATTACCCTGACAGCATCTAGGTCACCCAAGTTGTTCCCACATTCCTCTTCTTGTATCCTTGCATCCTACTGTAGTTACCACAAAGATGCACTTGTGATCTCCCCTCCTCTGAGCACTGTTGGTCCAGCCTGAGTGCAGAGGCAGCAGCAGCCCCACAGAACAGTGAGAAGACAGTGCTGCCTCTCTGGAGGTGGTAGAGCCCTCCTTGCACTTGACAGAAAGAACTGCTTTTGCCAGGACCTGCTCTGCAAATCTGTTTGAGGAAAGCAGAGTAAAATAATGTCCAGGATGGTGCAGAGCATGCTGGGTGGAGGGGCCACAGCTCTGCCTCCCATGGAGAAGAAGAAGCAATATCTGGATTTTCTCTGCATGGTGCCACTGCTCTGTGGAGGAGGGCTTAGAGGGGGTACCGTGACAACATGTGTGAAGCTTGAGTGGAGAAAGCATCTTTGTGTTAAAAGAAGATGGGAATTTTTCTGGTTGTAGATGGGGAATTATGCACGGGGAGACCAGAATATGGGTTACAGCAGTGTTTAGCATGAGCTGCCATAAAGAAAGGAAAATACTGTAAAAGGTAATGCCCAGCAGCAGCGTGGCTAGACGTTAGTACACAAATGTTATTAGAGAGAATACTGCTTTCATACAGAATAGCCCAGGAATGCTAATGAGGGGCTGTGTGAAGTCTCCTCTGTAAGGTTATGTAGCCTACGAGGTTTTTTTAGTTTGAGAAAACCACAGCACAAAGTATGGCTGGTTTTAAACCAGTATGACAGATTTGTCTGAAAGACGGTGCGTAAGGAGAAACCACTGAAGCCAGGGTCAATAACCAAGAGCCCTCAGTGGGGCTGGCTGACACAGACTGCCACGACCTCACTGAACAGACACTTTTTGTGGCAGCGCTGTGGTAGGACCAGGTGTATGGAGGGGCAGGGGAGAGGGATGCCAGCACTGAGGAATCACCAGACCAGCCTTCCTCTCTCCTCCCTTGAGGAGGCTGCAGTGTGAGAGCTCTCCATGGGATCTCAGCTTGCCATTTTAAATGTTGGGGGTCAAGAGGTTCCCCTGACCTTCCTCCCCAAGGATGCGATCTGCAGTGCATGCTGGCATCCTGCTTATTTCACACCCCAGCAGGGAAACGGTGCTGGGTCTTGGTGGGCATTTGCTGAGCAAGAGGCTCTGTATGTGCTACCTTTTCTTCTCCCATTATCCAGGTGGTTGGGTGTCCTGCTCCCTGCCTCTCCCTGCCTGCTGGCATCTCAACAACACTGAGTTTTACACCACCTTCCACTCGCTTACCCCGACTCACCAACATGTCACTTACACCACCATTCACGTCACCTCTGATTCTGGCCCACAATGCGCAGTGTGTCACCTCAGCAGAGGATTAACCACAGAAAGCTTTAGAGCCAGCCAAGCAGAAAGCAAAGCATATGTCATCTCTCCTTATGTTTACAGGAGAGAACATCACCTGGCATCACCAGAGACAAGGGCATGCATTGAGTAATCTCCTCCCTGGGAACCAGAGCCGATGGTACTGCAGCTCCAGCGCATCCAAGGACATCACCCCAGCAGCCCTGCACACAGGTCACTGCCTGTGGGGCCTGTGCACCAGCTGCACCCGCAGTCAGGAGCTCACCTGAGCCTTGTGTCAGGGCAGAACTACATCAATTTCCATTGTCTCAGGACTCAGAAGTGGAAAATACATTTCTTCAGGGCACCGCTAGCATAAAACCACCTGAAAGCAGAGCCCAGCCTGATCTATCTGGTCCTAAGGAGACTTAATTGCAGAGCAGTTTGCTGCAAACTTTCCATGAAATGCTCATCTCCTTTGCTGTGTCACCACACGAGTGGCACTCCTTTTCATCACAATCTCTTTCTTTAATGTCTGTATCTTTTAGAACTGCTTCTCCTGCAGTGTTTTTGCTCTTGTATTTCACACCTCTGGATAGCTCTGGTTGAGATCCTTCAGCATTGCTCCTTCATGAGCCCTGGAAGAGCCACAGTCCCATTCATTTGGGCCAGAAAGCCATTGTGGGTGGGCAGGGAAATGCATTTATCCTAATCTTTTTTAAGATCTTCAGATTCCCATTGCATATCATACCCTGGCTGGCTTTTGTCTCAGTCACAAGAATACACAGTACCTGAGGGCTCATCTCTCTACCCAGCTTTTAAAGCATTGTACTTGTCTCATCACCGGCTCATGTCTGCAGGAGCTAGTGCATCAGCATAATGTGTTACAACCTGCCGCGGTGCCTGTTAGTTATCTGCTCCTTCTTCAGTGTCTGCAGTCCCCCCCACCTCATGCAGTGACAGGCTCTGGGAGAGGGAGTAGTGGAGGAACCTCCTCCTAGGGACCAGTTGCCTGAGGGCTGTTTTAATATCCCCGTGGAGCGAGCTGTTCTGCTTTCATTTCTGTCATGGCAAGGGTAAGGCGTCTTGCAGGGAACTGTCACTGGCAGCTTGGTGACAGGGGTGTGCTTGCATCCCGTGTTGGATCTGCCCACGTCCATGTGAACGTGGCATTCTCCTCAGTCAGGAGCAGGCAGGGTGGCCAGCTGCCTGGCAGAGCAGCACCCTCCCCGCTGCAAGCAATGATGCTCTTCGTGTGCCAGCAATCACCTGCCAGTGCAGGGGAGAAATGGGCCTGTGTCTGATTTTTTGCCATTCCCAGGTGCTCTCATGCTTGCATGGTGGGCCTTCCACCTTTCCTATGCTCCTACAAGACCACAAGGTGGGTATCAAGTCAGATGGCAAAGACAGGCCAAGAGATGCTGATCCACATCAGAATTTGGAAATCCTCTATCTGCATGTTGGGAACATTGAATCCAAATCTGAATCTTTCTATCACATACATGTGCCGTTAGTGCCATTACCCAAATGATAGAAGCTGGACATAGCGGAGGACTTTGGGTACCAAAACCAGCCAGAGCTGCTGGTCTCCCCAGTTTGCACTAAGAGAGGGTAAACATGTCCAAGCATGCACACTGGAGAGTGTGTCTGTCTGCGCCTCTTATCCATACATCTTATACTCACGTTATGCATATGTGTGCCTGCTCACCCTATGACTTAGGTATATGCATGCATGCTCATCCATTTGTGTGTCTGTTATGTCTGCTCTTTATTTAAGTGGGAATATGAGGGTCTCTGGGCTTGTAGGAGATGTCTTGGGCTGGGCAGTGGGTGGGAGAGGGTGAGCTCATGCATGCATCCCTGTGCAAAGTGCCTGACACACCTGTAATGAGGATGATTGAACGCTGAGTGCGGGATGATACAGAACAATATAAGTAAGTGGTTTTAGTGTCAGCAGTCTTCAAACTTGCTGTCAAAGGGAACATTTAAATGATTTTCCTGCTACTCCAACGCATTCAGGTTATATTTATACCCAGAGAAAACTGGTGCTATAAATGTCAGGTTTGGAGAAGGGCTGGCTGCATCCATCAGAGGAGGAATTAGAAAGTAAGGAGGAATGATGTGTCATTGCCAGCTGACAGACCTGTCTGGAAAGAAAATCCCTGGGGCTTGACCCATGCCACGGTATGCCCCAAGCTGGGGTGTCTGCTCTGACACCCTGTGTTTGCACACAGTGGGTAGAGCAGGCAGGGCCCCAAGCTGGCCAGAGCTTTGAGGGGGAAGTGCCTGAAGCGTTTAAAAGCCAGCTTTTAGCAGAACACAAGAGAACTATAAAAAATGGTGAGAATTCTGTTTTGCTGGAGTGAGAATAAAAATAAAACAGATTGTAAAGAAGCCTTGCCCTGCGCACTGTCCAGCAGGCTTCATGCTTTCTTCTAGGCTTGTTCTCAGTCTAGCAGCTTTCAGTGGTTTCCAGCAACCCTTCATGGTGTCCCCTGGGTCTCTTGTCCCTGTCTCCAGCTGGGCTAGGCATCTGCTCCCTGCTCTTCTCAGCAGCCAGGCTGTGCATTGGGTCACTCGCCTGCTAGCTTGCTGACCTTGGCCTGGCACTGCCCTTTGGAAAACTCTGGAAACCCTGATGGTCCTGCTGCCATCCCTGCAGCTGGAGGGTGGGCTTGGTCCTTCTTTGTTCAAGGGGACTGGCTTGTCTAGTTGGGTCTCTGCTAAAAGTTCTTGACTGGGCTCCCAGCCCCAAGACTGCCTATGCTGTCAGGTTTTCCAAAGTACCAGTGGGCAGTAACAGCCCCCTCACCTAAATTATCCCGTCTCAGGAATTGCCTGTGGAGTGATAGGGTTCCTCCCTTCTCTGGGGCATCTCCATCCAGCTCCAAACAATTTCCATCAGGGCTGGTTGCCTGTTCCCCAAAGCCAGGGAAGGTGGGAGACACGCACTGGGGAGTCTATCAGAAAGGGAGGATATTGCGGGCTGGAACAGCACAAAGTGTGCAGCTGTTGAGAGGGTGGAGATGGAGGACTCAGCCTTTCTTATCCCTCCAGGGATGGCCTGGCACCTGCTTTCAAGGGAGTCCGACCAAGCAGAGTGGTGCAATGTGTGAAGGTGTGTGGGGAGTTGAGATACACATGGGGAATTTCAAAAGCTTTATGCAATTCCTGTGATGTTTGCAGAAAGCCAGAAAGTCATTTGGGATCTCTCAGGTAATGAGGGATGATTTTCCAAGAAACATTTGCTGTCCTGGAACTCTCTCAAAGTAGAGCTATTGGGAAGGCGGACATCCTCCTTGCAGGTCAGAGTATGGAGACCCCTCTGTGGGAAAGGAGGGATGGATGCTTTTGGTCTAAGGGCCTTTTCCCAATTCTGATATCTGTTTGATAATTTTGTGCATGCCTAGGCTCTACAATAAAGCCAACAATCTGTAATTTCATTGCACCTGGTGCATGGAGAAGACCTTTTGGTGGTACATATGTTGCCGTATAACAGCATCCAGGAAGTTGCACAGTTCAGATTTTACTGTTGACGTAAGACGGCTTTGTAAGATGGCACATCTGATGTCAGCGCCCGACTGTGGGCCAAGAGCACTGCTGCTCGCAGAGCCTGATCCAGTACAAACTCACTGATGGTTCAGCTGTTCAAAGCATTTGGTGGAATTTGCTTTTCCCCAGCAAACTTCCTGCCATATCCTGTCTTGCCTGCCCTTTTAAAGCCAGTGTGTAGCCAGGGTGAAGCTGGAATAAATAGCATGTTGTTTGCTGTTGCAAATTTGACAGAAATATGATCATGTATTCAAACGTAGTCCAGGTCAAATTGGCACTGGCAGGTGAACCAGCAGCGCACAGCTCCTGCTAAATGGAAGGACTCACTGAAATTCAGTTAATTGCTGGGTGAAAAATAAAAAAATAAACAAGAGAAAAAAATTTGACATTCCCAAGAACCCTTCATATATCAGCAGGAAATCATTCCTAGTTCAGTTAACAGGTCATGTTGACAAGTCTAAGAGCAAGAAAAGGTCAGCACTGCAGGGTGTGTAGGAGGGCAGGAGGGGATTCCAGTGGCAGATGCAACGGGAGCTCATCTCTGTCCTGAAACCTCCTCCAGCTTTGCCTCTCCCCCAACCATCTCTCCATCAAGCATGTGCTGACACTTGTGCCTCCTGCCTCCGAGCCATCTGCCCTTACAAAATGCTCTGGGAACAGAGCCCATGCACACCGCCACCAAATCCTGCAATTTGTAATGGCAAAATGCAGGTCTGGGTCAAACTGCATTGCTGCAAGACTCTCACCTTTGGTGTGCACCACATGGACCACCAGATTTGTTCAGCCAGCCTTTCTGCCAGGATGCCTGCAGAGGAATTGCCTCTGCCCACCCTGCATGTGTCCTGGGCACCTTGGCTGGGTGTGCTGCCTGCATCCAGTCCATGCACCACCGCCGAAATGGTAACAGCCCCTCTCCCTTCACAGTGGCAGCGCTGCCAAACTTCCCCAACCAATCCCTTGCTGCTCGACATGGCTTCACCCAACAAAGTGAGTGTAGCTGAAGTGCATGCAGGTAAATGCTGAATTTGGAAGATCAGCTTGAAAAAAAAGGAGGTGAAAGGGTAACTTGTTCAGTCTGTAAGAGCTTGCTGGGGAATAAAATTCTGACTATTGGTCTAGGAACCAAAGCAGAAAGAGATCCAGAGCCAGAATTAGTACATCAGCAAATTCAGAGGAGATGTAGAGGTCTAGAGGGCAATTAACCACCATGCCCCAGGGCTGTGGAGATTTCCATTATCCAAATGGATCTTTCAATTAAGATCCATGGCATCTTAACATTTTTTTCCCCAGAAAAAACATGTGGTTTAGTTCAAACAAAATTTGGTTGAGGGAAGTGGCAACACCAGTATGTCCTATGCTCTGAGTGCATAAAGGCAGCGTGGGCAGCAACACTTGCCCTTAGGCCATCTCTAGATGGACTGATCATCTCTCTGCATTGATCTGGGGTAAAAAAAAAATCATTCAAAAAACCAGTCATTTTAGTGACTGTTCCCCACAGTTGTGCTGGGGGGACCGCCTGGCAGCTGAGGCAAGGTGGGGGAAGGGACAGGAGGCAGAGGACTGTTTAAGCAGCTCCTAATGAAGCCTTGGTAGACGCCGGGTCCTGTCACCGCAGCAGCACTGGGCAATGGTAGTTTCTTGGTGGAAATGGATTGGGGATGATGCATATCCCCACAGTTCACGTGCTTCTTCCTCCCGGCATACGACATTTTTGGGATCTCCCTTCTGTGGTGCTGCCGAGTAGGACACAGTACAGGCTGGGTGGTCAGAGCAGGTGCCAGGGAAGAGGTAAAAAAGACCAGACAAGCACACCTGAGGTTGCCCTCTAATCATCCCCCATCCACCCACAATCTGCAGCTCAGGGACTTCCTGGGCCAGGCATCATAACTGTGTTGTTAGTAACCCTCTGTGGACTTCTCTTTCATCCCATCTGCCCTTGAACCTGTGGGGATTTTTAATCTACCTATGTTTTCTACACACTTTGCACTTCCCTTTCACAGGTCGAAATGAATACACAGCAGTGAAGTCAGGAAAGCTGGCCGTTTCTTTACTGATGCACCATGGAAATCAGAGATGGGACTGAGAAAGATGAAGGATTCATGGAGCCTGGGAACATTTGCATGGCATCAGATAGTGGAGGTGGCAGAGAGTGGAGAAGGAGGGTTGAAATAAGACCCTGGAGCCTCTCGCCTGGATTCAGTGTCTGTCAGGGTCAGGTTTCTGCAGTAAAAAGCAGATAAAATTATCGTTGCCCCTTCAGGACAAGCTCAGGAGGAACCGCAGCTCCCATGGCGGGGGAGGAGAAGCACCACCCTGCCCCATCCCCAGCTCAGCCGCTGCTCTCCAGCCACAGCCCAGGCAGAGGGATGCTCCAAGTTGTATTGCCCACACCCCTGCCACAGCTCTACACAGCAATGCTGCTGGGTGTTTGTGCCTCCTGTGGTTGACTTCCAGGTGTTCCCAGCAACCCCAACCACTCCATCAGCATAAGGAGCTGCAGGGCATCACCCCATCCTACACCGTGGGAGGTACAGGTTCTCCAGGAGTGCTGCAGTGCTCTGGGTTAACCCACCAACACCTAGTTTCCTCCAAAGTGTGAAGGGAAGCTCAGCCCATACCCATACCTACTGCCCAGCTCCCAGGTAGCTGCATGAGAGGATCAGGACCCCTCAGGATCTTCTCCTTTCACTGCTGCAACTTTGTCCCATTCACTGGGCTTTTGCCTTCCCACTGCTGCAGACAACTGGGGCACTTCCAGCCTCTACCAGGCAGTCCAGGTCTGCCAGATGTAAGCATGGGGATACTGTAGAGATTCGTGCTTTCTCCTGACCTGAGCAGCTCACCAAGTCTTATTTTTGTTAGGGAGAGAATGGATTAGAAAGTCATATTTCTTGGTTGTAATCCTATTTCAAAAAACGCTCTGAATCCCGTGTCCCTAAGCAGAAGGGACTTGCCTCAAGCTTCTTTCCCAGCCAATACGCCAGGCGCCTCTATCCTTCTCACAGCTTTTTGCACCCATGTGTACATGCATGTGATAGTGTGTGCACATGCATGGAAACACCCTCCCTTCCCCTAGGGCTTGCACTGGGAGGAGTCTTCCCACACCATGGCTCAGCCCCAGTGCTTGGTGGAAATGTTGTTTCAGGCTCTGTACAGGTGTCTGATTCTTACCCATGTCCAACCTGAATAAGAAATGCTGATCATGCCTCTGGGATCAGCCAGGTGTCTCCCACTCTTTCTTCACCTTCCCAGAGTCTCCTGGATTCAGCTGCTTTCTCTTTTCCATCTTCCTTGCCAGTCACTCATTCTTTTCTCCTACATCCTTTCCCTTGCGGCAGCTGAAACATCAGAGGAGAGAAACTGGAGCAGCAGAGCACTATCCCCACCTTCCAGACACCTCTCCTCTTCCTCTCCATCCCTCCCCATCCACCACCACTGTTCTCCAAGCATATGATGTCCCAAGTTTACCTACAAGCATACCCAGCATATGGGTCAGCTCAGGTCTGCACCAGTAAGATGATTTGTGGAAGGGCTCAAATTTCCATTATTTGCTCTATCCAAAGGGGAGATACTGGGCTGGAAAAATTAGGAAATTAGAATGTCTCCTCAGCCGCAGAACAAACCACAGCATTGTTGGAATTGCAAACCATTAAATGGGGCACGCGTTCAATGCATTTTCTTAGGCAGGGAGTAGCAGCTCCTGGGATTGTCCCACAAAATCTTTCCTGGACTGCCCATATTGCTGCTCCCTTGGGACTGCAGGCTGAGACCCACACCTCCAGGGACACCATGGCAGAGGTGAAGAGATCAAAACACTTCCACGCCTCTTGCTACGGACTGCAGCTCCCTTGCTCTTTTCTTTTTGGTTAGTACCATTGTTAATCTGTGTTTTTTCCAGAGATTTCCCCCTCTGTTCAGTTGACTCTGATGTACTGGTGCCCATTCAGGAGAGGACACTCCTAAATGTTTCACTAATGAGACAAGCCAGAAAGATGAGCTAATGGCTTCACACAACAGCTCACATGCCAGAAACCCCTGGATCCAGAGCAATTGCCATGGTGAGACTGGACACCACAAAGAGAATCCCTAAGGACACTGTGGAGACATAGGACCATATGAAGCAGACCTGTCCACTCAGATTTTGCTTGAACTCTTGCTGCAGAATGCAAATGTGGCAACACTGGCCCAGAAGTTGTGAGAACTGGTGAGTTTTCCACCATCTCAACTCTGCAAAGCCCAGTGGACCTTGCCAGCTGGTCTGGGAAATCTCATTCTGTCCGCCTAACAATCAGGAGTGCCCCAGTACAAGGTGGGGAACGTGGAATCTTTGCAAAGCACAGTGGTTTCATTTCTGAATTTCATAAATCTCCTGTTGGGCTCCATAGCAGGTGTGAAATACAGGATGCTCCTCATGTGTCCTGGAGCTGGGCAGGATTTACTCAACATGAGACTCTGCATGTAGATTCCTTATCTCAGCAACAAGATTTATCAAGGCCCCGAGATTTATTCTGCCTGTAAAATTCTGTTAAATGTAGGGATGAGTTGTGCAATGACTATTGTTTGGGAATGTATTGTGTCTGCTGGCAGAAAAATGCTCATGTCTCTACCCAATCTCACGCGACTGCCAGGTGTGCTGGGACGGCGGCAAAGATGCACAGGAGGGATGCAAGGAGCCAGATGCTGCTGCCAGGAGTGGTGGCGAGGCATCTTGGGGCTGCACCATCATCCCACCCTGGTCCTGCTGAAGAGGGACACATGGGCAAGGGTTGGGTACTCAGACAGACAGACCCAGCAAGGGTCAAATGAAGAGGTTGTCCCATGCGTGGGTGAGAGGGTGGGCTCCAGACGGTAGGAGGAAGCTGGGGAAAGCATCTCTTTGACTATAGAGGGAGTGAGGGGCTCACAGTGAGCCCAGCCCTCCAGCCTGTGAGCTCAATTCTGCAGCACGGCGCCTGCTCAGGGCGGGCGATGGGTGAAGACATCCATTGCAGGATGAGGGCAGATTGCTGGCAGAAATAGCTTCCTGGAGGACAGGCTGCAGGCACCCGGCTCCCGAGGCTGGGTTTATTAGCTGGCAGCCTCAGTACTGGCTGGGGGAGGTGGTGCTGGGTCTCCTGGCAGAAAAGCTCTTTTGATGGAAATGAAAATTTTCACTTTTGTAAAATCTGGAGTCAGGGAATGAGCCTTGGGGTTACCATGGAAACCCATTGCTGAGCTGCGCCGCAGCAGGAGACACAGCTACAGTGTCTCTGGGTCTGCGGTAGCGAAGCTGATGCGAGCGCAAGCTGACGACAGCGTGCCTTGGAGACACCCCGGGTGCCCACGGACACCGCCGGCCGCATCCTTGGACCCTCCATGAAGGCAACTGTGTGTCTCACCAGGACTAGGGAGGTGGAAAAAGTGATCAGCTTCTGGGATGTGTTTGGTTTGTGATGATGGGAATGGGCTGAGAGTCAGAACACGGCCATGCTCATCAGACCATGGGCCACGAGCCTGGTGTGTAAACAAATCATGCCAAACAGCAACAGCGAGATGCACACCACAGCCTCACTGCACATTGGCTCCGAGCTATATCTCAAGGAAGATCAATAGAACAAATTATACCAGCAGAACAATATGAGAGAGCCCTGAAAACCCCAATTACTGAAAACCTAATTAATATGTTTTTAAACAAACATTATGGCAATACTTCAAACAATATTAACACGGCCACAAAAGTTTTACAAGGGCAGCAAAGCAATTCTTTAGCCCATGGCAATAGGGTGGGAAGGAATCCCAAACAAGAGCGAGAATGGAAAACAATTGCTTCGATACAGCCTCAGCTGGGGAAAAGCAAGTGCTCTTTCCAACACACAGCACAGGGACTCCCATATGCTACCCCAACACCCCGCAGGGCTGCAGATCAATAGTCCTGTAGAAAAACAGAGTCAGTGAACAAGGAATGGAGAAGAAAAAAAATAATACATTGCACCAGCTCCTCCATTCCTTCTAGGAATAACCAGACAAAGGGATGTGAAGCCCAACCTTCCTGAAGGGAATCTGACCTGGAAACCTGACCCCTGAACAAAACAGCATCCTTGGAAAAACAATGACACTTAAATACACCGCTATTGCTCCTGGGACCCCTGACACAATGCGGGAGCAAAAGGAAAGCCTTAGCCTAGCCCAACACAGGAAACCACGTACCCTAGCTCAGACATAGCTGAGATGCTGACATGCTACCCTGCACACCTCCAGGATATCATCCTCGCCTGTCTAGATGGACACATCCCTGCAGCAGCAGTGAGGTGCCAGGGTGCAGGCAGCTGGAGGAGCCCCCGCAGAAGCAACAGCACCAGTGAACAGCCCTGCAGCAGACAACATAATCCATTGAAGTCCAATTAGATCCCTCCCCAAGAACAAACCAGCAACCACATCTATAGCCTCCGGATGTTCAATTACAAACAGAGGGAGGTGTTCGCCGCCTTCAGAGATTACAAAAAAAAAAAAAAATTGCTACATGAAGGAACTGGTAGAAAATAATCTGACAACACTGAACCTGTGCACCAATCCATCAGGCGTGGGATAAAAATAAAGCATGCAACCAGGCCCTGGGGCTGGCGGGAGGAGCAGGACCCCAGGCTGGCACACCGCACCAACACTGGTGACTGCCCACCCTGCAGAAACATCACAGGCCGCCGAGAAGAAGGGCTGCTGCGTGCCAGCGAGGCGATGTGATCCCTACGTGAATGAGCAACAACCAGAGACCTGAAGCAGTGCATCTTATGGGGGGTTCTGGAGAAAACAGATATTTGGCGTGGCTCTTGGAAAGCTTCCAAGCTTTATGATAGAGTGAGATCTCCGCCTGTATCACATAGCCTGCTCCTCAGGGTGCTTCTGGCTGGCAATGCAACCACTGCAAGGAGGAGCTAGGTCAGCAAGGAGGCAGGGGTTCAGTGTAATCCTCCCCAATAAGCCTGCTGCAGAAAGTATTCATCAGTGCAATCTGATGTCCTGTACTGTATGGGCAGAGAAATGTGGAGAGCGATGTATTAATATGGGCAGAAAACCACCACCGCAATCCTGGCCTGTGCAGCGTACTCCTGCTTTGTGCAAGAACCGCTGCATGGCATGCAGGCACCAGAGCAAAAACCAGCACAGGAGAGGGAGAGCTACATGAAGCTGACACACATTCACACGCATCTGCGTGGAGCTTTCAGTGCAACCATTTCACATCATTGGAAAAAAAACAGTTCACCAAAACTGAGCAAAAATAGGTGGATACACACGGGATTTCTCATGGATGCTGCTCAGGAAAGTTTCACAGGAGGACGCAGGAATGGTTAAAGCAGCTCAGACCAAAGACCCACATAGCCCAGGTGCTTCGTTGGGGCGTGAAAACCAAGATCAATATGTTTTCCAACTAACCCTTCTGGCTCCTGCTATGTGGAGCACAGACAATTCCCAAGATGGTGGTTGTGTTTTGTGCTTAATTTGACTTGGAAAATTTTTCTCCCAAGAATTTCTGTAAAGGCTTTTAGCATTGACATGTGTTTTTCAGATTGAGGGTGGATTCTGTGGTTGGGGAAGGAGGATCCTGGAAGAGCACCATGTTGGTGGCCTGGGCTGTCAGCTGAAACGTGGAGATGGCAGTTCAACCCCTGCTGGGAGTTGTCTGTCCCTCTCTAACCCAGCAAGGGCTTATTTAACTCTACAAAACGGAAGCACAGCAGTGGGATGGTCTTTACTGCCCAGTGACTTTACTGCCCAGTGACTGGGGTACTGGGTTGGTGGGCCACAAACTTAACTCTCCCATGGCCTGGAGTAATGACCTGACTCCTGAACTATTTGTGGTATCTCATTTCTTTTGGAACCATCTTGAAAGGCTCCGTTTTCATTCTGATGCAGGCTAGTGACTGATTTTTTGAAATTTGAATGTCTTTTTGTGCAATAAAATTGCTATTCCCAGATAACCTTCACAACCCTGGAGGCAACCTGGATCTTCCATAAGCCAACCAGAAAACAATAGCTTTCTCCTGGCTTAGTACAGGGGCTGGTTGTGGGCAGCTCTGGTGGGGATAAAAACCCATCAACCCAGAGGCATGTCCCACCATCACTGCTGGGAGCCTGGAGGTGCTCCTGCAGCTGGAGGTTTTGCTTTCCTGCTCCCCCTGTCCTTCCCCTGCCTGGGGGTGTTCACTGGTGTGCCTGCATCCCCATTCTTCTGGCAGTGTGGCTGTTTGGATGAAGCCAAACCAGTGCTATACCCAGAGATTATTTTTAGTCAACCAACATGCTGTGTTCTGCTTTTCCATGTGCTGGGGAAAAGCAGAACATTTCCCCCTTTCCTTTGCACGTCCCTGCGTGCAGACCCTGGATGAGAAGGGACACGGGAGGTATGCTGCAGCCAGCCCCTCTCCTGCAGCCTGCCCTAAGCCTCCAGCCTGCTTCGAGCATCTGGGGTCCCTATTCAAACAGAGTCCCTACTCAAAAAGTGTCAATGTTGCAGGCAGCTCTGCCTCTTGGCTCCCCTTCCCTCTTGATGGTCCTGGCCTGGTGCATGGGACTATCGAGGCCACAGAAATCTCATTTTTGGGTCATGTCCCCAATTCCAGGCTGTCTGCCTGGGACCGTCTCCCACCGCGGGAGACCAGGGCTAAACTCCCATCTCCAGCCAGCTACCAGCTGCAGGCACCCACCCCCTCCCGAGTCGTGGTACAGCTTCTCCTTGCTCCCAAATCTGTCAGTCCCTGCCAGCCATGGGGTCTCCATCCCACCCGCCCACCCTCTCTCCAGCACTGTGAACCACAGCAGGGCAGGCAGCCCCAGGCAGGCAGGGAGAGCACAGCGCACACCTCGTGTGCAAGAGACTCTTGCATATCCAATACAGAGGAGCCGTCAGGCAGTTAATTAGACCCAGCACTGTGCTCCCGCTGAAGTCCATTAGCAGGGTTTTAGCCGACTGCTCCCTCTTTGGGATAACTGATGTGAGCAGGGTGGGAAAGAGGTAGCTGAAAGCCCCAGAAAGGAGGATTTGTGCTCAGGCTGGTGCGGGGGAGTGAAATCACATGCTGTTCCTCACTGGGCTTTCTCAGCAGCAAAGCGTCTTATTAATCTCCTTCCCTCCTGCTCATGGAGCGATGTTGCAGGTGAAGCAGGAAGCAGCTGTGGCCTGGATTACCTGGTCCGATTCAGTGCCCTGATAAAGCCCAGCTCCTTTGCAGTGCTTGGGGAGGAGGAAGGAAGCAGCACAATAGCAGAGGGCCAGAGGAAGGGTCTGTGCAGGAAGACACCCCTCCCTCCTTCCTATCCCTCACCTTGCATTGTGGGATGCCCTCTGAGTAGTCCCTTCCCTTGGACGCTGGCCACGCTGGAGGAGGGGCATGTGTCTCAGCACAGGGCTGTGAACTGCATTGCTACTCATTTCCCTGTGCTCCAGATGCCTGGAGGAATCGAGCCCTCGAAGCATAGGTGAGCAGCTCACCCTTGAGGCACCCCAAGCGGACGCCATTCCACAAGCAGTCAAAGGACAGGGAGCTGATCGTGCAGGAACGACCTTTGCAGGGAGTCAGGAGCAGATGCAGGCAGCAAGTGCTGCTGATGCCCTTGATGGGGCTGTATGCAGTGTGGCGGAGTGCTGAGCAGACCATGACAGCCACCCCGTCTGTCCCCCTCAGCCCGCGAAGGGTGACTGAGGAGAAAGCACAAGGCACCACGAGGTGCTCCAGCACTGTGGGACATATCCTTCTCCTGCAGTCAGGCTGCTGGTCTGCCCCGGAGACCGTGACCACAGCCTGGCAGACTGTACCCACACTGAAGCCATGGATGGCACTGCAGACCCCACTTGCCTGTTGTGGTCCCATCCCAGGCAGCCTCTTTCACATGCTCTTCTCCATCTCATCTTCCATCTTCTTTGTTTCTCCTGCTCCTCTCTTGCATGCTTTCATTCATGCAGATCTGCAGGGCTCCCTCTCTGCTGCTGAACTGCCTCCAGAGGCCTCTCCCTCTGCTTTTCTGAGATTATTACTTTTCAAATTTTCTCTTAAAAAATGGCAAACCCTCCTGAGAAAATGCAGTACTCCAAGTAGGGAGCTGGTTCACCTCCACACAGGTGCAGGCTCTACCCTGCCTTCCCTCCCACCCCCTAGGTGCTGCAGAGGTGGAAATTCAGATGCTGCACTTGCCTGTATAGCTCCCAATAAAGACTATAAAACAGGAATGAAACACAAAAGCCACCTGGGGAAAAATAAAAGCTCCTGACGCATTGCTAGGAGGGCTGAGATGGGAACACCGCCTGCCTGAACGTGACAAGGAAGGAACGGGGAAGCAGGAGGATTCACCTGTTCCGTGTCTGCACAAGTATGCAGCGGGAAGCAATGAATCAGGAGGTGCTCTCCCGCACATCTGTGTGAGCAGGCCCCTGCCCTGGCCTGCCCCTGCCTCGGGACACAGATGCAGGCTGTGGTGGAGCAGTGCTGCTGCCTGTGGGAATCTCCAATTGCTTCCTGAAGCGTGCTCGGATAAATGGCACCGTGGGAATTTACAGCAGGAACCTGAGGACAAGCTCAGTCCAGCTCTGAAAGGCTTGGCTTTCCTGGGATCATCGCTGGAGGACTCAGAGGACATGTCCTTATCCACTATAGAAAGCTAGCAGATATTTGCTGGGATTTGTCCATACGTTCAGCCCTGTCAGATTCACTTTCCCCTGGGACAGTTCTGGCACGATGGATGTTTCCTGTTCGGAGCCAGAGCAGAGGACAGGCAGGGGGCATGTGCAGAGCATCCCAGCCACACACCCCTGCCTCTGCCCCCGAGCCTTTGCTAGGGGATGGCAGCGGTGCCAGTTGACCTTCCAGACCCATCACACCTTGCTGGGATTTATAATCTGAGATACTGAATGTTTACATCCATTTCTGCCTGCAGCATGTGTACAAAAGCTCCCTAAACTGGAGCCTATGTGACAGACTCTTGCAATGAGGCATCCTACACTATGGGCTATTCACCATCAGCCACAGTCGCAGCAGAGGACATGCTCATCCCAGGACATCTGCCCCTACTCTCAACCTCCTGCACCCCAGTGCCACCCCTAGACTCTTCCCAACCCATCGCCCTATCCCCCATCATTGCCTCCCCTCTCTTTGCTCCTGGACAGACCAGCTGTTTCTCCTTCTCTCTCCCAGAACATCCCCTACAGCAGTTGCTTGCTCTGACATCCAAGAGTTATTTAACGTATGTTTTGCTTCTTGTAAATGCAATTTGGTGGCTGGAAATGGGGAGGAAACCACGTGAGCAGCAACCTCCCTGCGGACCTCCGGCAAGCATTCAGCCCCTTCCCTGTTGCTCGAGGGACCTTGGCTATGAGCAAGGCAGTCAGCTGCTTGGAGCATCTCTGCCTTACAAGAGTTAATGCCTGGTGCAGAGTCCCTGTTCCCCACCCTGACGGCATTTCCTATTAGTCAGCCTGGCCTCTGCCTGGGCAGCACTGCTGCAGAGTGGGTCCGCTCCGACGGCAGCCACCCCACACCTGGCACCTCATCACTCCGCTGTCCCACGGCGCTCAGGGTTTGGGAGGGGAAGCAGGGTGAGGACCAAGAGCATCAGTTTTCCCAAACCAATAGCACTGAACTTGCAGGCAGATTAACTTAGCATGAATGAAATGCTATTGCAACACAAATGCCCTGCACCTATAGGGACCAGGCATTTCTCAAGCTCCTCGTTTGTCTTTTTTTTCCAAGGAGAATGTTAGTCAAAGCAGAGCTGCCATCAGCTTGGGGGTGCCACTGTGCCAAGGGGCACATGGGTCAGCAGGAGAGCTGGGACTGCTTGGGCAGCATGGCAGGAGGGAGGCAGAAAGCAGTGGACGGTCACTCAGAGAGCCTGGGAGAGGGTCTGCAGCTGGCCCTTGGTGAGAGCAGCATGTGGAAATGAGAGGCAGGCAGGCAAGTGATGTTGCCAGTAGCTATTACTGCATCTCACAGCGTTAACACAGGGCAGAGGGGAACGCAATCACCGGCTGATCTGGCCTGATCCAGTCTGAGTGAGCAGAAGGAGAAGGGTGCGGGCTCTGCGCCAGGGTGCATGCCATAGTTTCACCCTGCCACTGGGCATACTCCAGCTCTCGGTTATTTCTGTGTGGTTGTCCAGCTGCATGCAATATTCACTCTCTTCTATAAAATAGCCCACAAAACAGTCCAATGTAGACATGGCACACAGTGCGAGGAAAGGATATGACAGCCAAGTAAATAGCACTGCAAAACAACTGCACACGGTTTCCAAAGCAGGATCCAAGTGGGCTCACACCAGGCCTGAGACAGTTGCCATCTTCACGGTCTGGAAATGGGGCTGACTCCGTGTGCTGAACTACAGTTTGCTGAGATGAATTAACTGAGGATAGGTGAACCATAAGCAGCTATAAAGATTCACTGAAGGTCCAGACATATGAGGAAGATCAATTCTCCAGTGCACAGCCAGTACATGGCTGTCAGGAAGGAGATCCAGGGATCAATGTGGAGGGTCGTCTCAAAATATCACCCTAAGAGGGGGCAAAACAGCCACTCAGAAGTAAGGGATTATTAGGAAAGGAGTTGCTGCTTGTTGTTCCTGGTCTGCTGCTTCAGCAGACCAGGAGCCATAGGTGCTTTCCCACCCTCCCCCTGCATCCCACAGAGGTGGGATGTGCAAAGGGTTTATCCTGGCAAAGGCACTGAAGGAGCTTAAACTGAGCATGGGGAGAAAGGACACCGGAGGGGACGAGCGTGAGAAAGGGACCAGGAACAGCTATTCAGAGCGCCAGGCCCAGCACGCTGGACAGGCAGCAGCCTGAGCATACCAATTTATCCGGTGCATAATTAAAACCTGAAACTCATTGCCCTGGGACATGATGGGGGCCAAAAACACAAACAGATCTGAAAAGAGATTAGACAAAGCTGCAACACTGAACATGATGATCCAGATACAGCTTCCAGCTCTGAAAGCTCCTGAAATGCTGTTTGTGGGATGCGAGGAGAAGGCTGAGAGGAAAAGGACCTCTCTAAACCTCTGTTGTTTCTTACACCCTTCCTCTCTGCCTACTCTAACATCCATCTGCAGGCTGACTGCTGGGCTACACAAACCTTTGGCCTGAGCCAGCATGGCCATGTTATGCTCTTGTGATCTTTGTGCATTTCTCTGTTCTCATGCCTGCTCTATGCAAGAGCAGCTCTCTCGTGGGAGCTTTTGCCTTCAGCCTGCCAGCACACGCTGCCTGCTCAATGCACTCAGGGCTGGGAGCTCGGAGCGGGGATTGCATCAGCCCTAGCATGACGAGCGCTGTGCTAAGCACCACTGCTGCAGCAAAGGCAGTGCCACCAGCAATGGCACTGCGCAAGAGGCTGGGTCCCTCCTAGGCATCCCGTTTGGTCACACACAGAGCTACAGCCATGAAGTTATCATGTCTCTTACTGAAAATGAGAATTCAAATGCAGCTAAAAATGTTGGAAGAGTTTCAAACTGCTGGGGTTTGCCAGACCAGCCCACAGGGGAGGAGAGGGCTGTTTTCTGTGAGTAGAGTTACGCCCAGGTATAATTTTGGGGTCCAACCTGCAGAGAAGATACCTGCAAGCCTTCCCAAGAGCCAGATAGATACCATGCAGGAGCTGGCAACCTTTCCAAAGTGAGGAAGACAGATTAGTTTTTGCAAGTCATGCATGAGATTGTATTTTTCTGACTCAAATTAGAGGTTAAAATTCCTGAAAGCTGGGAGATGGTGCCCCTTTTGGAGACAGTCAGCTGCTTCATGGCATCCTCCCGCAGCACAAGGCAGGTCCAAGCTGAATGTGGGGATGCTGCCTCTCACCGATGTGCCAAGTCCTGGGCCAGTTCTGGTCATACTACGTACCATTTTAAATCTTTGCTCTAAAACTCTGACTTCTGGGTAAGAATTGCTGCTTGTCTTTCCCATGCAACATGTGAGGTTTCCACCTTGTTCCCATTCGACCCTTCAAAGCTGGCTCCACTTTTAATTTGTAAAGTGGCAAACAAAAGTTGTGTATGTTGCTTTGTATGTCTTTCATGTTGGCTCTCATCACTGTCTTTGTTTTCCTGCCACCACCATGGATCAAGGTGATCTCTTTGCTGGAAGTAGGTGCTGTAACTCCAAGATCCCTTCCCTGTGCTCAGCATGTACAGGTGAGACAGTTGTGTCTCCCATGCACATTACTTTCCACTGAAGTCAAATGTCAGCAGATCATTTTCTGGCCCAGGCATTCAGTCCCACGACAACATTTGGCAGATCCTCACAGTCAGATTTTGTTTGCCTGCCCAAATTAATTTTATGCCGTTGGTGAGTTCTGCAACCTCACTGCTCCCTGCCTTTCCAGACCATTTATGCCTGTACTAAGCACTGCAGCCCAGCTCCTCATTTGACTTCATGGGTCAACTCCCTCCCACCTGTGAAAATCACTAATTTTTTGTACCCTTTCTTTCCTATTTTTCAACCAGGAGAATTACCCATGAGAGGAATTTCCTTTTTGACCCATAACAAGTTAATTTCCCCATGAGTCTCTGATAAGGGACATTGCCCAAAAGCATTTTGAAAATCCTAACAGATTGTATTGACCAGATCACCCCTGTGCACATATTGATCCCTTCAGTGAACATTAATAGATTTCTGATGCATGATTTCCTTCCACAGAAACTGAAACAACTTTCTCCTATTATATTCTATTTATTCATTTACCCAATAGCTCTATTCTTTGTTCCAATTTCTACCTATTTGCTTGACACAGAAGTCTGACCTACTGCTCTGTAAGATTCTACATCCCATTTCATGCTTTAAAAAAAACACCACACAAAACCCCTAGTGTCACATCTGATACCTTCCCTTACTTTGCTACAGAAACCATTTTAAGCTATAGGTTATGTATTACAGTTAGAAGATGGGAAATGTCATCTTTTCTTTCCATACAATTTCTGGGTGAATCTTCCTGGTTCCGGCGATTAGTTCCTATTCATGCTGCCAATTTGTTCTAAATTCTCTCTTCTAATGGCACTTCCATTTGAATCAATTCCTTTGATTTTCTAATATCAACCTGGAGTGTTACCTGAGGCTAAGCCAGCCTTGGGGAACCGAGGAGTCCTGTTTTATCCCTCTTTCCCCTTTCTCTTTAATTTCCTTCCTGACTCTCTAGCTGAGTTCCTCCCCCTCCCTTTTTCCCTGGGACTGGGTTTCTCTCCTGCCAGCCCCAGTATCTTCTCTGGATTTATAGCCTGTGTTCTCAATTAACATGTTCCTTCCAGCTTTTATGGCTTCCAAGTCACAACATTTTTAAGACTATGGCAACATATTATAGACTGTACATGTAAAACAGGTATTAACTGCTTCTATATCTTCCTAGACTCATAATTTCCATCTCCTGTTGAGCTCTCCAAAGATTACACAAGACTTGGAGGCAGACGTGACTCTAGACAGTGCTCTCTAAATTACCTTTCCTGGTGCGTTCCCTGGTGAACAAAAGACCTTCCTACCATTCACCCCCTACCCTCGCTCCTCTTGTGTGACTGTACCTAGTTGGAAATAAATGCAGGTGCCCTTCCAACACCTTCCCTGCTGCTTGCCTCCTCATCCAGCTCCTCAAGAGCTGTACAAGGCTGCAGAGCTCTGGTCAGATGTACCCCTCTCCCCAGGACAACCCTCACTGCTCTCCTCCAGGATAAGGCGAGTGTGGTGGGAAGCTGACCAGAAAGCTTTTGGGATGCCTCTTTAATAAGAGCAGCATGGGGCGAAGAATCAGTTTGTGGGTGGAGACGGAGCAGCTGCCTGCCGAGCTGGTATGAAATGTCCCAGAGCAATGGATTGCTCTGCACTGTGGGATCTGCAGGCTGTATGTGTGGGCATCCAGGAAACTCTTTCAAAATCTCCTGGTGGTGTACTGACTGCTGACTTGCAATGCCTCCAGGCATGCTCCCCAGGCTGGACACCATCAGCACCCTTAGCTGGGCTGCCAAGCTTCTGTGGAGAGAGGAAAGGAGGGTTTAGTTTGGAAAGGCATCCCTGTGGCTCTCCTGGCTCCCCCCATGAGGGAGTTTGATGCAGAAGAGCATCAGGAGACACTGAACAGATACTTTGGATTTCCCCTCAGCCTTTGTCAGGGGTCTCTTCTAAACTGCCTGCCTGCTAAGGGCTGCTTCGTGAATGCAGCTTTCCTCCTGCTACATCTCCTTCTCTCTCATTGCCTATTAGTTCATGAAATGAAGCTGAACATTCCTTAGGAAAAGACTGTAAACCCTGCCTGACTCACTAACTTCTGCCATAAACTGGGGTTGCATGACCTAGCCAGCGTGTGGCTTGATGGACCATTTCAAGACTAAAGAGATAAATGCCTGGTAAGATAATGGAGACTTGTTTGCTGTGGTGGAGAAAGAGTTGCATGCAAGACTACGTTCACACCTGATGTGAGGCTGAAGCTCCTCTGAGATCCTGTTTGTGACCTCAGACTTGCAACACATACAGGATTTAAAGACCTTGCTTTGCTGTCTGAGAGGAGATGCAGTGCAAAAGTAGTTTGGTCGAGCTCTCTGCAGTCCTCTCCTGACAGTGCAATCCACATGAGGACAGATGGCTCAAGCAGTCCAGTGACCAAGAGAAATATCCCTACAAGCTCAGCTTAAACCCGAACATGACAAAATTCAGAAATCGTGCACTATTGAAAAGACAAAGCCACATGTACACCCAATTAATTCGGAGGTCATAAATAAAATTAGAAGGGCATTCATCTACATGATTCACAGAAAACCTTAAGAGTGAGCAGCAGGCAGCAAGGACATTACAGAAATGGCAGTGAAGCTTCCAGGAGGAGCACAACATGCACTTTGGCAAGGTGGATGACAGGATCACTAAGTTGAAACTAGTGGCTTTTATTAAACCATTTGGACATCAGGAATGTAAATGAATGTCTTTTGATGTTACTTCTGCTCCCAGGACATTTGAAAGAATACTAGCACTGATCTTGGAGGGATTTCAAGAAGCTGAAATTAGAATGAATGCTGTTTTTAATTTGGACTAACGAGCTTAAAGAGCGAAGTGAAAGACTCCAAGCAATTTTGCAGAGTCAAGACACTTAACACTAAGCTGAGGAACATCAGAATCTGATCGTTGCAAGCGTTTTCCATCTTATGTACAGAAAGAGCAAACAAGACCCAGTGTCTGATTCAGATTAAATGGTTAATTATTACTGCTATTGTTGAACTCTGACAGTGTAGCAAATCACTGATGTACGAGAGAGAAATAAAGCCAGCCTTGCTCTGAACAGCCTGCAATGCAAGGGAGGATACAAAGAGCACCAGAGACTCACAGCATTGCAAGCATATTTATTAGTGTCATCTCACTTCTCCTGAGATTGACAGAAGATGGGAATCTTTAGCATGGACTTGACTGGTGCAAGATGATAGCCTGGGGGCCAAGCACAGGGTGAGTGTTAATAAAAAAAAACCCACAAGAAATGCCCAGGTTTATTGTGATGGTCACCTGCTCAGCAAAACTCACTCCAAATCTGTCTGTGATAGATAAACCCCGAGGGCTTTGCTGGATGGTGACATTGTCTCATTCTGAGCAGTCACACTGGTATGAAGTTAAAATTAAAATACCTATTGCCTTGCAACAACAGACTTCAAGGTTTGTTTGGAGAGCATCTGGCCATATTATCTAAAAAAAGTGTGCAATTACAATTGCGGCAAGATCTCTGCAGCAAGGTGCAAAAAACAAAATAAATGTTCCCAGCTGTGTCAGAAAGTCTGCTTATGTGAAAGCCCTTGCACCAGCTCCCTGTTTCTTGAGAACCAGGTCTTTGCAGCTGCTGCTTGAACTCCCTTGCACAAAGGAAAAACAAAGAGGTCTGTGAGGACTTGGGTAGAATGCTTCCCATGGTGGGGACCTCAGGTGGCTGAGCAGTAGTTACAAGATTCGTCTTTCTTCACAGGATCAGCTTCTTGTTCAGACAGACATTGCTGTGCAGTGGCTGAGCAGTTTTCTGGTGTCATTGTGTGGCACATGCAGTGACAGGGCATGACAACATGCAGGCACGGTCCCTCTTAGGTAGTGAGAACAAACCTGCAAGGCTGCGTCCCTCAACTCAGCAAGCACGAACATTACCAGGAAGCTGCTGGCCGCGTGAAACCAATCTGTGTGGCTAGCCAACCTCATATGGAAGAAGCCTTTCCTCCTCTTCTCCTCCTGGTATCACAGACATTGCTGTTCCTCTTGTTCTGTGGCTGCTCACTCTTGATTTTGCATTAGCTTTGCTCCTGCTCCATCTCTCACATGCATATGCAAATCACAAGGGCACGCAGGTGAAAGTGGCCAGTCCTTCCTCCGTTCTCCATGCTCTCTGACCACCATAAACCCCGCTTACATGGTATAACTGTCAGTGGGCCTCCTTTTGGGGATCATCTCCTTGGATGATGATTTCATAGTGTCCCAGCTGATGCTGTCCAGGGGAATATTTAATTATTCTTTCCATGGAGCCTGAGCTAAGTTTGGCAGGAACATCTAATACTTTCAACCAGGACTCAATGGTGCCTCTTATTACCTTTCAAAGGAGATTCCTAGTTAAGTTTTTTGCAAAGAAAATCTTGTGGTTCATTAATATGAACATCAGTGTTTCAAGTGGAAACAAGCATGTAATGGGCTTTCCAGGGCTTTCCAGTTTGCCAGGACAGTGGTCCTAGTGTGAAATGCACTTCCAGATGTTGGGGGGAGATCAGAGGACTCCCTCCTCACATCCCAAAGGCTGCACTCGTCTAGGCTCCTTGGGACATCCATGTGTTAACCAGTCCACGCCTGGCCAGCTTGGGGACCACTGCCCAGATCAGCAGGTGCCCTACGCTGAGCTGCCCCCTCAGACCTTGTCTCTTGGTCCATCTGTTACCCCTAACGACTTGCCATGACGCAGTGAGCCCCAGTAAGCCCCTGTGCACCCTGAAACTGCAACCCTTGCAGCACCAGGCTGGAGAGAGGCAGAGCCCCTGGGGTGGATCAGATTTGTTCTGCTGCTGCTGGGAAGAGCCACAAGCATCCCGTGGCCAAAGCAAGAGACAGCTACCCGCCAGGGCTCAGCACTGCTCCCAGCTCTTGCCTGGGACAGCACACAAGAGGAGCAAGGCTCTCCCTTCCAGTGTGCGCCACCCTTTGTCCCTATACCTGGCCATTCTCCCTCTCTGCCCCGAGAAATCCCCCTGTTGGCCTCTTTGGCAGGATGGGGAGGAGGCGCATCCTGTTTTCTTATGATATAACAACTATTAAAGTGTGGCTAAAAATCACTCGTTTTCCTTCAGGCTCCATCTGCATCCCTGCTAGAGCTTTCTCCCTCTTCCTTCCCTCCTTCCTGAACGCATCAACTCTGCTTCTCTCTTCCAAACACTTACCAGTAGCCAGAAAGTGCCTGGGCACAGAGAAGCAGGGGAAGGGATGTGCATGGAGCTGCAGGCAGCAACCTGCACTTCCCACCTTAGGGGGTGGCAGCAGCAGAGATTGGGCTGCAGCTTGGAGCAGCGACCGTGCCTGCTTCAGCAAGGGATGCCAGCACACCAACACAGAAGCCTCTCCATCTGCTGTGGTGTCCCTCTTCTCCTTGCTCCCAAGCCCTCCTCCAGCCAGGAGCATGCACAGTGCATCGCAACATCTTCCATTTGCATCCTGCTGGGAGAAGACATCAAGGTGAGGATTGGAAACTGGGCGGGATCTGCCAGGCTCTCAGGGCCAGCAGGGCGGGGAGGCTTGAAACAATCCAATTTAGCAGGCGCTGCTCACAGGGACATGAATAATGGGAAGTTGATGTTAAACTGCAGCCATAATTTTCATACCAGTGCAAACAGATCCAAATTGTGATAAAAGGTTTTCATCTGCGGAGGCTTGGAGAGGCCCCTGTGCTCTGATTTACTGCGCCTCTTAATGTCGCATCTGACAGCACTTTGCAAACAAAATGTTCTGGCCATAAACTAGCAGGAGAGTGAGTTAGTGAGGCTGGGGGAGGGGAGGGGATGAAAGGGGAGTGTGGGAGAGGGGCAAAAGGGATGCTGTTATTACACTGTTGCTCAGGTGTCACTGCAGTGTTCGCCAATTTACCCGTGAGGGCAGCAGAAGAGTCTGTCGGAAGAGACTGAAGTGAGAGGCAAAAGGAAGATGAGACCAAAGGCAGAGAGGCACCCAGATTTGTGAAGCTCAAAGGGAGGCACCCAGCTCCTCCCGCCAGTCTCCACGGGAGCTGCATGTCCAAATGTGAATCTGGACTATCTCCATCCCTGAGGGCAGACCAGGGGTATTAATGCTGGCTCCTGCTCCCCCAAGTCAACAGAGACCCAGGAGCAGAGGACCTGGCTGCTTTGGCTGTGAGGTTTCATGGCTTGGCAGGGACACATGTCAGCCAGGGCTGCTTCACCTGCCCTTCTCTTCCACCTCCTCTGTGCCTATGGCTGCCCCATCCGCTGCCCCTGCCACCTTCCCCTTCTTCTGCCAGGGTGCCTGACCCCAAGCTGAGAACAGAGAGCCCCACATGCCCAGGGAAAAGACCTCCAGACCAAGAGAGAGCATGCAAGAGAGACCACAGAGTCCACCAGGAGAGGTGGACATCATGCCTCTTGCCTCAGAAGGGCTGTCTTCTGCCATGATCTCCCCTTTCAGTCCCAGACATGGACAGCTGAGAAGCCCGCTGCTGGGAGAAAGCTGGTCTCAAGAAGTGTGAGATGCTTCAGGTCCTGGGCTGGAGTCTGGCAGGGGTGCTGGGTTAATTGGGAATACAGGTAAAGAAGCAGGAGCTGCAGGCTGATGGATCACACACCCCAGGCATCTGAGCACGCAGGCTGCTACGTTTTGCACCAGTGGAAGCTTTCTCAGCCTGCTTGGCTCCATTCCCAGATATAATGAGTTGCAGTAATTGAACCCAGAGGTCAAAAATGTGCAGCTCACTGTTGCCAGAGTGTAGAGGGCAGTCTTCTGCACAGGAAAGGCTTGGCGAAGGTGATGTCTTGTCTCCATGGATATTTGGATGTTGAGCAGCATGGATGGTGCTGAAATGACCAAGAAACCTTCTGGGAACTGTAGTGCCAGGCAAGCCAGCCAGGCCCAGAGTCAATGTGCAGGGTGGTGCTCAGCTCTGGCCTCAATGCTGCCTGGGCAAGCACCACATCAGAGCAGTGCCAGGAGGACCCCACTGTCCAGCCTGTGGCTCCAAGGTACTTGCAGGAGCTGTGGCACCTGGCTGGCAAGCAGCCTGCATGGCAGGGAGAGCAGGCAGCCTACGTGTACTGTTTCCACTTCCCCTTTTCTCCCTGCCAGCTCAAGGGTAAGATGGGCTCTCATCCAGCTTTTGTTGCGTGCAGCACTGGGCTAGAGCTCTGCTGGTCACGCTTGGCTTCCCGAGTCAGCAGAGAGGAGTAGGCAATGGTTTGTCTGACCTACCTGAGGACAAGAGAATTACACACTCAGTAAGACTGAGTAGGTCTCCGTTGGAGCCAAGTCCATGCTGAAATTCAATCAGAATGTCCCTTGACCCTGGATCATGGCTTTTTTTGTCCCCAAACCTTGTCCCCAAGTTCAGTGTGATCTGTTATGCTCTTCCTTGATCTCTCCATTTCCTTTTCTCTCTGGCCTCAGCAGAACCTCCTGCCAAGTGAACATCATCACTTTTTTAAAACATCTAGATGTTGTCAGTTCATAGTTAGTCCAGAGCTGAGGTTTCTGAAGGGGTCCCATGGCCCAGACCCGTGAGATACCAGAAAACCTGCAGCACTGTGTTACATGCTCACTTAGCAAGTAACCTATCCAGCAATGCTCTGACTAAGCGCTGACACATTTGTCATCCGAGCTGCCTCCTGTCCCCTGGGAAAAGTAAATGACATTATTGTGACCCAGGCGGTTAATATCAGGCCATCCTGCCTCCTGTCCCCTGCATGTGCAATGACCACTTCAGCGCTGAAGGCAGATGAGCATGTTCTTAATGACATTCCCAGCAGCACATCCTCGTTCCAGAGAAGACTAATCCCTGTAGCCATTCATAATGTAGCTGAAGGCAAGCAGGCTGGGATTTGCTTCCCCATCTTTATGTGTCAGGCCCTGCTCATGCTGAGGAAGCATCAAGCTCAGCAGGGAAGGAAAACCGAATGAAAATACCCCATGCGAGCAGCCTGCCTTGGGTCCCTCTGCCTGGGGCATGCCCCTCTCTCCCTCAAGGTGCAGAATAATTAGTGCCAGCAAAACACTTCTCCATGTCAGACCTTGTCCCCCCTGCTCTGCAGCACGGCCATGCTCACAGAAGCTGTGATCCTCCATGCCTGTGTCTGCCCTCTCTTTCTCAATTTTGAGGCAGGATCTCCCCTGCCCTTCTTGGGGATTTGTCCTGATGTCCACCAGCAGGCTGACATGATCCCAAGCTCCTACCATGATCCCAAGCTCCTTGTCTCTTCTTATCTGGACCGCTGGAGGTATCCGACCTGGCTGGAGATCTTGTATGGGCCTGGAAAGCCCTTTATAAAATGAAAAGTTATTTTTTGGGAGATAGCTACTGTTGTCCCACTGAGGTTGGCCCTGAGTTGTGATGTTTACTGTTGTCAGCTGAAGGGATATTTGAGATTTAGCATTTGATATGCACATGCAGCACGGCACCCTGTGGACATAGGCTGATTGCTCTTGGTCCTTTTTCCTCTAGGGAAGCTTTTGCTCAAAGGTTGCTGATGCTGCAGCATTTTACTTGGTCTCCACTTTGTCACTCTTACCATGGATTGCCCTGGAGTGAGTCATGGGAATGTCTGTGATGCTGGGAATGGCCCTGGGGAAAATCCAGAACATGAAGGGAAGCCAGCCAATGTTTGGTATGGAAAAAGGACGCCAAAGTCAGGGTCCTTGAGCAGACAGGCTCTGGCTTTGACCCAGCCCAGTAGTTCTGGTGTTCCCGTGCACTCTGGCATTTACAGGACAATTCATCTGACAGTAGATCTCTGGAAAAATAAGGAGGCCATAACGACAGGGCTCCAGCTTCCAAGAAGCTGGCGCACAATGAATACTCGTCAAACAATACTGTGTAGTACCTTAATTTGGAGACAATTTTCCTCAGCAGTCAGGAGACCAATTAATTCAGTGTCCCAAAATGATGGTGGTTTTTCAGTGCCCAGGGTCTGGAGTTCTGAAGGCTGCACAACCACATCTAAGACCTAGGCACAGCCACACTCAAAATGACTTGGAAATCAAACCCAGGGTGAAACACATAGGCTTCCTCCACAGTGAACGGGGATGAGTGGCACTGCAAATGGGCACTCCCAAATCTTGGCCAAGTAGAAGTGATCATGGTTTCAAGCCCTGTTGCATTGCCGGGTATAATGCTTACCAGACATCATGTACTCTGGTGGTGCACCCAGACCTGTTCTTTTATTTGATCCAGTGGTGAAGGAGTGATAAACCCATATGTTGAGATATTGGATGTTTCTTTTCACCAGCTTGTCTCTAGTAAGGGGTGCTGGGTGGGAGACAGGAGTCCCCAAACAGAGACATCTACCCTGGGTTTAGGTGGACCTCCACACGGTACCTTCTGACTAATGCAGCACTATGTGGCTGAGCTGACAGCTAGACCACCCTGGAAAGCAAGGGTTTTATTTCAGGATATTTTTTAAGACTGGATCTTTTTAATACCCCTGAGGTATGGTTTGCTCCAAAAAGCAGGTATTCATAAGGCCAGAGATTTTATTATCTGCTGGGGCAAGGAAAGTCACATCCTGTGTCTTCAAAGCCAGGCCCATCAGCAAGTGCACCAGAGCTGATGGTACCAGTAGACGCACAGGTCCAGCTCACACCGAGCTCACATCCTCCTCACCTAGGGACCAAGCTGCTTCAGCTGTTGTCAAAGCAACAGCAGCTGTTCTGCAGTTTCTCCTGGCAATAAAGTTTTGCACAGAACCTCAACAACAGCTACATGTACTCCCAGCCCAGATGCTTTCATGATATCTCCTTCTCGTGTTGCTGCACAAAAGAGCCAGCACACATGGTGGCATAAAGCATGTTTTGAATTGCCCCCAGTGAGAAACCTCGTGGCAGAGATCATCAGGCCAGTAAAAACAATCCCATTCACCAGTTAATTCCCCCTATAAACCACACTGCAATAACACAGGGCAGATCATACTTTATTGCCAGCTGTGCTCCCCTGCACACTGTTTGAAACTGCGGGAAGTCAGAGATGATGGGATCAGTTCCTTGGAGTCAGGTCTAAGCACTGAGTTTCATTTCACTGCTGAGGGTATGGCAAGTGCTTGGTGTGGGGATTTGTTTGTGTACAGGTTGCTGCTGACAGATAAAGTGGAAGGTCCCCATCACGCTAGCACCCTACAGCATTGCTAGAGATGGGAGTTAAATGTCCTGTCATCCTGCCACCACCTGCAAGGAGCTTTTGCTCCTTAGGTGCAACCCTGGGTGCTCAACATCCCTCAGGTGACAAGAGGAGTCCCCATGACACTGGTGCCCATGAGGCGATCTGGCCCAGTGCAAATAGTCTTGTGCAAATAGCCTTTCTGAATACCCTTGTACTGTAAAATTTATAACAAACATGGACACCTCAGGAAAAAAAAAAATCCTGCAGCCCCAGGTGGGAAGGGCAGCCAGTCCTGCAATGTCTTTGGGGTCCTGCTTACCAAACCCAAGCATGCATAGCAGAGGTCCCAGGTGATGGGCTCTCCACTTCCCCCAGTATGTTGTTGGTGTCCCCTGGGGATGGTGCACCAGGCAGCTTGGAGCAGTGCGGAGAGCTGCCAACCCTCATGGCTAAACGCTTTGCTGTGAGAAAAAGGGCATATGTCTACACAGAGCAAAACAAGCCCTAGCTTGATTTTGGGGTAAAGCACTGGTTCGTGCAGGTTAAACAGGAACAGTTGCCTTCTCTCGGGGTCCTGCTCTGTTCTTTCCTAGTTCTTCTGCCACTCCCTCCAGCCCCCATGCCCCTGGGGTGCTTGTAAAACTGCTGGATCAAAACTGCAAACCCACACTGGTGGGCAGCTTTAAGAAAGATGGCAAAGAGGCAGCCTCTATTTCTGCCAACAGGAGTGCTCGGCACTGGCCAGCACAGCAGCTCAGTAGGACAAATCCCCCACGTGTGGTTGCTCTGTGTCCAAGGAAATTCCTAATCCACCTGCTCCTTAGAGCTGCTGGCCCGAGAGGGCTTAATGCTGCCGGCACCAAGAGCCCTGGAGCCCTGCCATCCACCTCCCATAGTCTGGTGCCATTGCAGCACTGAGTCCTTCCTCAGCAGCACAATAGCTCTCTACAATAACTATTCCTCTGTCCCTCTGAACACAGGGCTGCAATCTTTCTAATGAGTTTGTTCAAAATGAATTTTCCAGGTTTTTACCACAATTGCTCCCCCTGCCCCCTCATTCCCTCTTTCCAGCTGCCTGACTCCAGCACTCCCCAGCTCACCCAGCACCGAGGCTGTTTCTCTCTTCAGTCGCAGTTTAATTATATGAACTGCTTTTTTTTTTCCCCCCTCCTTTTGGTTGCTATTTGGTGTGTGAATTCAATGTTCATAATGTACCCTGGGAAGCCTTGCTCTGCATGTGCTCCGTTGGGTCCCAGAACTGCTGATTAGAAAGAGATCCTTTATCCACGCCAGAGAGGCTGGCATGTCAAAACAGCCCAAACTTTACCATTCACATCTCCCCCTTTCTGAAATGCCTGTGGGTCCCTGCCACACTCGGAGTGTCTTTGAAAATCTCTACAATTCAAATAGCCAGACTGACACTTTCATCGCTGTGGTCGTGGCTCCTACCAAGAGTTATTAGTGTGCCTTTCTGTATTCTTTAAAGGTCTTTCATATAACGTTCTGCCTGTTTGTGTTTAGAAAGGATTTTGTATAGATTTGCCACTAGTGTGGCTCTTTCTGTGTGGAGCTTTCTCTGGGTTGGGGCTGACGGTGCCCTTTGCTTCTTCCCCTGGCTGGAGGGATCACTGCCTACCATGGGCATCCTCCCTGAGGGGCTGTGGGACCAGGACTTTCACCAGTGCTCATCTGGTGACTGTGCTCTGCCAGGGGATCTGTAAGCAGCACCGATTTTGCACGGTCCCAGATATCCATGAGGATGTGTCAGGGCTCCTCCCAGAGTTATCAAGACAAATGGGCACTGATACCAGCGGCTACAAGGCATAGGCTCTGCAGCCTGCCTGCTGTGCCAGAAGCGTTTCCATCCCTGTTTAAACTATCGGGGTTTCCTATCTTTGGGATTTGTAAGCACAGCTGCATTCTCCTGTCTGCATTAGCCTGTCCCCCAAAGGGCCGTGTATCCCTGCACCACCAGGGCTTTTCCCACCCTGCCCAGAGTCCCCCTGCTTCTGACAGCCACATCCTGCTCATAAACCAGCTCCTGCTCTTTGTTTCCTCCTTGTTTCTGCAGTCAGAAACAGATTCCTGTTCTCGTCTCTCCACATCTCACCCAATGACCAGTTTTCCCCAGAAGGAGGGAGCTGGCAGCCCTCAGGGTCCCACAGCAGGGATGAGGCATCTGGTGGATCCAGGGAAGCGATGGTCAGGTCCTGTCTCCAGTGGGACAGTCCAGCTTTGCTGCTCTTCTCCATGACCCTCCCATTTCCTTTCCCAGTCTCAGCTGCTACTGTTGCAGCCTGCATCTTCTCTTTGGGCTGTTGTCTGGCCTTGTCTCCAGCCTCCAGACAAAGTTCTGCCATATCCCCAGGCAGGGATCCCTTTCCTTGCAGATGCCTGAGAGTGTGAGCAAGTGGTTGGTTTATGGCCCAAAGCATGCAGGCTTATCTCCTAGCTAAGCCAAATGTGTGATCCTCTCCAAGGGTGGCCACCAGGGACCTCATCTAACCCATTTACAGATCTAACCCTCTTCTGATCCCTGCTAAACCCACATCCTTAGGCATGCCTTGTGGCCATGAGTCCCTCCAGCTAAGCTTTTGCTGTACATATGAAACTGTTTCCTTTTATCAGTTTTAATTAGATTGCCTTCTCGTTTAATGTTCTGGCACTTTCTTTCTGACTTTGAGAAAAGGCAAGCAGGGGGACAGGCTGTTCATTACATGACACCTGAATGAATAGGTACCCTGTACTGCATCCCCACTCATCATCTCTTCCTCAGACAAAGTGATCCCAGTCCTTTCCAGTTCCCTGCATGCCAAGTCCCTGAAGTGCAGCACTTCCATCACCCTGATGTTGGCTGCTTCCTAGCGTGCTTGCTTCCAGGTAACATGACAAAAAGGGACATGTAGCTGTTTCTTGCAATTTTCCTGGAAGAAAGCAAACCTGTGAGATTCACCTGAGCCTGTGATCAACTGCAACTCAAGGACCATGCCTGTGGCAGCTTTTGCCCAACCTCCAACGTGAAGACAGATCCATAGCATTTACCGTCCCATTTCTTCTGCATTCTGGCATGGTCAGTGGGTCCCTGATCAAAGAGGATGTGAGTGGAGGAGGACGCCCATGGTGAACCATGGCCGTGGCACATGAATTCACAGTCATGCTCAGCTTCTTTCTCATATACATGCTCTTTCTCCTGCTGGTGTGCATGTTTACACTCTCAGGTCGTTCTCCTCGTGCTTCTACAGGCCTGACGCCTTAATTATTCGTGTCATATGCAAGGTCACAGTTGCCCTTTTTTCCCATGTTATTAGCTAAGGCTTTGTGCCACATCTGCTACATTATGCCACTAGACAAAGTCTTTCAGATCTTCCTTAGCAAGTGAGAAAACATTTAGCCTTGGGAAGGCAAGGCTGTGCCTCTGGAATAAGGGGCACGTGGGATGGGAGTGGGTGAGAGCAGGACATCTATTAGCTAAAAGCCCTGCAGAAAAATCAATTCACTGCTGCTGAGTTCCCCTCTGCAGGTGCTGATATTGTGCTATGGTTCCTGGAAAAAGATATTGCCCTGCCTGATGCAGTGTGTGTGTGCATGTGGGTATGAGCGTGCAGAGGAAGGAGTGTGCTCAGATGCCTGGGCAGAGTTCATATCACCTGACTTTAGATGTCTGTAGTGTACATCTTGCCAACCGGACCACTCATTTCTGTTTCATTTGTACTCATTGCAGAGAAAAATAAACTTCCAGGCAAGATATGCCTGATCTACTCTGGCACACACCCCAAACCTGCTGTAAGAGGAGCCCAGGGTGATCAACTCCGGTGAAGATGTGTACCTCTGGTCAGATTAGACTGACCCTGTGCCTAGTTTCATCTTTCCAGGAAGTATTTTGCAAGGAGGCCTAGTGACAAAAAAAGACGCTGTACAAACACTGTGTCCAAGGAAGCTGGGGGCTCTTACGCCTAAATGGAGAGGAAGCAAATATCTGAAGCATATGAAAAAAATTCTAGGAGCACTGGAAGGAGTTCAAGCTCTGTCTAGAGGCTTTCTAGGAGACACAGAGAGATGCCCTACAGCTACAAAGAGGTCAAAGCCAATTGCCTGGAAGTAAAAGCTCTGCTGAGGGCTCAGATGTTCAGGCATGGTTTCAAGTGCAGCCTCAAACTGCCCAACCATGGCTGGCAAAGGGGGTTGAGGAGCTGACCCCCAACATATCTCACTGGAACCATAAGGCTTCATGAAAACAGAAAGAAGCCAGCATGTCCTGGCCTCCCTGGCGCTTGCTAAGAGATGAGGGGCCCAGAGAACTGCCTTGTGCAGAACCCTGAGGGCTGGCAAAGCACAGGCAACCATCCAGCACAGCCCACATGCAGAGCCCAGTTAAGGCATGACAACCCCTGTTCTTTCTGCCCTCTCTGCATCCCACAGGAGCACGAAGTCAGGCTGTCTCTGCTTTTTTCCAAGGCACCCCCTTCTCTTCCCACTGCTGCTACCCTCCTCCGTGCAGTCCATGTTGCAGTTCAAATGGACAGGCAGGGATATTAACCAGAAGGGAAGATGAATGAGGCAGGGGCAGGCAGGGAGATGAACCAGGCAGGGGGCTGATTCTGGGCTGAGCAGCCAAGCCCTGATGATGCTGCAGAAATTCCTCTGGACCGACTTATCCAGAGCTGGCACCAATCCTTGCATGCTGCCTGGGACCAGATGACAGCCTGTATTGATCGGGACTCAACAGAGGTCCAGGTGAGGAGGTTCAGCAGGTCTTCCACCTGCATTAGCCAGGGAGCTGAGGAGCACAGCACAGCAGCACAGCCAGGTCCCAGCAAGGAGCCCAGGCTCACATGCTGTGAAACACAGCCAGGACGGCAACCAAAGTCAATGGAGAAGAGCAGTGAGGCTGCAGGATGTGCTGCAGAGCTCAAGCCCGGCCATGCAAAGGAGAGGCTGACTTCCACAGGGCTGTGCACACAAATGTGTCTCACGTACAGCATGGAGCAGGGGCTGCTCATTTGATTAATGGCCCTTTTGGACAGTTAGAGAAATTGTTAGACTCCGCTAGTGAAACAAAAGAGATTGGCAATCATGTGAAAAATAAGGAAAAGGGTTCAGTGAAATCCTGGCACTGTGAAATGAATGTGATTAATTCAAAGCGAGCCAGGCCAGAGTGTCACAAACGTCAAGGCCAGGCATTGCCTTGCTCGGGAAATGGGTAGGCGCCGAGAGGAGAGAGCAAAGACCGGTAATGTGGGCAGTGGCCCCATGGTCTTCCCATAGATCTGGGTAGCTGAACAACAGGGGTGGGAGCTTGGCCACAGTGTGCATCAGGGTGCCTGGGAAGCGCCTGGGAGCCGCAGCTGGCAGCTTGCGGGTAACAGTGATGAGAGATGTGTGAGAAGTGCCGAGGGCTGGGATGCACAGCATGGGAATGCTCGGCAGGACAGCAATGAGGCAGAGTGTGTGGTGAAACAGCACCTTTGACGCTGCAGGGAAGGGGTGGCGAGATGGGGGAGAGCTAGGAACTGCCCTAAATTTCATCATGGTTAATTTGACCTATGGACGATGGAGCACCTGGTTGGCAGGTGACCACCCTTGCTGTGAGCAGGCTGTTCCACCTCCAGGTGCTCCAGCACCAGTGATGCCCAGCAGGGACACATGTGGGCAGCAGGGTCAGGCTGGGAGCCAAGAGCTGCAGCAGCAGTATTAGCTGCTGCTGTGTTTGTAGGCTCAGAGCAGGTACAGGTTCCTGTCTGGTCACAAAATTATTCAGTTTCACAAGAACTGAAAGAAAAGCCCAAAGCAAAAAAAACCATCCAGGGACAAATAGTAGTTGTCAGCATTTTGAAAACAAAAAGGAAACCAGCAACAGCCATTTCCCAGGGTGCCTGATGGACTCTTTCTCTGAGGTTTGCAAGAGCAGCAGGCCTGAGGGAGGATGGCAAGCTCAGTGGTGGTGGTGGTCCCTGCTGGACTTCTGTGGGACTTCCCAAAATGCCTCCTTGGCTATTAAAATCCCCTGTGGCAGCTAGTCAGTTTTCAGCCCTGCCCATCCAAACTCTTCACAGTGCAGACCCCACTGCAGACCCACACAGATCTAATTTCCATCTATGCATGGCTGATTACAAGCCAAGGGAGCTCCTCAGCCGATGCCCTGTTGCTGGCAGTTCTTCTGCAAGAGCCAGGGCAGGACCCAGAGAGCCCCGAGCTGCACGGTTTGGTGTCTGAAGTACACCTGGGGACAGCTTCATACCACCTCTGAGGGCACTGCCTTTGGTGTCCTGCCCAAGGGAAGTGACTAGGTGGGTCTGTTGGACATGTTGGGTTTGCAGTCTGTGATGTAAAGCAGAGAACTGGTTTGAAGGGAAAAGAAACACTCTGGCCCCCAAATTATGGGGGAGTTGAAACAGAAAGGCACCTTTTGGTGTCCCTCTAAATGCATGTGTCTTTTTGAATGTCTTTTGGACTTGAGATTGTCAGCTTCCTCAGGAAGATGGGCAAATTGCTTGGCCTGGGGAGTTTCTGGTGGCTCTGGAGTCTCTGGATAGTGGAGCAAGAGTATGAGGTCAGTTTGCAGAAGCATGCCAACCTGGGTTTAACACATCACAGCTCTGCACACTGTCCTTCACCGCTCATGACCCAGAGTGCTTGTCACCCTGAATGGCTCGCTCCTGTCATCTCAGAGCTGGTTCCCCTGTGAGGGGGCTATGCCTCCAACACAAACATTTCTGCAGCTGCTGACAGATAATAATTAAAAAATCAAGTGTTTAGATTGATGAGATGAATACGCCCAAGGCATTTCCAAGTAAGAAACTTCAAAGACATTTGTGCCACTTCTGAGACCTGGGACCACCCCAGCAAAACCAAGATATATAGGAGCTGTATAGAGCACAACAGGCAAAGATGTCTGCAAGAATGAAGTTCTTGGCTGATGGGAAGGAGCAGAGAAAAGTAAGTCTGGAGCACCTTAAAATCTCAGATCTAAATCACAGGCAACTCTACAGATATAGGGTTTCTGTGCTGGCATCAGCTTAAGTGATTTGGAGGACATCATGTTCAGAGTTTGACAGATTGTCATGCGGAGACTCTATCTAAAATAGCTCATGGAAGTACATTTGTGCTAATTACCATCACTAGACCCAAAGCAAGGATTGTAGGCACTCCTCTCTGTTCTTGCCAGTGACCATATTTTGCAATTCTTTAAATGGACCGTGGGTTTTAGCAATATCTGCCAAAGGAGAATGAGCCTCTGGAGCTTGCGAGAGCATGCTGGCAGCCTCCTGGGATGGAGGACCAGGTAGCAGCATAAAGCCAGAGGAGCCCTGTCCACTGTACTTCTCTGAGGCATGGCTGTTGCCTCCTGGCACGATTGCTATTTTGGCTGCAAGGCTCCTCAGATGCTGTTCTTGAGCCAGGGGACTTAGGTGTCACAGATAGGCTGTGACAGTCATCCCAGAAGAGTTTTCTTTCCAAAATCTGTCTTCAGGACCTGAACTGAGAAATCCGTCCTGTCTTCTAGGAATTGGTTGTTGCCATGGGATCCTTCCTATGAATCAGAGTGCTGGGTCAAATGGTTCTATGGTTCAAGGAGCTTGCTCTTGTTGAGAAGGAGGCTCCTTTCTTCCCCAGGCCCACAGGTCCAACCATTTTCCCCTGCTGTACCTGAAACTTTAGTGAAACTGTGCCCTTTGGACAGACAGCAAATAGCTGCAATATCAGGCTATAAGGCTATGTATTTTGGTTGATCATAATTCATTAGCGAAAACCAGAGAGACGAAGGCACACAGAAAAGGTTATATGATCAGGCAGCTGCCTGTTGCCACTTGACTGAGGTTAGCATCACAGTTAAGCTACTAGTTATATAGTAACCTCATTGGGGATTTTTGACAGGAGGAGTGCCTTGCTGGTACACAAATACCGCCACATTATACCAGCAAAACTCCTTGCACAGATGAAGCTGTCCCAGGGAAGCAGCCTTTTATACCCACTGTAGGAAACCCAAACCAAGCAAGCAAACCCATCCAGACCACAGAAAGCACAGCTCTGCCCATGAATTGCTTCTGCAGGAGGGGTTTTGTGTGATCCCACACTATCCCCTCTCCCAGGAGCACTCCTGCCTGCAGATGCCTGCAGGGTTTACCTGCACGAGGAGCTCTGTCACAGCTCAGCTGGCAAGCTGCAGCATTGCCATCTAACACTCAGGAGCTCCACAGAAGAGCACTTTTAGTTTGATAAACCCTGCTCCTGGTGCTTGCTTGTACACTGAGCAATTGTACCAGCTGAAAAAATCCCCGAGAGCCAGGGCTGCGCACAGGCATGCTTGGATGGGGGGACAAGACCTGCTGACACCGCCTGCTAGTTCAGCTGCATGAAAGCTCTGGTTCCTATTTGGAGGTGGCAATGGGGAGCATGAAGGTGTCAGCAGGAGAAGGCTGGAGACTGCAAAGTTGAATGTCCAGTTTTTGAAAGTTGAGAAATGGGAAGTGACAAAAGTCGGGCCCCTTTTGCCAAGGGAGGAGATGTTCTTGGCACTAACGATCCACTCAGCATTTCTCACGGCTGCAGCTCACTGCTGGAGGCCCTGCCCTGGAGCTGATGCCACTGTGGCACAGGCAGGATCAGAGAATCCCTTTTTTCCTTCCAGCAGATTTTCTTCTGCAGCTGGTGAGGCATAGCACGTGTGTGTGGTAGGAGATCCAGGCATTGCTAGCAGGGAAAGGCAGAAGTAGACTGATGACTGTAACAGGTTACTTTCTGCTCCAACATGTTTTACTGACCAGGTTGCAGAGGAGTTTCATGTCTTTAGCCCGGAGCGCATGGTTTAGCCCCAGCACATGGCTGCAAACTCCAGAGACAACCAAGTCATCTGGACAGACTCCAGAGATGACCAAGAGGCTGTCTGGGATCTGGACACGGAGGCTGAATTTTCCACCCTTGTCCTGCTCCTCCAGTCACACATACTGGTACATACTGTTACATACCGTGCCTCCACCTTTTGTGTTTAAACATGATAGGGACAAGGAGGAGGACAAATGGAAGAGGATCCACGTGGGGAGTGAGACACCAACCCATGGATGGAGATGTGTTCCTGGACTGGGGAGGAGCTGCTCCCCATGAGTAGCCTCTGCTTTGGAGCTCCTTGTGATCCCGGGCTTCAGGGGCCAGGGCCTGGTCCAGTTAAAAGGTATTTTCAGGCTTTTATTAGGAAGAGCTGGCAAATTCTTAGTGTCTGAAGAGCACATATAAGTAATAGGTGTCCAAAATTCAGGCTCTGGGGAAGCTCCAGGAACTGCTCTGACTCTTTCATTCCCTAGTTCAAAGACATGCAATGTTTTCGGCACTTGAGGCTGCTTTGGGAACTAACCAAAAATTCCTAGGCTACACCTCATTTGTATATAATCTGCATCTGAGTTTTGCTACGAGATAAATAGGCTGGCAAGGCTGGCAAGAGGACACAGTTGTTTATACACCGGAGCTGGTAAGCACAGATCTTTGCACACACAGAGAGACTTTCTGTGCAGGGCGAAGGGGCTGTCACGGTACAAATGCAGCTTCCTGAACCTCCGAAAACAAATGTTTGTTCTCCATTTTCCCCTTGAGTCTGCACAGTGTGGAAAGAGGGTCAGGCAAAGGCATCCTTTCTTTGCTCACATTCCCATAGGAAGCATCTGCTACTAAACATATGTTGCTGAAAAAAACCCCATAAATACAAACAGTCTTTTAGTTTGTTTCTAGTTCACAGGCACTTCTGTCAAATCAGGATGGGGTTCTCTGAAGCTGGGAGATGACCTATCGGTTGTACCCTGCATAGCAACCTCAGAGACAAGCCTGCTGGGAGCTGGGCGCAGGGTCAGTGGAACCTCTCCGTGGATCAATCAGCTGAAGGTCAGGAGCAAGCTCAGACAAGCCCTAGCAGAGCTGGCATCTATCCCAGCTGTGCCAACTTCCCAGGAAAATAGAGCGAGAGAGTGCAGGGAGAAGGGTGAGGGAGACAGAGGAATAGGTGCAGGCATGGTGCAGGAGTGGGGGAGGACAGGGGGCTCTCTGAGGGTCTCCAGTCTGGAGTGCATCTTCTGGGCAAAGGGCTTGTTGTAGCTGCTCCTGCAGACATTTGATGCCCTTATTCTACACTAGGACCTACCAAGAGATGAGAACACATCTTCCATGCAAAACTCGGGCAGGAGCATACAGGGACATGATTTTGTACCCCCAGTGTCTATGGCACAGTGCCTTATGCTGTCAGGTAACTTGTGTTTCTGAAGAGACCCAGGCCTGCCATCTCATTGCTGTCCTTGTGTGGGGCCACTCAGTCTGGGCACAGTGGTGGTGTGAGAGCCACCTCCAGTCACGTGGGGTCCTTCAGAGTCAAGGTCATGCCATGCCATGTGGAGCACCCCTGTTCTCTCCTCACCCACCACCCATCACCATCACCACAGTGCCTCATACCAAACCCAAATAGCTCTTTGGGAGTGATTTCCATCCCCTCCTGGGTGATAGTGCTGGTAGTTCCAGCCCCGCTCCAATCCCGCAAAGCAACCACCATCTCTGTCCCTCACTGCTGCACCCACTTGCATTTCAGGGGACCCTTTCCCAGCAAAGAGTTTAGGAATTTAAAATTATTTTGCTTGTCTTGATGGAACAGAGGGCCCAGCTTAGAGGAGAGTGGTTTCTAGTTGTTGCTAATGGGAAAGAAAAATTTCCCTTTTCTTAAGCAAAGAACATCCATAGCTGGATAAATAAGGAAAGGGCAATGTTCAGACATGGTAATTCCAGGGATGCTGGTCCCCACAAGTCTTTTCCCACCTCTCCAGAGGAAAGCTTTGAGCCCCACAGCAAGGCACAGCACAAGCCTCCTGGGGCAGTGATGGCATCTGAGTAGGGCAGAGGGATGGGGAGGCAACAAGGCATGGTGTAGCTCCTCCTATGTGGAACCCTGGGGTGTGGGACCCTCCCTCCTTGCCCCTGGGAGCAGGGTGACCTGCACAACCCAAGAGGCTCTGAGGCTCTCTTCCATAAACTGCAAAAGGCTCTGAGCCAACCCCTCCCTGCTCCTCTCGGGAGGCTTTTCCACAGCCACCCTGATCTTCTGATGGCTTCAGCAGTTTTTCCAATTTCTACTCAAAATACATTCATGAATAGTTTATCCCATCTGCTCTTGTGCCAACACTGGCCTATAGTTTAAATAACAAGCTGCCATGCTGATGTTGACCCTTCCCTCCCTCTTTCTCCCCAAAATATTTATAGAGAGCTATCACATGTCTTTCAGCCATAATTTTTCTGGGTTAAACATTATGGGGCAGTCCCATGGTTTATACATGAGCTAAGCCAGGAGAAGTCTACTGCAGGGCCAGTGGGTCCGGTGAGCGTGTGCACTGAGCAGCCTGAGGTGCACAAGGAGGAAAGCATCCCACAACTGAAGTAGCTCAACAGCCTCATGAAATGCCAACACAAAGGGGCAGAACAGCATTACCTGCTTTTAGTGAGAAGAACCCTGTGGGCACAGTGCATCCCTGCACTGGTTTCCAGCAGGTGGGAGGCTCAGAGGGGGGCTCAGGCCAGGAGTGTCAGCAGGAAAGGAGGGTAGTTTCTTGGTATTCCATCTCATGTGCTGCACAAGTTGCCCTGGTTCCTTCTCCCTTAGGTTCCTTGTCTCAGTATACTGCTAATAGTCTCTCCTCTCCAAGCTCTGCAGGTCTCTGGGCTGGCTGGCACATGGCTTTCCTTGGCAGGGATCCATCTGGGTGCTGTCCTTGCAACTGTCCACACTTTCTCTCTCCTGGATGCCCATCCATTCTTCTTTTTTTTAATTTCTTCTCCCTGGCTATTGAAATCAGATGTAGAGATGATGTGGGTCCTTCCAGCCTTAGTCTTGTGTCATCTGATGACTGATCTTGTCCAACATGTCAAGCTTGATCTCAGGAAGCCCAAAGGCTTCTGGTGCTCTCTGAAACCTCTAGCACAGAAACATACTGCAGATACGTGATCTTTGCACACAGCAGCACTAACTGGCACCGTCACCTCCTGGGGACACGTGCTGACCTGGACTCTGAACTCCCCAGCTCCCCTGTATGGAGACCCTGCTACCTTCACAGCACATGGTGGGGAACCACCCCTGGACAAGAGGCTCCTTCCTGGGGAGGTTTAGATATTTACTTGCAGTTAATGTGTGGGCATCGTGGTTCCCTGCCCCACAGCAGCTATGCTCTGGGCTTTGATAGTCTGTCTGCTCCTACCGGGCATCGTCCCCTCCCCAGTAAGGCTTCCAGCTCCCACTGCAGAGCAGGAGACCACTGGCAGCTGGCTGTGGGTCACAGCTGGCAGTCTTCGCCAAGCTGTCAAACCTTGCCCAGACTGCATTTCCAATAACTCTGTTCTTCTAGACCACATCGGTGCTTGTGCCCACAGGAGTCTTTCTACTGGTCTGAAGAGCTGGCTGACCAGAAACAGGGAAAAACAGGACCTGGAGAAAAGATTACTTGAAACCTGACCTGAGCAATAGGCCAGGCTTTAGAATAGATTTTAAAGGAAATTGTAATTAAAAGCATTGAAGTAAATAGAAAACGGGATTAAATACCACATGGATTTACCAAAGGCATACTGTGGCAGGTTGGCTTGATAGCTTTCTTTAAGAAGGTATCTGCTTTCCCAGACAAAAGAATTGAAGTAGATCTCATCTCCCTGAACCTCAGTCAAGCATTTGATGTAATGCACATGAAAAATTATTAATTAAACTGGTGAAGATGGGGATTAATGGAGAAATGATAAGGAACAAGGGTAAGATGGGAAATGGCTGGAGGGGAGGCAGCAATGGATAGTATTAAAACAGTAAGCACTAAGCTGCAGGCAGGCTACTAATGGAGTTTCTCAAAGATCCATTTGGGGTCTGATTTTGCTTAATATTTCCACTAATGATCTTTGCACAAAAGGTAGGAGACTGCTGATAAAACCTGCTGATGATTCAAAGGAGGAAGCCAATGCGTGGCAGCAGTGGAATATCAAACAAAAGTGATTGGGTGACCTTAAAGACTGCAGTAAGAGACCTGGAAGGAAATTCAATAGTACAAATGTGAGGTCAGGTACTTAGGAACTGATGCAGGAACTTCAGCTGTAGCTGGAAGTAAATGAAAGCACAAGGAGCTTGCTGGGGGAGTCAGTCACTGAAAGGCCATAAACTGCCAGTTTGGTTCAGCAGTGAAAAAGGCATGTGTGAGCCGAGCTGCAATATTTCCTGCAGAGAGAAACCCATCAGCGCTGCAGACTGTGCATTAGTGAGGCCTCATCAGGAACAGTCTTGCCAGTCCTTGCCAACCCTGCTCGCTCTGAGACTCCCAACGTGGCCCCCTCCCCATCTTTGGAAGAAGTTGGCCTGCCTGCCCACCAGGACAGCTCAGAGGGCATGCTGCTCCCCAAAAGGAGAATCTTTTCAGCTAATGGGTGACATTGGCACAAAGGAAAATAGGATTGAACAAGCCACAAGTCTGCTGGGGTAGTTCTGGAATAACCTGCTAGCAGCACGGGGATGAAAAGTCACAGCAAAGTGTATCAGACAGTATGTGTGATGTACTACACACCATGGTGTAAAGGCTGGAACCTGGGACCCCATGGCTCTGCTGACCCCCCCGAGGTCTCCAGCCCTGTGACCACACAGAGCTGCTGCACACCATGCTCCAGGTTTGCATGAACGAGCCAGCTGGTATAATGCTGTTGCCTTCATGTATCATTGCTCTTTTCCCTGCCTGCTGCCCAGAGGTTTGGCACTAAACCAGGTGAAAAGGACAGCTATCAAAGTATGTCACCTGCCACACACTTGGCTTCTTCGCCAAACCTGGTACGATGAGTCACTGTGTGATGTGGTGGCCCAGTGTCAGTGTTGGCAGTGGCCAAATCTCCTCCATGGACAGTCATTGAGAGCAGGCATGTCTTGGCTTCTACTGATGGGTCATAAAACACCAGTGGACCCGTGCAGGTGTGAAGTTCAGCCGTCACCCATCCCTGCTGAAAACCCCACTTCCCTGTGCCAAGCCACAGAGCCGCCTCCCTTCAAGATGTCATTTCTTTTGGCCTCCCCAAAGCCCACAGGGCTCTGCAGCTGGCGGAGCTGCACGTCACTGCTGACACGCTGCATTCCCCCCACGACGTGACCTGATGAGGCTGATGTGACAATTCTCCATCTGACCTGACAGCTCAGGAAATCCAGTCGGGCTGGCAGGACTCACACGCCACTCACTGAGCGCAGCGGGTCCCGGCGCCAGCGCCAGCTGTTTCTGCTTCCACTTCATCACTCCTCTTGGACCAGCTCTTCAGCACTGGCAGCAGCAGCAGCTCCTTGACTCAAGACCTTGTGGACATCAGCTCTTGGAGAAAGCCTGTGCATCTGTGTCAGGCCAGTGACAGGGATTGCCAGGCATCCTGTGGTGACACGGCACTTCTGCAGCACAGCAAAGTGGCTGCCTGGGCAGGATGCAAGCCTGGCTGCGGGATGCCTGGAGAGGAAACTCTGCCAGGAGAGGGTCACAGGTGCTCACAGCTCTCGGGATGCCTGAGGCTGCAAAGCCCAGCCCAGAGGGGATGGGGAGCCCCATGGCAGGTTAGAGGAACAACCACTTTCCCACAGCAGAAGATAGCTGCTGATGCCGCTGCTTCCAGCTGAACTCCTGGAGAAAAGCCACAAGGCAACCCTCATTCACCTCCTCCCAGAAGGGTCTCTCACCCCTCCTCTGAAGTATATGTTTTTACTCCATGTTTTAGGGCTGAAAACATAGCCCCACTCCAGTACTTGTGAGCAGAGGGTGAACCCCAACTACCACCATCCTTGGTCAAAGAAAGCACCGTGGACTGCCTAGGCTCTGCTCATGGGAGCAGCCAGAGCAGGCACCTGGCAGAGAGAAGTGTTTTCAAAATGGCCTGGGAGTCCGTTTTGGTCCTGGGTGATGCACATCAGCTGGAAGTGGAGCTCTGAGACTCATCCAATCTGCACTCTGGTCCCCATGATCTTCCAGCTCCCAGATCAGCAACAGCACCCATCACCCTGCAGCACAGGGTTGTCTTAGCCAGTGTACCCACTGTGGGGTGCAGGGTCCACACACAGCCTGCGCCCCAAACCACCTGCAAATGGGCATCTACCAGTAGCTTGCCCTGCAGCTTGCTGCAGCCACCACCTCTGCTTCCCGTGCTGTTTGTACCAGGGAGAGCTTGGGAATGGGTGCGGGTTGACAGGTGTTTTTGGCCCCTGGTGCTGAGGTCGTGTAGTATCCTTGTTCACTCCTGCAGACCTCCCCTGGCACCCACCACCCTGCATCCTCCACAGGATGACCCCAGCTGCTGCTGCAGGTGCAGTGCTCTCTCCTGACACATCAGCAATTTCTCCATATTGTTGCTGTTATGATAGTATCCGGAAACCTGATTTGAGATCCTTGAAGCCTGGCTGGGAAGTCAATCCCACACAATATCAGCTTCATTACTTGCTATATATCCCCAAGTACATAAGAAGAAACAGGGCAGTCGTACAGTGGCTAAGCAATCGCTGCCACCTTTATGTGCCTGCAAGTGCTAGAGAAGCAGGTTTGCAGCTGGGGTGAAAGGATATGCCCTGAGACTTGCAAGAGCTGGGAGCAAGTCCTTTAAAGCCTTTAGAGCCCATCTTGCAGAGATGAATGTTTTTCCACAGTGTTAAATATTGATTCATTGGTTAGGAGGCACTGAAACGATGTCTAGCTACCTGTGCCAGGGTAGGGAAAGGCTGCTTGGTGTGAGGCACGGCTGGTGATGCAGGTACCTGCCAGCACCCAGGTGGACTGATGTGACACCTGCTTGTCATCACTGTGTGTGCTCACTCCCGCAGAGGGGGACATTTGTTCCTTGAGGTCAAGTGAACAGTGAGTCAGCCCAGAGCAGCATTTTCCTATTTCTTTTGTCCTCCTGCCTTCCATTCTGAGTCTGCCAGTAGAAATACGAATCTTTGCCTGGTTAGATGGCTGCTTTTCTCCTCTCTATAATTAGATCTTCTCATTGTCTGTTTGGTGTTTGTGCGACCGTATCTGAGGTTGGCTTCTGCTGTCAGGCAACCACAGGGCATTCCAGTCCAAGTGCTGTTGATTTCTGCTTTTATCCATCTGAAAAAAAAGAATGAATACACTGACATGTCAGTCCTGGCCCTGGTCCACACTGCAGCCAGATGCCTGTCACTCAGCCCTGCTCAGGAGGAGTGCTGGGAGGGGAGGAAGCCAAGCTGCCCTCGCGCTGCCCAAGCCACCTCTGCTGCTGGTTATGGAAATAAGAGATACAGTGTGCTACGTGGGGCTGTGCATGAGAGAAGGTCTTTGCCCTCAGCTTCTCAGTGCCTGTGTTCATCCCTCTCCTGTTTGCCTTTCCAGGGGATGCTCTGGGAATGGGAACTGGTGTCTCTTAAGCATCATGAGCACGGCAGGAGATTTGCAAGTGCATTGATAGCCAGTAATGAAATTACAGTGGCTCACGTGGGAGACAGGCTCCTGTCTGGCTTCTGACCAGGATCCTGGCTGCTGTGGGGTGAATGGTGCCGTCACCGGCATGGGGCAGGGCAATGCAGGCAGCCACCAGCAGCAATCAGCGGGCAGGGAGGCATGGCGCTCCTGGCCTGCCGTCCATGGGGGTGGCAGGTACACAGTCTTGGCTCCCTTTTAGGCAGGGTCTGCATTTTACAGCTGCTAGCAATTTAGATGAAAAATCTCATCACTGCAGCCAAAACATGTTGGCTAAATACTGTGCAACTTTGAGTGAAAAAACCCAAAGATATTTTAAGTAACGCTTTGGTCAACAGATAGAAAACCTGGGGAGCCTGGAGACATGGAGAGGCATGGTAGGTGGAGAGAAGGGGATTTTTAGTGCTCTGGAGCCAGGAGCGCTTGTGAGGGTGGTGGCCACAGAGGATTGAAGAGAAGACCTGGCAGGACACAAGGAGGCTTAAACCCAGGGAGCGGGTCCTGGAGGGGAAGGTGGGGACCTAGCACCCACCATGCTGAGGAAATGGGTGCTGCAAATGTGAGAGACTGTCAGGCATGTCCAAATTTGCTGCATGGGGAAGGGCAGCTTCATCACAGGGAGAGACCTAAAACAATCCTGAGCAAACAAAAGGATGGAGGAGTCCCAGATGCTGCTGACCAGACTCAATTTTGCTCATTTCTAGCAGTCTGGGAACACAATTTGTGCTTTGACAGTTCTAGTTCATTATAATATCTTTTTCTTCTGACTTGATTTTGCTCTAAAATGAACTAACACCGAAGTTCATCAGTCTTACAAGACTGGAGTCATCCTAGGGAGGTGGCACTGGGGCGAGACTCCTGCTTTAGGGTAGGTTGTGGGCATGTGAAGGAATTTAGCTGCAGCGCTGGTGAAAATCTGGCAGACCTGAGGTGCTCTGAGGGAAACATTTCTTGCTGATCAAATCAGCATTTCATGATGTCTCTTGAAAAGGGATGCTTTTTTAGTTGGATTGTTTCAGACAGACTTTAATGGCACAGCATGCAATGCCCATGCAGTGACACAGAGCTGTTGCACCCATGGGATGATACCGTGGGTGCACCCAAGAAACCGTGGGCAGAGCTGGCACCTCCAGACACAGCATCCTGCAGGAGGTGGGGTGTGGAGCCCTGTAGCTGCTTCCCCTCTCCTGACCCAGTCACTGCTACAGCCCCAGCACAGAGCAGAGGTCCTATAACCTTGCTTGGAACACACAATGCTAATCGGCTCTCTCAAAAAGTTTGGGATTTTATCTTTTATGGTGGTTTTGACCAAATCAAAAAACAGAATAAAATGTGTCTATTGCCATCTTATTTTATTTTAACAGGGTTAACTGTTCTGGTGCTATCAAAATGTCTGTTTCAACATTTCCATGCTGAGGAATTTCTCTCTTTGTTCAAAATGACATTTAGGAACAAATTTAATTTAAGTGTTCTTTCTACTTCTGTTTGAAAAAGTCCAAATTGCAATGATGTATTTTGGCTTTGTTGACACTGAACATTTGGGCTGATCCAAAAGAAATGCTTCCAGAACTTCATTTCTAGAAAAAAATTCAGGCTTTGATGGGCCTGTTTCATTTGCAAATAAAGAAAAAAAAAAGTCACATCCTCAGCATTTCCTGTAAAAATACAGCTCCTTTCCTTCCCCTCATGGTCTCTGAGGCTGCATGGGGCAGATGTGAGGCTGTCTCCATGGGGTAACCAGCTGCTTCCTGGCTGTGGGTGCCTTTGCAGCTGGGAGTGTTGGTGCACAGCCCCTTGAGCGGTGAGGAGGGTGGTGGAGATGTGGGTGCAGGCAACATCTGGGCAGAGCTGAGAGGCTGGGATACTCCCAGGATCTGGGCTGGCTGGGTCCCCAGCAGTGGGACCTCCCAGTCACAAGTTGCTTTTTGGCAGAAGCCGCCCTTGGCAGATGCCACTCATCCTTCTCCCAGCCAGCTCTTTGGCAAGACCCCATTCCTACAAGCTTGGTCACCAGTGGATCAGTTATTACCATGTTTCAAGTGATGGGGAGCTTTTGGGGCCCCCTGCTAGCCCCTGGAGCACTTCAGAGGGATTTGCAGCCACTGGGATCTTGTGCCATACAGGAGACTTCAACCAGTGATGGATTAAGCCTAATATACTTGGTGTTGCAGGTTAGTCTCAGCACTTTTCTCCTGCTCTTTAAGTGATGTTTGCTTATCAGTTTACTCCATTTATCATGTGTTAGCTGGTGTGCACTAGCAACTCCAGGTCTTGCCTGCAGAGTACAGTTGATTAGGAGAGATTTCTTCTCAAAGTCTAGGGGTGCCTTACCAGCTCAGGGAGGGATGCACCTTTGCAAGCCTGTAATTAATAAAGCAGCAAGCTACAGACCCTGCATCATGCCCCCTGACTCCCCTGCCTGATGGCAAGAGACGTGAGGAGGAAAGGGTGTTATTTTTGGGGTGGTATGGTAGGAGTCTGATGTACTCCCTCAACAAGGGGGCAGCTTCCAGCAAGTCACCTAACAAGAAGCACACAAAGAGCAGGCAGCAAAACTGCTGGGAGATCTGATGGGATGGGAGATGACTGTCTTGGAGACAGGGAGGACAGTGACTGAGTTCAACCTGCTGGAGACAGGGAGGAAAGGCAGAGTGAACTAACACTGCCAAAAAGGTTAAGAGGAATAAGATGTTTTTTACAAATATACCAGGGGAGTCTCAAATACTGGAGAGAAAGTAGGAGCCATTAATAAATTAGGAAGAAGATTAAATTAATGATGACTCTCAAATGGCTGAACTGCTGCACAGCCTTCTAAAATCTGCCTTTAACCAAAAAAAAAAAAAAAAAGATAAAGAGCGTCTACAGACAATGAGAAAACAAAGAAAACCTTGTCAAATTGTCAGATATAATTCTTCAGCAAAGGCAGGGTGAACCTGTATGGCTCAGCAGGGCTGGGGGCATGCAGCAGGGAACAGGGTGGGACTGAGCTTATGAAATAAAGCAGGGACCGACAATAGAGTTGTTTAAGTTACAGAGAAGCAGGAAATTACCAGAGGATTTGGAGAAAGGAAGTACACCAGCCTTCATGAAAATACAGTGATCCCAGCAGCGATAACTTTATGGTTCCATCTGCAAACCAACAACAGAGCCAATAGCCAGGGTCACTTCTGGAAAATAACAAAATCATGGCAGTGTCCAGCGGGACCACGAGGGCAGAGGGGGACCAGGTACGGGACCCACAGTGTCTGCAGTCTGTGCATGCGTTTTTGCCCCCATGACTTACCCCCGGCACTCCTGCCCTCTTCCCACACAGTCTTTTGTGCCAGCAATGAGAGGGCTGGTGCAAAACACACCCCTGGTGATCAGGAAGATGTATTTTCCACTTTCAGGCTCCTTCCTTGTGGAGCGGCCAGCTCTGGGGATCTCAGCAGCAGCCACAATCCTGCTGCTTCGGATGGAGCCACACTGGGCTTCTGGTGCTGGAAATATGAGACAGCTCTCACAGGGAATCTTGACAGAGGCAGCCAGAGGAACATCCTAATCAGATAGAGAGGTAGAAACAGCAATCGTAGGTACATCTGTTGGATGAATCTGGGATGGAAATGTTGAATTCTAGGTCATCTGGACAAAATGTCTTATTGCACAGGAATAGGAGAAGAGCCCCCAAAGCCCTGACCCAGAGGGACAGGACAGGTTCCTGCTCTGTGACCTGCAGTCTTGGTCTCTGCAGGACCAAGCAAGCCTTGCCGGATCAGTCACACATCCTCATCGTCATGAGATTTTTTCTCCATGAGTATGAGAAACATTGCTGGGTTTAGCCTGGAGCAGAGATTTTGGCCCAAATTTTGCAGAGAGAAAACTCTGCAGCAGTGAGTACTTACGAAAGTAGAGCCCTGGGTTTGCCCAGAAGAAGCTCTCCAGTGCCCAGTGCTCGGCTGGGAATGGAGCAGATGCCAGGGCACGCAGAGGGCTGTGTCAGAGAGGGAATGCTGTGGCATGACAGGCGCCAGCATGGAGAGCTGAGTGATTGCAGCCATGCCCCATGCCTCCTCTCCCTGCCCTGGTGCTGCCTGCTTTGGCAGCTCTTTTCTGCAACACTCGTCAAGGAGCAAGCAATAAGAGGGGTCTGACAAGGGCACTGAGGATTGCCCATCACATCGGAGGGTCTTGGGCTTGGAGCAGCATTTGCAAAGGAGGCTCCTACAGGCAGAGGGGATAGCCAGAGGCAAACGGTGCCTGGCATGCAAGGTGCCCCAAAGCATCCTTAGAGACCCTGGGTTCCCAGGACGGCACCCCGCAGGAACAGCCTAGGGACGTGGGGTGCGCCGGTGCAGCAGCTGTGCCATGCACACCAGGGCTGCCAGGCATTGTGCTGGCACCAGCAGCCCCTGCCTGCAGCTTGTGTGCCTGAGCACAGCTGGAGGCACTGCTGTCCCAAGGAGATACAGACACAATAGAGAGACACAAGGAAAATGATGAAGGGGCTGAAGGATGGGATTTAGGAGGCAGATTAAATGAACTAAATCTGCCTAGCTTTGCTGATCAATCATGCAGGCAGGAGCTGGATAATTGTATCTGAGTGTCTGAAGGGTGCAAACACTAAGGGAGAAGGAAATTACTTAGGGGACTTCAGGGCATGAGAGGGGGAAGAGGAATGCCAGAGCCACTGACTCAGCTCTTCCTGCTGTTCATGACGGGTCTTCAGGGGCAGGGGATGGGACTAAGCCCCAACCAAACCATGCCTGGGATGCAAGGGAAGCTTCTGGCTCATGGCTGGCAGGTCAAGGAGGTCTGCAGAAACTGTATATGGGATGACGGGAGGGTGAGGGAGTGAGGAGAACCTGGTGGGATAACAGGGCTGTGCAACGAGAGCAGTGGGGTGAGGAAGGTGGGATGGGACTGGTAAGCAACTGCAAAGATTGCATTTTCTGTTGCGTCTGTGTTGTTACAGACCTTGACTTTGGCAACATGGCTCCATGGGATGCTGCCATCAGGCCTGCATGGAGTTTGTCCAAGTCAGCTGTCTGTCCTTCTGGGCAGAAGCTGTGGTGGGAGAGGCCAGCACAGGGGAAGGTGGTCCTCTGCACAGCAGACCATACACAGTCCCTGGCCATACCATCTTCAAACGCCCCAGGGACGGAGGTCACCCAAGTCCTCGTCATCACAGAGAGAGCTCAGCCCAGTTGGTGCTGGGGAGGGATGGTGTTGGGTGCCTTCCTGGCAGAGGAGAGCCATCACTCCTCCCCAGTGGCGTTCACAAGGCACATCCCCCAGCGCCATGGACAAGACCTGCTGCCCTCCATGCTGCCTTCCCCAGCTGCAGAGCTGGCAGCAGCTCTGGCTTGCAGGATGGATCATTTTAACTTACCCCCCATGCCAGCCTCCCCCCATCAGTCCAGCCTGCTGGTTTATTAGAGCCTCTGGCAGATCTCTGCCTCGTTCAGGCTCTTTATCTGTTTTCATTTTCTATGCACACCTCTGGGGCACTGTACAGATATAAAATAATCAAAATGACAGTCCCCAGATAAAGGCCACTTTTGTTAGGAAAAAACAAGTTCTCATGTAAAAGCATACAAATGGCAGTTTATTTTCTATCTCAGCACCTTTTTGGATTTTGCAAACATTGAATACCTTGTGAGTCCAAAGAAAAATATCCTGGTCAGCTCTTTCACACCCGTGAAACATGGTGCAGTGCATAAAGTTCAGAGCCAGGAGTGAATAACAGCGACTTTCATTAACTGTCAAGTGAAACCAGAGGTAGGCTGAAGTGCTAATTCCAGTTGGGACCCGTTCAATAGCAAATTAACCTGCCAGTAATCTCCCAGTAGGCTACTGAACAGAGCAGAAGGAATAATTTGAAACTAGGTTTGTAGAGGTAGGTAATATCTTTTTTATTAGATCAGCAGATAATTTGTAGCCAGATATTTATTCAATGAGTCTCTGCGTGTGTGAGTGGCCATCTGCCTCTCCCTCTCCCCCCCCCATATCTGAACAAACGATGAAGGCCTTTTCAGATCTTGCTGTGGACTGTTTGCACCTAGGCAAAACCCGAGTGGGGGGTCCCTGATGGACCTTGCACATCGGGGACGGGGCTGGCAACCTGCGATGGCAAAGGCGCAAGAGCACTTTTGGTGCCAATGCTGAAGCTGGTTTCTGCCAACCCTTGCTTGCTGCACCTGTAGAAGGGGAGGGAGTGCAACGCAGACTGAGGAAGGCCACAGGAATGTCTGTAAAGGCTTTTGCATTTACATCCATCGCTGGCAGGGAGAGACAGGGCAGGCCGGCAATGAGTGGCGCCGGAGGAGCATTACATCACCAGCGCAGAGCCGCGTTGGCTGTGCAGCGCCCGAGGAGGAGGATGCTGTCTCCTGGCAACCCCCGTGCCTGTCACATACATCAGCGTCATAGCGGATGCAATGCAGGACCGATCGCTTCTTGCAGCACCCCTCTGCCAAGAGGGGAGCTCGCTGCCATACGGTGAGGGTCCTGGGGCTTTGCTGGGCTCTAATGAGGTCTCCCATCCGATGTGGCTTCCCAGCTGCAACTCAGATCCCCACCACCCCTTGAAATGGCCTTTTCTGACACTGTGTGCAAGAGTAAAAGCAGCTCCAGGCCTGGGCAGTGACAAGGCTTCTCAGCCAGCAACAGGAGCAAGCACGGTGCCGGGAAATGAGATTCTAGATAGGATGGCTCACTCCCAAAATTGAGCACCATGCTGGGCCCAGCTGCAGAAACCCTGTGCTTGCCCCAGCTGACGGGTCAAGACACCCACCCTTGCCATCCACACACAGCAAAGAGGGAGCTGCTGTGGCATTGAGGGTCTTTCCTGCAATACCAGCTTCTATTTTCTCCATGCTGGGAGGCAAGGATAAGGATGCAGAGAGCTGCCAGCTGCAGCCAGCACCGGGTCCTGTGGGCACCCTCTTCCTTCAGGGTCAGGGGAGGACAGCAACTGAGTACTGTCTCCACATGGAGCTGCCATCAGTCTGGGCCAATCAATTCCTCCGGGTGCCTGGGGCACGGCAGCCACTGCCAGCCCATTTCACTTACCTAAGTCCTCCAGCACTCAAGACTTTCACCTGCTGGCCCCCAAAGGGAGGCAGATGAGGCAAAATATTTGTGCTTTCTCTGCTGGGGGATGCAGGGTATGTCTTCATCCATCCCCTGTGTTTAGCCAAAGGTGCCTTCCAGAGCATCCCTCCATGCTGTTCCTTCTCCCTGTGCCTCAAAGCCTGAGGTCCACCAGCAGCTCTGTTCTCTGTTTGGTCTCCATAGTCTCTGGGCATGCAACTCCATCCCACCCCATGGCTGTACCCTTGCTCCGATCTCCCCCATGTGTGGTCGGTGACTGCAGGTCTGTGTGGGCGGAGGCACCCTGGCAGGAGCAGCACAGATGCTGGGATAAGAGGCAATAAAGGCTGTGAATCAGCCTGGGGCTGTCAGCCAGGGCCTCTTCTGGCAACTGGCAAGCTGCCTTCAGTCTCACAGATGAGTCCTACAGCACCAGCCTATTCAGGGACTTCTACTACTAGCCTGGAAGGGTAATGGGGATGAGGCACAAGACGAGTGCTTTCCCTGCTGGAGGATGCATGCTGGGGTGGACTGGAGGAGGAGCAGAGGGATGGGGAAGTGGCAGCAAGGCACAAGCATCCAAGGGGATCTGCTCCCTCTCGAAGGAGATGTCGGCTCCTGAGCTGCTTCAAGCCAGGGGCTTAATTTGCAACCGATTCAGCAGCATAGCAGCATCTGCGCCAGTGGGGGGGCTGGAGGCACTCAGCATCCCCAGGCTGCTCCTGGCAGCTAGGAAAATTCCCAGTGCCTGGCAGCCGGGGCAGTGATGGAGACGGAGTGGGAGCACTTGGAGGGCTGGCAGCTGAGCAGCCACCAGCTCCTGGAAAAAAGCCACGATGGTCCCATACTTCCTGACCACTCCATGCTCATGGGCTCCCACAGCAGCGGGGGAGACAATACAGGAAAGAGGAAAACTGTGTGGAGGGGAGATGGAGAGAGAGGAGGAAAGGGAGAGTGGGGAAGGGCAGGAGAGGGAGCGCCTGATGAAGAATACGGGAATGGGAGGCAGACAGAAAAAATAATCGAGGATGATTGAGGGAGAGAAGGAGGATGAGTGAAAGATTGAGACAGAGTGATAAAGAATATGTCAGATGGACAGGAAAACTAATAAAGAATAATAACCACCCCTGGCCAAATGCAGCACACACACCTGCCTGTGGCTGCGTGTGTGAGTACAGGCAGCGTGTGTCCCCCTGCCCTGTGCCCAGGGAGGACACACAGGGACATGCTCTGTGTCTGGCCACATGCACAGCCCCCCCTTGGACATATGGTCACGTGCAGAGCGTCTCTGCCAGCGCAGACTTGCACACACACAAAGCCTGTTGGTAGCTTCACAGAGTGCTCTCAGCTGTGCTGGGAGGACAGCATGTGTGTGCAAACCCAGGCACCGCTGGCAGCTGCTGCCTGCAAACTGATGCTGGTCACTATCCCCCAGTATGTGCTGTATGCAGTGTGCCACGCACCCCCACGGTACCCAGGCTGCTGTGGACACCCCTTCATCCCAGGACAGGGGAAGGATGAGGGTGCTTGGAGGAAGGTTTGCCCTCAAGGCATTTGCCTCCCAGGTAGGACAAGGATCTCAGGGAGCAAATGCTCAGCTTTGCCAGGAGTGGGGAAAACCAGCTCCCAGAAAGCTCAGCTGTGGCTGATTTTATTTCATGAATGTGACCCATTTGGGATCTCACCCTGTCCCAAAGGCTGTTTGATGGGCAACATCTGTGAAGGGTTCAAGCGTTGCCTCTGGTGCGCTGCCGTGCTCAGCCGTTGCTGGTGGCTGTGCTGTTGGAGCATGTGCCAGCATCGCATCAGGCTGGAGGTGGAGCCCTGGAACAGCAAGTAGGATTTTATCATCTCTTCACCTCCCACAAATTTGAGTCATGAGCATAATTCAGCAGGTTTCAGGCTACAGAGAACTACGCAAGGTAGGGGAAAACAGCCTCTCCTTTGCTTTTTGCTCTTTGGAAATGGCCAGTCCTTCCCCACCCGCCTTACCACCAGCAAAGCCTTTTGGGGTGCAGGTGGTGTCATCAGCATTTCGGATGAGCTAGTCCACATGGTGAGGGAGCTGTGCCATGGCAGACCTACTTTGGCAGCCAGAGAGGCCCTGGGAAAGTTGCTATCCTTTCCAGCAAGCTTGGAAAGGGCTGGGATGAGCACAGCTTATCCCAGGAAAGAATGGCGTGCCCTCGCAGCCATGCTTGGAGGTGGCTGCTGGGCTGTGATATAAATAACGCAGGGGCTGTGGTGCCGCTGGGCCTCCCACACATGAGTGGTGGATCTGGTTGCAGTGAGCAAGCACAGCACGTGGGAGCTGCTCAATCTGTGCGCCGAGACTGCACGGAAGAGTCTGACCTGCCATGGCCAGAGGAGAAGGTCCCCTGCAAAACTGGAAACAGCAGAAACACTGGACAGGACCAGGAGCAGAGCAGTGAGTGGGATGGGATGGAGAGCATGGGGGAAGGCTTTAGTCTGAGGTAAGATAAGGCAGGGAAAGAAGGCTCCATCCCTCCTGACACCTTCCCACTCTCCTCACTGCTCTGCATCTCCCTCCTGCCTCGTTGCTTCCCCTGGTCATCCCTCCCCTGCACACAAGCCCAGCCCCAGCACTTTGCACGTTCAGCTGTGCCCAGCACCTTCCCCACTGTCCTGCCCAGGCTTGGCTCAGTTACAGCCAAGCACTGCTGGCACACAGCTGTTTGCTTCCTTCAGGGCTTTCCTGCTGGCTTTGATTTTTGTTGCAGCAAGGCAGTATGCATGCAGGGGCAAGTGGAAGTTGTTGCTTGGAGGGGCGCACACGGGATGCACTGTCAGGGTGATGTGTTTAGTGTGTGGGCAAGGCAAGATGACCTTTATTATCCATTTCCTAATGACGGACATCCTCCATTTGCAAACCTCCACTGTGCTTGGGTAGAAAGCACTGAGCATTGGGGGTTTCCCCAGCTTTGCGAGTGGTTTGTGTTTGAGTCTGCCTGGGTGAAGGATGTGCCGCTGGGCTGTGATATCACCCTGCAGGCAACAAATTGTGAGTGGGCAGACCAGACTGCCCCGATGGTTTCTCCAGATCAGATCCAAATATTCACAGGGAAACTGAGGCCTGACCCACTCCAGCTGACTCCAAAGATGTTGCTCAAAGGCCACACAAAGTCCTGGGAGAGCCCTTCATCTGCTGGACCAGCAATGAGGGACTATCCCGGTCTGTGTGGTCTTTGGAAAAGCCATTTAAGTCACTCACTGCCTGCTACCTTTCTGAGTCTGGAAAGCAGCCTGTGCAGCCCTTTCCTCTGATCTGGAATTATTTCATAGTGCAGGAGGAGATGTGAAAAGCAGCTAAGAACAAGGCTGGGAGACACAGCAGCAAGACATCTGTGAATTTCCCTCGTTAACTGCAAAGAGGCTCAATGCTTGTCTACAATGGGTGCAGAGATGCTGCTGCAGCTCACCTCCATGATCTTGCCATGCAGCTGCCCACAGACACCTTCTCCTGCGTGGTAGGAGACCCAGGAGCAGTTTCTGCAGCAGCATCCCTCCATCCTTTCCAAGCTGCAGCAGCCAGGAGAGGGTGGCTGGCACCACACCGCCTGGACACCACCCTGCCCACAATGGCCTTGTGTGACAGCCACTATCTAACTAACTGCCTAGTTACAGCCCCCCTCCAGCTGACAGCCATCTTCTTTGTGCCATCTCCAAGGGCTCGTCTCAGCTGTAGAGTTACAACCGCTGATGCTCAGGTTCAGTCTACACATGCAGCTGCCTGCTCACAGGCAGCTGAGCTTCCCAGACAGGGTAGCTGGTGGGGAAGGTGTTTGTTTGGCATTGTGGTTGCATGGGTTGGTAGTCTGCCCACAGCCCAGCATAAGCATGTTATAAATCACATCTGTGTGGCAATGCCAGAGAAGCAAACATCTCTGGTCCGTGTTTGCATGGTGCTGAGCATAACACCGCAGTGGTTTATGGTGTGAGTCTCGGTATTATTGCAACGCTAACTAATCAACAGTAGGTGCTGACGGTCCTCCAGAGACTTCCCATGCTACCCAGAAAGACAGGCAGCATCGCGGGGCTCCAGAGCACCCCAGCTCCCTGCAGCGCTGGACCTGTGACAAGACTGCTGCAAAGGATTTGGTGTCCACCCTGACATTGCAAACCTTCATTTTTAAAGCCTTTAGAAAAAACTTCTCCAGAGGCAAATCTGGTAATGTCACAATTTGGAGCTGTTTCACAAGTGAAAGTGGGACTCAACCAGGTTTTGCAACAGAAGCTGGCTGTCCATAATGAGATCAGGGTAGAAAGATAGGCTCAGGGAGCTAAGATATCTGATGCATCGCATCCATTAATTTGGAGGAGCCTAGGACAGTGAGTTTTAGAAACCTGACTTTTCTGAGGAGTATGGGTGCTGAGGTATCTGTTGATTGGCACCCCAGTTGGTGTTGATGGACAGGTGGAGAGGGAAAGGCAAGCTTGGCAAGGGAGGGCAGGCACACTTCCCTCTCCACTGGAACAGAGCGTGGCTCCCATTTGCACTAATCCCATTACGTCTGTTTGCACTAAGCCCCTGCAAGCGCTCCCTTGTCAAGAGAGTGCCTGCCTTTGTGTGCGCCAGGCTCAGCTCCGCGATCGCCATGAGCACATGGGGAAGAAGAGCACAGTCCAAGCAACTGTGCCTCCGTGTATGATTAAAACATGGTGCCAGGCCATCCTGGCATGGGACCTCAGAGGTTCACATCAGGCTAAGGGTGCTGGGGCTGGGATCAGCTCAAGAAAGGGACAGGAACAGCAATGTGGGGTGAAAGCTGCTGGGGGCTGAGCAACTGGCCATGGAGGAAACTGATAGACTTTACCTGTCTTGGACAATGCCAATTCCCTGCTAGCAGAGGGGGAAAACCTCCTGCTCTTAGATTAGCTGCTGTTAGCAGCACCCCAGCCTTCTCTCTATCAATCTGCCTATGAGAATAAACTGAGCTGCGTATTCTGCTGGGGCTTCAGTTCGAGAGCTCCCCAGAGAGCAGGCTGGACTTGCTCTAAATCTCCTAATCCCCTTCATCACACTGCCAGACAACCAGAGACACTGCAGCAAACTGCCTGGGTCTGGGTCCCCCTGCCTCCCTCCACCAAGCTGCTTGCAAATCTCAATCATCCTGTGGGCGATTACAGGGGCTTCTCCTGTAGCACAATATCCGATCTCCCCCAGAGGCCACCGCAACATATGCAGGGCTGGGCTCCATGGCTGCCGTGAGCAGAGGCAGCCCTGCTCATCCCATTAATGGCAGTACACAGGAGGGATGAGTGAGGCAGGCGTGACCTCCCCGCAGCCTAAAGCCAACCAGGGAAGGAGGGCTTTGCAGCTTCCCCGCACCATGGTCCTGCTCCTCCTGCACAATGGGCTCTATTCCTCACAGTATCTCACCATGGGGTATGGTTATTGAAGCCCATCACTGCCCTCTCCATGGCCAGCCCTGCTCTTGTGGCCCCACAGCTGTCCACAGCTGCCTGTGAGCATTGTGGTGTAAACACATCCCCTGCCAGAAGAGATAGTGTCAGTTCTTAAACTGCTTTCAGCTCTTTTTGAACCTCTCCCCAAGTATCAGGCTGGCACTGCAGTGGCCCAGTACCCTGCTCCCATGCCAGGAGTGCATCTGTGGCCACCATCACAGCACAGGTAGGCAGAAAAGGCTGTGCCGCTCCATTGTTCTCTTGCAAGAGAGAACAATGGAGAGAGAGAATAATGTTCTCTTGCAAGAGAGAACCCGAGCAAGAAGGCCATCCTGGTGGGAACTTGTTGTCTGACCACTTCAGCCAGCTCTGTGCAGAGCTCTGCTGGCTCACTTTGTCCTCCCATCAGATCTGCTTGGCCCAGGAACCGTCTCAGGATCATTTTATTTCTTTAAAGATCCAGTGAAAATACATCAGTCAGTTCTGAGATTTCCACCTGGTTCCCTGTTTCCAGCTTGCAGAAGTGCCCATTGCTCTAGAATTGAGGAACTGAGACAAGGAAGCAAGTAAGCACAGATCCTCTGTGATTACTGACAACACTGCCTTAAACTTCACGGTGCTTTTTACTGAGCAAAGCCATGCTGGGAGAGAGCCTCAGGAGAGGCAGCCTCCATGAGGAAGATGGTGCCGCTGCACCTGGTCCCTCCTGGTTAGAGCCAGAAAGAGATCCCAAACCTCATCCACTTTACCATGCAAGCACTGAAAATGAATCTGCCAGATCTGTGCAGGCAGCTGGACAGCTGAAGCTGCAAGGTCAGGCCCTCAGGAGACACGAGAATTAAGTTTTCCATCAAAATGGATGTCCCTGGACGGGCACATTCCCAGTTCCTGCTGTAAGCCAAGGACCCTATTAAACCAGATGTACTTGAAAAACCCAGGTCAGAACAAAGCTTATGCAGCAAGCAGTTCCTTGCCCAGCCCATCTCCCTTCACACGCCATCCCCACCTGGCAGCCCGTCAGACCATCGCCCCTCTTTGCAGATGCCCCCACCCCAGGGGAGGCTGCCAAGGAGCGGGCAGGAGGAGCAGCTTCCAATCTCCTTCACCTTAGGCTAGGAATGATTCTTGTGGAGCCCCGGGCTGTGCAAACCTCCAAGGACTGGTGGACTCAGCAGGGACACTGAGGCCATGTCACTCGACTCCATTTTGGTTGCTCGTGAGGCCCAGCCCAGTGGGACCATCTTGGGCTGGAGGATACCCCTTCCACATCCACCTGCCTCACTGGGCACCGAAACCCATCCCAAGGGCAGTACTGACCAGGTAGCCTTGTGTCCAAACCCCAGCCCATACAAGGCAGCCACATCATCCTTGCCAGCAGCATCCATGAGGCCCCTTCCCACGCCGGTAATCGATGTGTGCTGCTATGGAAACCAAACAGTTTCCAGACTAGCACATAGCTGGCTGGATGTGATGCTCAGGGCTGTGCCGGAGGACTGGGAAGGCTTACTGCACTGGGGTGGGGTGAGGGGAGGGCAGGGGGTGCCAGGGGGGAGCACAGTGGAGTAGAGCAGGAGAGGCAAGGAGGGAACAGAGGAGGTGGGTGGGATGGGGCGTGCTGTGGGGGCAGAGAAGGGTAGAGCAGAGAAGGGGAAGGAGGCACAAATGGGAGGCGCAGGGGGTCTGCACAGCCTGGGCTGACTGGGAGGAGGAGGGAGCATGAGGACCAACTGTAGGGCATGGCACAAGGTCAGGTATGTTCAGCAGGGACAGGGAGGTCCTGGGACTGTGTCTCTGCTTAGGAAGACACTCTTAGGTGATCCCAGTTATCCTGGGTGCAGGTGGGTGCTGACAGCTCTGTGTGGGTGCTACCTGCCCCCCTGTGCCAGCTGTGGGAGTCTGGCACCATCTTCAACGTCTGGATCCTCTTTCCCTGGGATGGGGCATCAGCAGGCAGCAAGGCCACTTGGTGGCCTCAGGACCCCTAGAGACACATCCCTGCTGCCCAGCTGGTGTGTGCCTGTGCAGAGGCACAGCTGAGAGCCCCCCACTCCCTCATGCATGAGGACACGATCCCTCTGGAGTGGGGGCCATCAGTTCCCCTCTGCATGGCCCAGAGGAGAGCCCAGGGAGAAGGGGATGGTAGAAAAGGAGTGTCTACAAAACCCCGAGGGGATGATGGTCTACATCTTCATTTGGAAATTCTTCCTTCCCAGGGACACTTGCTGGCATCTTCCAAGCTGGGGTGAGTCTTGTCTGTGCCTGGTGCTAAGACTACAGTAAGCCCAGTGCCTGCGGCTCAGCAAAGAGAGGTGCAGTGCTGTGTGTGAGCCCAACACAGCTGAGACACATAGCACCAGTATGTAACCTGACGAGGGAAGCATCTCTACTCTAAGCTAAGAAAGTACCCTGTACAGCTATTGATCTTGCCTACCGCAGTCCTGTGCGAAGGCAAGCAGGAAAACACAACAACCACAGCTGAGCAAGCTCCCTGCAGCTGTGGTAGGAAGCAGCTGCAAATGTGCCCTGGTTTGAAGTGACCCAGCTGTTTCCAAAGGGTCTAAACTACCTAAAAAAAAATCAACCATGTTTGGTAAAGGAGCTAGTGAAATGGTGGGAAATGGCATCAGATCTCCAAGGAGCAGTAATGGAGGTTGGAGGGAGTCTGGAGCTGGTTGGTGGGACTTTCCCTGGTTCCCACCTTAGCTGGTGACAAACAAGTGCAGGCAGCCTTGGGCCTGAAGATGTCTTTTCACTGAAACATTTTGGTTTTCAATAAAGGAGACTGGTCTGTGGCAAACTGCTTTGTGGGGTTATCTTACTCGTACCTGAGCAGAAACATCCTTAAGCTGGAAAACAGGAGCGGGGAGACAAGAGCAGCCACACCAGGGCTCCTTGCACCTGGAGGAGGGCAGCAGGAGCAGGTATCTCCCCACAGCCATCAAGGTTCTTCACTGCCTCCATGTGCTTTCTTCCCTGAGGCTGCCCCAGGCTGCCCCTAAGGATGCGACACGTGAGAAGAATCCATCAGGCATAGGCATGCAGGTTTTCACACTTTTATTGTAAAGCTTTAGGAAGGGCTAATTACAATGGAGTTGGTCATCTGACAGCTCAGCAAACAAACAAAACAGGAGAGAACAGAAAGGGGATCACGACGGTGTCATGCTCACTGCTCTGAACAGAAAGAATTACAAGGGAATCAATTGTGCTCACAGCGCCCGGGGAAAACCAAGCCAAAGGCCCAAAGCCTTCCCCGCACAGGGAAATGCATCACACATTGAGAGCAATACAACCTTAGCAAGAGGCATTGCCTTAGACACAGGTCACCATCTGAAAAATAGTTGGGTACTTTACTCTGCCATAGGACTTCTCCTTTAGAAAAGCTACACCTGCATGTACATAAAACTGTACAAAAAACAAGGCATCACAAGCAAGGAAATGAAATCTCGTATAAATAGAACCAACACTGAAGAGCTACAAAGGGGTCGCTTAGATCCTTGCCACGCAGCCCGCCTGCTCCCTGGCTCCCACCTTTGGTTTTACCCCTGGCTTGTCCTAGTGCAGTGTGAGATACAGTGAACCCCTCCCCAGAGGCGTCGAACCCCCCTCCTCTTCCCTGTGCTTGTCTAGACTGGAGCCTGTGGGGAGCTTCCCCCTGCCACATGCACAGAGGCTTTATTCTTCTGGCTTATAATTGTGCAAATGAGCTTCTTTCTGACCGCACCTCTTCTTCACCCTCCCCCAGGACTGATCCCCAGTGACACTGTCAACTTCATCCTGGGAGAAATCCCCAGCACTGCCTCTCCCAGGACTGATGCCCAGCGCCTTCTCTTCCCCAGGGACCCATCCCTGCTGCACCCCACATAGCCTCCCATCCCTTAGCACCCCAAGGAGGACCCATTCCCACTGCCCTCTCTGTTCTTCCCCACAGACCCACCCTCACCCCCACCCATGCTCCCCCTAGACACCCATCCTATTTCCACCCCTCAGATACCTATGCCCTCTCCCCACTGTGCTCCCCTCCAAAGACCCAGCCCCACCATCCCTCTGTGCACCCCGACGAGACTCATCCCCCCCCCGCCTCCCCATGGCACACATCCCCAGCACCCATCCCTCCCACCCCTCTGGGACCCCCTCTGCACTCAGCCCCCCATTGCACCATGCTTGAACTGAGAACATCGCCAGGTGCTCCAGGAGACAAGACAGCAACTCCAGCTGCAGGGCTTTGAGCTTCAGGGTCCCTCTGGTGACCCCAAGTAGAAGTTAGGGAGCCCACCCGCAGGCGAGGGGCCAGGGGAAGCTGGTCTTGGACAAGCACCCCTCAGATGTGGCTACGTTGCTCTCCCGGGAGGTCCCCAAGAGGGGCACTGGACACTGCCACTGCCTGAGCTGAGGGGAGGAATGAGCAGTCGAGTTGGCAGTGGAGTCAAAGATCCTGGCCAGCACGGCCAAATTGCACATTCTGCCCAGTTTGGCCCTGAAACTACAGAGCTACAATAAAAACAAGTTCAGGAGCATGACCTGCTCAGGCAGCCAGGCCAGGGGAATGTGGGCCCCGCCAGGCAGCCACCGCAGGCAAGGGTAGAGCAGGGATGCCCAGGCGGGCAGGCGGGCGGACATCCACCTGGAGCATCGCACCCGCCTCAAGGGACCTCCGGCTGGTCAGTGGGGAGCAGCAGGAGGAGGCCGGGAGGAGGGTCCTGCCTCCCCCGGGTGGCACGCCGAGGTGCTGGGGCCACGGGCGATGCAGTGCGGCGCGATGTCGCCCAGGGAAGGTGAGGAGCAGGGCTGGGGCACGAGGGTGCGGGTACGAGCAGGCACCTTCTGCCGCCCTTCCCTTGTCACCCAGGCTCAGCTTGCACCACATGTCCTCAGGTTACCCGGAGCCTCACCGGGGAGCTGGCCGCATCTTGCCACCACCACCGAAGCAAAGGGAGAGGAGCTGCTCAGAGAGAGGGATGCTGGAGGTGGGGAGGAGGATGGGCAGGGGGGGCCCCCAGCGTGCTGCACCCTGACAGGCACTACAGTTCTGGCAGGGCAGTCTCTGACCTGCAGCAGCTGGGGCGCCCTGTCCCTGTGGTGTCCCCATGCTGGTCGAGCCCAGCAGAGCCATCTGTGAGCCCCACGGTGATGGACCGCATGGACCGAAGATGAGCCATGAGGGGAACCGTCCTGCAGTCACCACTGGCCTCGCTCCCTAAGGAAGATCCCAGAGATTAAGATGATCGATGCATGCACGAGTACGGGAAGAACAATGGTGCAGCACAGCCCCTCCCCACATCCTGGCAGGGGAGGACCGGGAAGGGCTACCCAGGAATGAGGCGCAAGTCCCCAGGACCCTTCCTGCCAGGGGTGCATGTGAAGCCCCCCAAAACAGGACTCTGCCCCAGCTCCCGAGGGAACAGAGAGGCTCAGGAAAGTGCCCAGGCATCCCCCTCCGGGGAGTCCCTTGAGGGGTGAGGGGGTCCTCTCCCCACTGCATGTGCAGCGTTGCCCCGGTTGGGCACCCTGCAAGGGAGCCGAGGATGCCGAGGCAGCGGGGACCTGCCAGGGAAACTCGTTGACCTTTGACAATGGAAGAGAAAGCTGGATCCCGTGAGAGTGGCCCTGTGGCCTAAGGGCAGCGGGAGTCCAGCGGGCAGGGGCTTGGTGGCCCCCAGTGTGACCCTGAGACAAAGCTCCTCCTCACAAAGGCAATGGTGGCTTACAGGCGGACAGGACGGAGGTCAAAGGCTTGGCACAGCCGGCCTCATGGGCATCCCCTGCCCCGGAGGAGGCACAAGGCAATGGGCTGAGACGCCACAGCCAATGATGACCTCCCTGCCAGCAGAGTTGGACTGAGGGCTTCTCCAGACCCAGCCAGTCCCTTGACTGTGGGCTTCCCCATCTCTCCTCCACCTGTCGGGCGCAGGGCCACCACCAGGGACCCCCCCCACCCCGGCAAAGCAGACCCCGCCTATGGCACCGGGCAGTCCCTAGGCACCCTGCAGCTTGTGGGCACAGTGACAACGTTCAGAAAGAGAACCAGGCTGAAAAATAGCAAAGTCCCTACAGTCCAGCTAGGACACTGCCCCTCTCCTCCAGCTCCCCAGCTGCTGTTTCAGGGACTGGTCACATCTCTATTTACAATATAGAACATGAGTGTGAGCCGGACGCTGCGCTCCCATGGGCTCTTTCACGCAGCAAACCATTCAAAGCTGGAACTTGTTCCCTGTGGTTTGTTTCTGTTTTCCTTTTTTTTTCTTTTTTTTTTTTGTGTTTTTTTTTGTTTTTGTTTAAACGTCTTTTGTTTCAAGGACAATAAAAAGTTTTGATCAGGCAGGACTTGAATGTCATTCCTAAGATTCGTATTTACAGGAGTCTACAGCAAAGAGACAGGCAGCTCTCTCCCCGTGCATGGGGACACCCCTTGTCCTATGCCCCAGGAACTCCACCAGCGCTGCGTGGACCTTTGGTACGTAAGCCCTTCTCCCCAGCCGTGCCCTCCTCACCAGGAGCCTGCCCAGCCCTCCCCAGTGATGCAGCAGTTCAGAGACATGCACCCACAAGTGCTCGGAAATTGGGTTTTGGATGCTTTCATCCTTCCCACCCACCCCCGGCCCCAGGAAACAAAGGGTTAAAAAGGCGCTCCTCTCATCCCTGCCTTGCCCTGCCCTGCTGTCCGCTGAGCCCACTGCCTGGAGATCAGGCCACCGGAGCAATAAAGCATTGAAGTTTAAAATGTTCCTCTGGACACTGGCCTCAGAAGCGCGTCTACTCCTTGCCCCTCATGCCCAGCCTCACAGGTATATCTCCCTCTTGGTGGTCTGGGACGAGGGGGTGGTGGCTGGCTGGAAGTCCGAGGTCTGGGTGAGAGGAATTTCCTCCATGGGAGAGTCCTTGCAGGGCTCATGGCTACTATTGGAGAAGGCACTGTACGTGGGGAGCAGGCGGAGGTTGGCCATTTTGGTGCTGCGCTCTTCTGAGAGTCTGGGGCTGCCATTCCCGACTTGCTCTTGACTCCCTCTGTCTTGGTAAGGCACAAAAGTGGAGAGTTTGAGGGCGTTCTTGGGCCTGCGGCTGGGGGAGGACTGGCCGGGCATCCAGCAGGTATCGGAGTGGCCAAACTCTGTGCACTCCCGGGTACAGGTCCCAGTCATGGCTACATCAGGCAAAGGCCGGAGATCTGCAGAGAAGCAAGCGAGAGCATCGTTAAGCATGCCTGGGTACCACTGGCTTGGGACGTGAGGATGGAGCACAGGGATGAGCAGCAGAGCCTGTCTCCATCCTAACCGCACCCTCCTGCGGTGGGAGGGGACAGCTGGACCCATGGTCACCCGGGTAGCAAAGGCAGAGCTGGGAGGGGAACCCAGGGGTCCTGGCAGCTGATGCCTCCCATCCAAGCTCACAGACTCAGATCCCCCTGGACAAGCATCCTCCCTGCAGCAGATGCGTGCAGAGAAATGGGAGGCAGAGCATGGGGCAGAGCTCACTAAGCGCACCCCCTTTGGAGATAAGCATTATACAGGAGGGGCTCCACAGCCTGGATTTGCACAGCAGAAGACAGGCTGCCATGGGACTCATCACCCCATAGCTGTGGGCACCACCTGGACTCTGCTAGGCTCCAGGAACTCCCTTGGTCCAGCACCTTTGGGCACCACTGACAGCTTCACCGTGCAGAGACAGGGAACTGCCCTAAACACAGTCAGGCTCTTCACTGCCCTGAGGTACAACCGTATTTCCTGAGCACCATCCCTGAGCAGCCCTGCCCTCCTCGCCATTAGGCATGCCAGGCCAACTGCAAGCCTCCCCAAGCACACATCAGTAGGAGCCCCAAGCCCAGCCAGAAGTCCTCAGACATCGGCTGATCTCCCATGGAGCCTGCAATCCCTGAGTGCAGCAAAGCACACATGGACAAACCCATGTCTACCCCCAGAGAGGCTGGACATATCTGATACTCATGAGTCCCTGCCCCAGGAGCGCTCAAGCCTCTCTGTGCACCAAACACCTGCCCCTGAGAGAGCCAAGTATCTGAGGGCATCAATAGCTCCCTGCTCCTGGCATAGCTGCGAAATTCTGACCACCAGCTATACCAGTTCATGGTCTGGTGTCCTCACATACCAGTCACCCTCTACTCCAGACACTACAAGGCCTTCTTGAGCCTTGGCCATTTGTCCTTTACACAGGGAACACCTGTCACAAGTCTTCAGAGGCTGAAACTTGGCATTTCCATGCAGAGGAAAGTGTTCCTCCAAGAGCCATCCCAGACACAAGCCATTCCTTGCCATCTACCCCAACTTGGGGCACAACATAGCCCCCTGCCACTGCCTGGGACACATCACTACCCACTACCACAAGCACCTGCTGGCAGATCAAGCCTGGTGCTGATGCTGGGATGAAAGGGGGGGCTGCTCATGACCTTGAGACTGCTCTGACTTGCAGGTGTCCCTTCTGGTTTGCAGAAGTCTTCTCCATCTCTCCACCTAGGAGCTCACTCCACTGCATTGCTGGCAAACATCCCTGCAGACTGATGGAGGGAGATACCAAGAAGCTCTGGGCACCTGAGACATATGGGGCTTTCACCAGCTCAGGGCATGCTCCTTCCCACCAGATACACACTGGTACACATAATCCCCTTCTCCCAGAAAAGGACAGACCCACTGGCACTCCCTCAGCCCTGGGAAGAAGCAAACCAGAGCCATTCACACCGTGCTGGGGGCTCTGCCTTCGTCAGCACGTCCCACCTGCCACCAGTTCAGGGCTCTCGGACACAGGCATCCCTGAGTCACCCTGACACAGCTTTCACACACAGGCAACCCTGGGATGCGAGGAAGGTCTCTGCAGGAGAAGGCTCCATACAATGCTGGGAATGGTTGACAAGGGTCATAAGTGAGAACTAAAGAGATAGGCATGGAAGAAGGGGCGAAGTTAGCAGCAAACCAGTGCCTGAGCATATCTTGTCCTAAAACAACCCCCAGTGACTGTATCCCAAATTATCAGCTCCTCTGGGGGCTGAGGCACACCAGTTTTTCCCCCTGGTTCCTGCAGAGGCTCTGGTTCCCACACTGCTCCCCATGCTGGGAGCCGCCTCCTGTGTCCCGTCCCCTGGTGCACACGTAAGCTGTGATATCCTGGCAGAAGCCATAAGGACATACCTCAGCGCAGACCCCCTTCACAGCCTGCTCCGCTCAGGGGACTCTAATGAGGAGCAGAAAAAGGACGAGAGGGTCATATCATTGCACAGCCCCCAGCCTCCACACCCACCCTTAGGATCCTCCTGGACCCTTCAGCCTCTGCCAGCCCTCCCCGTCGCATTGCACCGAGCCCCACAGCATCCCTCTGGTACCCACTGCCTTCAGGAGTCCCTTGGTCTCTCCTCGCCCTGCTCCAGCCTCCTTGAGGCTGCTTGGCCACCACTGCTGATCTCTCACCAGTTTCTCCAACCTTATCCTAGCCTCCCTGGAGGCCACTGGACCTTGCAGGACTCACATGGGAACCTGAGGCAAAGCTTGAAGCCACCTGGCTTGTGGCACCCCAAGCCCTTGTGTGCAGAGGGACTGGGGCTGTGCATCACATGGCAATGTGCACACACACACACGGATACAGCCCAGCTGGATGTGTGCTGACGTGCTCACGCACCACAAACGGGCACACTCGAATGCATGCGCAGGGGACAGCCATGCTCACACTGCAGGGTGCAAAAGCAGGAGCCCAAGCATCACAGAGGACAAGATGCCTGCACAAGCCGGTGTGAGAGCATAGCTTGCCAGTGCATGTCTTTGGGGTCATTCTCAGGGCTGATCACAGACCAACTGTCCTATTTCCTAAGCATGTGGAAAGTTGTCTCATTTCTTTCTCCTAGCTACAGATAGAAAGCAAGATACGAAACCAGAGGCAAGACAGCTCAGTTTTCACCTCTACTCTGTGCAAGTCAAAGCAGAGACTGGAGCCTGTGTCCTAGATGATCCACCAGCTCTTCCTCTCAGGACAACAGGATGCCCTGGTGGCCACTGGCGTGGCCAGTTTGAGGTCATGTTACATTGTCTTTCACTCCTCTTGAACAGAGGCAATATCGCTGTCTCTCTCTCATCTACTTTCCTACTGGACAAATGGGATGGCTCATCATCATTTCTGCTTCCAGAAATGCCTTGGTGCTGTGCACTCCAGGGTGGGGAGTGGATGACTGCCACTCCTTCTTGCTCTGGCAGAAGGTGCTTTGCTGAGTCTACGGAGGGTACTGGCAGGACTGAAATAAAAGCTACCTCTCCAGTGAACAAAGCTATGGTGATTTCCTCACACCAGTGGCAACTTAGAAATCGCAGGATCAAGCAGGAACGCTGTGTTCAGGGTCTTTTATTCTGGTTTTCCCATTGTCTGTTTCTGGCACCAAAGTCTTTTTCCAGCGTTGTCCCTTTACTTGCAGTGAGATGCTGGCATCAGAGCTCTGCCACTAAAGGAGCGTATTATGTGCCATGAGCACAACCAGCTCTGCTTTAAAAGCCCGGGAACAGGGCAGGGTGTAATTTCTGAATAGCTGTGATTTAGAGCAAACACAACCCTACGGCCTAATTCTTTGCGTATGCCGGTGGGCCAGAGACTTCAATATGCCACCACAGACAAGCAAAAATCCTTCTTTGCAGGTAAACACTGGTGGAAATTTTGCCCACAAAGTGCTGATTCTAGATGCCCTGCAAGTGTGGTGAGGACGCAAAGCGCAAACTTCACCTTGGGGTCGAGGTGCCCACTTCACCTTACGAAGTGTAGATGGGATTTTGGATCCCTCCTCCACCCCAGGAATGCAGTTTTGTGACTCTGACCCCCTGAAATCTGACAAAGTTCCCAGGTGAAGAAGAGGATGGCCACGCCCTCTTCAGCATCTCATTCCTCCACGGCATCCTGGCCATGCAAAGTAAAAGCTATGTTTGTGCAGCTGCCCTGTTTTCCTGAGCTTTGCCCTCTCCCTGCGCTGCTTCAGAGGGCTGGCCCATCCTGTTATCGGCATTTCCATGCCAGAAGGCTGTACTTCACAGCCAGGAGGGTTGCACGGTTGTTTGGGCATTCACAGTCCTCACAGTCTTCTGGCTCCTGCCTTTCTATAGCTTTGCATTTCTCTGGCATCCTCTTGTTATATGCCTCGGGGCTGCTCTGCCTCGGCACATTGCATAGGAATGAATCTGGGGTAGTAAAAGTCGCATGCATCCCTTTGAACTTTTCAGATGAAAAGGGGGCACAGTTGTTCAGAGATGCACCCTGGGCCCTTGTTCTGGCTGGAGGAGGGGAAGCTCTCTCAAGCCATGGCTCTGTCCTCGATGCTGGTGTAGCTGTTCTCGTCTCCTGACATCCAGGGCACCTCTCATCTTTGTGAAGGAGACTGTGCCAGGCTGTCTCCTCCGGGAAGAGGCACATATTGGTGCTGCTGCTAATTATTTCTCTCTATATATCCTCATGGAGGGCAGGAACACATCCTGTTGCAGCCACTTGCAAGGGCTCCTCTAATAGTATTATTGCTCTTAGTGGGGGATTTCAACAGTGCACTTGAGTACTGTTAGACAGGAGACAAAAGCAGGCAGCCTCATTCAGCAGTCACTTCCATCTCCTGCAACAGACATGCAGAGGTTCACTCGCCCACTGCAAGCCAGGTAGCTTCAAGCAGAGGCTGAGAGCCAGCCTCAACCACTTTTTTTTTGCCACCATCTGCAATGTCCGCAGTCTGGTTTGGTTATCCCTGTCTTCCATTTGCATCAGACATCAGCACCATATGCATGGTGTGCAGCGTCGGGTGAGCAGGGATGATGCAGCACAGGAGGCCAGATCTTGTGGGTGAGGGGATGTAGTGGAGCAGCTCTGGGAGGAAAGACAGTGGGACAGTGGGGATGTGACACAGCAGAGCACAGCAGAGGATGCAGAGAAGCCCAGAAGAGAGGAAGAGGGAAGCGCAGCATGCTAGGAGGGACTGGAGAGGTTCAGTGGTACGGAGAAATGGGGAATATGACATTATGGGGAGCAGCTTGGAGGCAAAGCAGGATGCTTTCCTGAAGTGTTAGATCAGAAAGACTCATCTTCTCTACCTGGTGGCATGGAGAACATTGGCCATTAATTTCAACCAGCTACCCCTGTTCAGAGTCCAAAAGCACTCTTCTAGCCTCAGTCAGGGGGTAGAAGGGTAGAGCACACCCCATGCTGCAAACTGAGGGCTGGGGTGCAAGGTATTTCTTCAAAATGGCTGTCTTTCAGCCAGGGCAGGTTGCAGTGTTTCCCGTACAGGCAGCTTTACCACCTCTATTGCCCTGGTGTGGACACAGGGAAACACCCCTCCTCCCATACCGAGCCCTCAGAGCTCTGCCCCCAGGACCACTCCTGGGACATCCCTTACAGCGGTGACCTCCCATGACATCATATCCCAGCAGCACTGTCCTACCTGCCTGCCCCTACAGCATCTATGCAATGGGAACAGCCTCCCTGGTGCTGCTCTTTCCAACGACTCCCTTCCTACAGCACAGCTCCTGAGAGTAGGGACCATTCCCCTGTGCCACCATAGCTTACTGGTGCCATTCTCTTGCACCATCACTCCCTCCAGGTACCACTCCCTGCAGTACTCACACCTACAGGTACCGTTGCCTACAGTGCTGTTCCCTACAGGCACCATTCCCCTGTCACAGTACTGCTGACAGGTACCATTCTCCCATGCCACTGTTCTCTATAGGTACCACTCTCCTACAGCGCGACTGCCTACAGGTATTGTTCCCCAACAGTGCTGTTCCCTACAGGTACTGTCCCCCACAGCGCAGTTACCAAAGGTACCACTCTCCTGTGGCGTTGCTCTCTACAGGTGCCGTTCCCCCGCAGCGCCGTTACCAGGAAGCACCATTCCCCCATGGCGCTGCTGCCTACAGGTGCTGGTCCCCCACGGTGCCACGTCCCCCAGGTGCCACGTTCTGTGCTGCTGCTCCCTCCAGGTATTGCCTCCCCCCACTGCTGTCTTCCCTCCAGGCACTACTGCTCTAATGGTGCCATTTCCTCCAGGTACCATGTTTTACAGTGCTGTTCCCTCCAGATACCACTCCCCTGCAGTGCTGCTTCCTCCAGGCACCACTGCTTCATGGTCTGTTCCCTCTTCACTACACCCTAACAGTACAGCTATTTGGATAGTGTGCCCCAACATCCCATTTTCTTATACCAGCAGCCCCATTGCTATGCTATGCCATGCTATGCTATTCTTCACGTCTTTGCATCCTGGCACTGCTGGAATGAGTGCCTTGCACTATCCCACCCCTTGACTTACCCCTCTCCGTGCCTTTCCCCTGCAGCTGCATGCCCAACCCAGCAGCCTAGAGGAGTCCCCCACATTGGCAGCAAGAGATGCTCAACAGCCCGTCCCCACCTGGCCAGCTCAGCGTGGGCTTCCTTTGGTGTACAGGAGCTCGGTGAGTCCTTCCCAACATGTCTTCCCCTTGCAAGGGCTTTTGGGAGAGCGGCGCTGTGCTGTAGGTAGCTGTGAGCTCCTTTACAAAGCCCAGACACAAGGTCCCTCTTCAAGGTCCCATCCCCAGATGAGGTGGGCACGGCCAGTACGTTATCCTCAGCAGGGAATGCCCACCCTCGGGACACAGGGGAGCAGAGCAGCAAGCTCACCTTCTGCATCTCCTCAGTCCATCTCCTTTCCGGCCTCTGATTCCCACATCACATGTGGATGTGACCAGAGCCCTCTACCTCCAGAGCAGCACAAGCACAACACCAATTTCAATTTCCAGGCCTTGGGGAAGGCTGCTGGACTGCTGCCCATTTCCACAGCAATGCTCCAGAGATCAGTGAGTACAGAAATATTGGAAGCTGAAAGCACAAGCGGATTGCTCCCCGCAGTCCACGTCAGTCCCTATTTTTCCTAGACTGAGCTAACATCATCCCTACAACACCCAGGCAGACGGTTTGCAGGACCATTCCTAGCACTACAACACCCAGACAGACGGCTTCAGGGACCAATTCTAGCACTACAACACCCAGACAGATGGCTTTCCAAACTTAACACCCTCACTACAGCATGCAGACAGATGGCTTCTGGTATCTGAGACTGCCCGTAAAGGTGGTTACTGCAGTTCAACACCACACCTACAGCTCTCAGGGCAATAACGAGCAACACCCACTCTTTCAATAAATACTGAGAAAGATCCTCAGACTGATCCCAGCACACAGATGGATTTCTCCTAGGCACCAAAGTCGAGATATAATGTGCACAGCCATCTTCCTCAGACCCTACAGCACTGAGTGTCTCTCCCCTCACGCTAAACAATAGTATCTAAACACCAGTACAGACAGCTTGCTCCAAAGTTAATGGCCTGTCAGTGCACAGATGCACGCGCGGATCAAACCATGGCCTCTGGAGTATATTACAACAACACACACTAACTGCAGCACCGAGGCAAATGACTTCCCAGATCCTGCCAAGGGTATCACAGCAGAACCGACACATAATTAATGTGGACAGATACACCCACCAGCCTCAGCCTCACCAGCACAGGTAGTGCTAAACCACTTTGTCAGCAGCGAGGGCCTGAGCCCAGGCTCCCAGAGGACACGTTCTTCTCTTGCTTGCTGTAGCTGGAGCTTGAGGGACCACCTCCCCGCTTCCATTACACCTGCAAACTGCAGGCGGCTGTGCGACACTGGCAGGCTGGCTGAGAAGCGCAGGCATCCCATGGCCACATCGCCACAGCAACGGGAGGCGATCCCTACCCTGTGCCAGCAGCAGGAGCACCCAGATGGGTGGCTCTGAACACTGACCGTGTTCCTGCAGGGACCAGGCAGGGCTCACAGGGCTCAGCGACAGACTACAGCAACCGCAGGACTCCCAAAAGCACCATCTGCCCCCCAGCTTCACTGCAATCCCTGTGATACCCAGCGAAAGAAATTCAATCTGCCTATAACAGATTTTGTGCTTGTGGTGCCACTTACATGATCTCCTACCCTGACACAGTGGGGCTTCAACCTTCGCTGGACTATAAAAAGCAGAATTATTACATTAAATTACTGAATAATTATGTTAAAAACTACCTTAATAGGATTACAGGGTTCAAAGGTTAGGAAATGCCAAAATTAGGATTGTACATGCAGTCTTAATTTGCTTCATGAAAGTCTGCTTCATGATGCAGACCAGAATTATGCTCTGGTGGAAAATACTTTCCCTGTGGTCCCTTTGTGCCTCGGGGGGAGAGGGCAGAACCACCTGGGAGATATACCAGGCTTTTCAGGAAGAAGAGGCTTTGCCAGTGAGACTCTACCCCACAGGCTGCAGAAATTGGGGAAGGTACAATGAAGGGGTCAACAGATCACAGAAAATTACTTCTGTAAAGCATGGGGCTGGAGGATAGGGGGATTGCTTTGCTATTGAGAAAAAAATAGCAATTTCCTTTCCTACCTCTTTTTGGAAGTGAAATACCCGGACAGATTTCACTGCCACTTTTCAAAATATTTGGCACCTGTCCACTAGGAAAAATTGTGTCCTTGCAGTTAGAGTTTGCCAAAACTTCAAACAACTGAAAACAAAGTCAAGTAATGAGCATTACTGGGCAATCCTCTTCACCCACATTGTATAAAACACAGTAACAAGTCTAGCTCCAAAATTAAATCCTGGTTCCTATATTATCCAAACACTGTCCTCTAGCCAACCAAGAACTTCTCATGACACCTATAGACAACAGACATTCAACAAACAACCACCAGAAAGGTTGAGGAGTCACGCAATAACCAAACCAAACCATGCAATAGCCAAACTATCTTCCCAGTCTCATTATTTGCCCCTGCAATATCCAGCCCAGGTGAGTAACAACTCCTGTAGTACCTTCAGGAGTGCACAAAGGTCTTGACAAGAAGTTGTGGGCAGTAGAGCAGCCGCCCTTCTTCCCCCCCCACCCAAGGAGGAGAGGCATGTCAGAGCACAGGGCTCTTCTGGCTTTTGAGTCCTCTCTTGCAAGGGCTAATGATGGTTACGTAAATACTCAGAGGAACACCACCTGCTATCCCCGGGGCTGTCAGCTCATGCATGCCTTGTATGCGCATTCCTGCTGCCCAAATACCTACACAATTGCTCCTTCCACATTCCTACCTAGCCTTTGCCGATGCCTCCCATGCATAGGATTCCTTCCAGATCCTCCCAGCCTGAGTCTGTGGGGCTGACCTGTCCCCCTGTCCAGCCAGAGGCTCCCCAGGGACACAGGGATGCATGGACCAGAGCCTCCTGGCATGCCCCGGGTATGGGTGTGTTGCCAGCTGGTGGGTGGGGGGTGACCAGAAGGGGCCAGGCCACGAGGACCAGGGGCAGTGGCACCCATGCTGGTGAGAGCTCTGGCTACCTGCTGACCTAGCTGCCGCATGCCTACAGCTGAGGTGCCCAGCATTCTGGGGCTCTCTCTCTGGCACTCTCCAGCCAGGGTCTGCTGCGTCTGGGTGAATGGCAGGAGAGCTGAGGTTGTGGCCCTTGTGGCACCAGGTCCTGGGGAGCTCCTGTTCCATATTATTATTGTCACCTTAGTTGCTGACATACAGTGGTACTCTCACCCCATCTCCCTTCTCCTCTCAGAGCATCACTGAGACACATCATGGCTTCTGGAGGGGACTAGAGACCTGTCCTGTGGCTCCTGCAGGAGGATTGTGCTCTGTGCTCCTGCCACTCACTGCTCCAGAGGCTGGGGACACTTTTCCGCTTGCACTGAAAGCCTTGGACCAGCAGTGAGGGCAAGCGCGGCAACCCACATGCCCCAGGCCACCCCACAGCTGCCAGGCATAGGATGTGTTAAAGCAGAAAATGCTTCTTACAGAAGGAACCTGAGTGGCTAATCCTTGAGCTTTACCTTGTGCCTGAGCCTGTGAAAGGTAGGGGTGTAATCCTCTCTGACCCAGCCCCTCTGCTCAGGCACGGGGCTCGGGGGAGCACACGGAGGGGTCCAGCCCACATCCCACACACGCTTCCAGGTGAATTGCAGCACCACATCCCTGGGGCTGGCCTCAGCACCCTCTGTCTGCTGCAGCCCACAGCTCCAGCCAGCCTCCCTCCAAGGGTTAATCTTCCTCTCTAGAGCTTCTCAAAGCTAATTAGAAAGAGCCTGGGCAAGTGTGGTAGCAGACACTGCTGTACTTATCTCCCCACTTCCGGGGCTCTGCCCTTATCATTTAATTAAAGCTGCAGTCGTGCTTCCCTTCCTGGCAGCAGCTAATCAGGGAGGGCACTGGAGCCTGAGGCAGCCTTTGCCAGTTCACCAGGGAAGAAGAGGGAGAAGGGCAGGGAACATGCCCCAGGAAGGACAATAAAAGGGAGAAGAAGATACAGAAAGAGTCCCTTTGTGCTGGCAGCCCGGGGACAGGGAGGGACCAAGCTCCAGCCCCAGTGCTAGTCTGCCAGCCACGGTGCTGGGGGGGGGGGGGGGGATGCAGGGTCCTCTCAGCTCTGGATGGACCTCCGTGATGTCAGCCTGTGAGTGAGCCAAGAAAGCTGCCTCTGCCACAGGCAGGCTGGAAGGCTCTACAGGCTAGCTCCATCTTCCAGCAGGATCAGGACCCTGGATCCCTGACCCTGCCGCAAAGCAGCTCTCCCGGCAAGGCACGCTCAGATGCACCCTGACACCAGAGCCCATGTGTGCCACATGCCCCAGTGGCAGAGCAACCCACACTCAGTCTTCCCATAGGAAAGGAACAACCCGTGCCATGCAGTACCCAGCACCCCAAAGAAAACTGGGGACCCCCAGAGTACTGGGGAAGGGTCATGTCCAGGAGGGATGCCATCAAGCAACAGGAGGGATGTCCATCAAGCAACAGCAACTGCAGCAAGCTCCTGCACCAGGTCTCTGAGGGAGGTCAAGGATGCATAAGCCCTGAGAAATGCTGTTGTTTGAAGGCCACGCAGCGGTGTGTGGGCACAGCTACACAGAGATGCATGCTGGCATACATTCAATGAGACACTCAGCCATTTTGGGGCAAACAACCCTCAACCGATGCTGACAGCTTCCATGCCAAATTCCACACCTCTCTTCCAAAGCATGGTTAAGCTAATGGTTCTTGAAAATAAGTTCTTATAACCAGATTGTTAGCAGGGCTGAGACAGCATGTCTTGTTCTCAAAAAACAGCTGGAACACCTCTGCTAAAACTTAAGAAAAAAAGAAAAAGAAATCAACCTGAGGGAAACCCAGCATGGAAAATTCAAGCTTTAGTGTTGGAAATCTGCTGAAGTGATAAGCAATCGAAAATAAGTCTGTATAATACAAAATGTCAAGCAGCCTGAGGCTGCGCAGTCTATATAATGAGCCTCATTGCAGGTTCCAAAAGCTGCTCTGACGGCACAGACTGCTTGGGAGATGTATGCATGTGCTTGGCATGCTCTGAGAAGGAGGAATAAAGCAATTGTTTCAGCCTTATGCCAACACTGTACAGTCCTTCCACTGCTCCTGAAAAGGGTGGCCCTCTCCCACCATTGCTCACCTGCTAGTTCCTCAGTCCTCCTAGTGTCCTAATCATATGAGCAAGAATTAATGCACGATATTTTCAATTTTTTTAATTAATTTGTTTTTAATTAATTTTCAGCAAGACCAGTTGTCTTACCTCACCTACAGGCTTGTGTCAGACAGGAGCGAGCAGGTAGTGCATTGCAAGGAGTGCATTGCAGCCTAGGCGTGCATTGCAAGGTGCGCCAGTTTTTGTGTGCACAGGGACGACTTAGGAATACCAGTCTGGTTTTATGAGCACTCCCTGTGTTTGCTCCTTGGTGGCTGCCTTTCACTGTACGCTTGTATTAAAGCTCTTGTGTCAAGGAGAAAAGAACCAGCATACGCATGTCTGCCTTTGAACAAAACCATTGTTAAGCTCCATCAACAATTTAATAACCTTTCACTAGCAGGACAATGAATCAGGGGAAATTATTCTTGCAGGGGGGCCAGTAGCCATGCAGCAAAGCTCTGTTCAAGGCCTTTGAAGTCACATAGGTGTTTAAGTGACAAAGGAAATCACAACTTTATGAAAAGGGCTTGCCTCAACAAGGGCATCTGGAAACAAAGAAAACCAAGACCACTAGGAGAGAAGCAGAGCAGGGGAGAAGGAAGAGCCCTTGGAAGAGAGTCAAGCCAAACCCCAAGGAAACTGGGAGAGGAAATGACAGTATGGATTTGCATGCGTATGCTTTGTTTTCCTTCCACAGATCTTTCCTGGGCTGCTTAAGAGTAAAGTGAGCACATTCACTTGTCGTTTCAGCTTTTTTACAGTCTGTTCTGACTGTAGAAACGTGATAGTTGCCTGAACCATAATGCAGACACTGAGAAGGGAGAGGCCAGATCCTTACCAGAATTTGTGGTGGGTATTTGAAGGATCAGGGGATGGGCACTAAATCAAGGGCTGATGCTCTTGGGCTGCCCTGAGGAGGAAAAGTCTGTCTGCTGACAGAGGATGCACATATAGACCCGGCTACCACACCCAGCCACAAAGAACCAAATGCACATGAAATCCAACATACAGCAATTTTGTGAGCGTTAGACCAGGGGTATGGTCATGAAAATTTGGAGGAATGATCCAATACCAAATGAGGATGTCTGACTGCTGATTGCTCGAAGATCAAGAGTAGCCCACACAGGACAGCCTGAACCTCCGAACTACCCAGCCCATTTCCCTGCAGTGAAGAGACATGCCATAAACCCAGCTGAAAATGCACGTTATTGACACTTCAAACACCCAGACTCAGAGGCTGAAAATCTGCAGTGGAAGCTAAATGGGGAGAGATTTTGTGGCTGGCACATGGCAGAAGCAGCATATGCACTGGTCAAATCCTCCTGTGGTGTGGCCAAAATACATGCCAAGAAATCAACCCAGGTGGTTAACATTTCTGAATTGAACCACTTGCCATCTTGCTGGCACGATTCCGCATTGAGGCATTGAAAGGATTTGAAGTGCTGATGGCCGCAGCCAGGGAGAAGTTACCTCCTCATGTAAAAATAGGAGGTATCACTGCCAATGCAGCTTGCTAAAGGGGCAGCTCTGAGCAAACAGGAGGATATCAGTGTGCTGATGCAAATGGGGAGGTTTAGGAACAGGGCAGACTGGTTATGGTTTGTTTGGGAAGACCCAGGAAAAAAACCCAGATCCTGATGAATACTGCTCTGCTCCATGTTTGTTGTTGGGATGGCAGAAAGGCGCTCTTGTGGGAGAGTGGGAAAAAGAAGGATAATCACTTCCGATAGGGAATATCAACCTCCAGCTATCCCTGGGTGCTGCAGTTTACAGACTGCTAGAGGTTAGATGCAATAAAGTTTGCACCACTCGAGGGAGACCTGCCAGAGGCAGTCCTAAAGGCGCAAAATGAATAAAACACACTTTAAAGAACGAGCGAGGATTAAACCTGCTGCCTAACATCCTGGCAGGACAACAGGGATACATCATCACCTTCCATTAGAGGCAGATTGGCAAAGGGGATTTGCCAGCTCTGTCACCCCCAAAGCACAGCACAAGGGAACAGCAGGATGATCACAAGAAGATTTTGATTTCACGGTTCAACAGAGATCTATGAAAACTTCCAGAATCAGTCCAAGGGCAAATTTTTACAGATTATTCTTCAAAAGGGAGAAGATGGTAATAGCAGGTCTGCTCCTTATGCATAGTCCATAGCAGCAGAAAAAATGTGTGTAGCATTGAGCAAAGCAGTGGTGTACCTGTTTGAAAGAGCAGCCCAGAACTGGACAGGTAGAAAGATCAAAAGGATCTGTGATTTGAGAGGTCTAGGATCAGCAATTGACCCTTCGAAGGAAGCCATTAATCATCATTAAGGATGTTTATGTCCCGAGGGACCAAGAAGCAAAACAATGCAAGTCCTGTGTCTTATGATGTGGGTTAGCAAAGAGAGAAAACAGGGCTTGGAGAATGAAAAATAAAATGTGTGTGGGCAGGAGGTTTTACCTGTGGCAGGGAAGTGCCTGAACATGGGAAGGGTTCTGGGTCTGGCTGCTGAGGGAAACTGATAGGGTGAACAATAGCACTGAAGCAGCATTGTTATCAGGAAAGGCAAGATATTTGCCTTCTCTGACTGAGTTATCTGCATCTCTGTGGGTGCCCCTTCCTGTGTGGCTAATAAGCAGCAAGACGCTAGACATGGAATACACAATTTCTTTTGCTTTTATTCATTTTCTTTCTAGATATAATAAGTCTTGCTTTTGTCAAGATCCCTGTTGTCTGGGTAATTTCATCTAGAGATCCTCAAGGAACAGAGATCTCTATATCCCTCAAAGTTTAATATCTTGGTTTTAGTTGGCATATTTTCAAGCAATAACTTATATAGCTGAAGAAGAAGAAAAAAGATTACTTGTATCTAATTGGCATTATACTAATTACCAGCAAAATACATCAGGCAAATATCACATCTACTCACTCTCTGTCATTTTACATTCCCTACTCCATCTTGTCTTTCCTCAGCAGCTATAAACCAAAACAACATGCTGTTCTGACACATCCCTGAACAAAGATCATATCCTAACCCTCTCCTCCTTTCTCTCGCAGCCTTCTTGTTTTTTCACTTCCAAGCAAGGTCATTTTAAAACAGACGCAGACGTATAACTGATTGAGAACTGCTGGTTTTATGAATTTGTGCCCATGTACTCCAGCATCCTGCTGTTCTCTGCTGGATCCCTTCCCCAGCCTCTCCCAGTGTTTCTTGTACAGAGGGTTTATGGCCATCCATGTAAGAACATTTTACCTTTTATATCTGAATAAGTATGTGAACACAGATAGACTAAAACAGAGGCACACGTCCTCTCACACGTGGACCATCTGAGCTGATTTATTAGTGACTCACAGAATTTTTGCCGGTTTACTCTAAATTATTTTAAAAGTGAAATGTTAAACCTGATAATGCCAGTCTTACACTGGAGTAAGGCCCTCGGTGTAAATCTAAGCATCTCCAAGACCCACCATGAGCATTGTCCTCATCATCTGGCTCATTTTGAGGTTAGTCTGCTTTTGACTGGTTCAGAGCAGCTGTCTGCCAGACAAGAGCCCTGGTGCAGTTTCAGGGTGAGCGCTGTGGAGGAACCCTTCCCAATGGACACGATGGACAAAGCAACACTGGCTGAAAGAGTTTAGCTGAGTAAACATGAGCTGTGCTGGGGCAGTTGGCCTCAAAGCCCAAGAACAAGACCTGGCTCTTTGTTTTTAGTGATATGGCGGTGGAAGGAGCACCCATGTAGGACTCAGTATCCATCAGACACTGGGCAGTCCTGTTCTTCCATCAGTGAGGTGCAGCCCTCCTTTCCCATGAGGAGTGAGACTGAAGCCCATCGCAGAGATTATCTGGGAAGCCTTTTACCTGGTGCAAAGGCACAGCCCCTTCTTCATCCCACTGTAGTCGCCAGTAACAACAAACATGGCCAACTTGTCACTGCATGCCTCTGAGACCTGTCTAGATGTGACTGCCTGGGAAAATGGAGCCCGTCAGCCACAAAGCACATAAGCTTCCCCCATTTCTGGTTGTTGAAAGCTTCTTGTCCTGCTCAGACCAGATAGAAGGCTGAGGTGTTGGAAAGGGAGCCCAGGTCCAACCACACTGCCCAGGGAAGAAGGAGCTGACCGCCATGTGGCTTCTCTACACCGTTGTTGTGTCGGCACTGGCCCTGAGCAGACTGCATGGCTGCATCAGCTCACATGAAATGAGCCCTGGTTCCTGCAGGGGACCTCAGCTCTCTAAAGGGAAAGGAAAACACAGGGGCTGATACGGTTAGACAACCTCTGAGTCAAAGCAGCCTATCCTTGGTATCTCTCGCCAGATGCCATGACTAATGTTAGATTTATGGAGTGTCCTCTCTGCAAGGAAAGCAAAGAACTAGCATTACAACCACTTACTGGAGGTGACTTCAAATCAGGATGGATGAGAGCTTGTGGGAAAGAGACAGGAAGAGAGATTCATTGATAGTGAGAGCACAAAGCATAAAATCCTGAGGAAGAGCGAACAACTGAGACTGACATTTGACCTGTCTCAATAGCAAAGCTCACATTGATTTCACCGGGGACAGGAATGAATCCCTTATCCTCCATCTCATGCCTGCGAGAGGGATTGTGCACCTGAGGGATCCACACCTGACCAATCCTTCAAACTCAGGCACATGCTGTTTTTATGAGAAAGAAAATACAGTGTGAAGAAGCAGCAGCTTCCTCAAGAAGCTCAAACAGGAGACTTCATAAGTTTCTCCAGCATTAAGTTTAAATCCCACACTAATGCAGGTCCCTTTACATGGGAATAGATACTGCCAAGCAGGAAGGTTTATAGAGACATTCAGGAGCATTCAGAGGCAGATAAAGGGGAAATAACTGAGTTAGATCACACAGGAGCTGGAAATGGCATGTCAAATTACTTCAAAAGGAGCTTTCTAAGGAAGCAGGTCTTTGAAAACAACAAATAGTCTGGGATGCTGAGGGATCCTAGTTGTCTATTGCTTTTACACTTGGTTACTTTTTCTGGTTTAGACTTATTCTAAACCTGAACATCAACCTCATCTGGTGGCTCACTGCCTCTCTGCAAAATCCCTGCTTTCTGCAAGTTCAGCTCTTTGTGGAGCCACAGAGTAGTCAGGTTAGGAAAATTGCTCTGACTGAAGAGTAATATAGCAAAAAGAAGTGACCCAGCAAAACTTCAGCCTGATCAGCTCCCCGATCCAGTTCACCATGCAGCCAGACAAACAATTGTGTTGGCACAACAGACCACATGGCACAGGGACAGGGATGAGCAAACCAAGACAGAGAGGAGGGGAGCTGCCTATTTTGGCCCTCTTGCTAACAAAACACACAGGGTGCTGGCTGTGGTTAACAGGTTCATCAACAGAAATGCTCATAACTCAGCTGCTGGCTCTCCCCCATGGATATCCCATGGACCATCTGCAATTGCTCCAGAGTACCTGTCCAAAGGCAGTACAGCGGGTCTCAAGCCCTGTTCAAATGCATATTTTAAAATGTTATAGAAAACACAAAAGAAGAGTCTGAAGGAGCTTCATCCAACCCCTCATTCTGAGGAAATGTCCTCTCTGGAGAGCAACATGGTACAAAAGAAGGGACCGACCCTCTTGTTCCTGTTGCGGATCTTCCTGTAACACAGTTTAGCAAACTTGAGTTGAATAGTTTGAGGGTGACATAAACTACTCTGAAAAATAGACTTTATACCAAAGAAGGGGTGTTTAGATTTGGTCCAGATAAGAATAGCTGTGCATGCCCATTTGCATGGGCATTTGCAACCATTGCCAAGCAAAAGCAAAAAACCTAAGTCCTGTGCAGACTGAGTGGCAGTAACCTATATCTCACCTTGCAGCCACCTTGTGAAGGTGAAGAGTTCCCTGTTTTAATGTCACTAGTGCTGCAGGAATGCATGCCCTGCCAGGTGAGAGCTATGACCCAGCCCCAGGCCTGCTGAGATGAAATGGTGGTGGAAAGTGTTCCTGCCCTGGACTGGAGGAGTTATATGACATTGTTTGGTCTCCCTGGTCTGGGAGACTGGGAAATCCTCCTTTCCCTGGGACAGTAGAAGTCATCTTCCCTGCATAAGCTCATTTAATAGTTCTTAGATAAAAATCATATGCTCCCACCTGTTTGCAGGTGGTTCCTATAAGAAAAGTCTCAAAGTTTGCCATGGAGCTGACCAAGCCTAGTGAACAGGAAAGAGTGGTTCCAAAAACCAAGGTGGGCTAGCTCTCAGCATATTCTCCAAGCCTGTGGTCTCTGCAGTATTGCCCAGTAAATCAGCAAATTTAGAGCAGGGTCACCTCCCTGAGATGTGCACTCATGACAGCGCAGGGAGAGGATTGTGTTGGGTAGGGCTTCCAAATGGGAGAAAGAATAAAGATTAAAAAAATGACAGGATTTTCTCCATCCAGTAGGTTCAGAGCAGGAAGAATGTGAAGGACATAAAAGAAGGGAGATGACATTCACTAACTTCCATCATCTTGCCACAGACAGCAAGAGGGAATGGAAGATGTCACAGCCCAGCCCAGGACTGCAAGGAATAGCAATCTCAAATGCAGGAGGCACACATACAGCCATAGGGACCTATATATTCTACAAAAGAAGGCACCGTCCTACTGAAATATGAAGCTTTTTGTGTCTTGGTCATTGACTCAGAATGACTGTCCTGCCTAGATTTTTCATAATCAAGTAATGCAACCACAGTTCAGGGACAGAAAGGGTGAAAAAAGTCATCAGAATCCAACAGGAAAATTTGGTTCCTTCAAATAACTCCTCTAAAGATGTCCAGGATCTGCCAAGGATCTTTGGAGAACTTGAGAACAATCTTACATGTGCACTACCACAAAATCCTGTGAGACAAGAAAGACACTGTCAAATAAATTATTAAAGCTATTTTGGACAACCTCTGAAGCAAGTAGCATCCTTCTTAGAATGTCTTGAGAGGATTAAAGGCATTCTCTCTATCTAGTAGCAATGTACTTGCTACTCAGTCTGGGGAAGAAAAAACAGCTGTACTCTGTTTACCCTGGGATCTTCAGTACAATTAAGGAAGGTGACCTGGTTGACGTGGCATGCCACAACTGCTCTGACCTGAATGGCTCTTTTGTAAGAAAGAGTTTACCCAGACACTGGTGCTGGAAAATATGGGAAAAAAGAAAGAGGGTGAGAACAAGTTTGAAATTGCAGCTCAGACAGAAATGGCATGTTGAAACCAAGATGGTGTAACCCATGACCATTTGCAATCTGTTGGATGCTGTCTCTCATGATAAGAATCTTTTTCCACATCTCTCTTCAGTAGTGATTAGGAAAATCAGAAGCTGTCTTTGGGGATGAACCAACATTAAGTGCAGAAAGTATAGAAAATCACAATTTCTTATGAAGAAATGAAGATGCCTGTAGAGCTGAAGATCACTGAGAAACCCAGACATAATTTGTAGACGTAGATGAGATGCAGAAGATGGTCACAGAGGGTATGCATACCCTAAACAAGAGCAGGACTTGGAAACTACTAGTAATGACAAAACATCTACAATAAGTAATTCCAGTCCTGATGTCAATAGTCAGTGTTAAAAAGGAAAGGTCTGAAGATCAGTTTAAAAAAATCCCACAATGTCTCAGCTAGAGAGGAGTCCAAGCACCAGTCAGACCCAAGCCAACAGTCCTCAGCTGGTCAGATGTGTGACCTGTTCATTCTCAGTCAGCAAAGGGGAGACTGGTGCACAGTGCCAGCCAGAGACCATCTTTCTTTACTCCATGGACAGCAGCATTTATCCTATCCTACGTGATACCCTCAGTTTTCTCCCACAAGGTATGAGATCTTTCAGTAACAGAAGAGGTCTGTGTACCAGACATCCTATCTGGGCTCACCGACGTTTGACTGGGAATGGCACAGAGCTAGCTCAAATCCCACATCCCAGATGGGAGCCCAGTCAAAAGCATTCCTCAGCGCTCTGCAACAAAGCAGAAATGCTGCAGGGTATGTTTGAAAAAAAATCTGCAGACTGAACATGTGCCTGGAACACTTTCTGCGAGACAAAAGGGACATTTAAAGATAATGCAGAAAAAGAAGAATAGGTTTTAAGATCTAGAGACTTCACTCTGCCAGAGGAGGAGACAGAAAGTAATTTTTTTTGTCCCATCTGCTGGCTGGAAGGAACTGAACAACAATAACAGTGAGAACCTTAAAAAGAAGCTCATGACCGGACTGACACTAAGCAGAAGACAGGAGGCAGTGGCTGCCCAGTGCTGTAAATCCATCTCATCACCATGAGCAGTGAGAAGAGACTGTTGGCTTGGGAGTCCTCTTCTGAGCCACCCACCTTCTCATGGTGCTGTGACATTGCAGGATGCATGCACAGCCCAGTGCTAGCCAGAAGCAGTTCTGTTTGCATGCGATGGACACACATGCCTGTTGTGAGACTATGAAGACAAACACTAGCAGTCACATTATCTCTATGCCTGGTGCTGCTATGGATGCCACTGAGTGCTGCTGGAGAGTTGCAGGCTATCATCTGGACACATCCACACAGCTAAAAGGTTGTTGGCAAATTGGCGATCATGAAGAGAAAAAATGGTATGAAGGAACAGAAGACTTGAACTATAATCAGAAGTGTAGCAAAGGGGAGCGGGAGGAAAAAATCAACCCAGGCTGCCTTTGCAAGGGTTGCCAAAAAGCAGTACATACATCCAAGATGTGCCAGATGTTGCTGCTGCCCAGGAATGGGGCTGCAGGTCTGTGGTGGCGTCATGAGCAGATGGCAATGGCTGGGAGGAGCCCAAGGAATGGTGGGAGGAAAGGAAGAGAGACCCAGCTGCCAAAATGTCTTGCCTTGGCTCTGCTCACAGCAAGGGACTTGACTCAGTTTTTGAGTGTATCAAAGAGAACTTTAAATGTTGACTTGCTTGCATGTGATCTGTAAGTACGCATGAAGTGAGGTGTCTTTAATATCATAAGATTCAATGGAAAGAAATGGGAGCTAGAGCAGCTCAAGCAGAATTTGAGTGTAGGCTTGTGAAACTGGGGGCAGAGAGGATCTACCACTGGAAGGGCTCAGCAGGGGTCTCGTACACTTGCCACCATTTGCAGTCTTCTATCAAAATGGGATCTTTCCAAAGGAGCGCTCCCGCTCAGCCATGGTGAGACGCAAAAATCACAAGGCCTGTGATTTTATGGCCTGTGTCATGCAGGGGTTAGACAAGCTGCTCCTTCTGGCTTTGCAATGCATCAATCTACCAGTCTTTCTCAAAAAAAAGAAAAATCTGGGCTGAAAGGGTTTTATTAAGTCCAGCAGTCAAACTCTGGAAATGGTATCTCAATTCATTTGGTCAAGCTGTGCTGAGGTGTACAGAGGAGGTAGGCTGGTCTTGTCAGAAAAGCCTATAGCTATGAACCAGGCGAGAGGGTTTTACCTCTAGCTCTGCCACAAAGTCCAAAAGCCATGCTGCTCACACCTCGTACATCAGCAGCTGCCCAGAGGCAGCCGATGCAGCCTCAGCTTCACCATCCAAGAGCAGCTGGAGACCTGCCTCATGGCTCAAGAGCACTGGGATCCTACAGTGTCTCTCATCTTCCGAAAAGAGCAGACCGAGGAGCTGCCAGCTTATCCAGTGGGTCACCCAAAGCTAGCAGACATCTCAGAAATGCAGATTATAATTTTCTATTTCATTGCCCACCTATGGTGGAATTTCTTCCCTGGAAGGGGAGCTGTGAGGATAAACTCATTAACATCTGTGAAGTACAGATACTACTGCAGTAAGTGCATTGTGAAAGCTCGTGAGATGATTGTTAATTACATATTCAGTGTGGGGTTGTAATGGCATGCATTAAAAATGGCATGGGGTCCCCACTTTAAATAATGGGGATAAAACAGATTAAACATTTGTCCCTGTTATGTGGGCTGAAGAACACAATTCAGAAATACTTCATCCAATATATTGTCATCTCAGGTACCTTTGTACCACACAGGGACAGAGTGAAACAGCCTTCATGTAACATTTCCTAAATTGTATTTGGTCCTGTAATCTTACTAAATTCTCTCCATTGTCAATGGAGAGAGACTGGCACTTTCATAACCCAAGCTCTGCATGCATTATGGCAGGGCAGATCCTCTGCACAGCAGAATCACTCCCAGGCTCCTTCCAACCAAAGCAAATCTGTGATAGAGGGGGAGCAGATGTCTTTAGCAAAAGCAACAAGTGTCCAAGTGGGAGACTAAGCTCAGTTCCCAGCTCAGTGTACCCCACAGAAGTGGATAACAGCATGGCAAAATGTTGGGGAGGAAACAGTGGGCAGGCTAGGTAAAATACCGGGAATGACAAATGCCTGGGATGACTGAGGAGCTGGCACATCAGTGCTAAGGTACAGGAGAAGTCCTCATCAGAAACATTGTAATTCCTCTGGAAAAGGACCTGGCTCAGCCCCTGCAATAAAGCATTTTACTGCAGTCTGCACAGTAAAAGGTGTCCAAAAAAGGAGGACACCGATATGTGTGTTAATCAAGTGAAGAACCATCTACAAAGAAAAGGCAAGGATCTGTCTTCCAGTTGAAAAGCTATAAATAGCCTTGCATACTTGCTTATCAGATTGGTTCGGCTGCAGGGATAATCTCCTGGAGAAAGCAATGGAAGCCCTGTTATGTTGGATATTTATAACTAGATGAAAGCCTAGAAAATGCACAGTCGTGTCAGTCTTGCGCTCGTGCCGTGAGATAGGGTGTGTGGGATCCAATTAGTCTCTTCAGTTTAATATAAGGTCAAGAATGGCTTAGTCTTCCCAGCTTCACAAAAAAACAAAATCTGATCTCTTTGAGGGGCTGGTGCTGCTTGAGCAGCTACAGAAGCCAAGACAAGGGCATGGTGAGACAGTCCCCCAAAATGTCATGATGGTCCCACATCACTGGAGACTCTTTGCAGGAAGCAAGACATGACCCTTCTCTGGACAAACAAGACAAGTCTTGTTTGCACCACACAGAGGTCTGACGTGCCACGTCTCGGGTAGGCGGACCATGGGAAATGCAACTCTGATGAACTGATCTAACACGACCAGTAAATTGTCATCTCCAAATTACCTGGCCTGGTGGCAGGGTCCCCTAATAGTCTGCTTAACAGATCACGACCCTGACCCCAGCCCCTCAAGTTCGTTGAACTGCCTTTGCCAGATTATCTGCAGAGCACCAGGACTGACCAGAGTTAATGCCAGTGGATTCCCCAGAGCCTTGGCCTGCCATGGCCTCTGCACTGAACTGGGTTTATCCAGGTCAGGACAGCTGCTGGAGGCACCAGAGCCTGATTCTCAACCACTGCCACGTGAAGGGAGCCAAGCCAGGACAGGCTGGGGGACAGCGAGCAGAACAGGGTTACGGTTATGCCCTGGGAGTCTCTGCACATGTCTGTATCATACGTGGATTTGTTCGTGGACAGGTGTGTGGTGATTTCTGTCCTCCTGGGCTGTGAACATACACAGGGTCTCTTGTGCAAGGGGAGGGAGCTGCCTAATTTATAGGAGAGGTTGGGTTTTGTGATGCTGTGGGCAGGGAGCCATGCCTGGGTGCTCTGTCTCTGTGACAGCCACTGCTCCAGGCAGTGTCCCCTAGCCTTCCTTGGGTCTGCTCATCCCCATTGGGCAGGCAGCGAACATCCCAGGGACTACAGGCAGCCCTCTCTGCCCTCCATCTCCTGCTGCAGACCCTCCAGGTCCTCCTCTCTCTCTCTCCTCTTTCTAGTTTTAGCCCTGCTCCTCCCTTATTGTCTCTGGGTTGCCTGCCACCTTCAGGGGCTCAAACTTTCCTCTTCCAGCCCCATCATCACCATTGCCACGCTATATCCTTCAGCAGAGCCATGTAGCATCTCCTTGCCCACATGCCCTTCAAGCCTCTCTTGCAGGCACCTGGCTGGTACTCGAGGGCACTTGGCAAGTCCAGTACTGTTGTCCTGCACCAGGACTCTAGGAACCTCCCCACACTGCTCTTCCCAGTTGACTGGCTGCTACAGAAAGTGATCTGCATGGCACTCCTAGACAGGAGGGTGCCTCATATTGCAAGAGCAACAAATGGCTTTGGGAATCCTGCCAGATCTGGCAACACCATGCCTTGCTTCAATGGTCATAGCGTAGCAAACTCCAGCGTTACTCCAGGAGCTAATCTGGGAAGAAGGGAGAGATATTCCACTAGACCTTCAAGACCACAAATTACCCTGGGCCCCTTGTGTTCCTTAATAGGGGGACCCAGCAGGTTTGCAGCTCCCTAGACCAGCTGAACACACTCTCAGCCATTTTCACACCACAGACAGACCTGTCCCAAAGTCAAGGTTGCTCCCAGAAGTAGGAGGAGACTTCAGGAGAACCCTTTGCACCTCCTCTTTTTCCCTCCCAGAGGTTTCTTTGAAATTGCCAGCTCCACTGCAACCTCCCCTCAGTACAAGAGCACAGAAGGCAGCAGGTACAGGAAAGTAATGTTATGTGCACAGCCAGAGCCAAGTCCGAGGAAGCAACTTAAGCTGGCCAGAGAAGACAGCTTGGGGAGTAGGCTGGTTGAGGGTAGTCAGGCAGGCAGCACAGAGGCAGCACAAGGAGCAGAACTGGGCTTGAAGCTGCGCCAGCATGGAGGAAAGCCAGCCCTCCTGCAGTGAGATTGCAAACACCTCCGGTGGGGTTCTCAGATAAAGGTGAACCCGAGCAGGAGGTGACCTGAAGGGCCCAATGAAGGCAGGACATGTCGCTCTCACACTCTCTGATCCTCCACTCCATGTATGTCCTCACCCCGGTCTGTGCCACTAAACCTGCTCTCCCCCTCTGCTCCCCAGGAAACTCCCGCAGCTCCGACACCCACCATAGCACGGAGAGCTGCATCAGGCCCCGACTGCCCCTACTCCCCTGCCCTGCCATGGGGGCAGGCACCCATGGGAGCACCTGACTGTGGCACACAAGCTCACCATTGGCTGGGCTACAACCCCCTCCACATGCTGCCTGTGCTGCCATCTTGGACCATCCTGTTGGGCACCCTGTCTACCTCATGCCAAACCCATCTGCCTCCTGCCAAACCCATCTGCTTCCTCACCTCTTCCCATTCCCACATCTCCTGGCCTCCCCCAGACCTCTTCCCCCTCATCCACCTCTCCCGTCTGCACCAAGTCCTTGCTGCTCTCTTGCTTTGAGCCTCACCTCTTCTCCAGCCTCGCAGCCCCACCAGACTTGAGCGTGGCAAGCCTATCCCAACCGAGCTCCTCACCCCATCTCACCCACACCAGGGGAGGTGCAGCACTGAGGACAAAGAGCTTTGGGCGCAGGGTCCCCGGGGAGGGGGCAGGCACGTGTGCCATGAGCACCTACCATTCTCAGGGTGCTCCATCTCCCCGATGCTGCCGTCGGGCGTGGTGCGTTCATAGTGATCCTCAGGCAGGGCTAGCGGCCCGATGCGAGGCCCCGACGATGATTTGCTGCTTGGGGTCTCTGACTCCTCCAGTCCGCTGTCATAGTAGCTGTGCTGGGAGGGATCCTGCAGGTCCTGAGCCTGGCTGGCTGCAGAGAACGTCACTCGGCGATGAGGTAACTGGGACAGAAGAGAAAAGCTGTTGCATCACCCACCCAGCAGATGAAGGCAAAGGGGGGGGTCATCAAACCTGACCCCTAAACAGAGGCTCCTGCCCAGTGCTCCCGACAGCAGCAGGGTCCATCATCAGCCCGTGCAGCCAGCCCGACAGACACAGCACTGGGCTCCACCCCAGTCAAGAACACCCCATCAGACACCGTCCCATGCAGGGAGCACACCTTGCGCAGTCCCTGCACTCCCCTGACCCAGCAGCTCCCTTCACAGCTCGTGCCCCAGCCTCCTCTTCCCCCCAGAGACCACGCTGGGCAGATGCCCTCTCCCATGACAGGCAGGCTCCAGAAAGGTCTCCCATTACCACAGCATCCTGAATCATTGGCCCCCACCTCACTCTTCATCTGGGGTCTCCACTTTGCACTCAGACTCTGCATGCACCCTTGGTGTTCTCAGAGACCCACCTGGCTGAGCCCACCTCTCCCGAGAGCCTCTCTAATGGGATCACTGCCCAGCACAGACCTACGATGACATCATCCCTCACCTTCCAGCCTCTGGCCTGACACCATCTCACATCCCAAGAGGTTCTCCATCAAGGGTCACCATTGCTTCTTTTGTCTGCTTGTTAAACATTTCAAACACCCTACTTCACACTTTCTCTCCCCAGCTTTGTCTCATGCTTTGGAGGAGCTCCCTGCAAACAGCCTTTAAGCTACATCATTATCCTCCTCTAAATCCTTCCATAAAATCCTTCTTTGTCGTGATTCTGGAGGAGTGGAAAGGGTAGCACAAGTTCATAGGGCAAGAGCAGGATGATGAGTGCAGAGAATGAAACACAAACACCAAGAGAGAGAAAAAGACACTAAATCAGCCATAAATGTAGGAAGGAGCCCAAGAAAGGAGCTATTTGATGGGGATCTGAAGGCGATCAGGAGAGAGAGGAACCAACACACCATTTAGGTTGAATACCTTTTTTGCTGATGTCTTTACTACAACTGAGTGGCAATCAGGCATCCCACACAGCTAGCACCAATGAGGAAGGGGAAGGAATTGAGACTAACCAAGGGAAACAACACACAGGGAGCATTTAGATGAGCTAGCTGCTTTTAGGTTGGTTGGACCTGATTAAATTCACCCCAGGTGCTTAGAGACCTGATTTAAGTAACTTCAGAGCTGATAGGGCTTTTTTTTTCTTTCTTTTTGAAAAAAAGTATATTTTTAATATACTTTTTTGAAAGAATTTGTAGAGAATCAGGGAGCTTCCAGAAGACTGGAAGTGAGCTAAAATAGTGCCTGTCTTTAAAGATGAGAAAAAAGAAGAGCTGGAGAATTATAAAACAGTTAGCTTAATTTCAGTTCCTGGAAAAATACTGAAACAGATAAAAGAACTCTTTGTAAGTACCTGCAAGATAACAAGGAAATGAGTAACAGCCGCTGTAGGTTTGTCACAAACAAACATGTCAAGCCGTTGAACTTCTTTCTTTGAAAAGACATCAGGCCTTGTGGATGGAGGAGGAGCAGTAAATGTTATATCTTGACTTTAGGAAGTTTTTTGACACTCTTAGACGATATTCTCATAAGTAGTGCAGGAAAATAGTGTAGGTGCAACATAGTACTTCTCTGCTTAGGTAATATAGTGCAATTCACTGCACGGTGGATGCAAAGCATTTAGAAAGTTGTATTCAGAAAGCAATTACAGGCCTTTCAGCTGGGACGATGTATCAAATGAAATTCTTCAAGTTGTGTCCTGAGTCCCTTGTTAGCCTGTATTTTCATTAACTGCTTGGATGACAGATGTGGAATATATCTGTCACATTTGCACACTTGGGAAAAAGAATCACCGCACAAGCAGAAGGCTGGCTGAAGGATTGGGGGTTACAACAGATCATGGGTTGACTATCTGTCAACAGTGTCAATCTCTCACCAAAAAATGCATCTATATTGGGACGCATAAACAGGCACTTTGTCTTTAAGACACACAGGTATCTGTCTGCTCTGCTGGGCTCAAGTAGGACTTCATAGGCAGAGCTGTGTCCAGTCTGGGCACCACTTTCAAGAACACATGTACCAGTTAAGCGGAGAGGAACAGAAACAAGCAGCTGTTAGAAATCATGACAAAACATAAAAAGACTGAGGAAACTGGTTTGGGGAGGAGAAGGCTAAGGGTGGCAAAGGCAGCACTCTTCAAGCTCATAAAAGCCCTCTGAAAAGAGAAAGCTGCTGCTTTTGACCACGGACAGACAAGAAGGAATGGCCTTCACCAGCAGCAGGGAAGACCAAGGTTAGCCGTTATGGAAAAAAATGCAATGGTAGGTTTAGCCAAGTGCGATAGAGTGCCAAAGCAGAAGGTACAATCTTTGTCATGAAGGGATAGGCAAGCACCTCTCAGGAGGTCTTCATGTACACCTCTGGAGGAGCTGAGGTCAAGGCAGTCCTGCCTGCAGCAGAATTGTGTTCATATGACCCTCCAGAGGTCATCTACCAGCCCACTTTGTAGGCTGTGCACCCATGTGAAGCCTGCAAAAGCCTTCACTGCACAGATGTCACTGCCCACCATGCCAGGCAATGCTGTCCCATAGCTTCCTCCTGCATCCCAGCTGCCTGTCTGAAACTGCTTTCCTCCGTCACCGTGCTCATCCCTAGCTCAAAGCTTCTGTTTTCACTCTGTGCTTGTAAAACCCCAGACAGCTAGGGCTCCTTGGGATGCCTGCAATAATACAAACAAACAGCCTCAGAAACCCAGCCTGTGACAGCTACTATCCCTCCTCTGAGGGGTCTCCTTCCAAATAGCATCACTTCTACCTAAAAACCACCTCCTTTAAATGTCAGATCCTGCCTGGCAGCCCTTGAAAGGGCTCTTCACCTCACTGCAAAGCAAAGGCAACCTACACTCAACCCCACTCCCTTCCAACCGACCCTGCACGGCAGTATGGCACTGACAGGGGTTAGTGCCTCCCTCGTACTCTGCACAGTCCCCGCCATGCTGTGACCAACGCACTTCAAAAATAATAGTAGCTTGTGTCTGGCTGAAGCTCTCCACCTGGAGAGCCTTGTTCTGGAGTAATGGAAAGACACTGAATCCATTCATCTGGCACTGACTTACAGAAATTGGGTTTTGTTTGACCTTTCTCTGCTAGGTTAAAGAGCCTTTCAGCACTCAAGTGTTTTCTACACACTAAGTTGCTTGTACAGTGCAATCAAGGCACCACTCAATCTTCTTTTTGAGAAGTTAAACAAACTGGGTTCCTTAAGTCTCAACCTGCAAGCCAGCAAATCAGTCCTGTGGCCCTCATCCTGTGGCCCCTTGCCCCGGTTTTTCCCCATTCCTGTCAGAGGCCATCCCTCCAGGACTGTTGGTGCCATCTCACCAGGCCTTTCTGCAGAGCCTTGTTTCTCCTGCTACCTCTCAGGTTTTTTCACCTGAGCACTTTGGCAGGAAAACCACGAGTGCGAGCACGGAGCTACTCATGCATTGTGACCCTTAAATCCATTTTAAAGTCACTGCTTTCCAGGATATAAACCAGTATTCCCTATTTCTCAATGTACAGCTTTGCATTTGGCTGTGTTAAAATGCACTTTGTTTAAATGGGCCCAGTTTACCAAGCAATCTGGATTGCTCTGCATGACTGCTCTATCCTCATCATGATCTCCCACTCCACCAATCTCCATGCCAGCTGCAAATTTTATCAGCGGTGATTTTATATTTACTTCCAGATCGTTGATTGCAACATTGAATGGCAGCGGGCACAGTACTGCTGCTGAAGAGCTCCTCCAGGAGAGCCTTGTTCCACGAGGACTCCCAACCAAAAACTGCTTTTCTTCACTAAGCTGTTGATAAGCCAGATCTTCATCTAACAATGCTTTACTTATAATGAGTAGTGTTAATTCAAAATAATAATAATAACAACAACAACATAATGCATTATCAACTCGGCATGTTCATCAAACTCCAAGTTGATCTGCTGCACGCTGTAATCTCACACCAACATAAAACCAGCTCTGCTGCTTCAGACCCACAGGTATGACTAGAGCAGATCCTGTCCCTCACAGTGGCCAGGAGCAGATGCCTAAGGAAAGGTTTAAGAGCTGGACATGTCATGTAATGACACTGCCCAGTATCCCTTCCCATCAAACTGCGTTGACTGACGTCAATGCCATTTCCATCATTGAGCTTCCTGCCTTAGCTATTAATCCAGTTGTTCCCTGGGGCTGGCGAGGACAGTGTGTGGTACACACAGCATCCCCATCACTATTCCAGCTGGCTCACGGCATCACTGCCCTCCCACTCCTCCTGGCCCACCCTGGGGTCCCCAGCTCCATTATCACCCCTGGATCAGAGAGGTCCTACTCCAGACCTTTGAAGACTCTTTGGTGCAAATTATTTTATTCGATTATTTAAAATATCACTATTTCAAGGAGACGATATTTTGAATGTCTTTGTTGGTTACCAATGCATTGGTAGGTACTGCATCCTACGTTGTTACGTCTCAGTCCAAATTACTAGAGCTATTTATTGAATACTTTTGCATTTTGCTACATAATCAACAATTTTGCACTCTCCATTTGGAAATGACAATTACTGGATTCCATCTCTTCCTAGCACATTTTTTAAAGTACTCCTTATTGTGTTTAGCTTGTCAAAATTGATTTTCCCCCAATGTTTTTGGCTTTCCTTGTCAATTTTCTACACTCCGTAACTACTCATTTCTACTAATTGCTATATACTCCCTCCCTTTTCCCTCCCCCCCCCCCAGTATTTATTGTTTCTCTATTTCTAACGGCTGTCTCCACTTTGCCACTGCACTAGAATGGGATTTGGGGCAAAGCTGTCTATTTTCTTAGCTGAGGAATTGTGGCTCTGAAAAAACTCCTTTCAAGGGCTCCCCAGTGCTCGCTCTTACATTCCTGATGGGGAGACCTGCCTGTGCCAGCCTGTACATCTGAGGAGCACACCAAGCCCCCCCATCCCCTGACTTTCCTCAGCAGGCACCAGCACTGGCAGCTGTGTCCAGCAACAGCGGATGCTCTGATGAAGACATTCATCCCCTGGAAAATCCTGTGGATTTGTGCCGTGCTGCAGCTCAGGTTTTTTTCCTGAGCAAGGAATCGTTTGCAGTTCATACATTTAATGACCCCCATCCTCTGTGAAGTGCTCTCACGCCTTTCTGACTCCATGCCTGCTTTTGGCCTCCGTGGCATCCTGCAGCAATGAACTCTCTGCTCATGTGCTACACGGAAAACCACTTCCCTTTGGTTTTACATCTGCTGCCTGGTAATTTTTCCTTGAACTTCTCCCACCTGCAGGGTTATGAGAAAATATGAGTAATTGCTCCTCGCTCTACCCCTTTCCAGTTTCACAGATCTGTGCTGCATCCTGCTCCGCTGCGTCCTCTGCGAGCTGCAGCACGTGAGTATGTGCAGCCTGTCTTCCTGCAGACGCCAGGCAGGTCGGGCCAGCTTTGCTGCCCTTCTCTATGCCTGTTCCAGCCCTGCCACAGCCTTTCCGCAATGGGGAAGCCCGGGTCACACCTACGGTTCAAGTTTTGGGGCTATCTGACAGTAGCAGGGACTTGTTTTGATGAGAAATTTTCTTGGGCTCTCCCCGATAGCCTTCCCCAGCCCATTTGGTCCTGGCTGCACACCCCAAAACCCCCCATCACCAATCCTGCCAAGGGGCTCCTCTGTCCTGATGTCCTCTACCATGAGGGTCCCCACCCACAGATGCTGGAGGGAGACTAAGGGGACCTCCTTCCTCCTCAGCCCCACTCTGCTCCCTCCTGCCTCTTCCCTTCATCGCAAACATCTCCAGTTCTCATCAGGACCCACACCAAGCTGATTCTCCTTGCTAAACCCAAGGAAAACAAACTCAGCCAAAACAAGAGCAGTGTTATGAGGGAACAGGGCTGTGGGGTGTCGCACAGGCTCCCTCCAAATGCATGGCATCACCCCCTGCACAGATTGCATGGACCAAGGAGCAGGAGATGCAGTCCTGTCTGGTGGACCAGAAATTGTGCTGTTCACAAAGGAAACCTTAAAATCTGCCCCAGGCACCCTTTTCCTGCTGACAGGAATGGTGTGGTGCAACAGCCCCCACACAGGTGAGCCACACTGCTTCCCCCTGCCGAGTGCCGATTAACACTGGAGTGGTGGAAATATCAAAATTGTTAACTACCTCACTGCTGATCCGAAAGCAGGATCCGCGGCTAATGGGCTCATCTGGCAGCCTCCAATTGCTCCTGCACCTCCCCACATGCCAGAAGCCTCAACGGTCTTTCAGCCAGCTGCCAAAGGAGCTTGCTTCCCCAACAGCCACCACAATGCAGCAACTCACAGGGCTGAAAGTGAAAGGCAATGTCAGACCCAATGCCCAGAATATATAAATAAGTGACAAGGGAGCCATTGTAGCACATGAGTTAGTCAACTTCAGATTAATTCATGAACCCCTCTCTTTTACAAACCAACCTGGATCTATGCAACATCCCTGGTTACTGAAAAAAAAAAAAGATAAGCCCAGGGACCATGCCCCAGACTATACAGATCCAGCTTTTCATGTATGGACGCTTTGCTACATGTGGGAATTATTTTATTTGCTAGTGTCATGTGTGGAGAGGAGCACAGCTCCAGCACAATGCAACACAGGCTTCAGAGCAGGAGGCTGAGGAGAATATTATGTCCATAGAAAGGCAAGCCTTGAGGAAAGCTGGACCTGAATTGCCAAGAACCGTCCAGGGCAATGCTCTAGCTCTAGGAAACAGGACACAAGCTCAGCTCATGGCCATAAACAGTCGATCATTTTCCAGCTTGTCTGAGCAACAGCATGTGCTTCAGCTGGTGTTATGGGGTGAGAGTCAGAGCAGATAGCTCTTTCCATCCTTTCCTGTGCTACCCCAGCAGCACACTGTCCAGCCACTGCACTGACTTTTGGAGAAGAAACCCCCCTAGAGCATCCCCCACTCCTCCTGCACCCACCATCATGCCTGGGGCTGCCATATCTGCATGTGATGTGAAGAGCTCACAACGCTACATGGCACCAGGCGGAGCAGCATGATGAGGGAGAGTGTTTGCATACGAACAGCAAAGGCAAATGCTGCTCTGGCTTGGTGTCAGCCTCCTGGCACCTATGGTAACCCTCTGCTCCTCAAGGACTGCGATTCTCCCTCCTGTGCCCCTCTGGTCCCCTTTGTGGTCCGGGGATCCTGTCTGCCCCAGGGGTTCCTCCCTGCCCTGCCACAGCATCTGCAGGTCCAGATTTTCAGTGGCACAAGGGCTAACTATAAACTATCATAAAGTGGACTGAACCACGCCAGAGCTGCAGTTCCCAGCAGTACTGGATTGCTCCCTCTTAGCACAGCATGAAGGAATTGAGGAAAGAGCTGGTGCAGAGCAAGGGAACAGGTCCCAGGGGCTCTGCCTGTTTTGGACAAGGGAGGGATGGAGCAACCAGGCAGGACAACTGCCTGCCTGGAGCTCCAGCCAGGACAAACAAGGAAGAGAGATAGATGGACCCAGCTCTAAGCAAAGGTGTGGTCTATGCACACCTGTAAGACCCCTCCTGCATTCAAAAAAAATGTTCAGGCCTTCCCAAAATTTTGTCATTGAAGGTGGTGTCTCCAAACAAGAACTGACAATTCTGGACAGGACTGCTTGTAGACTTAAAGGCCCAGTTTTCTGATCTATCAGTCTGATGATTTGCTGGGGTCACCTCCATCACAGCTACTGTGGTTGCACAAGGCACATTAGCAATGGGGCTGACAGTTCTGGTCCATCTCATGTTCATGAGGTCTTGTTGGATGGCTGTGCTTTGCCCACAAATCGTTGTGTCCATCCCCATCCCAGCATCTGAAGTGAGGGCTGTTCCCAACAACCCTTTAGCTCTTTCACTGTTGACAAATGAAGCTACAGAAGGAATCCACAACTGGAGGAAAGACACACAGGAATCCATGTGAATCACACCTCCCAAAACCAGGTATTATCTGAAAAGCAATTCTTCTAAGTGGCTGTTCGCATAGCTTCCATTGCTGACAATTAGCAAGTGCTGACCTTGCAGTCAGAAGAGAGGTGCTACAAGTCCTACTGAAATAATGATAGCAGAACAGCCATCCTAAAATGGACATCAGATCCCAAGGCACTATTTAATGAATAAATCTGGGTAAAATGTGGGCTGACTCCACATAGGTGCCCTGAAGCCTCCTGAAATTTGCATGATGCTCAAAGAAGCCGCCAAAGCCCAGTGCCAACCTGCCTGGTCAGATCGAATTTATCTAACTCATAGCAAGATCTAACACAATTAGAAACCCATTTAGACAGCCTCAGGACAGAGGTTGCCTAACCTCAGCCTATCAGAGCTCTGAGCCCATCAAGGATGTGCAATTTGTCTTTTCTTTGGTTGAAATGAAGACTGGAAAGGAAAATATGGAAATAAATCATCTGAAGGGTGACTCATAAAATCTAAAGGGGTCATAATCTTTATGGAATAATGTCTAAATTGGACTGACTGTGGTGTCCTGAAATGTCTATCACCTTCAAGCTGATAATACAGCCATTTTGTAGATAGTTGGTATAGAGTGAAAACTGCTCAGGACGCAGAAGGAGGTCTCATAATCACATTAAAACCATCTGAAGATCCCAGGGAGAAAAAGGTTCCAGGACTGGGAGTAACACTTGAATAAAGCCCTCGAGGAATCCAACAGCTGTACAGTTGGAAAATAATGCTGGGAAAATAATGAGCTAATCTGGCTCCCTGTTGCACCCAATGGAGCTGACAGATAGTACTGAAAGCTCTGGGGAGAGCAAGGGGTCCCAAGCCATAGACTCAGGACTCTAAAAAAAGAGATGTAACCAGGAATGCTTCGATGGAAGACTTTGCATGGAAAAAATGTCTATTTCTTGAAATCAGATCATTTTTCAAGTGAGTTTCTTGTTTCAAAGTTGGAGCAGAGGGGATATCTTTGCTAACAAGTAAAAATGAAAAAATGATGCTCTTGCAAAGGTAACCTTCACTTCAGAATTCAAGCCAAGTATTAATTATGACGCTAAATTCAAAAAGGTCAGTCAGAATCATGCCTTTAGAAATTATTCGGAAATATATATATATTCGGAAATATATATATATATATATTTATACATCTATATCCATTGATTGACTTGAGCCAAAATAGAAAAAAAAATTTGTCAGTTCCCACTGATTTGTTTTCAAATTGAAAATTTTCCTCTGATGGCAACCCTGTTTTCTAATTACCTCTATTTCCATAGGCAAAGGGCAGAAGCTTTTCCTGCTTGGTCAAGGAATTGTGTCTATTCCAGAAGCCTGTGCACCAACATGCTCTAGACATTGGCAGAGCCCTCACTTTAGTGGTCTGGAACCAACCTGCACCTAATGATGCATGATGATACTGGGTTCAAAAGCCTTCATTTGGAGAGACCAAACAGGTAGCACAAGGAATATTTGTAAGGCTTCTTAAGGCCGTTTATCTTGCCTGCACTGGTCTGGCATTACCACTCTTACTGGCACAGGACCCCTGGTATGGATGAGTTGAGGACAGCTTTCTTTTACCCTGTCCTCAAATCCTGGGTGAGCTATCAAGTCCTTGGGCCAGACCTTGCAGATTGTGGCTCAAGAAAAATTTCCTGAATATTAAAAAAGGTTCCTGAGCTCTCTTCTCTGGGCAAGAGACATCCTGATAGTCCCTAACAAATTGTGATCTACTTGAAATCCTTGGAAAAAACAACCCAAGCTCCTCCAGGCACTCCCAGGGCCTTGAATCACAACACCCTAAAAGTCTTGCCCAGCCTGAATAATAAAGAAGGGCTCTTCAACCATCTGAAATATGGATTTTGCTTTCTACTGGGCTTGAGTGCTTTTGATGAAGAAGCAGAAAGATTAACAGATTAGTGTAAGAGGAACATCAGACATCACATTAGCAAGACGTTTAGAGCACGATCTCTGTCCCCTCAGTCCCGAGCTCAGACAAGAAGTTGCCCCCACAGCAGGGGCAGATATCTGTTAGAGTCTCCCTGGCAGCAACTTTGCAGCTGCTCAAGAACATCAGGGAGTTTGGAGCATGTGAGAACCAGGCCACATGGGAGCTAAATAGCTCTAGGCTTTAAGATCGCTCGGGCCTTTAGAGATGTCTCTGAGGAGCTGAATCAGGGCACTCTGCTCCGACAACTTAGCTACGGAGCAGGATCAGTTTCAAGGGAGAGGTGGTGATTCACTGCCCTCTCAAAATGGTGGCTCAAAGACAGCTTTGATGAAACCTGCCAAGACGGGCGGCTGCCCAGCCCTGCCACATTTAGATAGTAAATCAGGAGGCGGGTATTTTGCAAGTGAAGAGGTGCTCAGAAGGATGTTTACTTCCCGGGGCAGGGGCATCTTTAGGGATCTTCAGGCAGGATCCACAAGGCATGGCCGTGAACGCCAAAATGGATGTAAATGATGAGATAACATACGAGCTTTCTCCTGCCCTCCTGGAAGGTCACTGCCACAAACCTACTCTCCCACCCACTCTTTCCTGTGAGCATCTGAAGGACTGAGGCAGTAAACAGCTTACACCACCAAGACATTGATGCAAAACAACTAGGAGACATTTTTAAGGGATCTTGAGGAGTTGTTTTCTTTCTGTTCCTTTTTCTGACCTCTTCTTCCTCTTGTGCTCTCAACCACAGGGTTGAGTCGGGAACCCCACTAGGAAAAGAAATCTATACTACTGGTGGGATATGGAAAGCAGGTCCTCAAGGGTGCAGACTGAGACCTCCAGAAAAGTCCAGAAAGTCAGAGAGAAGACAAGATCAACGGGGGACCTACTGGGGGGAGGCTGAGTGGGTCTGAGTCGCAGGTGACCTTGCCTCCCAGAGGTGAAACCACAACCAAGCTTCATCTAGGTTGGACTGATGGACGCTGCAACTAGCGTCAGAGGTGACGAGAAGAGGGAGACCAAGGTGCCAGAGGTGGCCTGTGCCTCTGCAGCAAGGCTCCTCCTCACCCATGTTCAATCCTTCTCTGCCTCAGCAGAGCAGACTGCGTGCTTCCTGGGGCACTGAAGGAGCAGGGGACTGCGGGAGGAGTCCCTTTTGGAGTAATCTCCATCGACCATCTTGGTTACTCCCAAGAACAGAGCTTGGGTTGTGTAAACGCAGCTTGGATGGACCGGCTTGCAGGGCAGTACGTAGGAGCACAGCTCTCCCATGAAGATGGGCTGTGCCTGGGGTTTCATGGGCAGGTGCTCTCACATGACAGGTATGCATGGGGATGGAGGGGGAGGAAGGTGCTTTGGGCTTGGCACAGGGCTCAGCTCCAGGGACAGCGTTCAAAAGAACATGCTGGCAAGGGAGAGATTTGGCAGGGTACTGCAGGGGCTGAATGTCCAAGACCCCACAAACCATAAAGGGGAGCTCCTGCTCTTTGCAACCCACCCCGGCACAGCCGCACACGAGTCAGCCCATGCACAGCTCTTGCACACAATTCATGCCGGGGGTCCCAGGTGGACACCAGCACCGGGGACACAAGTGCACAGCATCCACCTCTTCGCTGCTGCCCCACACCCTCCTAGGGCTGCCCTCCCCACCTTGAGCTGACACAGTTCCCAGGGACAGAGCCGCTCTGTGCCCCTCTGCTCCACGCATCCTTTAGCCCTCACTCTCCCTCGCAACACCCCGCCCCATCCTGCCCTACATAATGCACCCTCTCATTACCCCAGCCTCCTCTCCATCCCATCCCACAACATCCCAGCTCTGTCCTCACCCAGGAGCACCCCACCCTCTGCCCCCTTCAGCTGCATCCCACCCTCCACCCTTCACCCTACCCGTGGCCTCCTGGCTGCTCTCTGGAGGCCTGCTTTCTGGGCAGAGGGACCACAGAGTGCCCGGGGACACACCCCGTCGCAGCATTGGGTTTTGTCCCAGGATTTGGGTGACTGATTAAGCAGGCTGCAGAGCTGGGCCCCGCTCCAGGCTGGTCTGTGCGCGCAGGGGACAGCACTGCAGCTGAGAGCCTGGCCGAGCGGGCAGAGCAGTGCTGGGAATATCAATCAGACTGGGCGGCTGCCCACACAGCCAGTGCTTTCATTGCACAGAGGATCCACAGCTCGGCTGTCGGAGCCAGCCGGGGACTCAGCCCTGCGCTGCAGAGAGCTCAGCTTCCCTCTGTACCGGGGCCAGCAGACAGCCGGTCAGGACAGACTGATGGGGAGGGGAAAGTGACAGGGAAGGGGGAGGTCACTGCCTGAGCAGAGCAGGGGGAGAGAACAGGAGAGAGGAATGGAGAGGAGCAGATACAATTGTGAAAGAAAAGGCGGGTGGGGAGAAGAAGTCCCCCAGATCCAAGCTAGGGAAGCCTGTGTTCACCAGAGACCAATGCTGGCTCCAAGGGCATCAGGCAGGGGAGAGCCTGGGGGTCTGAGAAGTGAGAAGACGAGGAGGGCAGGGAGGAATGAGCAGCATCTGGCTCAGCAGGGTGGGAAGAGGGGAACTGGCCAGAGCTGCAAGGCGCCCAGGCAGCCCAGCCCGATGTGAGGAGCACCAGGCACGTAGCACAGGCTGGGCGAGCCTTCAAGGGAGCAAAGGACAAGGTCCCAAGCGCTGGTGGGGCCAGGGACTGTCGGGCAGGAGAGACCTCATGCTCTCCTCGATGCAATAGGGACATAAAGTGCCACTGCCTCCTTGCAGACATGTTGCTTACAGAGGAGTCATCACCCGCCCGAGGCTGCACACTACGTACACCCCCCTGCCACCGCTCCACACAGTACAGCTTGCACATAACCCTGTGCCACCTCTCCCTGTGGAACTGGCTGTGTACCCCGCCGTGCCTCCTCCTGCTGCAGTACAGGCTGTCCACACCCCACTGCCACCTCCTCCAGGGACAGGGGTGGTACCTCTCACTGTGCCACCTCCTCCTGGAGGAGACACAAGCTGCACCCCCTGGCATCACCTACCCCTGCCACACAGCCTGTGCATGTGCCTCCACCACCCCCTGCCACAGAGACGGTGCACACCTCCGTGCCACCCCTCCATGGGGTACAGGAGGTGACCGCTGTCACCTCCCACACATGGAGCGCAGGCCGAGTACACCCTGCTGTCACCTCTCCCTGCAGCACAGCCTGCACACATCCATGCTGTCTCTGGCTGTACAGGCCAGGCTGTACCACGGGGCTGCTCATCTCCTGTGGCTGAAGCTCTTCATTTTGAGGTCCCAAATGCCCCACAGTGCTCTCCCAGGCACAGGCACCCCTCTCTGCCATAAACCAAAGTCCCCCAGCACAGACCTGCCAGGAGCCACTGCACATTCCTGCCTTGCTCGTGGGGCTCTCGGCATCCTCACCAACTCCCCAGAAGCCAGCACGGTGTACAACCCACTCCTCGCCCCCTCTTGTGCTCCCCCAGCTCCCACAAGCACCCCATTGATGTTCACAAGCCACTGTGCAGTCATAGTTGTTTTGCAGAGCCCAGCCACTCTTCCCAGCACAGCTAGGGCTCAGCCCCCACACTGCAGCCCCTGGGACCTCACCGACACACTCCTTCATTTGGTCTCTGCACACCAGAGCCAAATGTGAACCAAGTCCCAATTGATCCCGGGAGCAGGAGCTGATTTGCAGTGCCTGGGAACCATTCCCAGCACAGTGTCTTTCTGAAACTGGGTAAAAACAGGGCAGGTCCCCCATGAACCCTCAGCTCCATCTGCAGCTTGTTGCTGGATCCATTTATCAGCTCATTCCACGTGAACGACCTTGAGAAAATCCACTGATCCAGGACAGTAGGAAACTTTCCCAGACATCTGCCAGCACCTAAACCTGCAATTTATGGAGACTCTAAGCTAAATTCTAAAACAAGACAATTTCATTTCTGTCCATTACAGTTACAATATTCCTCTTATCCCCCCCTGCAGAAAGTAATTAATACTGTACTGTGCTCCTGAGCCTGCAGGCAGGTGCAGGCACTTCTGCTGAGCTCACAGTAGCACGCTGAAGTTAACACCACTCCAGCTAGCTTCTCAGATAGTGAGGGGCTGTAAGGACCCAAGGCAGTCTTGGGTTTGTGCAGCCAGGAAAGAATGTAGCATAGCCTCCCCCGGTATAAAAAAGCCCCGAAGGATGGAGCCTGGGAGACGGGCAGAAGAAAGAGACGCTCCCCACGCCAGCATCTAAGAGGTTGCGTTCTCACCCTGGGTTCATCAAAGAACTGCCGAGGACAAGGAAGGAAGGGAAACCTCTCTCAGAAAGTTCCCAAAGGGAAGCAGATAGCAATGCTGGAGCCAAGCCCCCAGACTGCCCTGCCCAGCCCTGCAGGGGCTAGTTATTTAGGTGGTTGCTGGTGTCTCCTTTCCTCCTCTGCAGCCATTGCATCTCCCTGCAGGTCCCAGCCCTGCCTGCCTAGGAGGCCCAGACACTTCCTGGACTGTTCAAGATAAAGCCTTATGCTGTTAGCAAAACAAACTAGGAGGCTGTGAGAGCCAAGGCTGGCACAGGGCTGAAACCACCGAAGCCAGAACCACTGGATTCCCTGGATGATCTAATGTCTCCCAGCACCACAGCTCCTCTTCTCCAGCAGCCTGGTGCAGCCGGTTGGAGCCCGTGGGGAAGAGGCAAAGCTGGTGTGACAGGCGCAGGGATGTCTGCCCCAGTTTGAAAGAAAAACCATGAGAAAGAGGAAGGGGTGGCCAGGGATGGCATCCCTGAGATGTGATATTTGGCTGGAGGGAGCGGAGTGTAGGATGGCCCCATCCAGGGGAGTGCTGCGCTGCTCCTGCCTACCAGGATCCATCCTCTCTCCAGCCCACGGGAGACGAGCCTGAGCAAGCCCCATGGCAGCAGCATCACCCCCAACCTGTCCGCCAGGAGAGGCAGAGCCATCTTTATGGGGACTGACTCCTGACCGCATCACCCTCCCGCAGCCCCGCCACTAGCAGCAAGCCTGCCTGGGAGGACCTCTCCTTCGCTGCAAGGGTGCCCATTGCATCCCGGGGTGGGGGGAGCACCTTGCTTTAGGTGCTTCCCCCCGGCGCTGCTGACACACTGAGGCTCCATCTGCAACCGCATGCGTCCTCATTCCAGCACTGCGGCGGGTGAGAGGCAGGCATCTTCCAGCCCTCACCAGCAGGATTTGGGTCATGCTAGCCAGGCACCGCGTGGCAGGGATCTGTTCCTCCATGCACTGGCTTTGGGACATAGGTGGGTCTCAAAATGACATGGGGATGAACCAGGAAAAGCTATGCAGGGGGATGTTGGGGTGGAATAAAGTTGAGCTGGCTGGTCCATGGCTCAGACTGCCTCCATGTCCACACATGTACATGCGTGTGTGTATGTACATGCATGTGTTGTGAACCATGTCCTGAAGGAAGCTGTCTCCTTAGAGGGCCAGGAAGTGACTGGAGATGGGAGATGTCAGTCTGGGGAGGGGGGGTCAGTACCACGAGGCCTCTGGACTGGCCATGCTGGGGCACGGTGGAGGGCTTGTGGAGATGGCTGGCCCACATGAACATCACTTCTGGGTGCTGCAGGGCCTGGGTGCTCTGGTGACCAAGGACATGGAAAATATGCCTGGGAAATTTCTGGGAGCAAGAGAATCTTCAGGGGCAGCAGGGAAAATAAGGCACAACCGGTCAAAAATAGAAAACTTTATTGAAGTCAAATCCAACAGGGCAGCTGAGCTCAGCCCCATGGCAGGAGCCCAGCCTGCCACTCACCGGGATACAAAGAAGGGAGCAGGGGTCTCCATAGGGCACAGAAGGTACAGCACAGTGGCGGAGTGGGTGGTCCTCACCCATGGGGCCCCAGGAAGAAGGCAAAGCCACAGGCACTCATCCCCTCTCTCCCTCCCTAGCTAGTTAAGGATAGACCCGACAGGCGCCAAAGCAGAAATGTGATGCAAGCTAACTGGCCAGACAGCCCGAGGAAAAAGGGTCCTGCAAGCTCCGGGCTCATCCCATGACCTCCTGGGACAGCTCCAAGCTCCAGTGCATCCCAGCAAGCGGCACTTCCCAGTCTGCAGCCAAGACCTACCTCCACCCTGCCCCGCACACAGCAGAAACCCCCAGCTAGACCAAGAGCAGTGACCTGACTGCAGCACGCAGCAGAGACCCCAGTGCCCCGCTCCTCCAGCCCTGAGCACGAGACCCAGCCCCAGCCCTGGCACGTGGCCGGACCCATGCCACCTGGAGGAAGTGCCCTGGCCGCTGGGATCCGCTCTCCTCCTCCACGGTGGCTGCAGCACGGCTCCCACAGAGCCGTAGCTCCGGGCCCGATGCTCACGCTAAGGGAAGCCCGGTTTTCACCACGCCGGTTATGGCAGAGGGCCCAAGCCTGAGGGAAGCCAGAGCCTGAGCCTGGGAAAAAGGCAGAGCTTTGCTCCTCCACCCAGCCCCACCTGCCTGGGCAGCCACAGCGGGTGCAAAACTCCCTTTCGGGCAGCTTTGCGCAGGGATGGTGAAAGGTTCAGCCACACCAGCAGAGCCAGGCTGGCAACAGCAAGGCTAGTGCTTTTGATGCTGCTCCCTGGACAGGGGCAGGGCTGGAAACTGGCTGCCCAGAGCTGTGGCAGAAGCAGGACCAGTTGCTCCTCCCCACGAGTCAGCCCAAGCAGAGGGATGGATGGGAGCGTGGGCATTGCCCTCCTTGGTGCTCTTAGAGCCTGTCCCCAAAGGGGACCTGGGCAGGTGGGACTGCCTCCCCAGAGTTCTACATGCAGAGGCACACGCATGCAGCACCCTTTGCATCACTGTCACCCAGGCAGCGCCGCCAGGACCCAGCCCCAGGCGCTCTGACAAGGGCTCCAACGATTCTTGGCCTCCCCCCCACCACCATCCCCATCCCCTCCCCACGACCAGGCTCCATGGCTCGGCTCCGGGGTAGTCCTCTGCCAGCCCCCCAGGCCACACATGCAGGGCTGGGGGCCAGTCCACGCTCACTCCCACACCTCTGTCCAGATGGCTCCCCGGTGCAGGGAGGGGGCCGCTGCCGGCCTCAGGATGAGCTCTCCTACCTGCTTGTTGGTGTATTTCTGGGGATTGGTGCGGTAGCTGTAGTCCGAGTACTGCTCGGAGCCCGTCGAGTTGTTGTCCCCAGTGCCAACAAAGGTGTTGGTGGCCGGCAGGTCCTGCACCACTTGGTGCTTCTTGGAGGCAGAGGGCGACTGAGGCTGCAGCTGGATGGAGGGCAGTGGCGAGTTGGAGCGGTAGTGGCGACCCAGATCCGGGCTGCCTGGCGGGTAGTTGAGGGGCAGGTGGATTCGGGGGCTGTCACTGACAGAGTCGTTCATGAGGTTGAACTTGAGTGATTTCTGCAGCCCCGTCTCCTCCTCATCCTCCGTGGGCTTAGGTGGCTTTGGGGACTTGCTCTTTTTCACCTTGCTCTTGCTCTTACCACTCTTGCTGGCCTGCTTGGGTGCGTACAGGTCCTTGGTCTCCTTCTTGCCGGCCTGGTAGCCACTCTTGGCCTCCCGCTGCCGGCAGTAGCGCACCAGGACAACCAGCACGATGACCAGGGTGACAGCCACGATGCCGGCAATGACTCCAAAGAGGATGTTGCTTCGCTGCTTGCTGCGCTCGTATTCTGGGTCTCCAGCGATGTCTATGTCAAGCGGTGTGTCCAGGCTGTGCCCCACCAGTGTGTCCAGCAGCGTGCGGTTGGCCAGAGTCTCATTGACGTAGAAGTGTACCAACGCTGTGCCGTGCCGCGAGGGCTTGCCCTTGTCATTGACGCGCACTACCAAGCGGTGCAGGCCATGGTGCTTCCGCAGGATCTCCTTCTCCAGGGTGATGTCTCCACTGTGCGGGGAGATTTGGAAGAGCTCAAAGGGGTTGCCTCCTGTGATGCTGTAGGTCAGCTCTGCATTGACGCCAGAGTCAATGTCCTCTGCCTTGACCTTGCTCACCTGCTGGCCAGGGCTGGTGTGGGGCAGGATGTGTTTGTAGGTGGCATTGGAGGGTGAAGTGATGAAGGGGGCATTATCATTCTCATCCAAGACATTGATGGTCACTCCCACGTAGGCAGACCTGGGAGGATCCCCACTGTCCACCGCCTTGAGTCGGAAAGTGTATGTGCTCTGCTGCTCCCTGTCAAAAGAGATGCTGGAGAGGATGGTGCCAGTGCCATTCTGGATGACAAAATCCCCATTGTCTTGCTCCACCGACAGCTGGATGCGGGCGTTTTCTCCTTTGTCAGCATCGATCACCGTCACCATGCCCACAGGGCTGAGGGGCGGCATGTTCTCCATTACTGAGAAGTTGTAGCCACTCAGCATGAACTTGGGGTCGTTGTCATTCCTGTCCATGACGTTGATGGCCACAGACGCTGTGCCCTTGAGGCTGGGGCTGCCCTTGTCTGCTGCCACCACCAAGAACTCGTAGCGCTCCCGCTGCTCTCGGTCCAGCACCGCCTTCACCCGGATCTCCCCGGAGTCAGGATCAATGGTGAATGAGCCCTTGGAGGAGGGGTCTGTCACCAGGGAGTAAACCAGCTTGGCGTTGGAGCCGCTGTCAGCATCGCTGGCGCTCACCTCCATCACCAGGTCATCAGGCTCATTGTTCTCGGGGAAGGCCACTTCGGTGAAGCTCTGGCTGAAGACGGGTGCGTTGTCATTCACGTCCACCACCTGCACCTTCAAAGAGTTGGTGCTGGAGAGGGGCGGGTTCCCCGAGTCCACCGCCACAATCTCAATCGTGTACTCCTTCACCGACTCATAGTCCAGTGGCGTGGTGGTCTGCAGGAAATATTTCTTCTTGCTGTCGCTCCCTGTTTCACTAGCCTGCCGTAGCTGGAATGGGACATCACCAGCCACCACGCAGGTCACCACAGCATTTTCGCCCTCATCTCGGTCAGACACCTGCACCAGAGCCACTGCTGTCTCTACTGGCACGTCCTCCGAGATGTTCGCCATGCCATCCTGGTGGGTCACGAGCCCAATGCCCCGTATCTCTATGGAGGGCGCGTTGTCATTCATGTCCTTGATGGTGACCACCACCTGGGTGCGGGCACTCTTGGGGTTGGCCCCCTTGTCTTTGGCCATGACAGAGAACTTGAGGATGTTGACATCCTCGCGGTCAATGGGCCCCTGCACAGTGATGAGCCCCGTGGTGCGGTCCAGGCGCAGCAGCCGGCGCACCATGTCCGAAGCTTGGTGGAAGGAGTAGTCTATTTCAGCATTGGCACCCTGGTCCGAGTCATTGGCTTTCACCTGTGGGATGGAGGGAGAAATAGTGAGCAGGAGGGCAAGGTGTCACGAGCCCCTCCACAAACCACCACACTGACCACCGCGGCCTCCTTTGGGGACGGCTGGTGGGGAAAAACCAGGATTTCCTCTTCTGGGGCCAAGGACTATGGGGCAAAGAGCCTGGGACTGGCAGAGTGGCTGGGAGCGGCCCTCCGGCACAGAGGCCTTTCCTTGCTCTTCCAGCAAAACCGGCTGGGCTGGTCGGCTGCGCTCCCCTCCCGGCCAGCTCCAGCATGCAGGGAATCCTCCGGGAACCCTCACTGCCACAACCCAGGGAGCAGTGTGGAGGGATGGCTCTGGCTGCACCCACTCCGCAAAACTGTCCCCGAATAGGGGCTCAAGGTGAGGATGAGGAGGGAGGCAAGGACGTGCAGAGCTGCAGCAACTCCATCCTGGCATTCAGGGATGCAGCCAAGCAGGGACTGGGACTGCCTAAGCTCTGCATGGCACCAGCCATCCCTGCCCGCCCATCAGAAGCTCTGCATTCACATAAACCTGCCTCTATGCCTATTATTTGCTTTCTAAAGAAGATGAGGTTTGTCTAACATTTGCCTCCCTAATCGGCTCTCCGAGCAGACTCTTCTCTGCACCATTTGCTGCTCCGCCGTTATCTTGCTCAGCAGATTTGGATGGAGAACGAAAGTTGTTAAATGTAAATTCCACCTTTTACCTCCACTCACAAAAAAGGCGGAAGTCATTTTCCCCCTGAAAGATAAAAGCTGAGCAATGGCACCAGTGGCGTCTCAGCCCATTCTCCTCCCAGCCGTGCAGCTCCCTTATCTGCTTCCAACTTCCATTCTCTTAACAGTGAAAAATGGATTCTTAAAAAATTCACATCAGAATTAGCAAGCACATGAGAGCTGGCTGCACTCTGCTTATTAAGATGTCAGCTGCAGATAAACTGATGTCGGCTACTATCATCTCAATGCCCCCTCCAAGCCAAATCCACCAAGATCCACCTCTCGGGCTCTCTGGGCCAGTTTGCACTGCTGCCTGAGACGGGGCAGACCCCCTGGCCCCTGCAGACAGCAAGGCACCCCCAGAGTCATGGGCAGCCCCCCCCAGATGGGCAGCAGGGATTCTGCCTGTCCCCCATCTCCTGTGCAAGCCTGAGTTTCCATGGAGTGGCCAAGGGAATGCAACTTATGAAAGGGTCTGTGTCTTGCCTGCGGGAAGCACTGAGACCAGTCTGGCATGAAGCCAGACTCCCCACGGACCTTGGGTCCCAGCCTTCCCCATAACCCAGAGCCTTGCTCTCACATACCCACCAGCCCTGCTGCTGCCCCTCAGTCGTGTCCTGCAGCCCCTGCTCTGGCTGCACCTTCCCACACATCCTTTCCAACCTCATTTTCGCAGATGTGACATCCCAGGGCCCCAGCTGACACTGTGGGCTCCTACAGCTTGCAACCCTTCTAGGCTCCCTCCTCCCTTGAGGAACCGTGGCAGCGAGCAGCCATATAAACGCTCCCCGGGTTGTCCCTGCTGCAGCCAGGCAGGAGGGGAGCTGGGGAGGAGAAGAAAGCCCCTGCACTCACCTGGAGGACAGAGTGCCCCACAGGGCTGTTTTCAGAGAGCTCCGCCTCGTACAGGGCCTTCTCGAACTTGGGCGCATTGTCGTTCATATCCAAGATAGTGATGCGAAGCAGGGCGCTGCTCGCCCGTGGTGGGTTGCCTCCATCCTGCACCTTGATGGTCAGATCGTAGGAGTCCCACTGCTCCCGGTCCAGGTTCCCCATGACAATCAGCTGTGGCTGCTTCTCATCCTGATCCTCCGCCACCTGCAGCCCAAAGAGCTCCTGCGCCTCTGGACCAGCCATCAGCTCGTAGGAGGCAACGCCGTTGGGGCCTGAGTCCCTGTCCATGGCCAGGGGGATAGGGAAGAGCGCCCCGATGTTGGTGTTTTCAGGGATGGAGAGAGTGAGAACAGGAGAGGCAAAGTTGGGGGTGTTGTCATTGATATCGAGCACCTCTATCTGCCCCTCAAGCAGGCGTGGGCTGCTGTTCAAGATCAGGTCAGTGATGGACACTTCAAACTCCAAGAAGCAGGGCTGTCCAGGCAGGAGGTGCTGGCACTCACGCAAGCTCTCCCGGTCAATGGAGGTCTCTGTGGTGTAGATGTCCCCAGTCTTGCCGTCCACACGTAGGTACGGGGCCCCCACTTCCAGCTTGTAGAGGTGCCCCACATCCGGGAAGCCATAGTCAGAGGCCAGGCTCCCTATGAGGGTGTTGGGGGGTTGTTCCTCCTGCACTTTGTAGACCACACGCGTCCCAGAGACCAGGGCAGGGAGCTGGAACAGGAGCCACAGGCCCAGGCAGGATGCCAGCAATTTCATCCTGTGCTGCAGAGGAGCTGGAAGCAGACACAGACACCAGAGGTTAGGCAGCCCCAGGCCCCCGGGACCACTCCACCCCAGCCCACTTCTGCGGAGTGTCCTTTTGGGTGCACCCCCTGTGCCACGCACATGATACCAAAGCAGCCCCCTGAAGGGAAGGGGCTTCTCACCTGGCAGAGCTGGCCCCAGCCATGATCTCCTGGCAGCCTCCGCAAGCAAGTGCCCGGGAGGACCGGTCCTGGCTTGCAAAGTTCCTGCAACGCCCTGCTTGAGTGAGCAACCCAGTCACTGAAACCTCAGCCCTGGCTTCCTGTCACTTGCAGGAAGCCACTCCTGCCACTGTCCACCCTCTTCATCACCACGCAAACTGTAATTAGACCCAACGAGGCACACTAACAGGGTGGACTGCACGCAGCCTGCTGCCAGCAACCTGATGGGGGCCGGCCAGGCTCAGAGACAGCTTCTCACCACAGAAACATAGGAGCATTGTGTGCCACGCACTGCAGGGGCACTGCCTGCCACGCACAGTGGGGACACAGAGGCACTGCACGCATCTGCCAGCCCTGCAAAAACAGGAGCACCAAAAGGGGGGCAGGGGCTCTGCCTGCTCTGCAGGGATGCAGGGCTGCCACCCATCCAGCACTGCAGGGACAAGCGGCACTGCAGGGATGCAGGGCTGCCACCCATCCAGCACTGCAGGGACACGGGGCAATGCAGGGATGCAGGGCTGCCACCCACCCGGCACTGCAGTGACACGGGGCACTGCCAGGATACAGAGCTACCTCCCATCCATCACTGCAGGGACACAGGGCACTGCCACGGCAGGGACAGAGCAGCACTGCCCTCCCTGCACTGCCGACACAGCAGCAGTGCCCACACAGCAGCACTGCCAGCCTCGCACTGCGAGATACGAAGGCACCACCCATCCGGCAGGAGCCAGGGATGCAGGAGCCCTGTGCATCATCCATCCTGCACTGCATGTGGGGCACTGCCATCCATCTGCACCCCTCACAGAAAGAGGGTCACTGCCCACCCCTGTATTAGAGGGATACAGACTCACTGCCCATCCTGCACTGCAGGGCAGACAAACCCCACAGGGCAGACCGCGTGCCTTCCCGCAGAGCAGCAGCACTGCACAGCCCCAGCACACTGCAATGGTAGGCACAGCATCTCCCCTCTGCTGCACAGTCACTAGGCAACCCCACACCCTGCGCCAGCAAATACTGTTCCCTTCACTCACTGCAGACACACTGTTCCTTCTCATTCCCTCCCACTCCAGACTGGGACACTGCACGCACGCAGTGGGTACCCACCCTGCCCCACAGGGACAGCCCTGCGCTGCCCACCGAGTGCCAATGTCCACCCCACCCGCTGCAGAGGCAGTGACAGAAGTACTGCCCCTCTGCATTGCAGAGACACACACTGCACACGCTGCACCGCAGGCACCCAGCCACTGGAAACCTCCTCCCAGTATGCACACACTGCAGAGGCAGTGCCAGGCGCACCTCCAGCCCTATAGAGACCGTCCCCTTCTGCACCAAGCTGCTTGCCCTGTCACCAAGCCTCTGCCTAATGCTGTGCCTTGCCACCAGCTTTCCCGTCCTCTGCTTTCTGTTCTGGGAACACACCTTCCTCCAGGGTCCAGGTGTATGCACGCAGCTTCTGCTGAGCTGTGAGCACGAAGGTGTGCAGATCAGTTCACTGGCACCCAGAAAGCCCAGTGGTTAGATGCCCTAAAATCAACAGGCACAAGCATCTGCTATGGCCGCACAGCAGCAACCCTCTCTTGCCACTCCCATCGCTCACTCTCTCCATACTCTGCACCCAGCCTGTGGGATGGGTGAGCATTCATCCACCATCTCCCCTCCATGGTCCCACATAGCAAGTGCCTAATTCCTGGTTACCCCAGCATCATACAGATCCTCAACAAGTGGAGCATCCTGCACTGTCCACCCTGGTACTTCCTGCAGGCCAGCAGCTCTCAGTCCCTCCACCCCTCCACTTCCCCATGGACACGGAAGAGAGGAGTTCTCCCTCCACAGGTGAAAATACATCTCTGTTTCTGGAGATGAAACTATGATCCTGAAGCCTAGCTTGACTCTGCTCCCTTGTCCTGTAAGCATCCCTCATGCAAAGAAGAGGTATTTCCACCTTGCTGAGGGCATGCATAACTGTCCAGACCAGTGCTGTGTGCAGATACCTCTGAGATGTATGTCCCCAGGAGGAAGGGAAGAGGCAAACTAGCCTTCTTCCATCCCTGCACATGGCCGAGGATGGAGGAGGTAAGAAGCTGAGCAGAAACACAACGCATCTCTGCATCAATACAGGCAAAACCCAACAAGGCATGTACACATACACATGTGTGTCTGTACTGAGTGTGCATGTATCCGTGTGTGCACTATGAGCATCTGAGTGTATGTGCACCTGCCCAGAGCATTACTGTGTGTCTGTAGGAAAAAGTGTACATGTGCACACATGCGCACTAGCAGGTTGTGCAGGCGTGCCACACGCGTGCACACACTGCGAGGAGCACATCCGTGCCTGCACCGGGAGAGCCTGTGCACCAGACACGAGTTTGCATTCCTGCACTGAGCTCATGTGTGTGCGCACAGAGCAACGCATGTGCCTGCATGGGGGGAGCACATGTACCTGCCCCTGTTGCCACTGGGTGTGCATTTGTGTGATGTCACCCCATGCAGGTGTACTTGCACTGTGTGCATGTGGACGCACGGGCTGGGTCACGCACGGATCTGCCTGCAGCATGCATGTGCACTCGCAGTGGACCCCACACACATGTCCACCTGCCTTCATGGGGTGTCCAAACCTGCACTGAGCCTCATCACCCCATTGCCCTGTGCTTCCTTTGGAAATGGCTGTGCAGCAAGGATGGGGAGAAGGGGAAGATGGGCAGCTCGGGCTGCTAGGAAGGTGCTCCTGGAGGATGCCCCGGCCAGGAGAGGCACTCATGCCCACCACTGGACTGTTTGCACAAGCCTGTTTGCACTAGGCTGGGCCGCGACTGCCGATGACGTAGCGCCGTCCTGACTAAGCCTTGATGTGTGGTGGAAGATCACAGGTAGAGGTGAAAGTCCCAACACGGGGCAATGCCTCGCATGGGCCTGACTGAGCTGGGAGGGAGGACCGCAAGAGCTGGAAACGCCAGGAGCCCTGTGCCAGCCTGGAGGAGGGAGTCACCCAAGGGTGCCCAGCACCCATGCTTTCTGCTCTGAAAAAGGGGCTGGAGCCTGAACCCATGCCCCATTCCCACAGGTGAAGGAAACCTCCAAAGCAGGGATGCTGGAGGATGAGAGGGACTGGGAACCCAAGTGGAACCATCACCCCACAAGTGACTGCTGGCAGGCGTGAGGGGCCCTGGGTTCACCAGGGTAAGGAATCCTGCTTGGCACCTAGGGGTGTGAATGACACAGCGCAGACATGAGAGCCCAGAGCTGGGCGTGAGGAGGAGGAGGAGGAGGAAGCCTCCACCACCAGGGAAAAGCACGTCTGTGCAGGAGACAGAGGCTTCCCAGGGGCCAGTCCAAGGTATTGGGCTACTTTCCCATGGGATCTAAGGACCATCCCACACTTTCTTCTCCAGTGCCAGGCACCTTTTTCCGACCTGCTGGCAGAGCACAGAGCACTTAAAAATAAAAACCCCTCCCAAAACAAGTATTCCTCCACACAAGCAATTCTCCCTACGGGGAGAGTGTGAGAGAGACTGAACCACATGAGAGAGGCGTTAGTCACGCTGCTTAATGCATGACTGGGAAGTTCTCGGAGGACAGTGGCATGCAAAATTCTACAGAATTCAGCCATCCACCCCCCAAAAAAACAAGCCCTAATGAGAGAGAGGTTATAAAGCGCCAAGAATTTAAGAAACTGTTTGAACAAGACTGTGCTCCCTGTGATTCCCACAGCCCCTTGGCCCCGTTCCACAGAAGGCAGCACCGCTCCAGGAACGGGCACCAAAGTCCACCCTCTTATTGCTCCCAACGGCTGATTGTGTGGCTCGGAGCCATGCTTACAAGTCTATCCAAACCCTGCACTGAGTACACAAGTACTAATCCCCCCCCACCCCCCTCAAGCTCTGCTCTGATGCTCGGAGCTGGAGCAACATCCGAGCAAATGCTAATCACAGCTCCACCGGCTCCACTCCGCGCGAGAGGCTGAGATCAAGGACCATATTGTCCAAAAAACGGCCGCTGATGTTCAGTCCTGCATCAAAGGCATGGATGGGCTGAATCCTGGGCATTTTATGGCACGTCCCACGGTTTCCTTCGGCTCTGGCTGCCACTGCGGCTGCTCAACATTTATACAGGCTGGGCCCAAGCGCCCCGAGCCAGAGCACCCTGCGATGCGGAACTTGCTTGTGAACAGCTTTACCCCAAAATCATCTCTTAGGATCTGCACAGTGATGAAAAGAGGGCGAAGCCCCTAGCCCTCCCTCCTCCTGCCTCGTTCTCCACCTCCTTTCCAACTCTGGCAGCCAGCGAGGAAGAGACCTGTCAGAGCCTCGGTAGGGCGGCAGCCCCCACCCTCCTACCCCGCAGGTCCCCCACAGCCCCCCCTGGATCCTGAGGGCTCCTGTCCCTCCCTGCCACCGTCGCGCTCGCCATCCCGGCCTGGAGGGGAGTTCTGGGGGAAGGCAAAAATGTCGCGGGCCTGAAACACCCCGGCAGGGCCGCAGGGAGCCGGCAGCAGTGAAAGCGGCTCTTCTCCAAGACCGCAGTCCAGAGGGGCTGGGGAGACCTTGGGGAGGAGGGATAGGGGACCCCCTACCTCGCAGGGTGCTCGGGAGAGCCGCGGCTCCCGGCCCCCACCCGCCCCCGCCAGCTGGGAGGGAGGATGGAGGCCGGGCTCCGTTCCCCGGCCGCTGCGGCCGAGGCTCCCCAGCACCCAGCAGGGCTGCCCGGGCTGAGGCTCCCGCAGCCGGCAGCGCCCCGGCGGCACCGGCTCCGGGCACGAAGCGCCCCGCTCCGCCGCTCCCCGGCGAACCCCAGGGGATGAACCGGGCGCCTCCTGCCAGCCCCGCACACACACACTGCACACACACACACATACACGCACACACGCAAACACCCGCGGAAAACACACGGGAGCCGTTCTCTCGGCACCGGCTTCACACTCAGCCTCGCGTACAGGCAAGGAAACAGGGATTTTTCTAAGGCGCAGGCACGCACGCCCCACTGACACGCTCACTCGCACACACACCCCTCTGTAACACACACCAACACACACCCCGCTCCCCGCACACACACGCAGCCCGCTCCTCGACACGCACACCACTCCTGTAACCCACACCCCAGTGGCACACGCACAGGCACCCCGCCACAGACACAGGCGTGCACACCTGCCAGACCCCTTCGCCCCGCTCCTCGCGCACGCACACACACACACACACACACAAACACGCACACGCACAGCCCCGCTCCCAGCACCCAGCGCTGGGCGAGCCGCGCTCACACTCCGGGCGCACACACCCGGGGGTGGATGGGGGACACCCACCCAGAACCACCCCCGACGGGAAAAAAACCACGCGCTCACCCCGACACAGCCGCACACCCACAGCCACCCCACGCCACCCACCCTGCCCGGGCCGGGGCTGGCCCCGCTCCGTGCCGCACAACAAGTGGCAGCGTCGGGCGGGACCGGTAACCGGGAGCCGCCCGCCGCCGCTGCCCGCGGAGCCCCGTGCCCCAGTGCCGCCGCCCGCGCACCCCGGCGCGGAGAGGCGCGGAGGGGAGCGGGATGCTCGCCAGCGCCGCTCCCGCCGCCGCCCGGCCCCGCGCTCCCACACAGCGGCGGGCTCCCGCCCGGGGCATCCCGCACCGCTCCGCGGCTCTCCGAGGCCGCGGGTGGGGGCTCCCGGCCCTGCCGCAGCTCTTACTTGGATGCGGACGGCGCCGCGCTCCGTGCCGGCCCCTTGCGCGCTGATCCAGCGGCGTCTGCATCGCCTCCTCCCCGCCGGGACCGGGCTCCCCCCACCCCCCCGGCTCCTCTCGATCGTTATCCACGGATGAAAACCAAATTAAAAAAAAAAAGAAAAAAGAAAAAAGGGGGGGCAAAAAAAAATCTCCCGTGGGAACCGCCCCCCTCTCCCAGGCCGGGGCTGCGGCTCCTCCGGCAGAACGGCGGCGGCAGGGCTGGCGGCAGCCCCGGTGGGCAGCTCCGTCCGTGCCCGCCTCCGTCCCTCGGTGTGTGTGAGGATGTGCAAGGGAAGCGCAGCGCAGGCACGGCCCCTTCCCCCCCCCCGTCCCCGCTGCCTCCGCCTCTCGCCGCCACCACGGGGAGGTGGAGCTCCGGCTCCTTATCAGATCCCGAGCCCAGCTGGGCCGGGACGAGCGGGCATCGGCTGCCGGGCAGAGCCGCCCGCCCGTCGCACCGCGCACCGCCCGGCTCCGGGCTGCAGGCACCGCGCCAAGCCCCGTGGCGGTGGAGAAGGGGGGGGCCCCGCAGCCCCCCGGGACCCCCTCACCGCGGGAACCCATCCACTCCTCGCCCGCACACGTGTGGGACGGGTCTCCCCTTTCGCTCCCCCCCCCCCGGTGCTCTTATTTATTTATTTTTCCACCTGGCGCTTCACCCCCCGGCAGCCCCGCTGCATGCGGAAAGGGGGCCCGGCTGGCAGTGCACCCCGCTGTGCTAAGGGGAGGGCCCCTCTGTGGGAGCGAGCCCAACCGGGGGGCTGTGCCCACCCCTCCTCGGATCCTCCCAACCGAGCAGGGCTCCTGGCAGGCTGTAAGCAATGGCTCCTGCAGCCCTGCCGGGGTGAGGTAGTGAGGCCTGGAAAAGCAACTGTCCCCTCCCGTCACACCTCGGTGAATCATGCTTTTATTGCAGGGTGTCAGGACTTGGGAGCAGAGAGCACCTGCGAGCTCCAAAAGCACCTGCAAGCTCCTGGCTGCCCTTGCAATGCCTTCGCAAGCTGTGCTACCTCATCTGGGTCCTCACTTGCCTGCTGGCCCCCGTGGGACCTCAGATGTGCGAGTGCAAGTCCCTGGGGGACTGGAGACAGTGTGCTCCAGGGATGCCCCTTCCCTCGATGCCTCCACTGGCCTCTGTGTTCCTGCGAGGAGAGCCAGTGCTCCCTGCCAGCGGGCTGGATCTGCAGCCTGGCCCTGCCAAAGGCCTCAGCACTCTCAGATAGGGATGCTGGGGTAGCTCTCTGCACCCTGCAAGGACTGGGCACCCCACGGGGCTGCAGGGCCCCTCACCAGGTAGCACTTGTCTTCTCAGCCACTTGCAGTGCAGATTTCTCGCCAGGATGCTGGAAAGTCCTTTCTGCTTCGCCGCAGCGTGAGGATCGGAGCATTGCTTCCCGCTGAGCTACGCCAACCTGTTGCGCAGCTCCCTTCGCTGCACACATGCTCAGCTCGGCTGCGATGACTGCACCATCTAGAGGCTGTGCCGGCCTGCTCGGAGGAGCCCTGGCTCCAGCTCAGCCCAAATCACCCTGCTTTTCCCCCGCAACAAGGGAGCTCAGCCCCTGGCAGGGCTTCTTCCTGCTGGGCAGGAGAAAGGGGCTGGAGAGTCATCCCCTCTGGGTGGAAAACCCTGCTCTCCTCCAAGACTTTCCTGTAGCAGCACCATCTCTTCTCCTGCAGAGATGTCAGCTTCTCCGCATCAGTGTGTTGGGTTTTTTTCTTGGTGTCAATTCTCATGAAGCCAATTTAGCAGAAGATGTGAAGTGAGAACCCAAGGAAAGCCAAAGCCCACCGTGGAAGGGCAGGGAAAGGAGCTGTGGGGTTTGTCAGGGTTTACCCTGCTGATACAGCGTAAGCCGGGGATCTGGACAGAGAGAGGGAATTAAACTCTCTGGAGACAATGTGAGATTTAATTTGTCAGTCACTGGCAGTCCTCCTTGGAGGGCTGGAGAGCTGTAGCAAAGTGAAGAACTGAGGAAGTGACCCTGTGGTTCCAAGGTTGTCTGTGGAACAGTGAAGGCAAACTTACGAGATCACTGGTGATCAAAGATTTCCATTTCGCAAGAGGCACAGGTAGTCGATAGGCAGGCTGCGCAGGGAGCAGCCTGGGAAGACCTGCATGCACACAGTTTACTAGATGACGCCTATTTGTAGGGGACCGGTGCCTGCCATCTGCAGCCTCTGTTCAGGCATGTTTCTGAGAGGCAGGTCCAGGCTCTAAGAGTGTGGGGGAAAAAGTGTCCCAGCCTCAGGAGCCACCTCTCTGCAGCCCAGAGGAGCTGCCTGGCAAAGCCCTCACAAAGCCCAGACAGTGCCAGCAGCACCTGATGGCCAGGGGAGCTGGCGGGACGCCGTGTCCAGGTCACTGGAGGCCTGGCATCCCAGGGGTGATTTGTCTCTACCTTCCTCCTCTGCCCGCTGCCTTTGAAAGCAGCCAGGCTCCTCCCAGAGTGTTCCTTGCCCTCTGACAGCAAGGAAAGCCTGATACTGACATTGCCATTCCCTGTCCTCCCTTTGCTTGGGCATTATACTATGAGTCACCAGACCTATACCATTCCCGACCAGTCTGGGAATTGTCTTTGCCATTTTCCAGAAAGCAGGGCCAGTCTAAGCAATGGGAAACCATCAAACTGCAGGTTTGGCTGCGGAGTTAGTTCATGAGACCCTCCAGATACTTCCCACCCACCTGCCCTGTGCTGGCAGTGCCACTGACCCTGGAGATGCTGCTGGAGGTACTGGCTTGCCCCATGCAGCCCATACCCCATGCCGGGATGCTCTGGCATCACACAGAGACAGCTGCTTCATCATGCCGGTGGGGCCTTGTCAGAAGAACAAAGCCTGTGAGGGAAGAGCATCCAGCTAAATCTCTGGGAAAGCAAGAAGAAAGGGAAACACGGAGAGCAAATGAACCTTACAAGAGAATAAATACCCCCTCCCTAACACACACACGCAGCAACCTGGCTGCCGTCTGCTGCAAGGAGTTCAAAGGCTCTTCTATTCTCTCTCTCATCAGCTCTGGGCTCCACAGGAGAAGCAGCAGCACAGATTTGGGCAGCAAATGCTAATAACACAGATGTTCTGACAATTCGCTTGTTTCTACAATTAAAAACAAAAAGATCCTCAAACCCAAATGCAAGGAAATGAGCACATTAAAGAACTTCTCCACATGCCTACTGTGTAATGAAGGGCTGCAGGTTTGCGGGGGAAGGGGCTGGGCGGTTTCAGCCCAATCCGGAGTGTAAACAGGGTGCTGGGGGAGAGGCGCATCCCTCGGACCGTGCCACACTGGCAAGTGCAGCCGGGAGATGTGCTGGCCACGGGATGCAGGCAGCCAACTCCCATGCTGGGATCGATGGAGGGGCTGAACGGCTCGGATGGTTGCTGCCTGTCTTGCCTGTGGGACACTTGCTGCCAAATTATTGGGAGATTGTTTTTATTACTGTTTTAACTCTTTTTTTAACCTTGTTTTTCTCTCAGCTGCACTTTCACTCACTCATTAATTTTGGTATTTTTCTCACGGTATATAACCCCTGTCATGGCTGCCATGGCAACAGGAGGGAATGTGCTCAGCGCTAAAATATCCTCTCAAAAATAACAAAAATAAGACAACAGAAGCAGCTTCTGTGGGCTGCTGCAAATGCAGATCTGGCCCGGCTTTGTGGTGACGGAGGATGAAAGATCCTGCAAGCCGGGGAAGCCCCTGAGCTCTGGTCCTCCCACGGCGCTCAGCCCATCTTGCATCTCAGGGCCGCACAGGCTCCACCATTGCCATGCTGGAAGCTACTCCTGGGATGGACCCTTGGGGCTGAACATCACGGACCTCCTTGTCCAGCCTTGAAAGCTCATCCCCTTCCTCAGGGACCACTGTCCCCAAAATATCCCTGCAAATGAGGAGGAAACATGGGTATAAGCTAGGAGAAAGGGGTGAGGATATTGCTCAGGGGGTTTTGCTGGTCTCCAGTGGGTTTTCAGTCCATATGTGGATCCTTGGGTTGAGGAATAAATGGTGATGTGAGGTCCCCAGAACTGGGAGCTGCAGCCAGCTTGGTGGAATGGATGTTGGGGCTTGTCACACAAACCTGTTGTCTTTTTCTGACAGGATTACCGGTCTGGTTGAGAAAGGCAATTGTGTTGATATAGTACACTCGTATTTCTCCAAGGCATTTGACTTACTTCCACCTGACATTTTGATTAAAACTTGTATTATAAGGAATTAACAGGGCACATATTAGATGGATTAAAAATGCTTCCTTGGCAGATCTCAGAGGTAGTTGCTAATGGGTAGATATCAGTAAGTAGCACTATTTCTACCTACCTCCCCCCCAGGGACCCGTTCTTTGTCCACTGCTATTAAATATTTTTATCAATGATGTAGATGAAGATATGAAATCTTTGCTGGTAAAGCTTGAAAATGACACCGAGAGTGATGAGACAGAATGGAACGAGGATGGTTTCATGCTGAATCACCTGGTTAAATGGTCAGGGTGCATTTGAATACAGATAAACACAGGAATATATCTGGAAATGAAGCTTGCATGTTAAGCCTGCAGGCTAGATCTTGGAAAGTAATGACTCTAGGCATGCCTATACAGGGTGGAGATACGAACACTGGCTTTTAACCAGCAACCACGGGAGCTCATTTGAAGCCCTACCAGGAGTATCTGCCTCATCCAGCAATGCAAATTTGTCCGTGGAAGAGGAATTAGGGATCAGCGTGAACAGGTACCCCAAAATGAACTTGGTGTGCCCTGCTGTGGGTGTCTGAAAGGGGAGCACTAGTAAATATTTCACTGCTGGAGCACTGCGTCTGGCACCCACACTCGGGGGAAGGCAGGGAAATACCAGGAGAGCTTGAAGGAGCACTGCAGACCTGACCACAGGCTGGAAAGCCAAACCTAATGATGTGATGCTTGTTAAAAAAGATGTTGTCAGGTGATCTGAGGACCTGGCCTATGTCCTCCAATGTGGAAAAGATAGTGGGGAACCGTTAAATCCCACAGAAAGGTGTAACAAGAGCAGGGCTGGAGCTAAAGAGAGGCAGATTCAGCCTTGAATTGAAAGCCAGTGTCCTAGTGGTGAAAGCATTTGAAGGTTGGAAGAGCTTTTCTCAGGGAGATGACGGGCTCACAGCATTGCTCAAGCTTTTGTAAAGAGATTAGATCTCTTTTTTCGAAAGAAACCATTTAATCCAGCTTCTGGGAGAACTCTGAGGCTGACGTGCAAATGGGCTGGGGTGAGTGACCTCCCCTGGCCTCGCAGGGCCCAATCCACTTCATCCGTTCCCTTCACAGGCTGTTAGGAACAGATTGTCTGCAGTGCCCTGCAATTATTCAAGCAATGATTAATCAATCTCTTGCTTCAGGGTCCAGGCCGACTTCTGCAGAGAACAGGAAGGTTTCTCCAATCTCCACCTATCTTCTGCGGCACCAGAGATTTCTTCAAGTAGAAACAGCAGAGCACCAAAAATTAAACCCTGCTGGCAAATTGAGCTTTGGTGCTCAAAGCCTGAGCTGATCTCGGGATTCAGGCTTGAGAGGAGCTTCCCAGAGACTATCAGACTATCAGAAGCCCGTGGGGATGCTCAGCTTCCCCGGGCTGTGAGCCACCCCCAAGGAGCTGCTCCTGCTGTTCCCAGCACCATGCCCATGCCAGACACTTGGGCTGAGGTGGCCTCCCTCCCATCCCCTAGCTCTGGCACTCTGTTTATTCCCCTGCAGACTCAAATTCTTGCTCATGGGGCTTAGCACAGGGGTTCCTGGGCAGGAAGCAGTGAGCTGTGCTATGCAGGAGGTGTGGGGGGGTCCTTTGACCCCCCCCCCCCTTCGCTGCCTCTCCACCCCTACACCCCTGGACCTGGCAAGGTGCACGTCTAGGAGCAGGCACCCTTGGCCATGCCCTGGCCAAGACACTGGTGGGTTCATGTCCTGCTAATGCAGGAGCTGCTGAGTGTCTGGCAGAGCTGGCCCAAAGGGAGAGGCTGGAGAGGAGCAGGAAGAGGGAAGCACTCTGGAAGCACAGTTTTGCAAGGATTCAGCTGAATCTACCATGTCCCCACTGCTTTCTAAGCTGGCCTCACTTCCTCTGGAGGATCTGCTACTCATACTTCCTCTGCAAGGAGGATTACACCCATTTCCTGCTTTTGTTAGGGTCCAATGGTCTCCTGCTTGTAAGCCCACCTCCAGCCAGCCTCCAGCTGCTGCTGGGAGATGGTCCAGCCCTGGAAACAGTCTCTGCGAGCAGGCACTGGTGAAAGGGGGTTTCCACATCCTCAGAACAGGAGTTGTCAGCTGTCGGGGCAGCCATGACCTCTCCCCACAAGATCCTGGCTTTTGGCTGCAGTCTAAGGGAGGCAGGAGGAAACTTGGGGAGAGGAGATTGGATCAGACCTGCCCTGCCCAGCATGACTTACACAGGGGACGGGAGATACAACAGCAGGAAACTCGGCTCAGGCTCTGACTTGCCCACAGAGACTGGGCTGGGCGGGAGACGAGCTGCTCTGCGTACAGAGGAAGGGAGGCTGGGCTCCCCTCACGCCCACTCCTGTCGGGGCAGACACGTCTCGGAGAGCCCTGGCCAGCCATGCTGTCATGACACTTACAGAAGCAAGTGTGCTTTTGTAGAGCTCAGGGTTGCATCAGAGGCAGCATCATGGAAGGGAGGGTGGTGGGTACTGACCGTGGGGCAGGGACCATGGTGGGGGCAGACAGACCATGTGCATGGACACCAGAAGATGGAGAGCTCAGGGACGGCATGGACTTGGCAGGAGATGGCAGGAACAGACTGAGAGGTGGGGACCCAAGGCAAGATTAGTGGATGGAGACAGCAAGGGGGAAGGGAGGTGGAGGACAGGGACCCCAAGGTGCCATGAGCATCAGCAGGGTAGAAAGAAGATCACTGTGGACACAGAGGGCAGGAACAGGCAGCCCTGGCACTGGGACCTCATGGATGGGAGAGACCAGGGCAGCACAGGCTGGGAATGGAGAAGCACTGAGGCCATGTGGGCAGTATCTGGTGGGAGGTCAGTGTGCTGCCTGCTGGAGCTGGCATGTGGCCTCCCTGCACCACCAGGGAGGAGCACAGGCAGAGGCTTGGGGCCAGCTGGGGTGGGAAGTGACAGCAGTGGTGGACTTGCGTGGCCTTTGCAGTCGCTGGGATGGAGGTTGGATACTTGTGTTTGCTCTGATGGGATGATGCTCTCCCTTTATCTCTGCTCTTTGTTTGCTCTGCAATATCCCAGAGCCAACACTCTTCCAGGCCAAAATCCAGAGACATTTGAGTGAAACTCCAAGGGGAATGCAGTGCTAAACAAGTGACAAACAAGCTGGGCTCCGCTGAAAAAGTCTAACCAACACCCTCTTGCATGGGACACAGTTCCCAGCAGTGGGAGCCCTGCATGGCAGGATTGGCCACAATGGGCCTAATCCAGCCCCATGCAGAAATAGCATATCCCTAAGGGAGAGAATGAGCCTGAACTAGGAGGTCTGCAGGTCTGGTGTGTGGGATCCTTATGTCAGGATCTTCACGTGGGGCTGGGGTACATGAGGATGATGTATGTGCCTGTGCTGGTGTGGGGATCCCTGTGCTGGACCTGAGATGCAATGGGTGACATACTGGGGATGGGATGCACGTCATAACCATCGCTATGCTCTGTACCAGGGCCCACCATTTACACTCCCTGCTTGTGCCTTGGTTCCAGGTTGATGGATGCATCGCTGACACAGAGCGCACAGCACATGCCCATCCTGCTTCCCCTTGTCCCTCAGCATCACCACCCCAGGCTGGGATCCAGTGTGGGCCTTCGCCCCTCTTGCCCCTTGACAAACTACTTCTCTCCCCAAAGCCCAGGAGACCCCCTGGACCATGCAGCAGTGTGTCAGCTTGTTTGCTTGGTGCCACGCAGGTGAGTGTGCTCTCCCCACAAGCAGGAAGGCCAAGGAGGCAGTGGAGAGGTGGCAGGGTTGTGTGGGTAGGGTGGTGAGACAGCTTTGGGGCAGGTTCATGAGGAGCTGTGAGCAAGGTGTGTCCAGGGAGACTAGACTTTGCCCATCCTGGTAAACAAATAGCATCAATTGCTCCAAAGCAATAACTGACTCAGTCACCTGTTTCTCTTGCTAACAGACACAACCTGAAGGTCCCTGAACTTTTGTATATTTATTTTAGGACAAAAGCATTAAAGGAAAAATATCAAACAACAAATAATCTACATGCATACTGGCTTCCCAGGCATTCTCTCCTCCCCAGGGCATGCTGGCAGGTACAGCCTGTGCCGGTGAGTCCCAGATCACATAAGCATGTCTGCCTTTCCCCAAGCTCACAGCAAGATTGCTCTAGTCCCTCCACATCCACTGTTCATCCAGCATCTCAAAGCAGAACAACCCAGTCTGGGTAGTTTTCTCCAGGAGGTGAGGCTTTCTTCAGACTCCTTTGCTGCACTGGCCCTTGCATTTATTTTTCCCCTCCAGATAGGCCCTATGGGTCCTGGGGGCTTGAGGATTTTTGCAGCACCTTATTGCGCAGGGTGCCCTTTGAACATCTACAGCATCTCCATATAATCCTCTAAAACATGCCTTTGTTGGCTTAGTATTGAGGCCAGTTCTATTTAATATCTTTATCAATGATCTGCACAAGGGGATCGAGTGCATGCTCAGTAAGTTTGCAGACGACACCAAGCTGGGCAGGAGTGTTGATCTGCTTGAGGGTAGGAAGGCTCTACAGAGGGACCTGGACAGGCTGGATTGATGGGCCGAGACCAACTGTATGAGGTTCAACAAGGCTAAGTACCGGGTCCTGCACTTGGGCTACAACAACCCCATGCAACGCTACAGGCTTGGGGAAGAGTGGCTGGAAAGCTGCCTGGCAGAGAAGGACCTGGGGGTGTTGGTTGACAGCCGCCTGAATATGAGCCAGCAGTGTGCCCAGGTGGCCAAGAAGGCCAATAGCATCCTGGCTTGTATCAGAAATAGCGTGGCCAGCAGGACTAGGGAAGCCTCACCTGTACTCGGAACTGGTGAGTCTGCACCTCAAATACTGTGTTCAGTTTTGGGCCCCTCGCTACAAGATAGACATTCAGGTGCTCGAGCATGTCCAAAGAAGGGCAATGAAGCTGGTGAAGGGTCTAGAGCACAAGTCTTATGAGGAGCAGCTGAGGGAACTGGGGTTGTTTAGCCTGGAGAAAAGGAGGCTGAGGGGAGAGCTCTACCACTACCTGAAAGGAGGTTGTAGCGAGGTGGGTGTCAGTCTCTTCTCCCAAGTAACAAGCAGTAGGACAAGAGGAAATGGGTTCAAGTTGCACCAGGCGAGGTTTAGACTGGATATTAGGAAAAATTTCTTCACCAAAAGGGTTGTCAAGCATTGGAACAGGCTGCCCAGGGAAATGGTTGAGTCACCATCCCTGGAGGTATTTAAAAGATGTGTTGATGTGGTGCTTAGGGCCATGGTGTAGTGGTGGACTTGGCAGTGCTAGGTTTATGGTTGGACTTGATGATCTTAAAGGTCTTTTCTAACCTAAACAATTCTATGACTCTATGATTCTATGATTCTATGGTTGTCTTTCATGCCACACAATTGCCAGCGTGTAGCCAGTTAGAAATGAATTGGAAAAGCTCTGTGTTGGTGGACTTTGTCTGAGGGGGGAAGTTTCAGCCTGGAGGATGGCTCCTTTGGCCTCAAGCCTGCTGAGGTTACCAAAGTGCCCAGCTTGGGATAGCTCCAGGACCACTGACCTGGTCCAATGCTCACCAGCAGCCCAGTCACTGTCCCACCAGGAGCTCCAGCTTCAGCAGTGATCGCTCACACTTGCAAACAGCCTTATTTCGTCTCCAGAGGAAACTCTTCAAAGTCACCCAAGGACTTTGATTTGGGAAAGGTTTTCATTCCTGTGAAGATAAGAAAAGCTCTCTTGGCACAGTGCAAGGGCCCCTGAGAGGCACCACAGCCCACGTGCATGTGAGCCTGGCAAGCAAGAGGGTGAGAGAGCAAGGCAGGCAAACAAGTGCATGCCCACCGCCTGCAGCGTGCATCACTGGTGGCCTGGCACAGGATAGGAGCTGGCCCTGCACTGCTGGAACCGGACCCTGCTCTCTGCCAGGGCCAGTGATGATGTGGGGTGACCCAGAGACAGGCTGTCTCACCCCCTGGGAAATGGGGTGGCCACCTCCAGGCACTTGGGACAGGGCTGGCAATGTGTGATGGGGAGGTATCTCCTTGCCAGGGTCTGGGAGGGAGGTGAGCAGCACGCCTGGTGTGGCCTCTTGTAGGGATGATGGTGCAGTGGTCCAGGTGCTGCACACAGCTCTGGGCTCCACTGCCCAGGGGCTTGTTTTAGAAATGGGTGAAGTATGTCCGGGTTTGAGAGATGTGAAATGAGAAAGTGCAAGAGGGACAGATTGATGGGATGGGCTGAGAGCAGGGTGTCAAGAGCCACGTGGGGACTGGAGAGGATAGGGACCAGGCTCTCGAGGTAGTCTGTCTGTCTCTAGGGAATGATGGGAACAGTCACGACCGGGGGGACCTTCTTCCTGTTACCCTCCTTGCGGCCAGACCCTTGCCCCAGCCCTCCAGCCTCGCCCTGGCCCAGAGTAATCAAGGCTTTAATCACAAGAGGCTTTGAGCTGCAGGACCTAGGGGCCAAGAAGAAAAAGCAATCTTGGTGTCTGGGTCTTCTCCATAGCAAGAAGTAAAACTAATGTCCTTAGACAACTTGGAGAGGAGGTTTGGATAATGAGATCCCATCCATCCAGCTGAGGTCCCTGGCAAAACCACCATGGCCTGGCCAACAGGCAGAAAAGAAAGCCTTTCGGAAATCAAGACATCCCAAGCCTGAGTATGGAGATGGCTCTGTCAGAGGGATGTCACAGGGAGCTGCAGCCTTGGTAAGAGCTGGAGGAAAGTGAATTCAGTGCTGCATGGCAAGAAATGGTCTCTCCCACCCAGCAAATTCAATGGCACTGTGCATAAGATGTGAAAGCAATGCAAGTGGAGCCAAGGGTGGGAAGTGTCACTGGGGTTAGAGAGGGCTGTGCATGCCAGATACACATTTTTAAGCAAAGGAGTAGACGAGCAGAGAAAGGAAAAACACTGGAGAGTGTTGGCATGGCTCTCAGCGAGACATTTTTAGTGAACCTGATCGCGTTACGTTTTGCTCACAAAATTAAATCTCTTGGCCTGATTACAGCAATGTCACTTGGTCCTGGAGTGGGCTGAAAAGCTGCACGCAAAGGGTGTTGTGAAGTGGTGCAAAGAGCTGGTCAGTGCCTTGTGAATGGTGAGGAAGGTGAAGGGAGCAGCATGCCGATGTCACCAGGGTGCTCTGTGATGGGAGGTGGCAGCACGGGAAGGGAGGATGCAAGGCACAGCCAGCGCACAAGGTGCTGAAATGCAAGTGGGGAGGGGACCCTGTGCTCCTCTCCTGCTCCCTTACTCCATGCAGGGGCTGCCCTGTGGGTTCAAAGCCCCTCAAGCTGAAGCAGGGCAGGTCCCAAATGAAAGCGCAGCTGTTGGCCCTTGTACAAAGCCCACTCCACTTCAGTGTGGCCCCACAAATGGTTGTGATGGTGCAACTAAGGAAGGCATTGGAGACACGGCAAGGACAGGGCAATTGTAACACCATGGCTCTGCCACATCAGCCCTGCACGGACACCAGCACCAGATCCCCTGGTGATGTGCATGGTCTGTCTTGGGGATGCCTGAGAGTGCAAGTGCCTCATCGAGCACCAAGAGGCTCCTGAGCTGCCTTCAGTTGCAGTTTTAGCTGGGCTGAAGGGGCAGTTCCCAGGGTGGGCAACGTGTTCCTCTTCCCTGCCCTTCTTTTGCTCTTTGTGACTCCATGCCTGCAGTATTAGTGTCCTGTGAGACACCAGACAGGCCCAGCTCAAAGAGGATGCAGTTAAATCAAGGACACTATTGAGTTTGAGGATTGCATTGGTGGAGCAAGAGAGGGCAGGGTTAGGCAGGAGTGAACTGGAGAGATTCTGGGAGTGATGGAAGGAGCATAGGAGAGCCTGGGAGACCTGTCCTACTTTTTCAACAGTTAAGAGCGGGGGGGGGTGGGGGGTAGGGGGGGTGTCCCTCCTGATTTCTTGTCCTCAGGCCCCTTGGCATATGCTGTGGGAAGCTGCAGTGGGGATTTCCAGACCAGTGTCCCTCCAGACCAGCCTAGAGTCTCTGTGGTGCCCCATGCAAATGCTCTAGAGAAAGGTGCATGAATGCCCTGGGGCACAAGGCAGGCAGAGGAGGCCCTTGAGGGAGGTGCTTGCTCTTCTTTCTGCCAAGAAAAGCCCAGGGCGGAAACATTCATCTGTGCTGGCTGCCTGCCTGTACCCCTGCCTTGTAACAACGGGGAGCTCAGCAGGACTGGTTTGGGGGCACAGTGAGCTCCAAAGGACTGGAGCAGGCAAAGAGGTACTCTCTGAGCATCAGGACCTCTGCTGATGGGTCCTGAGGGCCTGAGGTTCCTTGCAGGGGGCTTTGTCACAGAAGGCATTTTAGAAAAGTCTTTCTCAGCTGTTTTTTGGGGTGGTTTTTTTCAGTCTGAGTCAGGTATTTAAAATCCCATGGACCTTTTGATGCCCCTCCACCTAGTTAGGAAAGTGGGAGTGGAGGAAGCGATAAAACAGATCCCACAATACATTTTTGTTTTGCAATCCTATTGTTAGCACTGAAAAAATAGAACCCAAAACAGCATCAATGGAAGGCAGCATGCCCAATCCCTGCTGGTGAAACCAGCCCACTCGGAGACACCCTGGCTGGCTGCAGGGACTGATGGCTATTTGGTCATTTGGGTGTTTGGTTTATGTTCCTTATATTTCAGCCTCGTTTTCTAAGGAAGTGAGGTGACTTTAGCTCTTGGCTGATTCCACCACCAAGGGTGAGCTCTGCAGGATTTATCTTCCTTGAGGCATCCCCAGAATGGGTGGATGTGGGGAGGTGCAAAAGGTGCCTCAAAGGAGAAAAAGATACAACATGAGCGAACGGTAACCTCCTGCATGGCTGCCAGCATCTTCCTGGCACTGCAGTACCCCTGAGCCACGGTGCTGCTGGCAGGAGCCAGTTCTCAGTCAGGGGCCGGATCCTAATGTGCAAACATGCAGAATCACCAGGGATGGAGCTGCTCAGTGCTCCCACAGGCTCTTCCTTTTCTGTGTGTGAACAGTAGGTTCCCTTCTGTGCTTGAATGTGCTCCTTCCTCCCAGCAAGCGCTCCCTTGTTTGTGCAGAGCATCCACGTGGGGCGCAGCATCTTGGGGAAATGAAGAGGGAATTGACTCTTTGGAGTGCAGTGGCAAAGCCGCAGGCCCTGGGCTATGCTGAGTCTGACCTGCTGCTGTTAGCATGAGTGCCAGTGGCTTGGCAGAGTCTAAACCCCTCTGATAAGAGTTCTGCTCTCCCCGAGGCCCTGAGGTCTGCTCACAGCTTCTGTGGCAGCCCCACCTGCTGCCAGCCCCTCCATCCTGGCCCCAAACTGTTCCTCTTGTTGCACAGGCACAACCTCTGTGTCCATGAGGGGACCAGACATACGAATAACCTGGCCTAGAAAAGAGGAGCTGCTCAAGTGATGTGCACTCGTTTGAAGTGGCTGGATATGGCAGCTCAGGAAGCCCTGCTCTACAAGATTTCCAATTACGTTTCTACATAATTGTTTCAACCATTTCCTCGCACTGAAGCAAAGCTTATTGGTTTGTAATCCCCAGCACACCCCGGGGCCTTCTTTAAAATGTAGGCCCAAGCATTTACTGCCCCTGGTCCAATAGTTGGAGGATGTGAATTTTGTGTTATTGCTAAGAGCTTAGTCGCTTGGTTTTTAGCTCTTTGAGGACTCCAGATGTGTCATCCAGGCTTGGGGATTTTCTACCTTTTGTGCGTTCCAGCATCGCGGTTTTGAATCCTCCATCTCTGCCTTTTGCTTCCCCACCTGAGGAGGATGAATTTGGGAACATGGCTACCTGTTCCTGCACAAGGATTTCATTTCGGGATACCCCCTGTTTGGCTGGGTGGTCCTGCAGCTCCACCTCATTTCCTCCATGCCCCCATCCCCAGTAGGCTCCCCTGTCCATGCGTTGCATTGATGGTATGTGCTCTCAGCCATCTCTGCCTCCCAATTTCCATCCCATGTTTTAGCCACTGCATTTTCTCTTTCTTTCTGTTAGCTCTCTGGAGGTTAATATCTATTTTCTCAACAGCGTTTAGCTCAAATAATCTCATGCATCTGCCAATAAGAGTAATATGAACCTTCCCTGTTTGTCTTCCCAGTTGTCCCCAAAGCACTGCTAAGCAGGCTCAAACCCGAGTCCCATCACATTGCACAGTGCCACATTCAGGTCTCTGCCTTTCCCACAGCTCTGTAGGACCAGGCTTGAGCCTCCTTTGTCTCCATCCACCACTCCTAGGAGATGTGTCACAGTGAGAACTGCCCTTCCTTCGATCCCAGGCATGGCAGGTTTAACCACCTGCATCCATGTCTCTGGGATTGCTTTGTGGGAGTCACAGCATCCCTGAAAGGCAGGATCGGAGGCAAAGTCATGATCAGGGACTGAGGTTAAACCTGGCTTGTGAGAGACCTACAGGGGAGGACAGCCTAAATGGGAACCTCCATGGGAAGGGAAAGGGTATGCCACCCTGCTCAGGGAGAGGGCTTGAGCTCCTGCTGATGCTAGGGCAAGCATAAGCTTTGCGCATGCATAAATGACATGCCCTGTGTGGCCTTCCAGCTGAGGTGGCATGGCAAGGCTTGGGAAGTGGGTGCACAGGGGTGCACAGGCATGGAAGGTGGTATCACCTGTCATGAACAGTACTGGAGCAGCAAGCTGATACCCCAGCAAGAACAGCTCCTGCAGTTTCTGTTTCCTCCCACCTCCACCTGCAGCCTCCTCTCATTTTACAGGCACTGCCAGAGCCTACCTGCCTCCTGCTCCAAGTGCCCCTCTGCAGAGACCATGCCACATGCCCAGGGGACTGCTCCCAGCAGGATTTTGTGATCTTTCCCCATGACTTTCCCATTTCCATAAGCCTTTGTGGAGGGATGGGAAGTGCTGAGCTTCAGGACAGTCTGTCAGCAGGCAGGAACCTGTGCAGGGTGGAGGGCTCCCAGGAAGGGAGGCTGACTGTATTCAGCACAGACAGATTTCTTGCAGAGCACCAGCATCTTCAGCCGGAGGAGAGGGACATTGCAGACCATCAGTGTCTTGCCATGATTTCTGCTGATGAGCACCTGAGGGCCTGGCCCCACCTGCACAGTCCAGGTCAGCAATGAGCTGTTGAACACATGAGTTTCCCACACCCTCCCAGACTGTCAGAAGTTAGGAAAGCATCCCTGGCAGCCCCCCATGCCCTGTGGGGTCACGCCTGGGGAGACACAACATGTGCTAGAGTAACAGAAAAATGGGAATGTGTCTCCACAAAAGTCCCAATAAGGCTTGGGAATGTGGTGCCAAGAAGCCACCTGTGAAGCCTTGCACACTTGGTACCACTGGGAGCATGGCTTCTTCCACAAGTCCCAAATCCTGGTGCTGCTGTCCACATAGGGATGAAGAAAGGCTATCTGTGTTAGACCTGCTGCAGCTCTTGAGAAAACAGAAGGGAGCAATGTTGGGATCCAAGCAGCAGTAGATCTGATGGAGTAACAGCACCAAGGGGAGATGTGTGTCGCCAGCACCAGCACCAGCTTTCCCCTGCTCCAGAGATGCTTCACCCTGCTTAATCTGGGGATCCAAGGCCCCTCTGGCATCCTCTCAACAGCACCCTGCTGTCCAGCTGCCTCCCCACTGCAAACTCAGCCCTGCGCCATGCTGATCTGTCAGGCAGGAGGAGGGATCAGGCCAGGGCAGCTTCCTAGGGCTGCCAGGTGTGGCACCCCGATGTCCTCTCCCAGGACCCTGCCATCCCTGGCCACCGGCTGCTGTGGGAGCTGGTGGCTCCATCCCCAGCCTCTGCCCCAGCCACCTCAATTTCTGTGCAGCTGTGAGCTGAATGGCACTGTTGATGGATGCCTGGATGGGCTGAGCCATCTACCCATGCTGGAGCTCCCAGTGCTCTCCTCCATGGACAAAGCCTCTTGAGTGGCTCTGAAGTTGCTGATTTCCACAGAGGAGCACTGAGCACCCTGGCTGTGAGGACACAGCCTTCCTTCAGTTATGCATGTAGCATCTCCAGACAGGGACCTCCTTTAAGAGGCAAGGCCACCACAGGGTCTCTGCAGAGCTCCCGGGGAGGACACACACGGCTGTGCCATGATGCTACCCAGGCAGAGAAGAATAGCAGCAGAAGGCTTGCGCACAGTTATGCAGTAATATCCAAATCTGCTTACTGTCTGCCGCTGTGATTGAAGGAGTTTCTGTAATAATGTATTAGCTAAAGCTTCCAGATTATCCCAAAAACATCAGCTTTAACAAAGGGGTAATGCCTCTTTAATCCCCACATGATCCCGGTTCCCAGTCTCTGCAGGACATTAATTCACGGCTAATACACAGACCCCAGGCAGGCTGCTAATGTGGGCTGCATCCGAGGTGGGGGCCAGCGAGCTGCACGCTGCTCCTGCCTCAGCAGGCCACTGTTTTGTTCCCCCTGCTCCCTGCAGGACCAAAGCAGATCTCCAGCCTATCCCCAATTTCTGAGCAGGACTCCTGGCTTTGGCCAGCTGCGGTAGGTCTCAGGGCAATACAGGATGCTCCCCTCTTCCCTGCACCGTGAGACAGGCAGGCTCTCGATGCTGGGTGTTGGACATTTGTTCCTCACCCCCACATCCCTGGAGGAGGACAAGCCGGTGTAATCAGCTGCGGCTGGTTTTGTTGCACTTGGCAAACAGCTTCCTTGAGGCTTGCTGGCTGGAAATGCCATGGCCAGGGCTGACAAGGGCTGCTGGCTGAGCGCGGGAAGGTGCATCCCTTGCAAGCACCAAGACTCCAGGGGAGGCTTCACCCTGGCCCCATCCCTTGTGCCAGAGAAACTGTTGTGTCTTCTCCTGGGAGCTGGTTTTTGGAAAAAGACTGTTCAGGCTGTTGGTGGACAACAGCCTCCTGAGGCCCAGTGAAGGCAGGGCTGCAGGTCCAAAACCCAGTGTGTGTGGAGACTAGCCAGGAGACAAGAAAAGACAGGAGCTGTATGGACAAACCTAACAGGAGATGCAGAGCACGTGATGCCTGTCCCCTTCAGCAGGACCTCAAGAGCCAGTCTGCTCCACTGAGAGGTTGTAAAACACCATGGAAATTGCTGTTGTCATCCTGGAGTACTGCAGCCTCTGCTCCCACCCCGTTACCAGCCCAGCCATGTACAGGATGAAGCTGGTTCAAGGAGAGGTCCCTTGTGAAACAGCTTCTCAGCCTTCTCCTGCACCCTGTTCTTGTTCTCCTCCAGGCCCAACTCCATGAGCAGAAGAAGGGGCTATAACTGAAACTATTAATGGTGATGGTCCAAAATCTGCTTTATCAGAGAAGATATTGTGCCCTGCAAAACTATGGTTATCTGGTGGCAACATCTGGCTGATTCCAGCCAACCCTTCAAAAAGCTTTTTTTCTCCATGGCACAGAAAGCAAACCCCCTCCATCCTGATCTGCTAGGGATGTGCATGTGGTGCCAGCTCTCTTGAAAACTTTTGATGGTGGGAGGGCAAGAGAGGAACCATGGGATTTCGTAGGTACAAGCACCCTGGGTGGGCAATGCCCTTTTCACTGCCCGTCCCTCTGTGAAGCCTGGAACAAGGCTACAGCGCAAAGCACAAGGCAAAAGGCCAAGGAAAACTACCCCTACCATGGCAGCTAAGGCATCAGAGATTGTGGCTGTCCGGCCACACACGTGTGGGATCCCTGGCCATGAAGACTTTGGAGTGGTGCTTTCCATCACACTGGTCATTCCCTCACATAGCCAAGCCCCAGGATCTGCATCTACAGGCTGCTCCAGAAGCGGTTGAGAGACCTGTCTTGGAGCTACCCAAGAACATCACAAATTGTCTTCCAGAGGTATCCATCTCCCCCACAGCCTATAAAGGGACAACTCAGAGCCGACTCAATGGGGAGGCAGTTTGAGGACACGTCCTACCCCATCTGCTGAGGCCAATAGCAATCTGGGTGAGGACCTGAGCACAGTTCAGCTGCAACCTTTGGGCAGGCTTTTCTCAGTTTCCTCTTTTGATGTGTAAATCGGCAGCTACCTCAAAGAGCTTCATGATGCCTGAATTCAGCAGCAGGTGCCTTTTTCAGATTTTTCCTTTCTCACCAATTACCTTTCTGGTATCCACGGTTACTGGATCATCCTGCATCGGGAAGGTTTCTCTGCCTGCTCGTCCATCAGCCGGCACCTGTGGGGTATTGCTCCAGACCCAGTGCTGGAGACACCCAGCTGCAACAAGAGCAGGAGGCTTCAGGGTCCCCAGAGAGAGGATGTCCCCTGGTTGCCCATGATGCCTGACTGGCCTCAGATGCAGCCTGGCTTGCTGGGAACATGCAGGCACCTGCCCTGACCATACCTCTGTTTCTGCCGCTCCACTGTGTGCGTACAGACACCAGTGTTGCTGAGGCACCAGCGTTGGCTGAGCTCCTGAGGAAACACGCACATGGATCCTTATGAACGCATAAGCTCCCACTCATGTGGGGATACTGTTTGGACATGCAGAGTCCAAATGCACTACAGTTTGGCAGGGATTTTGCCGTCAATTCTTCCTAGGTGATGTGAAGGCTTTTAGATGGAGCCGCACAAAAGCAATGCAACTGTGAGACACCACCTTTGAACCTGGGTTCCTGCTACAGCTGGTGGTGTAGGCACAAGCCAGGGGCCATCAATGGTCATACTGGGAGCCTGGTGGAGCCAGGACCTGAAACCAGCCCTCCCACAGTGTCTGGACCTGCACTGAGTCAGTCACCTCCTGTCTGCTCTCTGCCATGCAGGCACTGGAGGGGATGCTGCAACAGGTCCTTTTTAAGGTGGTTGCCCATGCCTGGCTGTTCCCCAGAGCTGTGTCACTGCAGGGAAGATACGCATGAGCTTGCACACACAGACACATGCACATGTATGCACACAGATGTGCACAGGGCATGTGCAAACACACATCTTATCATGGGGTGAGCAACAGAGGGTCCAGGGCAGCAAAACAGCCAGACCATCCTCATATTCAGCTCCGGGAGATGTTCCCAAGGTTCATTTTGGCAACTGCTTTCCCAGCCTCTGTTTTCTCCCCAGCACTCAGTTCCCACACAGTTCCCGCAGCTGGCACTCTTGCGAACGCTGGTTAATGCTCCCCCGCTTCTGATCTCGGTTTCTAATGCCAGCACAAGGAGCTGCAGCAGCAAACCTGGGCCAGTGCCAGCTTCTGAAAGACTGGTTCTGACATCCTGCACTTCAGCACACTCACAGGGAATCAGCACCTGCAATCAGGTTGGGGGAGAGGGGATGGAGGGGGAGCAGCATGCGTTGATCTGGTCAGTGGAGCCAGGGGTGTGACACCCGTGCAAGAAGGAGCCAAGGCTGACGGAGAGGCTGGACTCACTCTCCCCACCGCGTTGCAGAGTTCAGGGCTTGCCTGCAGCCCAGCAGCCTGGCCCCGCACCAGGACGAGGCCGGTGCAGCCAGCAGTCTGCGTGCACTCCACGTGCAGGCGCAGTGCTCCCTGCTCGGGTTCCCAGCAAGCGTGACGCTACGCTTGGCCCTGTGCCCCAGAGCTGCCTCCAGCAGGGCTCTCCCCCATGCCAGGGAATGCGTGATCCTTGCAGCGAGGACTTCACGTGCCAGGGAGGCTCCAGCAGCCTGCGGAGGTTTAGGAAAGGCACGGGGCTCCCTGCAGAGAGCTACCCCAACAGGTTGGATAGCATTTTCCTTCAGAGCACCATTTCACAGCTACAGGGTGTTTTCTCCCCAGACACGTGTGCAGGAGGTGCACAGGCAGGCACAGAGGAGCAGGACAGGCAGGCAGGGAGCTTGGATGCAGGCCTGGGAATACCAGGAGCTGAGCCAAGGGGCTGGCATAAGAAAAAGTGGGTCCAAACTGGGCATGGACACATGGAGGCTAGAAAGAGGAGGCAGCTCTTGCCTGATTAGAGATGGCATCTCCCAGGGGTGCAGGGAGGCAGGTCACTGAAATGCTTTCACACAGAGCCCGAGCATGGCCTTGATGGTGGTGCCTGTGCTAAATGGGGATGGATTTGTGACCCTGGAAGTTCACCTGTGCTTCTACCTACAGGTCATGACCATTTGGCTTGTGTCTCTTGCATTTCTAAGCCATGCAGCTCCCCTCTGACATGGGGAGAGTCAACTGGACCTTTGGGCATAGGAGCAGGGAGAGCCTGCAGGACCACTGCCCAGGAGCTCGGGGGTTAGTGATGGTACCTTTAGCACGTTTCAGCTCTGTGCCATCACTCCTGCCATGTAAGCATCCTGCCACCCTAATTAGAAATACTTTAATGACAAATAAATGCCACATACCACCCACAGCAAGAGGGAGTGGAATGCTAAAAATACCCTCCCCTTACGGCTGCCAGCAAACCCCAGCAGGCCACCTGCTAGGGGAGAGCCAGAACCACCAAGAGTGGAGACAAGCACCCACCACATGCTAAGGAATATAAATGAGTCTTGCAGCGTGACCTGGTGCTGCCAGTGTGGGCTCTGCGGCACGGCCCTCGCAGTGGAGATGAGTGCGCAGGCAGCTCAGCCCAGCTGGCAGCTCCCCATGCTGCCTCCAGACACAGTGGGAGGTGCAGCTCCTGGGGAGACAGGCTTGGAAAATACCAGGGGGGTTATATCCTTCCCTGTCTTCTCCCCAGGGTGGCAGAGAGGAACAGCCAAGCCAGGAGGAAATGCGTCAGCAAGGGCATCAGGGCTGATGGCAGAGGGGCTGGGGAGCTGGCAGGGACACTGCTGTAGTGGGGGGACATTGCTGGTGGGATAGGGGCATTGCAGTGGGGGCTACAGCAGAGGCGTTGCTGTGGAGTTGGGGTAGGGATGTTTGCTCTGTCGTCGCAGCTTGTTCTGCACTGGAGGCAGATGAATACAGCATCAGCAGTGATTGAGGTGTAGGGATGAGGACAGTGGAGAGATCCATCTGAGCCTGCAACACCTTGGACAATGTATCCCCAGTTCGAGATGGTGGAGATGGCACCTTGCCACCAGTGGCTGCAGGGAAGGGCATCGGTGACCTGTGGAGACCCACGAAGCAGGGAGGCATGGGCAGCACAGGGGAATACGGAGATGCATGGAGTTGTAGATGGAGCAGGAGCTGCTGGTTCCAGCGCTGCATGGCACTCCCACCCCCAGAAAGATCCTGCAAACCCAACCCCTCTCCGCCCTCCTCTAACCATTACTCATCAAAGTGCCCATAAAGAGCAAGGTTTGCTCCCCACTTTGAAAGCTCCGGGACTCTCAGGGATGGCTGATACAGACTACAGTTCCTCTGATGTCTGGGTAGGCAGCACCTCAGGAGATGCAGAAGGCACAGGGGCTGGGTATGCCAGAGCTGCTCCCTCCAGCTCCCCTTGCTCAGGTAAACACCTGGGACCTCAGGAAATGGATCTGAAGGGCCACACGCTGCCTTTCATGCAACAAAATGAAAACAAGAGGTCCTGGAGGGCACATCACAGTGTAAAGAGCATGAAACTATAAAACATCTCGCAGCTCCCTGCCTGCCTAGCTCTGGAGAGATCAGCCCACTCAGCCCGAATTATGAGAGATGGAAAAGGAGCAAACCAGAAGAGCTTTGTCTCTGTTCCAACCCATCGGAGATTTGAAACTTGACAACAATGCATGAGAGATTTTCACCCTATTGTTACAGATTATCAGTGCATGAAAATGCCTGCTGCACTTCGCACCAGACCCACGGAGCAAACCTGCCCTGAATGCACACGTTGAGAAAATGCAAGCAAGCCCCAGTGAGCAGCAAGCATCCCATCAACGCCAGAAAGCCCACAGCTTCCTGCAGCAGCACCAGACCACCAGATAAGCAGGACCCAGAGCCCCTTGGAAAGCTGCAGGCAGACTTTTGCTTAGGATGGCTTTGCTTGGGCTGCATTTCACTCCCCAGATGTGACCACTCTTCTCCCATACATCCTCCATGGATTCAGGCTTTCAAGTCCTGCTGCTTGCGTTTGCGAGACCTGGGGGCCCACGCAAGCTCACCCCATCCTCCAGCAGGACAGGCAATTTGCCCAGGGGAAGTCAAGCCTGAAGGACCCTGAGTTTCCCACAGAAGAGGAATTTAGCTAGAAAGACAAAACTGACGTAGCAACCCTCAGCCAGTGGCAGTCTTCAAGACACAGGAAGCCACAGAGGAGCTGCATTGCAAAGAACTGAATCATACAGTCTTTCTTCCTGTCTCATGTCAAATATAATGCACATGGAAAAAAAAAAAAGCAAGGACTAGGTTTTCCCTTCTTTCACACAATGATGATGCTGGTGTGCTGGCATGGTGGGAACCGGCCTGACTCCTTCTGGGGTGAGGCTCAACCCTGTAAAGCCTGTAAGAGTCTCACCTTGCTGTCTGGAGGTTTTCTAACCTGCACAGAGTTTCCTCACCAGGTACAGAGCAGGCAAGATCCTTTCTGCCAGTATCTGCTCTGGAATTAGGGCACCCACACATAATGGGTGCCACATCACAGGTTATGAGCTGTTATTATGGCATGTTTATTCAATCAATCGGTAGTTGAATAGCTGGGGTTAGGAAAGGCTCTGATTCAGCACCTGGGTGAGCTAATTTGAGGGCAGTGTTTCCTATCCCTGCTCCCTGTTCTGGCTGCACTGCCAGACTGGTTGCATTGCTGGTGAAGCAGCCGCTGAACCTCCACGGCAAAAGACAGCCACCACAAAGAGATCTCGGGTCTCCTCCACGTGCTGGGCAGTGATTTATGGCCACGCAGCAGCTTTGCACAGGCAGCGGGGTCGCCCCGCAGTGGGAACACTCATGGGACCAGGCAGGGTGGTCACGGCGGGGGTTGTCACACCCACGAGCCAGAAGTGGTCCCTTCCACTCGTGAATCTGCCCCTGCACCCTGAAACGTTCATGCTTGAGACTTCCCCAGAGGATGCGGAGACCAGCAAAAGTGCTGTTCATTGCTATGCCACATTTTCACCAGTGGTCTGGAAGTAAAACTAAAATCTTACTGCTAATATTTGCAGCTAACACACGAGCCTGGCAGAGCAGTAAATAGTGATGAAGAGGCAGCAGTCTTCAGGCCAGCACAGGCCAATCCAACCATCCTATTTAATACAACCAGCTGAGAGTTATAACTATGAACAAGGAGTGCAGGCTGTTCCTGCCAAACTGAGGTTGGTTTTTTGAGAAGAAATACGTGGGAGCCATAGCAAGTGAGCATTAGCATCCCTGCAAGCACTGGGGAGAGGTCAGCTGTGGTCCTAAGCAGAGGAGGGGAGAGCAGATACAGGTGCTTCATGCATGTGCTAAGAAATGCTGAGCCTCAGCTCCTGCCTGAGGTGGCATGTGAGGTTCGCAGCATTAGCTCTTGCCTTTCCCAAAGGTGCACCCAGCTCCACACCAATGAACCCCCCTGCCTGGGGAGGAGATAGTCCAGCCACAGAGAAAGACAAGGTAGACATCTGCAGGAGCATCTGCCCTGGCAGCACAGCCCTGGCCAAGGGGTGTGCACAGTCCTGCAACCTGCTGATGAGCAGGGCAGGGGCACAGATCGTGCCAAGCAGCTGATGTGAGATGCAGTGCCCTCAAATCACCACAGATTTCCTTGTCAGCTCCCTGGCAGCCCAGGCAGGAGGTTCCTGCCCTCCCTGTGTTTCTGAGGCTGGAGTACTGGCCAGGCCCTGGCTGCCAAGATGGGTTTAAGTTCCCATGAAAGGCAGATAAATGTGTCCTGAAGAGCAAGAAAGCAATGGGAGCAATGGGGGCGGGGGGGAGGGGGACTTGCTACTGGATATAGCCCTAGGGAAAAGGCTGCAGAAATACTTCCATCTGCAGGGAAAGCCCATCTGCCCTGAGAACAAACAGTCTCACTCCCTCCTTGTGCTGGCACTGGCCACGTGGAGGCTGTGCAGCAGACAGCTCAGCAAGCTACCCAGCTAGGAAGTGATACAGCAAAAGGAAAAAGAGAAAAGGAGCATTTTTTTTCACCAAACTGACTCATGTCTGCATTGTCATGAGTTGGAGTGGTAGGACCATGCAGCTAGGGATGGGGTGGCAGAGCAGCTCCACCCCTTCTGGTTCTCTGGCTGGCTTGGGCAGGCTGCAGCCTGGTGTAAACACCTCTGGGAGGTGACCCTGTGTTCTGGTGTGTGTCCTGCCTCCACTGGCACCAATGCCAGGTCAGGGTATCCTGTCCCACATCCCCTCACTCCTGCCCCAATGTCACCCAGCACTTGAGTGCAGCTATGCAGATGGCAGGCAGGTCAGATCCAGATCCAGGAACTAATTCAGGCTAAAAATAGCCCTTTCTCTCGCCATATATATACATGTATGTTAACCTGGCTCATTTCTGTGAACTGGTCCCCTGCACGACCCCCAGCCAAACAGGCTGATGTTCCCAGGGAGCGCACAGCCAGGAGCAGAAGAGCCCAATGCTGTCCCACCCTGCCCCAGTTGCTCCATTACTACCTGCTCAGGATCAGTGCAGCGGGAAATTACACCTCTGTCACCACTGCCAGTGGGGTGAGCAAGGCTAGCAGTGGAGAGAGACCCCTCCAACACAGGGGACCCACAAAATCGCGGAGCCGCTGTAGCCAAAGTAGGAATCCCCCTTGCAGTCAGTTGCTCAGTCTCCTCCAGCCAGCGCTCTGTGATGGAGGTGAGCTGCGTTCAGCCCAAAAGCACGTCCCCATGCTCACTTGCACACAGGTTTAAAGAGGATGACAAACAGCCTCTGCTTTCTCACATTTGCCTTTGGGAGAGTAGGCGTGTGCACAGAGCCATGTAGGAGAGCTAAGCAGAGCGGGTGAACAGGGCTGGAGCAATTTGCATCTGTTAATGCGCCTGAGCTCTGCATAGCCTCCCAAGGTGGACTGCAGCCCTGCGCTGAGCAGGGCTCCCACCTCACCCGCCACTCCTGCCTGGCACCCTTCCTTGCTTTTCCACCCTGCTTTCTGCCCTCTCGCACTCCAGCCAGCTCCCAGGGCTGCATCCCTGCAAGATCATCCTCCTCCCCGCACCCCAGCCCCCAGCTGGCCTCCTGCCGAGCCGCAGCAGCTCCCCACCCCGCTACCAGTAAAGCGGAGAGTGCTGGGATCCCTGCCAGACCCCCATCTCCTGCACTTCAGCTTCCAGCTAAATGCCAGAAACGTGATCTCCAGAGCCTGCCAGGTTACAGGGAGGGACGTTTTCTCCTGCCGCCCCATGCCACTGCCCACAGCTATGGCAATGGGGTGTCTGGTGTGGTCCACGCCTCACTGTGGGGTGCATCACCAGTGGTCCTGCTGCTGTGAGCACCTGGGCCTCCCCTCTCCCCCTGCCTGGGAACTTTCTGGTGAACCAAAACCCACCGGAGCCTGCTGAGTTTCAGAGCTGCTTGCAAGAAAACCCCTTGATGGGCACCAGCAGGTCAGGGATGCAGAGGGAGGCAGCTCACGCTTCAGAGGCGTTGGGAAGAATGGCGCAGGACCCTAAAAAGCCTGAAGAGAGCTGAGATCACACCCAAGCCCGGAGAGTCTCCTGCTCCTTGTGTAACCTTTCTCTGGGCAAATCAATGGTGGTCATCCCCCTCCTTGAAAAATCACCAGCTGGACGAGTAATGCCCAGGACATGGGTGACTTGACTGGGTGCACGGGGCACAGGCACTGTGGGGTGCTCAGACCCCATCCCCACATCCCCACTGCCCCCCCATGGCCTCCCAGGCTGTGAGCCTAAGGAACCCAATGGGAAGTCGGATCCCCAGCGGACCTGGGGACAGAGCACAGTGTCACCAGTGACTCTCACCACAGCACCCACGCACCCTGGGGCACCACAGGGACACCTGCAGGAGCTTCTGTTGCTGGCATCCTCTTCCTCAGCCAACGGGGAAGAGGCAGCAGTGCAAAGCAGAGGACCAGTCACCACCAGCCACGCTCTGGCAGGGAGCTCCATCTGGCTTTGTCGTGGAAACCTTCACCGAAGGGGCATCTCCTCCTCTCACCAACCTGACATACTCTGCTGTGCCAAGGATTTTTCTTTTTTTTCCCATTTTTTCCTTGTTCTCATCATTCCAAGCTAGTGCTGATCACTGCCTGTCAAGGGTTTGTAAGTCATGGCACAGGTTCCTGGGGTGCTTCTCTGCCCATTCCCCAGCACACAGACCTGCACAAACCACCCCACAGGCAAACCCGTCTGTGCCTCGTGTGCTCCCACTGTCTGGGCAGTGCCATGCTCTGCAGCTCAACTGGGTTTGACCGGACTCCAGAGACGTTTGAGTGATGTCTCCTCCCAAATCCTGCCACTGCCTGACACTGACACACCCAACAGCAAGCTCTGCAAGGGACTAAGACAACTGTCACCTACCAGTTCTGCACTGGGAGACAAAGCAACAGGAAGGATGGGCATGAATGGTCCCTGGGTTGTTAACAGCAGTGTGTGCCCTCACCAACATGGGAGTCTTTCATCATAAAGCATGCAAAAACATTGCAAAATGTCCTATTTTCAAAAACGACTATGTAAAAGACAAGAAATGCAAAGTGAGGTCTCTGCTTTCAAACCTCCTTCCTCCACCTGGGAATAAGAAAGCCAGGGTTAGTGCAAGCTGCTCTGGCCTGACCCTTGCACATACCAGGCTAACCCACTGCTGGCAAGGCAGGGTGTTATCAAAAGCTGGACACACCTTGCTGACATTGCCTGAAAGGGCTGTGTTACCCTTCCAGAGGCCAGAGGAGACAAGATTCTGCCCTGTGGCCATCCCTTGAATGCAACATTGGAGGTAGGCTGTGTGTATGTGTTGCTGGTTTTGCAATGTGGCGTATCACCTGGCTTGGTAGTCACACAGCAGTGGGATCCATCATCATTGCCAAAAGCTGCATCTTCCTCTGCTTGATGAAGGACACAAAGTCCACATGAGCTCCGGTCAGCTCCCCACAGCACACAGCCCTTGATCCCCTTCATTCATGGCCAGCAGAGCTGGAGCCACCTGGGGTGAGAGCGGCATTATCCAAACGCCGAGGCAGTATCGGCAGCACTCACCGAGTCCCCAGAGCACCCGGTCCTTGGCTCTGCTTGCAGGAGTGGGCATGTTACCTCTGACGTGCCCAGCCACCCCACTCTGCATGGCTACGCCACATGGGTCTGGGCTGTGGGATGCAGGGGGCCCGAGTATTTTTATCCTCTGCATGTGTGCGTGAGTCACTCATTTGTGTCTCTTCAATATTAAACCATTCCGGCACAGCGCAAGCTCGGGGGGAATGAGCAGTGGAAAAGGATTTAAAATAAAGCTCTCCGTACAGGCTGGAGGAGGGGAAAGGATGAAAACCAACTCCACTTCCCCCAGCCCCCAGGCAGTAGCCGTCTCCCCGACTCGATCCACCCAACCCTCCCTCCTCTGCAGATCGTCTCCAGCTGAACCCCAGACCTGCAAATCTTTCTCCAGGCATGGCCAGTTCTCAGCACTGCCCGGTCCCCTCTAAAAGACCGAAGAAGTGGCTGGGAATGGGCTGGCCCTCAGCAGGAGCTGGGCACGGACACGTGGCCAGGGGAGACCTGACGTCCCAGTTTGCTGGGTCTGTCTTGGGGTCCAAGTGTGGCCATACCCAAAGTGGCATTTACACATTTTCTTTGCAAAGGAGACATTTTCCCCAAATGTAACCTATCCCTCTGCAAAATGCCAGTGTCTGGGAGACTCACAGTAAAGTGACACATTGGCAATTGCATGCGTGTGCTTCCCAGTGTGTGCCTCTCCCTCGTGCGTGCGTGCAGTCATGTCTCTGCAAGTGTGAATTTACCCCTGCAACTTCCCTGGGGGTGCATGCCTGTATGCACCCATGCGCTGAAGGTGTGCTGCCAGTGTGTTTGTGTGCACAGTACTATTGCCAGCAGCAGGCAAAGTCAGTCCTGGCTCTGCCCAGCCAAACCTCCAAAGAGGCAGATCCTCCCTCCTCTCTAACGACCTGCACCAGGGGAAGAAGTTTTTCCTTACATACAGCACAAGCCGCCAAGGTGCAATCTCTGTCCCCCTGGGCTACCATCTGCCACCATGGAGATGTTCACCTCCAACATCTTTGCCACTTCTCTTTAGATAGTTGCATGCTGCTGTTAGCTACCTCCTGGCCAGCTAAACCAGCCCAAATCCCACAGGCTCACCTTGTGCAACATGGGGCATAGACCAGTAAGAGCTTGTAACCCCCTTGCAGGGGGTTACCTGTGAGGCAGCGAGGGAAGAGAAGAGGGTGGTGGGACCTGAGCAGAGCTTTGTGTCCATCTGAGATGGTAAAGACAGATGTGACTTTGGGATCTTGGTTGCAGGTAAGGAGCACAGGTCTGGGGGCTGCTCTGCTCCCTGCGGCCGCCCAAGCTCTGGTGCTGCTGGCCCAGGAGCATCAGCCTTCAGGAGCTGCAGGGCAGGCATCCTGCTGTGCCCCCCTTGCTCATCACAGCCTCTCATCTGCCCTCAGCCGTGCTGCTGGTCGGACTTTGCCAGAATGGAGCCAAGTCCTTCATAGCTGGATCAGTTCAGTGATCTGGGCTGCAGCATAACACAGCAAGCAGATATATTGGCAGAGGATGAGGGCTGAGACATGGAAGCCCAGAAACCATCCCTGGTACTGCCACCACCACATAGGGCTGCCTGCCGTTGCACCCACTTACACGGAGCATTGCACCCAGCCGGAGACCCAGGGCCGAAGTCTCCAGCTGCTGTTCCTTGGCTTTTCTAGCTTCTAACCTTGGCTGGGGTTTGCATTTTTAGCTTCACTTCTGCACTGATAGACTGGGGGAGAGCTGTTCCTCTGGTTCTGCTTCCAGTTCCAATGAGCTCCTTGTGCTGGGCTCCAGCAGTTCCTACCCCAGAGCAGTATTTCAGAGGAGCTGGGGTCCTAGGGACAGCTTGGGGAGCAAGGGACTCACAGGAGCACCTCAGCTCAGTGGGAAACCAGGCAGAGAGAGCACCTCATGTGCCCAGCAGCCTTGAGTGGCAGGAGGTGAGCATGGGATGCAGGGGCCAGCTCTGCCTGCTGCACCATCCTCGCTGCGGAGGGCTGCATGGGGTCAGGAGCTGCTGCACTGACACACAGCCTGTACCCCAGATCTGCTAGCTTGTGGTGCTGGGGTGGTACAGAGGGTCCCATGGCCAGAAGCTGCTGGCCAATGTGTCAAGGATGAGAGGTCCCTGCTGGGCATGGGGACTTGGGGACAGATCATGATGGTTTTTCACATCTCCCTGCTCTCTGAGGGCTTCCCACACATTGCCTCCACTCTCTGCCTGCTGCATGGATCATTGGGCTGAGGTTGTGTGGGAATGAAGTAAAAGGCAGCTAAGCTGTGTGGATGGGGAAGATGGGGTCAGGCCAGGCTTGGGCTCAGTACGGGGTGAGTTTGCATCCCACTGACAGGGCTAGGGACCCACAAGGGACCAGCAGCCCTCGGAGATGGGAGCATGAGTTCAGGGCATCTCCGGAGCCCTCCCAGCCAGTTGAGGGACTGAGTCCTTTTGGCTCAGTGCTTGTTTGCTGTGTGGCACCAGTAAGCAACCCTGCATCCTGCAGCACCCCCCACAACACTCCTAATCTCCCTAATCCTTTGAAACAAAGTATTAATCCCACGGAGCTCAGTAAAGCAAAGCGGGGTTACTGTGCCGTGCTATGGCCAAACAGTGCTCTAATCTCAGAACAAACTGCTCTAATCCTGGCACAAGGCTCCCTGCCCCCCGCCTGCTGGCAGATCTGTAAGCGATCTGCACCGGGCGTCAGGGATGCAGCTTGGGGCACCGATGGACTGGGGCCACCCTTGGCTGGTCACCTCAGGGTGGCACCCCAGGATGCTGTGGCTGGGAGGGAGGATGTGGGGGGACGGGGTGTCCCCATGCAGCTGTGAGGATGCTCTGGCTGAGGGGAATGGGCCTGGGGACATCCGAGGTGATGCTGCTGGCACCGTTGCTGAGGCAGCCGGGCACCTGAGCCCTCTCCCCTCCGTGCTGGACAGCTCTTGGCAAGGGCCGCACTGGGCTCCTGCCCACCCCATCCATTGGCTTCAGCAATATTTAAAGCTCCCATTTAATTTCCAAATGGAGAGGAGTGGTTTCCACTTGGCTGGCTGGCTGTGAGCATTTCCAGGTCTGCTGGGCTCCAGCACACACACCTGCACCAGCACCGATGGGGTGGCGGGCAGAGAGGGGGAACAGAGTGCCTGGTGGGGGTGACAGAGGTGTCAATGTGCCCAAAAGAAGATCCCTGCTTTTGCAGCACAGCTGACTGTGCCTTGCTGGGACAAGGCTACTCGGAGCAGCACAGGGTGTGAGCAATGCCAGGAGCTGCAGAGCCTGAGCTGGCCAAGCCACACATGCCTGGCAGCCTGCCCGTGGGGCCATTTCAGTGCACAGGCGGACGGGGAGGGCTCTGCAAGCAGTAATTGCCTACCTCTCCCCACCAGGCAGGAGGAAGATGATTCCCCCAGGGCTTTGCGCCCTCCCCTGCCACTGCTTAGCTCATTTCTGCAGCACCAGGGAGCACCCCGGCAGCAGCTGGTCCTGGCCCTCCCAGTGCCTTAGCCCCCACAGCACCATAGCAGCACCCAGGTCTCCTCATCACTTGGTGGCAGGTTCCAAAGCAGTCTGCAGAGACATCGGTCACATCAGCTTTCCCAGAGCAAGGCAGCACCGGGGCTCGCACCTCATGTTGCAAACCCCTAGATCAGCATCCTCCCTGGTGAGTGCTGTCCACTGGCATTTCAGGGGTGAGAGTCCCAGGTCTCATCCCTAACAGTTTGCAGGAGAAGTTACTTTATCCAAACTGGGCAGCAGCAAGAACAGCTCCCCTGGGAGCAGTCTTCATACCTCAGTCCATAGTGTGCTCTGGCCAGTGTGATTCAGTGCCTATTTGTATAAATCTGTTCCCCTAATAGCCTTTGAAGCCCGCGCATGCAGTTAAAATACCGGCTGAAATATTTATTGAGTCAATTTTCAACTAACATAAACTCTGTGCTTACTAAGTAAAAAAATCACTCTCATTTTCTGTGAATCCCAGAAATGCAAATACAGCAGTCAGTGCCAGGCAGGCTGGGCTGCCATCTGCCCCAGGGCCGCTGCTGACCGCAGAGCCAGCCCCGAGCCCACCCCATCCCTTGGGCTGTGGGGTACAAAGGGGAGATGCTCTGTACTTTTGCACTGCCTCTGCCAGCTTCTGGCGCCCGCTGGTGCCTGTGGCCCTGACGAGCTGTGCATGCTCTCCCCCATCCCTGCTTTCTGCCTGGGTACATCTGCTCCTTGCACAAGGGAGCTTTGTTAGCTCCTCCAGTGCTGGTTTAGCAGCTGCTTCGGACCTTTGCTTTGCAAACATCCAGGCCATGTGTCTGCAGCCTGCTCCGCCTGGGCTCGGCCCCTGGCAGTGCTGATGGTCCCTGGGAGCTGGGCTTCCTCAGCCAGAGCAGCTTTGCTAGGACTTTGCAGTAAGGAGCCTTTGTCTTCCTCGCGGGGGAGTGGGGAGGAGGGAAAAGATTTGCAATGAAAATTGAGTGGTTGCTATTTGAATATCCCCAGCAAAAGAGCCATTAGCACTAATAACAGCTTCCAGCACAGCGCAGAGGGCACTTCCCGTCCGCAGCCTCAGAGCACTTTGCACTGAGCCATTTCACCATCACATGAGATACGAGGAGCGCAGAAGCACCTTATCCGGGAGCGCTGGCTGGTGCAGGGATACCAAGGCTGTCCCTTCCACTGCCCTCCCAGTGCTGCCAGGGGCTGAAATGGGAGGGCACAGGAAATGGGACCCAGCTCCCTGCCCCACAGCCGTGGCGCTGGAGCAGACAGTGCCCTGGCATAGGTGGCATTTCACTTGTCCTCTCCACTGGGGACTTTCTGTCACCCCTTGAAGGTCTCTCAGGAACTCTGGGGTTGGAGATGGGTTACAGAGTTCATCCTGCAAGGGCTTCCCCCAGCTCCTAGAGGTGACCTGGCCTGTGGACAGAGAGGGTGTGATGAGCTGAGCAGAGGGGCACCTGCCAGCCCAGAGATGCCAACAGAGCCTGGCAAGGGCCAGGACCTCATTCCACCAAGGCTAAGGGATGCAAGGAGTGGGAGAGGGACAAGCAGGGAGCTGATGTGGTGTGAGCTTCCCTCGCCATGGTGCAAGCTGGGGCAGGGGATTGTGGGGAGATTTTCCAGGCAAAAACTGCAGGTCTGAAGCTGAGATCTTCTTGTAACGGAGCTGAGCTAGAGCACCGCACTGAGAGGGGCCGGGGAGACAAGCTCCGACAGGCTCCAGTGATAAGCAGGAATTAGAAATGCATTAGAAGCTGCTTCAAAGCCCTCCAGATTGGAGCAGCTCATCTGATGCTGCAAATGCTCTCTGCTGAAAGGCAGGCAATGCAGGCAGTCACATGGGTGCTCCCAGCTCTGTGTCCCCAGGGTGACATGGGCTCACTGGCCACCATGCTGCCAGCTGGCTGGTACCAGGACTGTGCATCCACCCTGGCCCTGGGTACAAGGGTCATGTCCTGGTAAAGAGCCATGCTTGCCAGCACCCACAGGCATGCTGAGGGTGCCAGGGGATCGGACACGCCTCTGCACCCAGCTCTTCACAGGTCCCAGCCGCTGGTGTGTTTGCTTGGATGCAGGTCTGGTGTTGATGCTCCTGGTAAGTCATCCCTGGGTGCTGGGGGCAGAGCAGATCTGGGGGCTGCACACAGGGTTTGTGACCTGAGGCTGCAGCTAGGAGCAGGTCAAGTTCTCCTGGGGATGCTGCTGTCAGGGTAGTGGGACCCCGATGGGGAGGTGACAGATGATGTTGCCATCCTGCCTTGAGTGGCTGGTGCTGGCCCCTCACCATGCACAGCCAGGCTTGCTCATGGGGTTGGGTTTCTGTCTGTCTTTCCAACATGCAGAGTCCGTAGAGCCCAGGTTTGCTGGGCTGGACTCTCCAGCCCCGCTCTTCCAGCCAGATGTTGAGTGGACATTAGGCAATGCTCTTTGTTGCATTGGCGCTGGGAAAGGCTGGGTTCAGCTGGGATGTGGCCCCTCTCCAGATTATACATCCCAGCTCTGTTTAGGAATCACGCTCCTCCTCGCTCCCCATAGCAGGATGTTTACCCTGGGTCTATTTTATAAACCTTGCCAGGGAAGCAAATATTCCAGTTTTGAGTCCCACAGGCGATGCAGAGGCCCAGGCACTGTGGTGGGATCTCAGCCAAGGACGTTTCCACTGGAGAATCTTGTAGAGGGGAGAGGCCAGCCCTCAGGCCCATCCTGCACAGGACTGAGCCCTCCTGTATGTAAGGGGACTGAGGATGGTCAGCCCTGCAAAGCACTGAGCCCCTGTCCCGAGGGTGAAGGGAGCGTACTGTGTCAGGTACTGAGGCCGGGGTCCTGCTCCTCCCACCAGCCCCAGGGCCCGTTTGCATGCTGTTTATTTTTATCCTGTGCTTGATGGATTGGTGCACGGCTTCGATGTTGCCAGATGATTTTCCACCAGTTCCATCACATAGCAATTTAAGGTTAGTCGTGACTGCCAGAATGAGTCAAAAGCTTTTAAAAAGCCTATAAAACAAGCATCTATCTTGCCCTGATTTTATTCCACTTCTTTGTTTATTGCTGAGGTCACTGGCTCATGTCTCAGGGAGGAATCCAGGTCACCGGTGGCAGTGACATGGGATGAGGGAGGCACTCCCTGCCTGGCTCTTGGTGGAGCTGGGACATCTCTGCCTTTGCGTATGAGTCCACATGATGGCTGCTTGCCTTTTGATGCATGCAGAGCAGGGCTGCATGCCTAAGAACAGACCATGAGGGGGACACAGACTGGAAGGTGCCTGTGTTTTCAGAGAGCAGTGACACTGAAAGGCTGTGAGCATCAGGAAACTGCAGGAGCTAGGCCTAAAAATACCTCCTGGAGAGGAGCTTTCTCCTTGCAGAGTTCAGCAGGCAACAGCGAGACCCAAGCAGTGGCTGAGAAGGACTCAAGGGAGCAGGAGGCTTATCCCCATCAGGGCAGGGGGTAACCTGGGGGTCACCAGCTAGATGATGCTGGAGATGCCCTGCTGTTGGGTTTTGGGAGGCAGTGGGTTTCTTTTCCCCAAAACCATCCCTATCTCTGCTGTCAGGTCAGATGGTGGTGGGGCCCCCTGCTAAGCAGCAGCCGGATGCCCCTCCAGACCACTGCTGGGAGGTCTCCGGAGGGCACATGGAGGCACAGGGACACCCACTGCACTTCACAGAGGTTCAGGCAATAGCTTAGGATCAGCATGGCCAAAATGCATCCCTTAATCCTCCTCCCAGGCCTCCCTCCTCTGGCTTTGGCAGTTGCCATGGAAAGCACCACAGAACACTTCTTCTCGCCCCCTACCCTGAGTGAGACCCTCCTCCCAGCCCTCTCTCTCTCAATTTTTGCATTTGAGGTGTAAATCCTGCTGGTTTTCCCAATGTCCTCAGACTTTCCCAGCCTGGCTTTCATCATCTGTGTCCCTTCCTCCCACCTGGAACAGTCCTCATCTCTCCATGCTCCCACCCAAATCTGCCACAGCCATCCCCAAAGAGTCAGCGCTGTCAGCCAGCCCTCCCTGCACAGACACCCACCTCACTGCTCCCAAATCCCACCTCCTTCCAGGCTGGCACGTGTCCTTGCTGTATCCCTCCCTGCCTTTCCCCTGGGATGGGGACCGTGGTCCCTTGGGAGAGGTATCACCCTGGCACCGATGTGGCTACGTGGCCCCAGTGCCAGCATTGTGGGGAGGAAATGGCAGCTCCAAGGCCGTGGTGGTGAAGAAAGCCCAGGCTATAGATAAGTGCATAGTTATACAGGCAAGTGCACACACCCATCTGGGCAGCCAAGAGGGCACAGGGGCTCAGACTGCTGCTCACCGAGCCACGTCCCAGCTCCTTCTGCTCACTCCCAGCCCAGGCTCTGTGTCTGCCAAGCCAGGCTGGGCTTTTGGGAGAGTTATTTTTAAGACAGCTGATTTGGGGATGTGGCTGGCAGTGAGGATCCACAGGGCTAGTGCAATTTAAGAGACAACAGACTGCAGTTTGGAGAGGGGAAGGAGCAGGTGGATGGACAGGATCCTTTTATCAGGCATCTCTGATGTTTCCAGGGGATCCCAGCTCGCTTCACAATCAGGCAAGGGCAATAGGGAACAGAAGGGCACCCAGGCTACATCAGGAGGAGAGGACACATGCCTGCATATCACCTCTCTGCTCACCTCCAGTGACCCCCGGGCTGCAGAGCAGCTCTGCCTGTGCTTCGCTTGGTGGTCCCTGGGGAGGATGCAGCAAAGTGGTGCCAGCAGCATGCTCAGCTCTGACGAGGAGGAGGAGATGCCCTCTGAGGTCTGAGCTGGGTGCATGACGAATGTGGCCGGTACCCTCACAGACTGGGGTGCTGTGGGTGTTTAGGGGTGTGACGTGGGTGTTTAGGGGTGTGCCATGGGGAAGTTGCTGTAACTCCCTCCTGGCCTCACAGATCATAGAGCTGGTGATCTGTGCTTTCATATGGAGCATGGACTCCTGAAATCCAGCCCAGCCCCAAGATTTTGGTTCCTCTGGGGCCCCCCATTTGGCCCCTCCAAGGGAACAAGGGGAAGGCACAGCTGCCTCCATGCCATGCATCATGGAGATGCCCAAACTACATGTGAATGAGCTGGTTCTTCCTTGCAACACTGCACAGATCCCAGTCTGCACCCTGCACCCCACATCTCAGCCTGCATTACCTGTCCAGGATGTACTGAGATGGGAATGCTGGTGTGAGAGTGAGTGGGGCATCCTTTCAGCTACCTGGAAGGCTGCTGGTTGCTGTGTGCTGCCCACCTCAGGAGGGGCATTTCATGGCTGGGATGGTATTGCAGATAACTCCAGTAGCCAACAAATGGCTAAAAGCCATTTTGCTAAAAGCTTTGCAGGAATAGACATTATAACCTGCTGTTACCCAGCTGCCTCCCCGGGGAGGCACCCTCCTGGGAGCAACAGTCTGTGCGGGGAAGGGCCCTGGCGCAGCTGCGGCTACCCATGCCAGCTATCTGCTGCACCCTGTGTCAATGCACCTTACCCCCAGCCTGAGCACCGCCTACTGCAGCCTCCAAAACATACAAAGGTTGTGTGCAAAAATGCCTGTGCGCCCCTCTCCGCCCTCCCTTGAGCACACAAGTGACCCCAAGGGAAAGCAAGTGAGAAATCATCACCCATTAGTTGCTTGCAAAAGCAAACCTTCATGAGATTGCTTTCAAAAAGTGTCACTCTAGAGCAGGCAGGCCCTACCCGAGCAGGCGCTGGTGAGCTGGCTGATGTCCCAGAGCTCAGAGGTGAACCCGGGAGGACAATAGCTGCATTCTAAACCAGCTCAGCATCAGAAACCAAGCCTGGAGCTCAGACCGTTTCTTTCTGTGATAGAAAGCGGGATCAACACATCTTCCTGTGCCCCAGGCCAAACCACTGCCCTGGGAACAAGCTTGACACGAGGATCAGAGAAGGGGAGGTCTGTGCGGGCTCCAGCAGCACTGGAGCAAAGCTGGGCTCTGCAGGAGGGGTCCCTGTCTGGCTGCTCCCCTGGTTTCCCCCCTGCCGATGCCTGGCTGCAGAGCGGGCTGCAGGCTGTGGGTCAGCCTAGGGCTGCCATCCCCACCATGCGAGATGGCTTGGCACAGGCCCTGGCACCTGCCTGCACACTGCTCCCTCCGAGGATGCAGATCTTACACCCAGCTGTCTCCTCCCTCCTCCTCCTCTCTGTGCAGCCAGCCAGTGGGACCTGGCTACCCATCTCACTGCAGATGGGCAGCTCCGGGCTCTGGAAATGCACGGGCACTGGGATTCTGGAGTGCCCAGTTTGGACCAACACCTCTGATTTTGGATGAGCAGTGGCCATCTGTCTGCACGATGACCTTCAAGCCCACGCAGCTGCCTCCCCCTTGGCATACTGGGAAGAGCAGGGTCCATCCTGGGATCCTTTGGTTTGACCCCAGCAAAGGGCTGAGTATTTCCTTGCCTTTTGTCATCATGAGTTGCAGGACTCCAAAGAGTGGCAAAGGGGGTCAAGGATGTTTGCGGTCCATGGCTGTGATCCAGCAAGCATTTATGGAGGACAGGAAAGCTTAAGCATCTTGAAGCAGGGTCCGTGAGGCTCCAGGGGAAGGAGAGGGGCTCCATCCATGTCTCCCCATGTGCTCACAAGGGTTTGACCCACCCTGACAAGACCACAGCCTTAAAAGTGGATATGGGGCTCCTACACCCAGCTCCACGCCACAGCAAGCCGATGATGGTGCCAGGGCTGTATCTCTGCTGCTGGAAGGTCCCTATCTACCGCCCAGGTCCCCACCACCCCCAGCATCCATGCCATCCCTGCTGCCCTGGGGGGACCCCCGCAGCTCAGGCAGCCCCAGCCTGGCCACGGGCTCCTCTGGAGGTGAGGCAGAGCTGGACTGGCAGGAAGCACCGGGAGCTGGTAATGGCAACATGTCCACCCATTTGTCTGTAATTAAAAGTTGTGTGTAGAGATTTCCTATGACATGTCCCGTGAGTCCAGCTGCAGACACAGCACCGCTGAAACCAGGAGATGCTAATGAGTGCTTCTGCATATTAAATACCTTGTTTACACTAAGACAACAGCCGGTGTAGCTGGGGGAGGGAGAGGAGGTGGCTGTAATCTTCACTCATGCTTTCTGTCCTGGAAGCTTGCTGCCTGCCAGCCCCTCAGGAAGCTGCTGAACCTGGGTTTGGCCAGGGTCTGGCTGCAAGGGTGGTCCAGGGCTCTCAGCAGTGATGCTACCACCCTGTCTCAAGCCCTCTGTGTTGGCTTCATCATCCCATCTCTGCTGTGGTCTTCCTCTCTGCTGTGGGCCAGTGAGGGCAGGATGCTCTGCAGCACTCAAATCTGCCCAGGGGTCCCCTGCATGGTGCTGAGGCTAGGGGGCTCTGGGGGGCAAGGGGCTCAGCTGCCCAATCTGCCCTAAGCCTGCCAGTGTCCACTCTGCAAAAGAGCTTGTCTCGACTGCTCCCTGGGCATGGGATCCTGGAGGGAAGCAGTAAAGGGGAATCTCTACCCAGGAGAAGGGTGCAGGGTCAGGGTCACAACAGGACTCACCATGCCCAAGACCTGGCTACAACGCTGTTCTCCACTGCCCAGCACCTCCTGTTTACAAGAGATGCAGGAAAGGTGCACAGCCTTTCACTGCCCCATGTCCCAGGGCTGGACACCACTGCACCCTGGGCACAAGGCAGGCGGGATCTCACCATGCCAAGAGCGAGAGTGCTGGCACTGGGATCCAGCTGGGGTGAGGGATTTGCTAGCACAGCTGGCCCTTCCCCACCAGCATGGGAGTCAGGGAGGTGAGGAGCTGCAGGGTCTGTCCTGGCCAATGGTGGTGTTGGGCTGCTGTGGAGACACAGCCCCTGTCCCCTTCCCACCCAGGTGCCCCTCATTGCACTGCTGCAACAACAGGCACCCCAACCCCATGGGACCCTTCATGGCCCCAGGAGAGCCCTTGTGTCCCTGCAGAACATCTGGCAGGGCAAGGCACAAGGGAAACAGCTCCAGCCCTGGTGACCCCCAGGCCTGCTAGGCTGGGGGAAAGCTCTCAGCAGGGCAGGACACAGGCAGCTCCCTCCACCAGCATGCAAAAAGCTGGACAAGCCTGGAGGGAAACAGCTCCAAGGACACCAAACAGCTTCAGGACCACAGTCCTTTCCCCCATCTGACCCCAAGGTCCCTGTCCAGGCTGTGAGTCACCCTTCCCAAAGCGTCTGCCACATCCCCTGCCAGCAGCCACAGTCTCCATCCTGCACCCTGCAAGCTCCTGCACCCAGTGTCACCCCAGCTACCAGAACATCTTGGGCTGGAGGAGCCCTGCCTGCTCCCCCATTGCTGAGGCACCCGCGGGGGACTGCTGAGTCCCCATTGCCCTGAAACCACAGTACCCTGGGTGAGAAGGACCCCTGGGGATAAGAGATGCACCGTGGGGTGAGCTTAGAGGGGCTGGGTCAGAAAGGCTTGCTGGTCCAGGGAGCATTCCTCATGTGTGCCCACAGGTGATGGACAATCTGCACATAGACTGCACCAGCCAGAGCTTGCTCAACGGCACTCTGCGCTCCAGGGCACTGTCTTTCCAGGGCACCCCCATGAAAAAGCCCCTTTATCTACCTTCAGGGCACCACCACTTCTTCCCCAGTCAGTCTTACAGCTTATGTGAGAGAGGGGAATGTTTGCATCTGTGCCTGGTCTCCTCCAAGGTCTTCCCCATCTTCTGCAGGGCTGCTTGGGCAGAGCTGTGCTGGGGCTGGACAGATCTGCTTGGAGGGAGAGGCACCAGGGTCTGCTGTGGAGCACACAGTCAGGTGTAGGACTGAGATAGGCTTGACCCCAATACTCATGGTCTTCAGATGCTGTGGTGCAGTGGGAAGTCTGTATCAAAGCTTTTTGGGGAAGCAGAGGCCTTCTGGGGTTCAAGAGACTGTTGGGGAAGTGGGGTGAGCCTCTGGGACATGTCCCCTTCTCCTGGTGCCCTGTGTGCACAGCATGGGTCACAGCAACCTGCTGTGCTTGGCACATAGGTGGCCCTGCCTGGGCATGCATCTCTGTCTGGGTGACAGGTGTCCCCCGCCATGGGTCTGTCTGCCCACGCAGGTCCCCAAAGGCTGCAGCTCACATGCCACTGCAAGCAGCCGAAGTGCCACCAAGTGCCAGGTGCTGGTCCCTGCCCGCACTCACCGAAGTGCCTGGGTGATGCATTTCCCTGCCACCCGCCTCCATGATGGGCTGGGGGCTAGCTGGAGCGGAGCGGAACAGCTCAGGGCCACAGTGCATGGGTATCTGCCCTTGCCCCCCACTAGCGGGTTCCCCATCCCACCTGCACCCCTGAGCCTTGCCTGCCCCTCCCACAGCTCTCCCCAGCCCATCCAGGCCTTGCTTTATATGGAGTTGCCAATCGCAAGCGTTTTAAATGTTAATGACGACGTTTCAGATTTGTAGTGGAAACTAATTAAAATTGTTATTGTTAGCGGGTTTGAATTGCCCAGGTGTGAATCATTATCCTCATTAAAATAATCAGGGAGACAGGGATGTGACAGGAGAGCAGATGGATGAGAAGCAGCCTGAGCCAGCGACCTGGGTGGCTGGGGAGCCCTGATGCCTGTGGGGAGCATGGGCAACCCTGCCCAGGGTGGCATGGCCCCCTGGGTCCAGTCAAGCCCAGCATCCCCTGAATGGGGGATGCCCTACAGAAGGTGCTCCACTCACAGCGCCACATGCCAGGGGCTGCAGGGTGCTGCAAGTGGGGTGCTGGGATTTGTCAGAGCAGGAGCAACAGTGGGGAGAGGCTGCAGGACAGGATGGAGTCATCACTACATCAGCCCCCCGGCTTCCCTCCTGCTTCTACCTGACCCAGCCTGCAGCGCTTCCTCACTGTGCTGTGTCCTACACTGTGTCCGCCCAGCGTAGCATGTGCCAGGGGAAGGGGATGGTCCCCTGGCTGCCTGGATTCAATGGAGCAGCAGGGTCTGGTCCCTGCTTGGTGCATCAGGAATGGGACTGTATGTCCCAGAACAGCGTGCCCCAGCCTCGGAACATGAATGGTTGCTGGAGGCTGTAGAGCCCTGCCTGCACCCCTGCTCGCAGCTGCCAGAAGTGGGAAACATTGCGTAGCTCATCGGCCAGCCCTGCTGGAGCCAGCCAGGCTGTGAAGCGCCCAGGGCTGGTCCTGCCCTGGGTGGACTCACACCGCCGCATCTGGTCCAGCCCCTACAGCCTGTCTGCAGGGAACAAGGGCCCTTTTCTGGCGGATGAATGGGCTCAGTGTGTGTGGCTCCCCGCAAGACCCCACAGCCCCAGACTGGCCACTGCTGGGCGGCAGGGCTGGGGTCAGGGGTACCCTGCGGGCACAGCGCAGCAGGGCAGCTATTCAGGGAAAGAGCATGGCCCTCCCAGTGCTCAAGGTTGCCTTTGTGCCATGCATCCCAGAGCAGGGGCTCCCCTGGGGACAGCGGTGACACCAAACAGAGGAATCATGGCACATGGCCAGCGCTGGGGCTCTTTACCCTCAGCCTCTCCCCTGTGCAGCTGGTTGTGTCCCACTGCTTGTCCCCTGTGGGGCCAGCTGTGTGGAGTGGCCCTGGAGATGCACTTGCTGGTCCCCTGCCACTGGCCACCAGGACTCCAGCCCGGAAGGGTGGCACTGGGAGCTGTGGGGCAGCTCTTTTGCCAGGGCAGGTTGGAGCACATCTCTTGGGCACTGGCCAAGGATGACTGCAGGGATGTGTTGGCCAGGTGGCACTCAAGGCTAGCTTATCTGATGATGTTTTCATCTATTGACAAATCTATTATTGATGATACACTTTCCTGGACTTGGCAGAGCTCTGTCCATGCTCCAGTCATACCCATCAAATAAATCTCAGCCGGGCTTTGCCATCACTGCTGAATTAATTATCCCCAGGTTTTTTTCATAAATATTTGACAAGAGCTAACAATGCAAGGTGTGAAGCCCCCTGGTAATTCTGTGGCTTAAAATGTAGCTGTCACCTCCAGCACTGCAGGGCTAGGGCTGCTTTGGGGTAGAAGTAAAGGCTGGGGCAGGACCTTGATTGAGGACTGGCCGCTCCCCCCGGGCTTTTGGGATTTCACACAATTACATGTAAATGGGGCACAGCACTGAGACCCATCTAATTCATTTATCAAAGGCAGCCTGAAGCAACAAGGACAGCAAACTGGTCCCAAATGGATGGATGCACGTTTGGGACAAGGAGCCTTCCTGCAAGGGTGCAGTGCTCCTGTGGCTCTGCATCACAGAGGTGATGCTTGACCCTCTCTGCGATAGCACAGCCAGGCTGCTGAGCAGTGGCGCATATGATTGGGATGTTCGGATGTTATTCAGCAGAAAGTCTTGGAATGACGCTTGCTTCATGTCTTTGAGCTGTGATTAGGCATGGACTGGAGGCCCTGAAATGGGTAACTTGGTATGGGGTGATCTGTGGGGCATGTGTACCTCTGCCCCCCAAGCCTCTTTTCACACTCTTTTCAAACAGACAGTTTGATGTCTTCAAACTGTCCCTGCCCTTCCTGGAGGCCCCACAAGCTCTCTTCAGGGCACAGAGCCACAACCTCTATGCCATGCCACTGAAAAAGCTGTGGGTCTCAGGCTTGGGGGTGGGCTTCAGGCATCCAGCCTGCGCAGTGCCTGGATGGAGGGCTTGCTGCAGGTTTTGGGGATGGGCACCTGGGAGCAGGATGCAACCCTGTGCCAGGAGGCTGGCACCCTGCTGAAGGAGGTCCAGGGCTGCACAGCTCAGGGGCTGTGCACCCCTGCACGTGCCCACCATGCACACCCACCCCAGCCATGCTTCAGCAGTAGTGCTGAGGTGCTGGGAGGGAGTGGACACCCGAAAACAGTCATACAAATTGCCAACGGCCAGAAGGCTGGCAGAATCGAAACAAAACCAAAGCAATAACTGGAGGCATTACACATCCGGCTAAAATGGAACCTAGGAGAAAACCTGAAAGCTTCCCAGAAAAGCTTGCAAAGCAGCCTGCAGTCAGGAGGGAAATCTTTGCTGGAGCAGAACCCACCACAAAGCAGCCTGAGCAGCCAGTCTGCAGATCTCCCTGCTTGCCCAGTCTGAGGACACAACCAGCAGCCAGGATGCTGTTGGCTCAGCAGCATAGGACAGCAGATACCAAAAGAGTCTTCAGAGACTTCCGAATAGCTCACAGAAATGAGCAAGCACGAGGACTTCAGGAGCTAAAGTGAAAAATGGTCTCATTGGTTGCACTCTGGTCCAAGACCAGCTGTCAGCCTCAGAGAACAGGCTGGACCACTACTCTGGAAGGACCAGGCTGTCCCAACACAACAGCATCCTTCCTCCTCTCTCTTGCTCACCTCACAGCCCAAATGCGGGCAGGTAGCGAGTGCCATGGACTTACCCTCACCAGAGGCTGTTCACACCTGGCAGAAGTCCTGGCATCCGCTTTGGGACAGGCATGAGCTGAGAAGGACAAAGCTCAGGGCAAACATTTGTAGGATAATGCTGCCTTTGCTGGCAGGAGGGAGACCTCTGGGCAGACCCACGCACACTGCAAGGACTCCTGGGATAAACTAGCAATGGACTAAAGTACGGATGCTGAGCTAGGATGGGACTGGCAAATTAAAATGAGAGAAAGGAGGCCAAAAGCACCTAGAGATGCTGAGACTGGCTCTCAGGCTGGAATCTTCTTTGCAGATATGTGCTGGGAGGGGACTAAGACATGTGCAGGGGATGGGAGCATGAAGCCTGCACATAGGGAACAGGGCTGGCATAGGGAAGGGTGACTCTAAGCTGGTTTTAGGAGTTATCAAACAATTAAAGATGTGATAAATTTAGTCTGTGGAACAGGAAATTGGCAATAATGCAGAAATGAAAGGAAGCAGTTGAGCTAACTGTTGGGCACTCTACAAAATTGGCTATAAAAAGGAAGGACTGCCATAAATATAAGGGCAGCCAGGAGAGGACATTGCTGGTAATGAAACCCCTGCTCTCCATGTGGGAAATGGGGAGGCACAGAGCTGAAGCTATGAAGATATCAACCACGGCTGTGGTCATTCAGAATGCACAGCTGAACAGTGATAATGGAAGGCCAGAAGCAAAGTGCATGCTGGGTTAGCTCACCCCTGCTCTGAATTGATGTTATTAGACCAAGATGCTTCAAAAATTAAAAAAAAACAACCACTCCACCATGCTAAGGGTGTTGACCAGAGTGTTGGCCTGAGCTCCCATGGAAAGAGTCTCCAAGGAAAGGAACCCATGCACAAGCTGGGAAAGTGCCACTCTGGTATTCAGGCAGGCATCAGGATAACGGGTGAGCTAATTGCCTTGGATTGCATTGCATTAAACAAGCACATAATAAATGCCAGGACTGGGGTCAGGCAAGTGCAGCCCATGGAAATTGCTTTTGAAGCTAGAGCCCCAGTGAACAGCAGTCTGTAGGGAAGCTCTCGGCAGCAAACGCAGTGCTCTGCCACCACTGGAGCCATTCTCCTCCTGTGCAAGCAACAGCAACAACAGTGTCATGACAAAACCGAGCTAATGAATTTTTAAGATTGACTGGAGCTATTTTCAGCTGATCCAGGACAAAACATTCAGCAAAATTCCAGCTATAGGAGGAAAAAAAAACCAGCTGCTTTGTGTTCAAGAGGCAGGAAATGGACTCTCATGGGACACTGACACATGAAGGGCCCCTTGGGCTGGTGCCCACGACCCCTGCTTTCCTTCTGCCTTTGTATAGAGATGGCTGGGGGGGATTTGCTCTGCTCTGCTGCCAAGCGCTGAGTCTGGGAGGGTTCGGCTTTCCTGGGCCACCAACAAACAGCTCCTCCAGGCTGGTGGCCATCCCTAGTGGGGCACAGTTAAGCATCCTCTGCAGCTCCACATTTGCTGATAGCTGGGAGCTTGTGCCTGGCTGAGCTATGTGATGTGGAGGAACTTCACAGCGGAGGACATGGCCTTGGTCACCATGGATGTCCTTGTGCCAGACAAGCTGTGCTTCATTAAGGCACGGTGACTTCTGAGGACGTGTCCCAAGCAAAAAGCTAGTCTGGGGAAGTACTTTGCAATGTCCACCACAGAGAGGTGGTCTCTCTCACCACAGCCACTTGGAGCTGCTGGGCTGTCCTACAGCCCCCTCCCAACCCCTAAACAGGTGTGGTGGGGACCCAAAAGGGGCATGTGCATGGCAGAGGAGGATTCTGGGGGGGTCTCTGGGAAACTATGGGGAGCTTAGGGGTCCCCAGACACATCAGCTCTGGGTAGCTGCTGTAGCAGACCAGCTCAGGACCCTGTGTGGTTGCCTCCACCCAGGGCACTCTCTGAGCCTGCTTTCAGCCCACTCCTGACTCATCCCCTGGACAGTGGCATGAATGCCAGCCCACACCCACCCCCTGGCCCTCCTGCTCCCCTGCAGCCATCCTTCAGCCCTTCCTTGCCCTGCAGCACCCAGGCAGTGGGTCTGCCCACCTCCATGACCAAGACAGCTTCTAAACTTCCATGCTAATCTTCATTTCAACAGCAATGAGGTTGGCTTCAGTCACAGAGTCCTGAGGGAAAGGCAGAACAGAGGAAATACTGTTTTATAAAGCCCCCCTCCACCCCATCTGCTGTGGCCCTGTACCTCCATCTCAACAAATGTCACTTCCTCTGCACTAAGGCAGCCCCCCTCTCAGCTCCCTGCTGGGTCCCTGCCCCTCTGAGCAGCACCCAGCCACGCTGTGCTGCAGGTTCCCCCAAGCTGAGCAATCCTGCCCCGTTCCTTCCCTATACCCAGCCCACCCCCACTATCTGGGTGCTTAGCAGAGACCATGGGCTGCTGCAGGCTGGATGGCTGCAGAGGGATTGATGCAACCCTGGCAGTGCCCAGACCTCCCACAGCATCTCTGCAGCCACTTGCACCATGCCTTGCCCTGTGTGCCTGCATGAAACATGAGGGTGAGCATGGTGGGGGGTACAGACTTGGGGTCAAAGCCCTCAGCACCTGGGGAGCAGCAGCATGCAGGATTCTGCTGGTTGCAGGGCCCCTGGCTCAGAAGGGGTCTTGCTTTGGGGACCTCTGCAGTCCTCAACACCCTGACGCAGCCGGGGGAGAGCCCCAGCCACGGGAGAGTGACCTGGATCCTACACGAGACACACAGCATAGGCTGGTGCCTTTGCAGAAAATTGGTCCAAGACTAAAAATACTCTCACCTTTCAGTGCAGACTCAGGCAGCAAAGCAACAGGCTCATCATGTGGTAGCAGCCAGAGCTGGGAAGGGAATTTGCATCAGGCACTCACCATAGCGAGGTCCACAGGGGAGCGGTGGGCACGTGCGAGCTGGTCTGCAGAAGTTCCCTGGGTGCAGGGGGGTGGCTGAGGCTAATGGAGCTATAGCAGAAAGTCTGCGGCAAAGAAGAGGGGATGGATGAGTCACTTCATCTGCAGAGTGCTGGAGGTCACACTCAGCCCATGTCCCACCACTAATTAATGCCAACACTAAATACAAACATAGCCATGTTACTCACTAATGGGACGTGGACAGGCTGAAATGCAGAGCCGTCACCAGCATTTGCTTTAAAAACAAAGCAAACTCCCAAGTGGAAACCTCCAGCTCCACTTGAAGCTGCTAATTCATTCCCCTTCCTGCTGCTCAGTCTGCAGACATGCCCCAGCATGTGTGATGAGCCCCAGCAGCCAGCTCCAGAGCTGCCCGTGCCCACCCTTAACTCTGCTGTGCACCGTGAAAAGAGCAGCCCTGATGCCAGGAGAGCGTGGCAAGAAGGGCCAGGGAAAAAGGGGAGAGCATGGAAAGAGCTGGAGGCCTGTGAAAGGATGCACGGCAGGATGCAGCTCTAAGACACAGGGTTATCTGATGGAGAGGTACCCAGAGAAGGTCTGTGGAAGAACGGCCGCTGGCTAAACCACGCAGGGCTTGGGAGGGCGCATGGGGCCATGCTGCAGCGCTGTGGCCCTTTCCTGGGTCATGAACCCAGCCGTGACAGCCATGGGAGTTTTTATGGAGTGCAGCTCTCTGCTGCCACAGTAGGCAGCCAGCTGGCCATGTTTCATTAATGCACAGTGCTTAATGCAGCTAGTCGCCATGACCCCTACAGTCCGTAGGCGATGGAAGTCAATATCACAGAATCACAGAATCACAGAATCATATAGGTTGGAAAAGACCTTTAAGATCATCGAGTCCAACCATAAACCTAACACTACCAAGACCACCACTACACCATGTCCCTAAGCACCTCATCCAAACGTCCTTTAAATACCTCCAGGGATGGCCACTCAACCACTTCCCTGGGCAGCCTGTTCCAATGCTTGACAACCCTTTCAGTGAAGAAAAATTTCCTAATATCCAGTCTAAACCTCCCCTGGCGCAACTTGAGGACATTTCCTCTCGTCCTATCACTTGTTACCTGGGAGAAGAGACCGACCCCCACCTCTCTACAACCTCCTTTCAGGTAGTTGTAGAGAGCAATAAGGTCTCCCCTCAGCCTCCTTTTCTCCAAGCTAAACAACCCCAGCTCCCTCAGCTGCTCCTCATAAGACTTCTGCTCTAGACCCTTCACCAGCTTTGTTGCCCTTCTCTGGACACGCTCCAGCACCTCAATGTCTCTCTTGTAGTGGGGGGCCCAAAACTGAACACAGTATTCGAGGTGCGGCCTCACCAGTGCCGAGTACAGGGGCACGATCACTTCCCTAGTCCTGCTGGCCACACTATTTTTGATACAAGCCAGGATGCCATTGGCTTTCTTGGCCACCTGGGCACACTGCTGGCTCATATTCAGGCGGCTGTCAACCAACACCCCCAGGTCCTTCTCTGCTGGGCAGCTTTCCAGCCACTCTTCCCCAAGCCTGTAGCGTTGCATGGGGTTGCTGTGGCCCAAGTGCAGGACCTTGCACTTGGCCTTGTTAAACCTCGTACAATTGACCTTGATATCTTCTCACAAGGCACTGTATAACCTGTGTGGTAGCATGTGCACTGCTGACTTACTGGAAAGGCCATCCTGCTCTGCCAGGGTCAGCCTGGCACAGGGCAGCACAAACCGTTTGCCCCCACTGTTCTCAAGGGGCTGGGCATCAGCATTGGCTGGTGACATGTGGTCATTTTGGGGGAACATCCACTATAGTTTAATTTAAATAATGAGACTGAATCCCCACTTTGAACTCAAATGGGCCCTGTGAAGCCCCCAGACCAGCACCCTGGGATGAGTGGAGGTGGCTGGCTGCTGGCCACTGTGTACCACCCTGCTGCCCTGCTGCGCACCCAGGTTTGCAAGCGATGCCTGTGGACTACGGCTCCTGCTCCCAGATGGGGCTTTTCCTGCCATCTCCAGGCCAAGCTCTGCCTTGTGCAGAAGCAAAGAAGAAAAAAACTGCACTGCAGCATGGACCCAGCTGGCCCAAACAGAGCCATATTCATGCCATGGGGCAATGAAGCCCAGCAATCCCCCACACCCTGACTCCCAGCAATGGGGAATCCCATCTTGCTGCCTGCTCGTTCGACCACCAGGGGCTTGAGAGAGATTCTGGTACCAGCATCGCTGCCACAGGCTGCTGCACTGGGTGCACAGGCAAGGACAGGGTGTCCCAGCAGCCCCTCTATCCCTGGGGTCCAGCAAAGCCCCTGCAGTACTGTGGGACCCTGGGATGCCAGGGAGCCGTGGGTGATGCGTCTGCCTCGCTGGCAGCCCCCACGCACCCCTCTATCACCTGGGCCCAGCTGCCTGGGCACCTATGGGTAATCCATCTGCTGAACATGTTACAGGCCATTAGCTTTAACTAGAGGGAGTTGCGGGGAGAATCATTAAAGGAAAAGTTCACAACTCATAAAGCACCTCATTAGGTCTCCTTCCTATACAAGAATGCAACTCCTGCTAGTGGCTCTTGAAGGTCTGGTGCTCTTGCTCCCGATAAGGAGACATTAATTTTTTTCTCAGGAGGCAGGTGATGGCTGAAGATGGCACCAGTGGGGTGCTGCTCTGGGATGGTGACTTGTGGCTGGATGGTATTTATCCCACCACTGTCCTGCCCAAGTGCCCTACAGCCCCTGCTCCTGCAGGACAGCTCTTCACGCCCAGGGCATACAGAGGGGGCAAGCATGATGCAAACCCACTACTGGGTGGTGGGGATGTAGCAGGCATCTGCCCTGATGCAGACACTGGGACCAGCGTTAGCCCCTGCCTGTCACCTGGCTGCTTTACCCATGTGGTCCCACTTGCTGCATGGGAACCAGGGGCACATTCAGGGCTGCTGGCACTTTTATCTTGCACTCCTGGGGCTTCATTACAACTAAAATTGGACTCCACCCCCTCTGGCTCTCTTTGCACTCCTCCACATGCTCATGAGAGCCTTGCTGCCAGGCAGTGCCAGTGCACCAGGGCAAGGGGGTTCACCACCCTCCAGGGGCCATAGGGAGTCCAAAAGGAGGCCAATGGCTACACTGGGGGATTTGCCATCCAGAGCATCCTAGTGGCACATTGGGGTCTCCTATGTTGATTCCTGCCTCTCCAGAGAGTTTGCAGGGGTGAGTCCAGTGCCCAGGCTGTCTCCTGACTGTGCTCATCAGTAACTGGAGATGGTGGCCATGTGCCTCTGTTGCCACCCTTGGCCACCGCCAGGCACAGACACTGCTTGCAGAGACCAATTTTGCATCTCCTTTACAGGCTGCTTCTCACAGCTACACAAAGTCCCTTTTGCTTTCCTCTCCCAGCACCCGTGGGAAGCTGCTGCATGCTCCCGGCACCTGGGACCCTCTCCCAGAAATGTCTGCACAGCAGCCTGGGGGGACACCACTTGGATGCACCATGGAAAGGAAAGTGCCAAGAGCTGTTCTCATTACTGACTGCTCTTTTTGCTTCCAGTGTCTGTTTCATATCACTGGCTCTTTTTAGGTTTTCTTCATCCTATCCTCACCCTTGAAAATCTCCAAGGTCTTGCCACCCATTGGCATGGAGGGCACCTGCCAGCCCCACCTCTGCTCTGAAGTCGGCAGTGTGCTGTGCTGTGCCCCAGTAGCCAAATGCCAAGGTGCAGAGGTGTGTGCAGCAGCACCCAGGTCCCAGCATAGATCCCACAGCAGGGCAAGGCTGAGTGCTTCAGAAGCAACTGCTGGCCAGGCAACCACATAAGAGGAGACTGGACGTCCCGGCAAACAGTGGCAACCCTGGACAGCAGGGCATCTCTGTGGGACCCAGGGCTCCCAGATGGCTTCAGTGCTTCCCATCCTTGCAGGCAGGCAGTACTTCAAGAAGTGAATTGGACCCCATTGGAGCAGGGAAACATCCTGGGTAAGAGGGAAGCAGGCATGGAGGTGACCTTTTCTTGGGTAGGGCTGGAGATGTGAAAAAGAAAGCTGTGATGCTACTGGTGATGGATCCCTGCGGGAAAGGAAAGCAGTAAATGCCAATCATTTGCATCTCTCTCCATCTGCAGGCTTAGCAAGGGGTTTGTCCAGAGGGGAGAGAGGCAGGGCAGAGAGGAGGCAGAACCTGATGGGCAGACATTGAGACCGATGCCTTATTAGACAAGGGATCACTGATGAGGGCAGTACAGCAGGGAACACTTCTAACCACTCATGGGAGCCTTGGAGAGGGCACGGGAGAGCCTCCAGGTCCCACTCTTGCCCTTTGAGCTATGTTGTTTTGGGACAAGCTGTCACCCTCCTGTATCGCGAGATGCTGGAGTGCATGGGCAGGGCTCAGAGGAGGTGGCAGCAGATTTCACGTCTAAATCAGACTCCTTCTCTGCCTAATCTCAGCCAGTACAAGTGGCTTAACCCATCAGACCAATTCCAAATCCTCCTCTCCTCCTCCTGATCCCACCTAAGCCCTGAGTTTTCCCCCCTTGATAATCTCTGATTCAGTGTGATCATGGGATTGCTCTGCCAACTGCACAAATCCAGATGCTTTGCTTCTGCGCGGGGACCCAAATGGGAATGGATGCAGATGGTGAATCTTGAAGACGTCTTCCTGCTCTCCACTACTGCCCCAGTCCTGCCATTCCCCTCCCGTGGACCCTACAGCATAGCAAAGAGCTCAGGAAAGCAAAGCCTCAGCACTACACAGGCAGAGATGCCTACATCCCATGAAACCCCCGGGTTCCCATGGCAGAGCACAGGGCCTATACATCCCTCTGGGGACCAGGATGGGACTGGCCAGAGCTGGTCCACACTGACATATGTAGAGGGGAGGGTGTACATGGACACAGTCTGTGTGTGGGCTCCAGGACAGCCCCAGCCATGGGGTGCTCTGTCTGCGGGATGGGAAACAGGGCCAGGCAGCTCCACCAAGCCCCAGCCCCAACACCAAGGGCAGGGGATGCTCTGCTCCGCCAGCCATGTCCTTCAGCGTCTGTGCAACACCCTCTCTGCATGGCATCTTGCTTCTGAGCCAGCTTCACCCATGCAGCTGTGGGGACCAGAGCAGTAGGCAAGGAGCTGGAAGCATCTCCTGCTAGAAGCTGTACCCAATGGCACATGCAGTGGGATGCCCTGACCCCAACCAACACACTAATCCCACTTCATCCCCTTCTCTGCTCCTGCCCCAGGGCTTACAGGACTGCACGTGTCTTTGCACAAAAGCAGGTGACAGGCTGGAAAGCCCCTGCCTAGCTCATAGCACGTCTGAGTCACATCTTCCCTCTCTGGACACTTTGTCCAAGGGGAAAATCCTGACATCAGGGGTTGGGCTGCTTGCCTCAGTCTCCATGTGGCATGTGGAGAGCCAGCAGTGCCTCGCCACCCAGCACGGGTGGGCACTGCCCGGCCACAGCAGCAGCACACATCCCCACACCACCCCTTCTTGTAGGGAAACATACTTGTCATTGCCACTCTCCCAAATTTTCCTCTGTAAAATCTCTTCTAAGCTGTGAAATCCCTGCCGCCAGGAATCAGTCTTAGTGTTGCTATCTTTCAGCCATTTTGAAGACATTTCCTTCACATCCTTCTATTTGCATTTTTTTTTTATCCTGGATTCCCTATAATGTTTTTCACCCCCAGGAGTGGGCTCTGTGTGCTTTTTATCTCTGGAAATACAGGCAAAGTGCCCCATAGCATCACATTTAAGGAGGGATGGAGGAATAAGCGATTGCTGTTGGAGCACAGTGGGCTTGGCTCTGATTTCACATAGGGGTTTCCTTCATCTCTCCTACAATAGCCTTATGTCTAATGATATTTGTCTAATTAGAAACATGCCCAACTGTTTTACACAGTAGGAAAATGGGCTGTTTGGCAATGCTGATGTATATCACAGTGATGAGGGGTATGCAGAGCCCTGAAATAGATGAGATTTAGATGAGGGAGAAAGATTATATTCAGGTGCTCTGTTCTGTCAGAGAGCCTTTGATTTGGTGGATTGTGTAGCATGAAAGGCCAAGCTTGTTACAGCCTTTGTGTGACTAAGAGTAAGATATTAAAGTTTGATGCGCTGCTCTAGGAGACGCTATGTGATGGATAGAGAAGACTTGCTAGTCATTGTAGGAGCTGTGTAGGGCCTTTAGGATCTTTGGGGTCTGTTTGTTATATATTTCCTTGCCTAATGGTTTGCGCATGAGCAGAGTGCTAAGGTCGGAGTCCGGATTGCTTATGTGACCTTGGCATATGATTTTCATATGGAGGAACATTTGGTTCTGTGCATTGAGTGGCTTCTCATGAATTGCATGCAGTGACCCTGGGTGTCAGCGAGCAATCTCAGTTATTTCATTTCTTACACTTTAAAAAGAGTTATGGCTCATATTACCGGGATGTTTCCTCTGCACAGAATCCTACAATGGTGGGCGGGAAGGCTTCTTGGAGGTTCCTGGTCCCCTCTTGGGACTATATCCGACACTAGCTCAGGCCATGGTTACACCTAGCTGAGCCTTGAAAGTCTCCAAGGACAGAGGCACCTTCATATCTCCCAGTGAACTGCTGTGTCTGGGGAGGACGTGCAGCAGGGTTTGGCCTTGGACTGGGTTTGCAGCAGCTCATTTCACCCGGGAGCCCCCTGCCCATTTGGCACGTCCCCCTTTCCTTTCCCCACAGATAGGATGGATGGAGCAGGACTGTCGCCAGCTGTGATAGGACCCTGCTGTTACACACCCAAGCCCTTGGTCCTGCAGAGCTGTGCACAGCCATGAGCAGGGCACTGGTCCCCAGGGAGAGGCCAGCGAGCCTGTGATGTCAAAGCTACCTGAGGCTTCCTGAATGATGGATCCTGGACAACTGCAAGTCAAACATAGCCAGAGAGGCCTCTTCAGGCAAACCCTGGGGGCTCTGAGCCTACTGGACAGTGTGTCCTTCCCAGAGCTGTCTGGGTCGCATCCCTGGAGCAGCCTGGGGGTGTTGTTGCAGGTGTGTGTTTGCATTTGGCTGTCAGTGCACGGGGCCAAGCCTCTTCCCCAGCCCCTCAGCAGTGCAGGGCAGAGAAAATAGGTGTAGCACAGCCTCTTTTGCTGGTGTGCCCTCTGTGAGCATCACACCTGCATGGGGGAGTCTTTCCAACACTTAGCACTGTGGCAGGTCCATCCCAAGGATGCTCCAAGGACTGTGGGCTCCAGACCTAAAGCCAGCTGGGGTGCAGGGAGGAAGCAATCAGTCCCGAGGACAGCCCAGCTGTGACACATTTCCTAGGACTAAGTCTTCCATTCTTGCTTTAACCTTTTCTGGTGACTTGTGGTGGCTGTGTTAAACAATTATATGCCTGCAACATGACAGTGATTTGTTTAAAGAGCCCACACTTGTCCTTGTTAACGCTCACTCGGTGCTCTGACAGTCCTGTCAAAAGCTTCTGCACGTTTTTCAGTTCTCTCCCTCATTTGCTCCTGTCACCATGGGGAAACATCCAGATAACAATGGCCCTGGTGGCATTTGAGCAGCTCAGGGGCCTTGGCTCGGCTGCATCGTCCCTGCCTGGCACACCAGGCAGTCACTGGTGAGCCTGGGGATGCACGGCTGCATCCTGAGCCTGGCACAGACCACCTGGCTGCCCCGCTGCCCTGGGGTAGCCCAGTGCAGAAGCATCACCAGTGAGCCTGTGGGTATCAAAGGGCTGCCCAGGGCTCGAGACCAGAGCACAATGCTGGCCCTGTGCCCTGGTGCCACTTCTCAGCTTGGACTTCACATGGGCAGATCCTGGGGACGGGCTGGCCAAGGAGCGGGCACTGGTTCCTGCCCAGCAGTAGGCATTGGTGGAGCTGGTAGTCTGGGCATTTGACAGCTGTCCCAAAGACAGGGTTTTCCAGCTAAAATAGAATGGCAAGGAGCTCAGGTCCCCGCTGCCCTCTCACCAGTGGATGACTGTGCAGAAAGGGGATGCTTCTGTCACCAGCTCTGGCTGCCAGGCTTCAAACTGAACATAACCAGTGTAGGCAGAGCATTAGGCATGCAGGGACTGGTCCTCTCTGGAGATATGGCTGGGAGTGAGGTGCCTTTCAGAGCATTTAAAAGCTAATGCTTCAGTGTCCAGGGAACTCCCACATGGATGAACTTTGGGGCTGAGCAGGGCATCAGAGAGAGTAGGTAGATTTATGCCGAGGTTTGGGTAAGTTGTAGTGAGCTTGAAGGTGTTTTGACAGGGCTGGGAGCACCAAGCAGAATGGAGCAGCCTGCTCCAAGAGCTGAGCCCTGCCCCGCAGTTAACGTAGGGCAATTCAAGTGGTTCCTCTGCTGTAACATCTGTGGATACCCCAGAGGAGGAAACAGGCAGGGGGGGCAGTGGAAATTAAACTCAAAGACAGGTAGCCATAACTATCTGCAACCCTGCACTGAGCTGGGCAGCCCTTCCCAACCCGTGCAATCTCCTCCCCTTGGGCACGAGCAACACGTGCCTTCTCCTTCTCAGCCTCCTCACACACAGACATCCCCTGCACCCTTCCCAGGTGTGTCCTGACCAGTCTGCTCTCCCTGTGCACCAATAAGGGTTCATGGGTGCCATCTCGAATACTGCTGCCTCACCCAGGACCCAGCCATCCCACCCTGCCCCTTCTGTGATGCCCGCCCACCCAGGCACATCAGATACTGGCCCGGATCTACTGAACCGCAGGGAGATGACGAGCCCAGAGAAACCCATTTCCCAGAGATAATGTTATATTTTCAGAGTGCATGTAGACAAATACGGCCAAATGTTCCCCTCCCTGAAGCCATCAAAGCACCAATGACTCCATAATATTTAATGGCTTGTTTTGCTCCCTAAATGATACAATGAAAAGGATTATTAATGTTAATAGCATTCTTATCATATTTTAATAGCATCATGTATAACTGAAATGTCATCTCAGCACATATTTCTCTTCCTCTCACCCAGGGCGCAGAGTAATCATACTCTAGAGATGTGGTGAAGGAGGAGACATTGGGCAATGGGGTGGAAAGGGGGGCTGGAGCCCGAGGCTGAGCTGGACTCAGAGACTGAGCTGGCTGGAGAGAAGGGATGCAAGGCCATGTGAAGAACCACTCCCCTGCAGGCAGGGTGAGGAGGGGAAACCAAAGGCCCATGAGGGGTGATGGGCAGAGGAAGGGTGCATGAGATGGGCAGGGGATGGATGTGGAAGATGTGCAGGGGCAGGATGCACGAGGTGGGCAGGGGAAGGATGCACAAGGCAACTCCAGCTAGGCCCCAGGGCATGCACAGAAATCCTGGGCATTGAAGGGGACACTTATATCGAGGGTGTGAAAAAGGCACTCACCCCCTGCAGTCACCAGGACCAGCTGATCCCTCAGGCCCGGAAAAGGCTGGATACCCCAGACGAGGAGGGTCAGGCCATCACTCCCCCAGGAACAGGGCAGGATCCCCCAAGACCTGCCAAACCTGTTACTCTTACCAGTTCTTTTCCTGAAACATTGGACTCCATCAAGGGCAACTGTCAGTGATATACTCCGGTTTTCAGTGTATCATTTCTCAGTCCAGTAAGCATTGGCCTTTTTTATTTTTCCCATCCAATCCATCTTATATATTAGTTTAACTAGGCTGAAATCCCACATTTTTCATGTGGGGTTTGGTTTCCCTTGTATTCAGCCCTCATGTCCTTGCCAGGCAGGGACTGCGGTGGCTGGAGGCTGAGTGCACAGGGCCCCTTCGGGTAGAGCCAAGCTCAAGGACAATGTCATTGCTTTTTCCCAATCCCCAGCACAAGTCACTGCATTTCCACAAAGGAATTGCAAAAAGAAGACCCAGAAAGATTCAAGGAGCAGCCATGAGTGGCTAAAGTTTCAAAAAAAGCTCTGCACCTGTAAGAGCTTTGCACCTGTGAAAGCTTGCACTATGGTATGTATGGTTATGAGTCTTCCTCGTTGTCCCATGGCCAAGTGTTGTGCACAGCCCGACGTCTGCACTTGTCCATGTGCAGCATCCTGCCTTCACTGACACCTGCGCACCCACATTTACTTCTCATCCTGTCCTACAGACATGAGGGCACTGTTTGTGCACAGCCGCCTAAGCATCTGCCCTCAGGACCTGGGAACCTCCTCCACAGATGTGTGAGCACGCATACACACACGTGCACAGACACCCCTCCCAAAGGCAGCCTGCTTTTGTGCTGTGAGATGAAAGGGGGCAGCTCAACTCTGACCTGCTCATATTTCACTAAAATGTTATTTTAACACTTAAAAGGGTAGAAAATACCATCAGCGGCTCTTCATTTATCAGATCGATGCACGGGGAGCCAGGCATGCATGCTCTCCACATTAAAGAGCCCAGGAGCTGGCTGCAGCTTCCCAGCACAGTCCTAGCACTCAGGCTGCACGGGTATGGGGAAGCAGGGGTATGGGGAAGCAGGGAAGGGGTGCTGGTAACCCAGGGGCTAGATGCCATCTTTTCTCCTCTAGAGAAGGCTGTGGGTGCTCAGTGTCTCCCATGGTGGCTGGGGGACCTGAGTGGGGAACGGAGGGCAAACCCACAAGGAGGACATCAATGATGGAGACCTGATGGAGGTCTCCAGCCTCCAGCCCCCAGCAAATGCACCAGGAATGTTGAACAAGCACATCCTGGATTTCCTCTCCTGCTCCCAAGATCACAGTCAATTGCTGGATCCAGAAACTCAGGCAGAGGGCTACTGCCTGGGATGAGGAGGTGCTGGCTCTCCTTCCCAGCTGGGAAGGGTCCTACCAGGCAGCCTAGCCAGGGACCACGCCATGGGACTGCAGCTGGATTTATCTCCCAGGCTTCTGGTGCATGCCCGCAGCTGCTTGACTTCTCTCAGTGCCAGGGGACCTCAAGCTTGGTCCCTCTCTGTCCCAGAGCTGTGGAGGAGAGCCACTTTCAGGAAAGGACCCCCTTCACTCCTCCTCACCTGCTGCCCCGCTCCATGTGGCACCACCTCCCCATGTCCTGCATGGATGCATGTGGAGGAAGGGCAGATGTAGGACTTTTCTTCCCACAGGACACAGTGATGTGATGACTCCACTCAGCAGAGAGATCCAGAAAGGTGCCACATGGACACCATCCTATAGACAACGACAGTGTAAGACAGCACTCTCCTCCAGACAGCCCCAGGGATGGAGACACTGGTACGGGGACTGTCATCCTACCCAGCAAAGCCACAGCCACCACAGGAACTTTGCCCACATTGCAGCAATAAAATCTACATCTCCACTGGGAAGTCTTTGCTTGTGAACTTGCCGGTACCTCTGTGCCAGCAAGGTACTCTAACCATCCTCAAAGCTGAGGACAAAGGACAATTATAAAGATCAGGCAGTGTCGGAGGAACTACAGGGACCAGTGCTAGGTTTGCTTGTTTAACACCTTTGTTAATAATCTTGGCAGAGAGAGTAAACAGAAGAACCAACTGTGAGGGATTTGCAGGTACTTTCCAGTGTGAAAGCAATATTTTGCTGGGGTTGAATTTTTCACAGCCCTCAGGGTACTTGCAAAAATGGCTTTGAGTCCTAAGGGTCTCACAATTTTAGGACAACGATTTTACTCATTACTTTTTCTTCTCTGACTTAGAAGACATCACCAGAAGGCTTCCTGAAGGGCCCTGGAGGCCACGGACACAGCCAAAGGTCAGGCCTCCCATGCACACGGGGAATAGCTCCCATTGCTGACAGACTCCTTGCACAAAGAGCTGCTCTGCAGACATGCAGATGGGCACATTTGCACTGAGCCCAACCTGCCTTAAACTGGACCTGTGCCAAGGATGGGATTATATGTGTGTTTGCGGTGCCCTGGACCACCAAGCCCACGGCTGATATTTGCTGTGAAACTATAAGAGGTGCCATGTCCTGTCTATTTTCATACAGGACATGGGGCAAGTCATGTAATAAAGAAAAACCTTTTTACATGAGACGTCCTGCAATGCTTTCAGTGGCTTTTGGGTCTTGGGGGCATCCCATGTTGGGTCTCAAAGCATCCCATGATGGAGCAAAGCAAAATCATCCCATGAACTGCCTGTTCACATAACATGCACTATGAGTAGTGTCATATGAAATATGTTCTCCCAATACAGCTGAAAAAATAATCAGAAAAAAATCAAGAGTTGTGCAGAAAGCTAGTGAAAATTATTTAAAAACAGAAACAAGAGCAATATTACCAATTTCAATGAATACCGAGCGGTATTCATTGAAATGAGTAGGGGACATGCTCTCCTAAATAACACATTCCTGAAATTTGCAGATGAAACTTCTCTTTGAGAAGAGATCAAAATGCCAAAGAGGATAGAGGACACACTGAGCAGGTCCCACTGAGACTGGAGGCAGTCGGAGGCAGAATGCAATCCACTTGGAAAAACACAGCCAGGCCATTTAGGAGAAAATGATCCAAATCACGGTCTGAGTCACTGGGAGGGGGAGCCCCGTCATGCAGTGAGGCTGAGCAAGACTTAACACTGCTCTTGAGCAGGGTCTCACCACACCACTGTTTTCTTTTCTCACCATCCATCTTATGTTTCCAGACGATCAGAATCTGGCTGGAAAATCCTTCTGCTGTTCACCGAGTATTTTAAGCCAGGCTGGCTCTCTGCAAGCCCTAGGGAAGTTGCCACCCCAGGGGAGGGTGGCAACTGCTTATGGGAAGATAAGATAGGATGAATGCCAGGAGCTTTATTAAGCACACACAGCCCAAAATACAGCCTCTGTCCCAGTGCCCTGGGCTCCCAGCATCGTGCCAGAGATCTGTGTCCCGGGTGCACATCAGCAGCCCCAGCCATCCGGTTGTTGCACACCCAGCCTGGCAGCAGCTCTGGTGTGCACCCATCGCACAGATCCTCACCACGCCGATCCCAGTCTCAGAACTGTGTACCCTGCTGCTGGACTGTCTGCCCGCAAGTTGCTTCTCAGTCTTGGTCTCCCTCGAGAGTCTCTGGATGGCTCTTCTGCCTGCTTGCGCAGGGATTTCCTGCAGCAAACCACCAGACCGGCCAGCAACGGGGGTTGAACGTGATGGAGACCTGGACCGGCGATGGGAGCTCTTCTCAAACAGCAGCTCTGACATGATCCGTGTTGTAGCTGTATCACTCAGTCAGTGGGCATATGGCAAACCATTCACTAAATAAAAAAATTAAATTATCCAAGACTATAAACCAGTCAATTTAAAGTGATATCCTGACTGTAATAGGGCAATAGCATTTCATTTACTGCTACAACAGCAACCTTGCAAAGGAACAGAGGTTTTGAGGGGGTGGCATGGGGCACCCCAAATGCGTGCATGTTTAGGAGAGAGCTAAGGCTGCCACAACTGGGGGGTGTTCCTGGGCTGGCAGCCCATCAGCTCCCATCTGTGAGCAAGGGCTGCTGTGGTAGTCCCTCCTCTCAGCCCTGCTGCTCTCAGGTTGGGTTGCAGGCTCACCGCAGGCACTCCAGTCTCTGCGACGTGGAGCATTAATGTCGCATTAGCCTAATGGGCAGTTTTCTCATTTCCAGGTTCCACATCTTCATTTACCAGGCGGAAATAAGCTGTTTGTGCCACGGACAGCGTCACCTATCAGCATGAAATGCTGTTGCTCTTCCCTCTCCTTGTCAGAGTTTGGAAAATGGAAGAATACTTTGTAATCTGGTTATATGTACCCTGCACATCTTACGCCTCCCACTTTTTTTGTAGCTGCTGTTTCTAATCATGGAAATGGGTTGAAGCCTGGCCTGGATGTGAAGGATGGGAGGTCCAGGGTCTTTCGCAACCCCTTGTTTCTCCAGAAGCACCATTCCTCCAGGGCCCCACCACAGCATCCCTACAGGAGCCACCTTTCTGGAAATGTGGAGGCAGCAAACACCAGGGTTGAGTATTTAGCAATGAACTCCCTGGAGTGATGGACCAAAAAGCTGTTTAAAAAGAGATATGGCAGAGGGGGCTGTGATCATCCCTGAGGTATCAAAACAAGCTGGGCAGGACAGAGAGGGAGTGGAGAAGAGCTTAAGCCACCCTTTGATGCTGCAAAGTACTCAGCAGCCTTAATCGTCTCTCTTCAGCCCTTTTTTCCTTCAAACCAGATCAACTCAGCAGTTCAGCTTGCATCCCCATTGCAGTGCTGCAGGAACCGTGCACCGGTGCTGTGGGTTATCTGGGGAAGCTGTGTTAACAGCAGGCAGGACAGCAGCCTGCCTTGGGCACAGACCTGGAGCAGCCTTGCGGCCTGTGTGCCACCCTGCTGCTGTCTCTCCCCGTGCTGGTCAGACCTGTTCGCCCTGTCTTGCTTCACAAGCCCACAGAGCAGGGCTGGCTGCTCATCGTGCGTCCCTTTCTTTGCCCTTTGGGCTGCTTGTCTGCCTTTACGGCCGCCAGCTGCCCTGCTGCACAGACGTGAGCCTCACCGGGTGCTGGCAGAGCCGCGGGGGCATCCCTGGGCTCCTCTCCTTGTCTGCTTGTATTGCAGGGTGCAGGCAGGAGTCGCAGGCAGAGCAAGGGCAGCCTCTCTAGCAACTTGTTTATATGGCAGAGGACAAATATAGGTGTCCTGCAGCACCCGTGAATGCAGGTATAACCTAGGACGGTTGCAGAAGATCCATCCCCACCAATGTCCTGTGATTCTGACTCTTTTTGCTCTACGTGTGCTGGCTTTCGAGTGCACTCTGCCAAGCAGGTGGCTTGAGGAGGGGACAGGAGAGAAGTGCTGCTTCTGCAGTGCTCCTGGGATTAAGTTACCTAGCGGTAAGTGATTTGGAAACCAGCTGGCCTGGTCACACTGAATTTCTCCAAAGGAAGGAGAATTTTAAAACACAATAACTGAAGATGCTGCTTGCCACCCCACCCCTCTGACTGATTTCACGGAGAGACGGCAAGCTTGGACAAACCCAGTGAAATGGTCGCCTCTGACATCCTCCCTCTCTCCATGCTGCTGCCTTGCTGCACAAAGCTGATGGGTACAAGCATCAGAGCTTTCCATGAGGTGTGTGAGAGATGCTTCTGCTGGCTGTGGCGGTTCTGCTTGACAGGCTCAAGCAATACCACGGGTGGGTCTTCATCCCACCAGGCTGATCGCATTTGACCTCCACTGTCCCTTCACTGTGATTTTTACATATTTTGAATTTTCCCGGTGATGCCAGTTTTCAGACTTGCTTTACCCATCCTGCAGTCTCTCTTTACCCGAACACAACAAGTATTTCAGTGCTGACACAGGAGTGCTCATATTGTCTCTTCCCATGCACCCCCTTGCTTATGTTGGGCTGTGAAAATCCTCATGGAAGGCATTTAGCAATTGCTGTAGCTCTCTTTGAAGCTGCCAACATCTTCCCATGGAATAGGCTATGAGGTAGACTTTGCACACAAGTATTTTCTTGTCAACTAACTGACAGCAATAGCCGCTAACTGAAATATCTTGCTGTCTCCTTCGGTAGGCAAGGACTGGAAGGCAGCGTTAATATTCCATCTGCAGTGTATCCTTGTGATTTTTCCATATTGAAGAGCACTCTGGACAGAGCACCCGTCCCCACATTAGATTTCCCCGAATGCTACTTAACTGGGACATTAAAGCCAGCTAAGCCTGTAACCCATCAGTGCACCGTGCTGTGGCACTCAGCTTTGCAAGGATGAAGACGTAGGTCAGTGGTTTGTTATTGCTGTAAACCATGAAGGATCTCATGCAGCAGAGGAAGTCACAACATTTATCAGTTACAGTCTGCTTCAGAGTGAGAAACCCCAGCTTCTCCGACACTGGGTTTCATTCTTCTCAGCCACTGCTAGTGCTGCTGACCCATAGCCAATAACTTTTAGATTAGCTTCCTATCATCTGCGCAAGACTCTCTTTTATCCTACAGCCCATATCCAAGCCGAGCTCCCAGTAACACCTGCACCTGCAGAGGAGCTGGTTTAACACTTCAGAGCCAGGGATATCCCTTATTTCCACCTTGTTCCAGGACACACATCACTGCCCCATAGTCCCTCACCAGCACCACCACATGCAGGTTGTCCCAGCAGACACCTGTCGTGCACTCCCCTGGATGCTCCCTGCATAAACCTGCTCCCTCATTCAGTCAAACACAACCAGAGCTCATTTGTGGCAGTGCTGTAGTATGGCAAAGACCAGGAGGGTCCTGTCCACCTTCACTCTGACTCCTACCCTTCCCCGAGAAGGGGATGGAGGGGGACTGAGGGGCTGTGGCTGTGTCCCACACACAACCTTCATCCTCTGGCTTCGATCTGCGGGCTTGTGCTCTGGGGACCCTGCCCTTGCTGGTGGGACACAGGGACATGCCTAGTCTCAGGAATGCACCCAGACAGCTCTCACTGCGTGTCTTTGTATGGACATGTGTGTTAGCCTGGGGATGTCTGCAGGAGCGCTTCCTTTGCAAACTCTTCCACGTGGCAGTTTGGCGCACTTGTGACTGCGGTCAAGCCCCAAGATGAAAGCCTTTGGATCCTGACTCATTGCACCAGTTATGTAAACTTTGGATTTCAAATTCACCCATCCTCTGGAGAAAGCTTTGGGTCGATTTGGGAACAACTCCAGGGCTTTGCATGCTCCTTTGCATGTCAGATGAACGTCTGGGGCTCCCTGCGGGGTCAGGCAGATCCTTATCCTCCTGGGGACGAGTTGTCTCAGGACTTGACGCGCAGTCACCCAGTGCTCCTGCAACGCTGATGCCACCTGTGGCAGTTTTATCTGCCAAATATCCCCTGGAATTTCAGGTTTAATCTGCTGTAAACTTCTTGGCACGATTTGTCCCTTCAAAATAATGCTGTGTTTTGATGGGTTAGTGACAAGGACATTTAATCCTGCAAGATGATCCTTCCGTTCGTTTGACTGGTGTCCCTTTCATGTCAAAATCTTCGAGCCACTGAGTAAGACCTCAAACACTGCTGTTAAATTGTCAGTCCGCCACCCTCTGAAACAGGCCCAATGTGTTGCACTGGTGTTTTTCCCCAGGGGCTAATCACATCCCTTATACCTTGCTTGTGCATGCACAAGGGGTTGGGATTGTTATTTCCAATGAACTTCAAGGAGCCTCTCGCCAGAGAAATAACATTCCTGTTGGTTTATTTATTTATTTTCTGGTTTATTTATTGATCTGCTCCCTTCCAAAGTAAAGGGAGAAAAGAGAAAAGAAGAAAAGCCAGAAGAGAGGGAGATGAAGAAATGGGAGGGGGTGGGAGGCCAGGGAGATGAGCACCAGCTCAATCCCAGCTGCTATGGTTTAATCAAAGGTTTCTACAAAGCGAGACCAAATCTTTTAAAATTTGTCCTTAACCCTTTCCTCTGAAGCTCTACCCCTGTTTGCCAGCAGGCCAGCCAAGCCGCAGTGCCAAAGCCTCTGTCCCCGGAGGCTAAGTATCCTTCTGTCTAGTGATATAAGCTTTTTAGCTACAAGCACTGCAACAGAGAAACAAGCTTCCTTGGAGTGGAAGTGGATGCCTTATCGCTCACAAGGCAAGGGGTGGGTGCTGCCCCAGGTGAACTGCAGCTGCTGGGTATGACAGCAGAGTCAGCAATTGCGCTCCCTAATTTGCCAAGGCTCGCCAACCCGGAAGGAAATGCAGCAGCACTGCCTTTGCTTAATTGCAAATGGATTTTAATCCACCCTTTGCAAAGGATCTGATTTCTCCTGGCAGCCTTAGGACCAGGCCATCTTCTCTTCCAGTAATGCCTCGTACTTTCCAAGGCACAGGTCCCTCAGAGATCCCAGGACCTGCTGGGATGATGGGCTACCACCCCAGAACCCCCTCCAAGCTCCTGGATTTCCTCCAACTTTTCCACTTGCTACCAAAGGCCTTGATGGCAAAGAGGGTAACTCCTTTCAATGCAGATTCAGAACTCACGGCTTTCTGCCTGCCCCCTCTCACCGCCCTGCGTGATGTCGCTATTGACTTCAGGACGCCGAAGCTCTGCTAGTCGTGCTAGCCTGTGCCAGGGACACCTCCAACAGATCCCGCAAGCCAACGGGATCCTCTGACACCTGCCGTGCTCACGGCCCCATCATCCCCTGCCACATGGGACATGGTGGCCAGAAAACTCTGCCACACTTTCTGCCACAGAAAACTCTGCAGTCTCCAAGGTGCATGCCCCCACTCCCCTGTCCCAGGTTCCCCCAAGACTCATGACCTCCCCATGGAGCAAAGACCTCCCCACAGGGTGACAAGGGCAATCAGTCCCACTTTCGGCTGCGAGCCATGCACAGAAAGGCTGGCAGCAATCTTAGCCTGGGCTGCAGCCGCTCTGCCTCCCATTCCCTGCCAGCTGACAGGCTGCGTGCCCACCCTTTATCTCCAGCGAGCATCTATTGCTGCACTCCACAGACCGAGTGCCTTTGAGTGGAAGAGCTCCGATGTTTATTCATCCAGGGCAGACCCGAGATACCAATGGACTGATAACAAACACAACGGGTTGCTTGAAAAAGCCGATAGGATCTCAAAGATTGCTGCACACACAAGGCATTAGCCACTACGGTAATGCACTGCCTTCATGAATATGCAGCTCCATTGTGCAGCTCTGGCTAGGGCAATGGGACATATTTTAATGCTGATCTCAACCCAGCCCTTGTCTGGAAAAACCCAGCCTGGAGGATAACCGCAGAGAGATGCACATCCATACTACAGAAGAACTAGCCCTGAGACCCACATGCAGAACATGGGCCATGTCCACTGCTGCTTGTCCGGGAGTGATGCTGGGGTGTTGCCACAGGCATCGGGGGGGTCCTGGAGTGGCAGCTGGGGGGAACAGTGGTGGTGGCCACTGTACCAGGATCCAGCGGAAGGGAATGGGGCAAGCTCTCACAAAGCCGGTCCTTTGCAGCAAGACTTCACCAGACTTTGCTGAGGATGGGCTGAATTTCTCCATGCCTAGGCATTGACTCAGGAGGGGCTTGCAGGGCAGAGGAAAATGCCCTGGCTGAAGATTAGGATATGGCAGGTGCTGGAAGGGGGAGAGGACCCGAATTAAGCCCTGCACGGGGTCCAGCCCCAGAGGCAGCAGCAGCCGATGCCCATGCACACCTTTGATGAGCCACCTCCTGCCCCACCACATTGGATGCACCCACACCAGCATCGGTGCCCAGGGATCCCACCCCGCAGCTCAGCTCGATGGCTTGGCAGCACCAGGGGCATGGCCAGTGGAGTTTCCACCATGAAACCATGCTGCCCACAAGGTCAGCCTGGCCCCAAGCGCTGGCACACCATGAGCCCTGCCAGAGGCGCCCGCCTCACCACTCTGCTGCTTGCCGGTGATTTGCACCACCGAGCCTGTTGGCTGGGAGCTGGGAATGAAGTATTTGTGAAATTAATTAAGACAACAGAGACCCGAAGAAAGGGAAAGTTAATTAGTCACGGCAATCAGTTAGATTTGATCCAAAAGAACAAACAAAGAGTTAGAAGCGTGTCACTGGCGGGCTGCTTCTCTGGAAAAGGGATTACGCGGAGATTTCCACCAAAGGGAATGGCTTTGTGCTGCTGCTCCTTATGTAATTGGGGATTTAGAAGAGGCACAAAGAGTCATTACCACAAAATTTCTTTGTCGGAGAAAAAAGTTGACATTTATGAAGCACAGGAGGGAGCAGCAAAACAAGATGAATCAATAGGCACGCACATGGGAAGGGGGCTTCCCTGGGTGATGGGGCCAGGCGCTGGGAGGGTGGTGGGGGCCTGACGGTGGATACCCCAGTGAGGAGGAGGAGGAGGAGGAAGAGCAGTGGCGGGCAGATGGAGCAGGCCGTGCCGGCGCCAGAAGGAAACCACAGTGTGAAAGCCAGTGGCCAAGGCGTGAAAAAGGGTGGGAGATGGCAAAGCCGTGCTCGGCGGGGGGACAAGGGGGAGGCAGCAGGGATGGCACCTGGGCACACTGGGCACCGGGGAAGCAGGGCAATGGGGCAACAGGAGAGCTGGCAGCGGCTAATCCCAGGTTTTGTGCTTGAGCTCCTTCTGTTATCTCTGCTTTCTCCTCCACAGTTAACAACTTCAATTATTTACTCTGACTCCAGCAGCTCCATTTTCCTCCAAATGGGCACAAAGTTGCCTGCTTGTTGCTAAGGCCCCCCCAGACCTGTTGCACCAGCACTGAAAGCAGCCCCCAGGTCCCCGTGGAGGCTCCAGCAGGCTCCGAGCATAACACCACACTGCTGCAGTGGCACCTCTGCACCGCGGGGCTGTCAAGGCACTGCCCTGGAAAGGGGCAGGAGAAGACTTCGTGCTCCTGGGACTCCCATCAGAATGGCCCCTGCAGCTGGACTGGGTGCCCACGGGGGTGTCACAGATGTGAGGTGTTCCCAGCTTGTGCAAGGCACAGACATGCACACACTGAGCTGCTTCCCAGTTCTGTGCTGGCATCCAGCCATGCTCCAGCATCCCCTGCCATGCCCAGGCATGTGTCCTGGCTGCTGTGCTGCACCTACCCATGGCCATGGGCACTCATCCACAGTTGCTGGTCCCCAAAACCATTGCAAACCTCCCCAGCCCAGCAGAGCCCTGAAAGTCTTTCTGCACAAGGAGCACAGTGCTGCTGCACTGGGGACAGCAGGCTCAGAGGGATTGTCCCCTGGTGAGGAGGTGACAGCAAAGTAGCCCCAAATTTAGCAGCATCACAACCTTTTGGGGAGGGCTGGCTCATTGGGTATGCATTGCTGGAAAGCCTTCCTACCCACCCATGCCTCAGGGGCTGCCAGCACTGCCCCTGGGATGAAGACAAGGCACCCAAAGCTGGGGGTGCTCATGGGGGCTGTACCCTAATCCAGGGGTGCACCTTGGAGGTGTTGTCAGCTGGGGACATGCTGCCTGTCACCTCCGGGGGCCCGGATCCAGCACCGGGCTTGAGCCATTCCCACTGCAGGCGTGGAGCTGTCACCCCACCTGCCAGCATTGATTTTACATCAGGAAAGCTCTGCCTGGAAATAAATAAATAAACAGAACCCCACACCCAAGCTTAGCTGCGTTCTTTTCACTCCTCTAAATGGGTTGGGCACTGGTGGGAGACCCAGCGAGCGCACAGCAGCACCTGAGCCATGGCGGGGCTATGCCTGGTCTCCCCACAGTGATGCTGGTGGTGCTGGGCACCAGACAGGTTGGAGTACCCCCGGATGCCCACAGGCTGGGTGGGAGAAGATCCGGCATGCTGGCTCCCAGGGCACCCTACCTCGCTGGTTTTATGGAGCAGGCTCTTTTCCCAGGATGTATGACAGGCACATATTGGAGCTGGCACCATGCAGATGATGGAAGGGGCCCGTCACTCACTGCTGGCTCTGTGGCCCTGTACCTATTTATCATTAAAATACTGATTCAGATATCACTTTCAATGAAGCAGGGGAGCGAGGCAGGGTCACCCCACACTCTCTGATGACCCTTCTGGACAGGTTGCAAAGTCAGACCACAGCCCAGTCCCTGTTTAAAGACCACCAGCCATGCAGCGCATCCTATCCACCTCGTGCCCTATGTCCCTGGGACACCTCATCCCATCCACCCAGAACATCTCCTTCATGTCCATGGAGACCTGTGTTCAAAAACTGTCTTCTGCAGGAAAAAATAACACGCCAGGTCCCTTTCCAGGCTCCCAGCTCTTCACTTCGGGCTCTGGCAAAATTTCTGGAAGCCATTAGGGAACCTGCTCATTAGTTTCTGAGTCAAAAGGCTTTTGACGCCGGCTCTGGAAGAGCAGGGGGTGTGCTGCACGCTCTCTTCAGGTCCCTCTCGCAAATGCAATCAGCTTCTGTGCTTTGATATGTGCTCCTGTCTAGACGGCACCAAAATCAAAGGCCTGGAGGCTTGTGGACCTGGTGGAGGCTTGGTTACTCACAGCCGCTGGTCTCGCTACACAGTGCTTGGCTGCCGCTGTGTCCCCAAGCTCACTGCTGGCTCTGGAGGGATGGTCTGGGATGCTCAGCACTGCTGGGAAAAGGCACGGCTGGAGCCTTCTGCAAAGCCCTGCTGATATGGAGAGACCCAGCCTGGGCTGGAGGGCAGCTCTGGGACCCAGCTGAATGCTGCACCAGGGCCGGGAGGATGCCAGCAGGGTCTATCTGTGCCTTGGCCAGTGATGCTCACCCCAGAGGTGCACACTGCAGCCCCTCTGCCCATGCCCCCCGACATGGTGAAACACAGAGAGGCATCCCTGAGCCACCTGGCAGCCCAGCCGCTCCTGGGTTTATGCTTTTCCACAACACCTTTTGGGAGACAATTGCTGGTTTTTAATTAATTGTGTTAAAAAGAAAAAAAAAAAAAAGGAAAAAAAAACCAACAACAAGAAACGCAGCTCTTCCCACAGGGCCCAGCCTGGAGCTGGAGCTGGTTTAGGGGGACTGGGCAGCAAGGCGAGGAGGGTATCAAGCAGAGGAATGCATTGCTGGCTGTTCACATGTGCGCCAGTGTCGGTGGCCCCACTGCGTCCCCAGGGAGCCCAGCGTGCCTGCCACTGCTGGCTGCCAGTGTGAAAAGCTGGCTGGAGGCTGGGGAGCGAGGATGGATCCTGTCAGTGGATCGTGGAAACATGATGGCCTGTCAAATCTGCTTCTCACTCATTTGCTTTAGTGACTGTGACCCGTGGTGGCAGCCGAACACAGGCCTTGCTATCCCCCTCCATTCGGAAAAGACTTGTTTTGTTTGCAGTCATCTGGCTCATGAAAAATGCAGCCACCGGTTGCCTTGTACATGGAATTGGTTTTAGCTCTGAATTCTCAGGTTTAGTGCCAGGAGAGGGACAGATCCATCCTCATCCAGCTCTGTGCGAAGGCACAGGGGGGTTAGGTCCTCGCAGCGAAAACCCCTGCCCCACTCCCATCCTCACGCCCTCCACCCTGCCCCAGCCCTGCTAGTGCTGTCGGGGGACACACGGGAGACAAACCTTGTGCCTCACCCCATTTCCAGCCTCCTCCTGGGCAGGGGTGCAATGCTGCCAGAAGAGCCCTCATAAATACCAGATACCTCATAAATACGTGGGAACCACTTTCCGGAGCCATGCCAGCCTTGTCACGCAGGGACACATGTGCGCACACGGTGCCATCCCATGCTGCCAGCCAGCCTGCCTTCCTCAGTCCATGCACCCTGACGTTTTGGGAAAGGGACTGCAGCAGCCCCCCACAGCTCCCGGCAGGATGCTGAAGCCCCCGGGAGGGTTTTCAGGCAGTGCCCATGGCATGGGGCAGTGCCGGCTGGAGGAGGAGGGGGCCAAGGCAAATAGCTGCAGCGTGTGAAGCACTTCAACCTGGGGAGGACAGGGATGGATTTGCAAAAGGAAAGAGCAAAAAACCCAAGCTGAAGAGAGCATAGTGGGGATCCAACAGTAACCACAGGCAACAGGAAGCTCATGGGGCCGGAGGAACGGGAGGACCACTGCAGGACAGAGTCAGTACTGGGAAGGCAAAGCTGATCAGTTTTGTATGCTGGGTCTGATCCAGAGCAGGCAACCAGCAGACAGGGGATGCTGACCCAAATGCCAATTAGGGCCTGCTGGCAGCTAAATCCCCCTAGGCTGAGGAGCTTCAAGGAGCTGCAAAGCCCCCGGACAGAGCTGGAGCAAGCCTGTGTGCTGGTTTGGTCCAGATCTGGTGCATGTGTGGATGAACCAAATCAGTGAACAGCTTTTCTGGAGCCTCTGGAGTCAGTGCTGGGGAAACGGGAGCCCCAGCGTGGTCCCAAGTGAGTGTCTGTGAATGCATGGATGGGGTGAATGCCCTGTTCTCCCATGATGGCAGGGTGTGTCCCTGGTCCTTCTCTTGGGGACATGTTCCTGGGACTGGCGCTGGTGCCAGACAGTCCAGACTGGGTCTAAAACCAGGTAGCTCTCCTACATCAGCACATCCTAGGGCTGGAAGCTCTGTGCATTGGCAGGACAGGCTGAGCTTCACACTAATGGAGCCACGTGGCACCCTGCATCCTCCAGTCCATTTCCAGACCTGGGTGGGGTCTCAGCACTGGGGTCCACCAAGGCACAAGTGCCTTGGGATGGGATGGGATGGGATGGGATGGGATGGGATGGGAGAAAGCAGTGACCTGCTCGGTGCTTGGAGCAGAGAGGACAGCGGGGTGGTGTGAGGTAGTCCCTATTCCCAGGTGCCCTGGGACTGTGCAGCCCTCAGTGCTAACCCACTGGGCAGACAAGCCAGTTCCACAGTCCCAGGGCAAGGAGACGCAGTGTCTGCTCCTGCTCAGCTCACCTGGCGCAAGGGCAGCAGCTCCCATCTGGATGCACAGACACATGTGCCCATTGCCAGCACCTCTGGGCATCAATAAAACATCACTCTCAGGAGAAACAGCCACTGCCAGCTGCAACATCACCTAGACACTTCCAAATGCCTGGCAGGGAAGGGCAAGGCACAACCCTCAGACATCGGGTTCAGGAGGTGGCACCAGCTGCTATGTCCCTCTCCCTGGGTTTTGGGATGATCCTACCTGCCAGACACCATCAGCGCTGCAGGACAGAACCATGCCACACCACAGCTGAAAGCCCTCAGGGGCAGCACAGCAGGCAGGGCTGGTCAAGCTTCCTGGCACCAACCTTTACAGGACTCAAGGGTGCAGGCAGAAGCACTGTTCCCCCAGGCGTGGGCCACGCCATGGGACCACAGCCAGCCTACACACAGTTCCAGCTGGGTGATGCACTTTTCTCTCCCCCTGCTTTTGACCAGCTGGCCCGCACTGAGTGCAGGGAGCAGAGCACTCGGCTGCACCCAGCGGACCAGGCTGCACCAGGCAGCGAAGCCAGGTGCACTGGGAGGTGAATGACCCAGTCCTTAAATGCTTCTTGCATGGTAGGGGAAGGACAGTGTGAGAGTACTTAAAATTTAGTGCCCTGAAAGCATCTCACACTTGCTGGTATCCAAAGGGGCCATGGATTCATAAATCAATATCCTCAAATAAAAAGAAAGTTTCATGCAGCACAGGGAAGTCTGTATCAGACCGATCTTGGCAGATAAAGAGGAATTGATCTCCGAGCTAAAAAGCAGTGGTTGCTTAGGTGTGAGCGACCACGGCATGGCTCAAGTCGAGCCCCCCTGATGTCAAACATGCCTGCAGCATCGAGCCGACCAGTTCCACAAAGCTGAAAACAATTATGAGCTGAATCAGCTGGAAGAGCACATTTAATCTGAAAAATTTGAATCATAATTCCAAGCTGTGAAGAATACTTTACCAGCTACCCAAAGAGACAATCCCTCAATCAGGAGAGCAGAGGCCTGTTAAGAAAAGCGGGCAGTGTTAGACAAAAGTGAAACCAGCTGTAGAGAATGAAAGCAGCAATACACAGCAATCGGCGGAATGGGAAGCCGATCATTTCCAACCTTGCGAAGTGACAAAACAACCATGGGAGACAATGGGGAGCGGCATTTGGACACCTGCAGCATCCCGTGCATCCAGAATCACCAACAGGGCTGAGGGGGGTTCAGTCAGGGCAGCTCAGGACCCACCGTGCCCTCCCACGGGGGTCCGGCTGGGTGAAATGAGGAGGCACTTTCTGCTGGTGGGGGGGTGACAGAGGTAAAGGATACGGAGCAGGGAGGCTGGAAAGAGCTGGATGCAGAGCTCTGTGCCCTGCCACATGGCTGCTCCATAAGCAGAGGAGTAGCAGGGAGGTTTCAGGTGAGTGAGGCAGGCTGGTGTCGCAATGATGTGTGAAAAGGTCGGCCTGACATCTGCCTTGGGCAGTGCGATGGAGTGGCTTGTACAGGGCTTGATTAGGGAGGAGGTACAGGAAGGAGGCGTAATCAGCGCCAGTCAATGTGGGTTTGTGGGAAACGCGTGGTGTCAGCTTGATATGATCATTTGGGGGGTGTGAGATGGGTTTGATGGCTAAAGGGAATGGTGCAGACCTCTGGGGTTACTTCTCCTTGCTTGCGAGCCAGAGAGCCATCACCCATCCTTCCTCCACCTGTCCATGCCCCCCAGCACCTGAGGCACAAGCACAGCTCCTGTGTCCCCAAAGGGGAGAGCCCCCAGGCCATTGCAGCCACCACAGGAGATGCTGAAATCCCCGATCTGAAGTGCTGATTCTGCAAGGGTCCGCAGCCATACAGCCTGCTCTCACACAGGGATGGCTACTGCAACCCCAGCCAGCTCTGCACGGAGACCCATGGATCAAAACCCTGTGCTGAGGGCTAGAAGGGTGAGAACAGCAATGGATTTGGGTGCAGGACACCCAAAAAGAGAGGTCAGACAATCGGATGCAGTAGAAAGGCTGGAGTCCTGGGCTCAGCAACCACGCTGGGCTGAAGCATGCCAGGCTCAGCCCTGTTCTCTGCAGGTCCAGCGGGCAGAGAGCACCCCACCACAGCCAGACCATCCCCGAGTTCAAAGCAGCTCATAAGCTGCTCAGCTAATGCTGATTTATCACCACCCAACGCAGCGGCACATCCCACCCACGTGGCGTCGCTGAGCCAGCTCCAGCTCATCCCCATCTCTGCCTGCAAGGAGGGTCGGTACCCTGCCTACTGCAGGGATGGGCTTCCCTGCCGGTGTCCTGCCTGCCTCCTCCTCCCAAGGCAGCCGGATTTTGTCCTTGCAAATGGTATTAATAAATGCACGGAGGGGCTGCTGGAATTGGTTGCATCCAGATTGTGTCTCAAGGTCTGCTCTCCCCCCACATCTCTCACAGGCAAGGGTTTGCACGCAGACCTTCTGGACAGAGCCACTCCGGCCTCATTAGCTGGACTGATGGAGCGGGGAGGGGAGGAGGAGGCAAGTCCAATGCATGAATCAGAGCACCGAGACCTCAAAGAAACCTTATTTTATTCTGAGAGAGGCTGGAGACTTGGCACAGGCATATTAAGGATGCAGGCACAGAGCTGGCAAGGGGAACAAGGTTGGAAGCCGGGCAGGTGTTGACAAGCAAATGGCAGTTCCTCTGGGAGTGCATTTCGGGAGGACCTGCACCAAGGCCCGCAGTGGGCATGCTGCCGGTCCACCTCACACATGACAGAAAGGGCGATGGCATCGGAGCACTGTGGGCTTTTGCAGGGACTGAAAAATTGGTGAGAGCCTCTAATCTGTAAACCCTTCTGGCAAAGGAGGGATGGTGGAGCATTTGGTACGGGGAATGCTTGCGTTCCTGCATGCTGAGAAATGCCAGCACACTGCACCCACTCTGACCGCCACAGGTGCCGAGGGGGACACGCCAATGGCACCATGACAAGCACGTGCATCGGGAGAGGCACTGGTGAAAGCGCACTGGGGAGCACAGCCAGAGAGGCAGGCACCATGTGCAAACCCAGCCCAGTGCTCATTGACAAACCCAGCAGCTCGCTGGCACGTTGGCACGCAGCAAGAATCGTGGCAGCATGAGGATAGGAGTGCACATCCCAGAGCTCTGGTCCCTGGTGTGTTTTTTCTCTCTTCCTCTCATTTCTGTTCATAAAGGTCTGAGCTTAAGTAATGAGGGTTTTTTTTTTCTTCTGCAGGAAGATACACAAGTGTGCCAATGTAAATTGCTCCATTTGGAGGGCTAATTGCACTAAAAGGCAGCCTGATCTGTGGTTTTTCTCTATTTTACATTAGCAGCTGAGCTGTCAGATCTGAAATGGAAACTCATTTTTAAGGCTTTGCATTTACAGTGGCTTCAACAATGAAAAATGTTCCCTGACAGTAATAGAAGGCAAACCTCATTAGAGAAACTTAAACCAAAGCAGCACAGTGCTAAAGCCCTCAGGCTGCTTCCAAGCATCTTAAGAGGGAACAAGAGCATTTTTCACATGACTCTCTGTGCCGATGGAGTGGTCTGGCTCTTCTTGACTATTGCTGTGCCCGCAGGAACAGTACATCTGACATGCACAGTGTTTCAATAGAGATGGCAAATGGCTTTTTCTCAGGGGCAAAGGCTGCCAAGACGTTTCAGGGGTGGAGAACCCAGCTTGCTCGAAACAGGTGTTTTGCCCACTCTTGGGCTGGCATTTTTGTGGTGGTCAAATCACCACAGAGGCCATGACGGTGGCAACTGCAATGCGCAGTGTGGCACATGTGGCACCCAGAAGCACAACCTAGAGCTCCGTTATTTACACATCCCCATGCTGGAGGTTTCAGGCATGCCGACTGCCAGCACCAACAGGAGCTGATGCTGGGAAGTGTGGTCAGCCCTCCCCAGACCATCTCCTTCCCTTTGCCCCATGGGAGCTTCCCCAACCACCAACCAAGCCCAGAGCAGTAGGCAGATCCATCGGGGATCTGCAGCCCCTCCCTGCTCTCACCCACACACCGAGGCTTTCCGAGCCTCTGCCACCCAGCCTAACAAATTACCCCCAGCAAGAGATGTTAAAAGCCTTCACGTTGCAAATCCAAGGTAAGAATGGCTGGGCAGAGTGTCTCTGCCAGCTTTGCCAGGGCCTATTTGCATCCGCATTAATATCCAGCCAGTGATTTGCATGGTCATGAGCTATTTTTAACCTGGGAGCTCAGCTCATTCAACATAGACCCAGCCTGCTCTGGGGTCAGAGATCAGACCGTACTGTGCCACGTGGGGGATGCACAGGGTTTAAAGAGGAGGAGGCTCCTCGTGGCCACAAAGCTGCTGGAACAGCATCAGAAGCAATGGGAAATGCGGCACGGATGCAGAGGTCCCAAAACACAGCCCACAAAGGGCTCGGCAAGACTGCAAACTCTGCCCCCAGCGCCTTCATGCTGCCTCCTGGCCTGTGTTCATCTCCCACAGGCTCAAGCCTGACTTTGCCAAATACTTTAAACCTATTCAGCTGTCCCATATCTTCTGGACATCCAAGATGAGGTGCAGCTAGAATGTCATAGCCCCATGGCAGAGTGGCGCAGGGTGGCACGGGGTCCCCAGGGCATGGCACAGCCCCATGGTGGGATGGTGCGGGGTCCCCAGGGCATGGCAAAGCCCCATGGAGGGGTGGCACAGGGTCCTCAGGGCATGGCACAGCCCTGTGGTGGGATGGTGCAGTGTCCCCAGCACACGGCACAGCCACCCAGCATGACTGTGCCAGGTTTCCCTGAGCAACAGGCCCAGCCGAAGCCCCAGCAACCACACCAGGATTCAGGAGCAGGGAGTTGTCTGGCTGTTTTTGTAAAAGGCTCCGGCTTTGCAGGAGACCTGTTTGCAGCCCCGGGGACAGCCCAGGCAGAGCTCCTGCCTGGAGAAGGCACTGCCCTCTCCCTTTCCAGGGCGCAAATCCATCAGTGGAGCCTGGCAGCTAGAGAAAGGACTCCAGTCTCTAAGCCAAAGGGGCAAGAGAGGGCAGCATTCTTCCCTGCCAGCATCCTTCCCTGCCCATCCCTCTCCTTGGACTTTCTTAGGACTTTTTTAGAGGGATCCCTTCAGCACCCCAGCTTCTGTAAGACCCCTTTCCTACAGCATCAGCAGTGGGTCAGCCCAAGGGTGTCCTCACCACGACCCCTCCGCCTGCTCCCCTGCTAGCCCCCGTGCACAGGATAGCACTTCGGCCAGACACAGCATGCTCAGCCTGAAATCCTCCTTCCTTCACTGTGGCCTACAGGTGATGTTTTGAGGAAAATGTGAGTAAAATCTGTGCAGCCATTTTCCAGTTAAGTGAGGGGGAAAGCAAGACCCACTGTCCCTGGGCTGGCGCCGCACTCCCAAGGCCAAGAACCCATGGGCTGACCAGGACCTGCTCCCCTGGCCGCTCTCACGGAGCGATGCCTTTGGAATGGAGCATCCTTCCAGCAACAGTGCTAAGAAATTTATTTTCCCCATAGCTGTTTTCCCTTGGAAAAACACATTTTAATTTGCACTGCAAATTTTCTACAACCATTTCTCTCTGCGTTTTCTGGGGATTTTTACTGGAAACAATTTTGACCAGCCAAAATATTTCACTTATTTGGTTTCCAAAAGTCTCGAGCTCTTTCAATTGCTTGATAAAAACCCTGACAAATGTAATCAGTCACAGTCATTCCCTGCAGAAATGTTTTCGTTTGACCAAAAAAAAGAAGAGAAAAGAACAAATATTCATAGCAAAAGACACTTGGCTTCTGCATCATGCTGCCTCTCCCTCCCAGACTGGAGGAGACAGTGCTTGGATGTGGGCATCCCGCTCAGGGCATTGCAGCCCCAGGGGCCATGCGAGGACCTGTCTGAGTTGAACACACCACGTGGCAGCTCCAGGGCCCTGGTGGGGTCCCTGTCCCAGAGGCAGCAAGCACATGGTTGGAGGGCAGTGCCCCAGAGCAAGCGATGCTGACGGAGGGCTGAGATGCCCCGACATCCCAAAGGGGAAGCATCCTGCTCCTGCTCCAGGGTCCCCATGCTGCTGGGACCTGGCACAGCTGCTGCATGATCGCTGCACCCAGGGGAAGCTTGGCTTTCTGTCAGGCCTTAAAATAAACTCACTTGGCACCTTGGGGAAAAAAGAGGTGATTTCAGTGATAGCACTGCCTAAACATCTCTCCCCACGCTGGCTGCTCGTGGCCTTTGCAAGGTTGCTTCTGCTCAAGATTTCACACTAAAGGAAATATTTGCTGAGGGCATCCGCAATGCTTTTTACCTCTCTTGTCCCCAGACATGGCTTGAGCTAAAGAGCAACCACAGAGCCACAGCCTCCAGGTTGCGGACATGGGAGGTCACCCAGACTGGAAGACCCTGCACCATGCCCTGTGGCCATCACTGTGGCCTCTCCTGGGGTGCCCAGGGTGAGAAGTCTCCTCACAGAAAAGTGGGAGATGAAGGCTGAGGTCTGGCCATCATGGCCACGTCTCCCCTGCTCGTCCTGGCCAGGGCAGGGTTAAGTGCACCCCGCGCATCCTGCCATGCCACTGCATCTGCATTCCCAGGATAGTCTGTTCTCTCCTCCACACTGCCGGGGAGACCAGGGAGATGTCTGCCTTCCCTCCCACTCCCTTATTACTCACCGGAGCCGATCTGGACTCCAGATGGACCGGAAACGGTTTTCCTCACAGGAGGTTTGGGGGAAGGTGGCGGGGGGCCAGGAGCCCGGTCCAGCCCTCCATGGGACCGGCGTGCCCCAGGAACTCCCAGACCAGCTCCCTTGGCTCCATCCTCAGCTGCCAGGAGCTGGGGTGCTCCCCAGTCCCCAGGGTTTCTGGAGGGCAGTAGCAAAGGGTGGAGGAGGAGCAGTCCTGCTTAGGGAGAGTGGGGCGCAGGGCTGTGTACCCCACACTGCATTGACACCCCTGAGGCCGGGCTCAGAGCGGGGCTCCAGGAGCACAGTGGGGTGCAGCCACCTCTTGCCTATCTGGCTTTATTCAAATGGAGAATTTATCCAGGCAGGCATCTCTTATGTGTGCCCAGCTCTCTCTGCTCTTATAAAAAACACTCAGACTCTGCTTTTGATGGCAGGTGCTGTATCCTGGAAAGGTCTCCAATCTCTCAGCATCTCAGGTCCCTTTTCTTTCCATCTTTCATGCTCATGCACCTGCTGCCGTGACCATCCTCTGCTTCCCTGTGTCCATCCCATCAGCATCCCCTCCCAACCCACCGGTGGCTGTCCAGGCTGGGCCAGAGCCCTCTCCCTCTGTCTGAACAGCCTCATGCCAGGAGGGACAGCAGGAGCTAAGGGTCACAGAAGTCCTGCCCATGTCTGCCATCACTGTGCCCGTCGCAGGGGATGCTGAGCCAGGCCTGGATGCAGCTGTGCCAGAGCAAGCCGATGGTTCCCCAAAACCTGGGAGCCTGGCAAGCTCTGCTGTGCATGGCAGGTATTTGCAGTCAAAGCCCAGCTCCCTGGCTCAGCCGAGACAGGAGCTGGAGCTGTCTCCATTGCAGAGCCCCACTCCTGTCCAATGCCTGACATGGCCTCTTCTTTTGGGTGTTTCCACCCAGTGTGGCAGATTTAATAGACAACTAAGGAGGGGGACTGGGCTCATCCTTCCCCCTCCTGTAGTCCCCTCCATCCCTGCAACAGACAGCTCTGAGCCACCAGAGCATCCCAGAAGGGACTTCCCAAGGAGCTCAGCCAAGACAATATATGCCCCGGCTGCCTTTGTGCCTTCGTCATGCTCCTGTGTGCACATGCAGGCGACTGCTGGTGCATTGGAGAGAGTCTCGCTCATGCAGGCTTGGGGCTGACACACTGACAGAGAGCTGCTGGACTCAGGGACCCAGGCAGGAAGGAGGTGAAGCTTCAGCCGTAGCTCAGATAAAGCCAAACCCAGGCACCGGGAGCTGTAAGGGACTTGCAGCTGCACCAGACCCAGCATGTGCAAGTCACAGGCTCTCCCCCAGGCTGGGAGATGATTCACTCAGCCCACAGCAATTTCTAAGACACTGGAGCACAGGACATCACTCCCAGTGACCTACCTCTCTGGCCTCTGGCGATGCTGCCATCTCCCTGAACTGGTTGCCATCTCTCCATGTAGGGACAACATGCTGGGCAGTGTTGGGTTGTCCAGTGTTTCTGGGGAGCTGAATTCCTGGGCAGGGAGAGGGGCTGCTCTACCACTGCAGTCCATGGGACACTGCCCTGAAGGGAGTCCAGGGGGCGAGGAGCAGCCCCAGCAGTGTGCGTGCCTGCGCTGCAGCATGTGTACATGCCTGGGGGCCAGCAGCGCCTTGGCTCCCTCCGGAGCTCCCCAGATGGTCTGTGGGTGGTAATCTTGGCAGGTTGGTGGTGGCAACTTGATGAATAGGCTGTAGAATTTGGTGAGATAATTAAAGAACCTGACTCTCACAATGCACCTGATAACAAATGAGGTGTCTCTTTTCCTTTTCTGTTTTGCACGGTGAATTGTATTTCTAAAGATTAATGGATTTACCATTTCTATCTCAACAATGGTCCCATTCCTCGCTCCTCCCTGCACTGCAAGGTGCATCCCCCTGCCTCCATCCCCAAGGTGTCTCAGCCAACGGCACAGCCCTGCTTTGCAGAGACATGGGGAGGCTTCAGGGCCTGGCAGCCCTTGACCTCAGCTCTGACTGGCCCCAGCCCCAGGCTGCAGTGGGGAGCAGCTGTGGAGAAACCAGAGGTCCTGCTGTCCATCCACAGGGCATCTGTCCCTCTGGGAGCCAGGGCTGAGAGCTGCAAGGTGTTGCATAGGCATGTTCCCAGTCCGGTGGCATCAGGCCACTTCTTGGGATGCCAAGGAGTCTGTGTACAGACCCATCCGCCTTGCAGACAATGCCTGGATGAAGCACAGTCAAGGGGTGGGAAGGATGGATGATTTGGGGGAGAACAGGGACTCTCTGTGCCACAAAGACCAGGAAGGAAGAGCCTGGCAGGCTCTGCTGTGCACGCCAGTTAGTGACAACCAACACCTGTGTCCAGCTGAGGTGTGAGCACTGGTCCAAGTTGCAAAAGCCCCTGCCCAGCATCCTGGGGGCCGAGAGGCCAGTCTGACACCAGCTCCAGCCTGTGCTAGGCAGCCGCTCCAGCCTGTCTCTCCCTGGCTCAGGCACAGGGCACTTCACCCAGGAGACGGCACTCTCCTCTGTCCCGGCGGCTCCTTTCCATCTGGGTCAGACCTTCCCCAGTGAGAAATACTGGCGAGGGAGACACCCCCGTGCTCCTCGAGCTGGCGGGAGGCACAAGATGCTCCAGCACAATGGTGGCACTGGCTCACCAAGGAGTGATCCTCCCACCACCATCTGCACATACATCCGAGCAGCTACGGACTGAACTGAGCCACTGAAGCATCTCCAAAATGTGCTTACATATTACATAGACATTTAAATTAGGTACCTGTGCAAATCAGTAGGTCATTAATCACCCACTCGTTTAATTGGTTTTCCTGCCAAATTGGTTACAGATAAATAATTAAAGCTAAAAAGTGGGTTTGGATGCATTCCTCTGGAAAGTTGGGTCAGCAGCTGGAAAGAAAATCTTTTAACTCCTCGGCTGGTGCAGTCCGTCACCAGCAGGCAGGGACCAGGCAAGGAGGTGGGGCCAGGGGCGCCCAGCCGAGGGGGAGGGTGGTGGTGCCGGGGGCCCCTGCCCATGATGGCACTGGGCTCATCTTTGTGTGCTGTCCCCTGGAAAGGCTTTTCTGGGAAGAAGATGCCTGCCCAGGAGTGCATCTCCAGAGCGAGGAGCCGCAGGCAGGCCAAGCGAGCGTCCCACTCCCACACGCTGCGAGTATGGGTTTTTCAGTGCACTTGGCTGCTAATCATGCATAATAATCACATTTGCAGAACGCAAATGTCACTTGGCTGAGTGCTTTAATTTACTGCCCCGTAAACACACCTTGGGGATGCCTGGGCCCATAAAACATTGACAAGGGCCCTCGTTTCCCGGACATTGTCCCCCACAGACCCCTTTGTCAGATGGTGCATCCACAGGCCGCGTGCTCCCAGCTGGCCGAGGACGGGCACTGCCATGATGCAGCCCTGGCTCCTGGTGTGATGGGGAAAGAGAATAGTCATATTTCGTCCCTGAGCGTGCTGACCCTGTGCAGCCCTGGGGCACTTGCACCAGCACAGCACCTCGTTGAGGCAGGGGCAGGAGGGGCTGAGTGGGCCTGTGCTGAGCCCCCAGGTCTCAGGAGCATGGTCTCTGCCCCACATCTCTGCCCAGCCTTGCTGAGGGACGTGCATCCATCCCATCCCATGCCATCCCATGCCATCCCATGCCATCCCATCCTATCCTGCAGGACCCAGCCTAGGATCCCCAAGTGGATACTAGACACCTTTTCCCATGTATGGGACATGCACCACATATATGGGGGCATGTCCCACGTGTGGGACACTGTTTCCAGCCATCACTCAGGCTGCATCAGCTCCTGCTCCCCCATCAGTGGGTGCAGCCCAGGGCACTGAGCTGCGCTGGCTCCTGCAGAGAGCAGGGGACACACGAGCAGGGGTGAATGCTGCCTTGATTTGATCCCAACCAGGGGTCCAACCAGCCCTTCCCAGCCAGCAGCAGCTCAGGGGTCTTTGCGATTTCTCAGGCTTCCCAGAGGGACAGAAAATCTCCTTCCCAGAGCTTTTCCCCTCAGTGGATGAGAGCTGGGCACAGGAGCAACCTTGGGCTGAGCAGTCACTAGTTGATTAAGTGCAAGTTATATGGGAGGATAAACAGAGGCAGGTCAGTGGCAAAGGCTCTTATTTTACAAGGACAAACTTTAATGAACTAAGAGGACTAAGGCCCAGCTAGCTGGACCTCTTCCCCCTCCTTTTTAAATACAGGTTCCATGCTTGCTATTCCCCGGCGGTCCCCAAGCCTCCCGACAGGTGCTGGATCCGCACAGCATGGGCTGCACTCCTGAGCCTGGGCAGCACCTGGGGCTCTCAGGAGTCTCCCTTCCAGCTCCGCGGTGGTCCCATTCTGCTCGAAGGCAAGGAGCCATGGTTCCCCCAGATCCCTTATTTGCTCTGGGCCTTTTGCCAAGCATTGGTCTGCTCCAGACACTGCAGCTCATCACAGAGCTCATTCCTTCTGCTCCAGCCGGGGAAGAGACAGACGGGATGGGCTTTGCTAGTGCTGCTCAGACCTGGGAACTTGCCATCTAGGGCTCATAGCCCAGTGGTCCCCTTCCCCTTGCTCCATCTAGGACAATTTCAGCATCCTTCGTTGCTTTCTGATTGTCTCAGCTGCTTTCCCTTGTTCTTGTTAAAGGCAGATCTCAATAAGTAGTTCACTAACTCAGCCATTTGAGAATCATCATTAATTTAATATCCTTCCTCATTTATTAATGGTCCTACTTTGTCTTGACTCTCCAGTATTTCCTTTTCCCCTTGATATATTTGTAAAAGCCCTTCCTATTCCCTTAGCCGCATGGCTACCACTAATGTTTGCTTTTCCTGCTGTTTTTAACATTTTTCTTCAACTGTAAAGGACTTGGGCTCCTCCGGCTTCTCTCAGCTTCCATGCAGGGTTTTTCTCCTCCACGCCAGACCTGTCCTGCTGTGGGGCAGCCCCCGGGAGACAGCCATCCCCTGCCTGCAGCACACTCCTCTGGCAGCTCCTGGCTGGATCCTGAGGTAGCTCCAGGACTTGTTCTTGCCCTGGCAGAGCGTTCTGATGGAGTCAGCAGGACAGGATATCTGCTCATTGCATTGTAAGAGCTTCCCAGAGAGACCACCCGAACTGGAATAGGGCAGGCATTTCTGAACCCCTCCCCAGACACCAATTGCCTCTCCCTGTCCTGGCCCACACCACCCAGCTTAGCCTGACCCCGGGATAGAATCACAGAATCATAGAATGCTTTGGATTGGAAGGGACCTTTACAGGTCATCCAGTCCAACCCCCCCTGCAAGAGCAGGGACATCTTTAACTAGATCAGGTTGTTCAGAGCCCCATCCAACCTGACCTTGAATGTTTCCAGGGATGGGGCCTCCACTACCTCTCTGGGCAACCTGTTCCAGTGCCTCACCACCCTTATTGTAAAAAATTTATTTCTTAAATCCAGTCTAAATCTGCCCTCCTTTAGTTTAAAAGGAGGGCACATTGTCCTGTCACAACAGGACAGACTAAAAAGTCTGTCCCCGTCTTTCCTATAGGCCCCCTTTAAGTACTGGAAGGCTGCTATAAGGTCTCCCTGCAGCCTTCTCTTCTCCAGGCTGAACAACCCCAACTCTCTCAGCCTGTCCTCGTAGGAGAGGTGCTCCAGCCCTCAGGTCATTTTCATGGCCCTCCTCTGGACTCACTCCAACAGCTCCATGTCCTTCTTGTGCTGAGGGCTCCAGAGCTGGATGCAGTACTCCAGGTGTGGTCTCATCAGAGTAGAGTGGCAGAATCACCTCCCTTGACCTGCTGGCCACACTTCTTTTGATGCAGCCCAGGATACGGTTGGCCTTCCGGGCTGTGAGCGCACATTGTTGGCTTGTGTCCAGCTTTTCATCCATCAGTACCCCCAAGTGGATGGCTGCCCACCCCCCATTTGACCCACAGCACTGTGTAAGCCCGGCTTTGGTTTTTGCAGCATTGCAATAGGTCTGGCTGGCCTTCGCCATGATGCCTGTAGCCAGCACTCATCCTTGTGGGCTGCGTTCACCGGGTCCTGACCATACACCGGATGGGGAGGACGGCAGCCAAGTCCAGTCCCCATCATACTGCTGCTTCCCCGCTCCTTGCCTCAGCAGCTGCTGGACATGGGGAGGTCCAGAATCCAATGCTGGGCAAGAGGAGCCCAAAGACTTGACCACTGAAGCCCTGTGGGAGGAAAAGGTGTGGGAGCAAAGGGAGCAGGCAAAAAGTTACAGGCAGGGCTGCGGAGCGGGTGGGAGCCCAGAGCACATCCTAAGGGGAGGGTCAGCTCTGCTGTGCTGTTGCCAGGGTGATGGGAAGCAGAGGGTTGGGGATGTGTCTGTTTACATAAGAGTTGTTGATTAATGAACATACAGGTGAGATAATGAACCAAGGGCCTGGAGGCGCCTGAGTTATCTCTCCATTGCAAGGCAGGCAGTTTAGCGATTTGGCTGCAGCGCTTTCCTGGTGCACCTCAATCTGCACCCCAGCCTGAGTGTCCTGACAAAGCCAGGTCCAAGACAGCATGCAGTGGTGCAGGGACCTGAATCTGTGGGAGAAGAGAGCCCCCACGTGATGGACTTCACCTACCCATGCCCCTCCAGAACCAAACCAAGGTGTCCAGGCAGCGAGAGCACTGGGATGTTCCTGCTGACAGCTGCTGAGAGAAAGAATGCACCCCAAGCTCCCTCCCAGCAAACTCAGGAGGGCACCCCAAGCTCCCTCCCAGCAAACTCAGGAGAGCACAGGCCTCCTCACTGGCCACCAGTGCTGATGCCGCTGCCTGGTTTTTGGGTGCATAGTGGAGCCCAGGAATCTCCCAGGTGCCCTGCATGGGTGTTGAGTAGCTAGGTGGAAAGCCCAAGCAAGCCCTGCTACCCACCACCCTTCCAGGTCATCATCTCCCATGGGTCTGCCATGAGATGGTCTGTGTCCTACCCACCACCCTTCCAGGTCACTCTCTCCCTCTGGGTCTGCCCAGGTATGGTTTGATCCCATAGCTGGCCATGAGCTAGATATGTCATTCTCTGCTCACTTGGACTGCTGAATCAGCTGGCCACACCACTGATGTCTCCCAGGTCACAGCCACCAGAAACAGCCCGTGCAGAAGGGCTTCCCACAGAGGTCTGGTGTTTGTTAGCATCTAGCAGGTGATTCTTGCACTCCCACCTTGATGACCATGTGTGGGGACACCCTGCATGGCATTGCAGATGGCAAGGAAGTGGAAGCGCCCAAGTCCCCTCCCTGAGCTGGAGGGAAGGCAGGTGAGCTGGCTACAAAGATCCTCATGCCCACAACAACCTCCTCCAAAGTCACCAGACTCCATGTGGGGAAGACTACAGATCCAGCAGCTTCCAAGGCCATGGAGAAGCTGAGAAATGTCCCTAAAAACTGTAAGTTAGTAAGATAGTGTCACTACTTTGCACAGAGCCCTGGCCCAGCGCAGCAGCACATGCTGGTTTGCTCCCCCTCCCCAGGATCCCTTCACTGGCTGAGGCAGGCAGTGGGGAGGGAGGAGGTGGTGGTCCCCAGTATTCTCTGCCTGCCCTGCCCTCCCTGCCAGCACCTTCACCCCTGCCTGCAGCTCCAGGCAGGCACCTGGCTCTCATGTCCACCACCTCAGCCCCATGGGGTTCCTGTGGCATGGGGGAGAGTTGGGGCACCTACCCCAGGTACATCATGTCTCACAGCACAGAGGTGAGTCTGCAGGAGTCAGTGATCACCCAGCACCCAGGTGCCCCCCCGACTCCTCCCTGGATGCAGGTCCCAAGGCCACGTGGAAGCTCACAGGCAGAGCCCGCCATGGAGCAAACCTGCCAGCAAAAAGCTTGTGGCCAAGGGGCAGCTGCCCACATCTGGGTGGAGGGTGAGGACTTGGGACAGGCTTGGGACACATGCAGGTGGCACAGCAAGGGCACACATGGCAGGAGCACAAGGAGAGCGGCACACCAGGGCATCCGGGGCAGCACATTGTATGCATCGCCAGTCCCTGAATTTCTATGCCAAGTGTTGTTCCCCGCTGATGTATCAAAGCTCCAGTGCCCCGTATTTCAGCAGAAAGCCCCTGTCCTCTCAGAGCTGAAATATCTCTTGAAACCTGAAAAAATACTCTGTGTTCCCAAGCAGAGAACAGGGGCTGGACTGGGGGCGGGCAGGGGCAGGAGAAGACAGAGGACACTGGAGAGTGGAGAGGGGCTGACAGCAGGGATGCTGTGCTGGGAAAGCGGGATAGTGCGGTGGGAAGGCATGCAGTAGGCAGCAGGCTGGGCAGGGTGAGCTGCAGAGGAGAAAGGGAAGGGCTGGTGGCAGAGCCCAAGCAGTGGATCCACCAGGGCAGAGCCATGCGTGGGAGGTGCAGCCCCAAACGGCCTGTCGCCCAGCCCTGGGTGCAGCACTGGGGCCGTTTCCATGGCACTTTCTGGCTGCTTCTCTGCCTGCTCCGAAGGCTGTGATTAAGTGCAGGCAGACCCACAATTACTGTGGGGCTGCTGCTGGCAGGCATGCCAGCTCTGCGGGAGTGCTCAGGGCCCTGCCTCTCTGCACCTGCCTGCGTGCAGCGTGCCAAGGAGGATGTGAGCTGCTGCTGTGATGCCTGTGCTGCCTGTGCTGCCCCCAGGCAGGGCACAGATCAGAGTCCCCATGTCCCCAGGCAGGGAAGGGATCACGTCCCACATGCCCCAGGCAGGGCAGGGATCAGTGTCCCCATGGCCCCAGGAAGGACAGCGATCAATATCCCCATTGACACTAGGCAGGGCAGGGATCCATGTCCCCATACCGTTAGGCAGGGCAGGGATCAGGGTCCCCATGTCCCCAGGCAGGGCAGGGATCAGTGTCCCCAGGGACCCCCAGGTGATGCAGAGACCTGTGGCAGGGCAGGGAGGAGACAGGGGTGTCTGTCCCCTGGGGGACCCCTCCTTGCTCGATCCCCACAGCCCCCCATGTCCCCCATCTTACTATCCACGTGCCCCATCCCTGTGGGGTGACCCCCCCTCCATGACACCCAAGCAGGGTGCAGGTCCCTGAGGGGGGAGCACACTGGGGTGGCCGCCTTTGCAACTGGAGCAGAGTAAATGCTGTAACTTTGAACATGTCCGGAAATAATGACTTTAAAAATGTATCATTCTGCAAACTAATTAAGGCGTGCGCCCACATCCCTGGCAGCAGGGGAAGTGAATTGTGAGTAACTCTTGCAGACCTGGAAGCTCACTTGATCTTTACAAAATGTGCGCAGTGAGTGCTCCTGAATATTTAACCCCGATGTCTCCCTGGGTGCTGGGGAGGCTGCGGGGGGCACAGAGGGGATCCCGGAAAAGGGAATGCGAGGACCTTGGCGGGGGGGAGGACCCTTCTCCTAGCCCTCCTCCAGGTGGGCACCTGAACATTGGCAGTCGTGCTGGGCTGGCAGGATTGATGCTGAGCTCCCTGACCTAGAGCCATGCCTGCATGGGGCAGGCTGGCTCCCAAGCCTGCGTGACACTTTGGTTTGGGCTGGGATATCCCTCCCAAGCCTGTTCAGGTCCTGTTTTGGCAGCGCTGAGATGGGAGCGGGCACAGGAATGCCACTCCATCCCTGGTCGTGCCTGTGCCAGGAGCCAGGGCTCTGCCAGGTCTGTCCCTGGGGACAGGGAGGGAGTCACCAGGTCCCTGGGGGAAACAGGGGCAGCAGTGCCACTGCCACTCATCCAGGCAATGCTGTATTGGGTCATCTTTAATTCCCAGCTGCAGGCAAGCCAGGAGTGCAGGGCTGGGGTTTGGTACTGCCTGTGGCTGTCCTTGTCCCACAGTGATCCATGATGTCACATCCCAATGGTACCCCATGGTGCTCCATCCCATGGTAACCCACCATGCCCCATGGTTCCACATGATGGCCCATGTGGTGCCCCACACCCTGGGGTGCCCCGCAGTGCTGCACCCCACTGCCGTGCCATGCCATGCCAGGTGCCCAGCATGTGCCAGTGCCCAGTTTGCCTGCAGCGCTGTGCCCAGCTGCACTGTCTGCCTGCAGCAACGCTCAGCCACCCACATCCACCCCGGAGGGCTCATTCCCAGTGATGCACCGGCCCATTGTGAGATTAATTCTCGAGAAGGGGCTGTAATTCCTTCCATCTCCCCCTTTATAAATATGTAGAAATAAAAGCAGTGCACTCTGCTGAGCCCACCAACACTCGGCGGTGACCTTTCCGAAACAATATGTGCTGCGAGGCACATTCTCGCGCCAGGCAAGCGTTGCCATGGCAAAGCGGGAGCGCAGCAAACACACCGCAATTATGGGGGGAAAAGCTCCCCAGCAGCACCACGATGTTCGCCATAGTGCTGCGTGCCCGCCTTTATTTGATACGGCCTTTTGTGCAGTGTAAATATTGCCGGGGTCTCACTTGCCTCGCGCCGCCCACTGGGTACTGTCACCCACGGGGCCAGAGGAGGTGGGAGGTGGATGCTGAGCTGGGTGGTGGCCCCAAATGAGGAAGGACAGCATCCTCATCCTGCGTGGCCAGGTCACCCGCAGCCCCTCTCCTGCATTGCTCAGCTCCATCCCCATCCCGCCCAGCCCACGGCTCCCAGTGGGCTCCAGGAACTGATCCCTGTCCCCAGCTTCAGCTCAGGGCAGTTGTCATTCCTGGTCCCTTCTCCCTCCTCTTTGCTAGGGACACTTGTTTTCTCCATACAGTGTGGCTCAGCTGCAGATATGGGAAGCGTCCATATCCCCATTCCCATACATAAACCCGCAACCCCTCCTTCCCACCTCCCCTCCCCTCTCCTCCATCCATCCCGGGGAGCACCCTGCTTTGCAGGGCATGCCAGCCCGCTCAGGTGCCAGCGCAGAGGTCCCACGAGCCCCCTTCCCCTGCCTGCTACCTCCCCAGGTGCTGGAGGGTTTTGCAGGCACAACGGCGGGCGCATGGTCCCTGCTCATGGAGCATGAGCAGGTGGCTGCTGGCACAGCACAGCACAAAATCAATCGACCACGCTCGCTCCCAGAGACGGATTTATACAGAGAACAAAAGGTCTAAAAATGTGCCAGCACTCCCAGCCTGATGGGAAAGCTCTTCATGCACAGCCAACGGAGATGCTTGCCGGGCCTCCGGAGCCAGCTCGGAGGCGCACGCCACAGTGTGCCACCCTCCTCCTGCCCCCTCCAGCATCCGGCTGATGTGCAGCTGCACCAGCTTGGCTTTCTGCCCGCACACCCTCCTGCTCGGGCTGGCATCTCCCCAGGGCACCTTTGCTTCCTTTGCGGCTGCTCCCATGGGTGCTTCAGGTCCTGCTGACAAGCAGGCACATGCTGGTGTTCCCCTGCCAGGGCTGGGGGCTGGCCGGAGCTGGCCAAGCTGATCCGGAGAGGGGGATTTCAAGGCTTTCTCCCCTGGCAATGCTGCTGCAGGGCTGGGATGCTCTGTAAACCCCGGCACGGTGCAGGCAAGTTCCTTTTCTCGCAAAATCCTGCTGCTGCAGCCCCAGGTGCAGAGCAGGCAATGGCAGTGCTGCATAACACCAGGCAGGGTTGAGCAGCTGATGATTTGCAGACGCATGCCAACCCCGGCTGCATCCTTCCCTGTGCCCACCTGCTCCATCCCCATACGGATGGGACAGTACCACAGCCATCACCACTCCATCCCCAGGAGACATGTCCAGAGCCAAGGCTAACCAGAGCCAGGGCCAGGAGCCGCTGCTGCCATGCACTGTGCCATGCAGCTGCTCGGCTCCGTGCCCCCAGGACACCAGCCAGCATCTTGCCTCGGGCAGAACAGCTCCGGTGCGGCTCTGTGTCCCCGACATTACGCTTGATGCGCAGCTGGCAGGATCTTTTCAGATGCTTTTCAGTCATCTTGTAACATCTCCATCCTCTGCTGATCCAGGCGCTTATGGGGCTTTCACCAAAGCATCACTGCTGGTCTTTTAAAAGAAGCCAAAAGTGAGCATGCTGGCCTGGTGCTTCCTGCGCACGGGCACAGGGGACCTGGGGGGCCCCTGCCGCCTGCAGAGGGTACAGGGTGCCCGTGTGACCGGGGGTGTCACAGCATGTGCGGGCACCACCGTAGGTCTGGGTGCATCGCTGTGTGTACATCCCTGGGTGTGCACACCACTGCGGGGGGGGAGTGACACTGGGTGTGGCTGTGTGTGCCACCGTGTCACCACAAGTGTGACACAAGGCGAATGCCACCCCGTGTGTGTGTGTATTGCAGGATTACTGAGTGCTCCTATTAGCTATTTATTTAACCTTGTTTTGGAGGCGGGTGAATTCCTTTTGCAGTGATGCGAAGCTTTATTGCCGCCAACCCATAAATCAGGAGTTTCGCTCCTCTCAGATGCCAGAGGACTGCAATTAGCAGCTCTCCTGCTCTGTGCCTGACCCTGCGCAGGATGGCCTCCCCACCCCAGGGGGGGCATCAGGGCTGGTAGGAGCTTCCTGCACCCCAGGGGAGGCTGGAAGGAGGTACTGGGAGAGCCCCTCGAACATCTAAAGGCTTGGGCTGGAGGCGTGAGGCTGGGAAGAGCCCCTTGTTGCGGTATGCCAGAGGCCTGGCAAAGCCACGGCCACCCATGGGGCATGGGGCAGCCCCGAGTGCTCCCTCTGCCCTGCACTGGCACTGCCCCCAAGTACAGCCAATGCACCCCAAATGAATGGGGGGGTCTCCATTTGTGTTTTCTGATCTGAAGTGAGAAAAGGGGAGATTCCCCCCTGCCGGGAAGAGCATCACTGAGGCTTTCAGGTCAGAGGAGGCAGGTTCTCATGTTTGTAGGCAGCACCAGCCCCACAGAGAAGGTGAGGGCCTCCATGCTGGCAGAGCCTCTGGCAGGCAGGCAGGGAGGCAGGCCCCCTGTTTGGCACCTGCATCTGCCAAATCCAGCTTCCTGGTGAGTCCAATTTTTCTTCTCACTGAAGGGAGAGACTGTTTCAGCAGAAACACCCCTGTCAGGGAGCTGGAGCTAAAGGGCAGCTTGGGGACATGGCTGACCAGCCCCATTGGTGCCTGCACCAAAGCAGACACAAAGCCACAACAAGCTGGAGCACCCTGTTCCCACCATGTCAGTGCGTGCTTGGTTGGTCTGCAAAGACCATCGGGATTTGAGAGGTGAGAGAGGTGAAGCTCTCATGGAGAGCATCCCAGCTCAGCAAAATCCCCCCTGCACCTCGGGGAGAGGGAAGGTGGAGGATTTTCCACTGTGAGGACATGGCTTCCAGTCAGCCCTGCAGCAGGGAGGCTGCCCAACACATGGCGGTGTGTGCAAGGCACATTCAGGATCTGCTGCATGGCCCCTGCACTGCACCATGGATGGTGCACCCAGCACACATCAGACCCCATCCCCGTGCTCAGGGGTGGGTGGCAGTGCCAGGGGCACTCCTGGTAACAAACTTCGTCTTCGTGGCACCCCAGGGACAAGGATGGCCACTACCACACAGCACAGCCGGCAGCAGCTGGGCCATGGCTGGGGCAGGGAGCGGTGCATGTAGGGCAGGGAGTGGCACCTTGCTCGCTGCCTGGGGCTGCCCCCGCGCTGCCTTCGGAGGGAGCAGGAGGTGGCTCCGTTTCCAGCTCAGCAAGCCGCAGTGAGCTCCTATTTTCCACTTTGTTAGCCTTGCTGCTGGAGCAGCAGCTGGGCTGACAGCACGAGGCACGGCTTTCCCAGCCAGCCAGCACGCAGCTGCGCGTTTCCCAGCTCACTGTGGAGCCCAGGGCCGATCACCACCACCTCAGGATAAGGGCAGGAGAGGACCACGGCACGGCAAGTCCTGAGATGCAACAGGGATGCTTGTCTGCGGATACGGGCATGTCCAGCCAGGCATCACTCCAAGGATGGAAGAAACCTCTGAGTTGCACCTGGGATCCTTTTCACCCTATGCCAGGAGGCTGAGCAGTGCGGGAGGCAAGGAGCAAGGCCGGTGGGCTCGGCGGGAGGTAGTGTGGCTTGTCTCAGCCACAAGCCCTTCCCCACTGCAGGGATGGGTGCAGTGGGGCTGAGCTCAGTGCCCGCAAAGCACTGAGCAGAGACAGGAGAAAGGTGTGGTGAGCCGGGGCTGGCGATCACATCAGACTTCAAAGGGGAGCTCAGTGTAAATATTTCACCAGGCCCTGCACAGAGCAAAGAGGCAGTGGCAATTAGAGCTGGGCACATCTGCTCGGAGCAGGCAGGGGAGGGAGATTAAAGCCACCAGGCAGAAGCCTAGCCAGGAGTTCACCTGGCTGCATACCCAGCTGCCCTCCCCAGGGAAGGCTGCGCTGACCTGGGCACAGCCTGTGCCCTCCTTCAGCCCATCTATCCAGGGGCTGGCATTGTCTGCCTGCAGCTGGGGACACTGAGGAGCTGCTGCCCAGCTGAGCACCCACGGGTAGGCATGGGGGTGCCTGCTTGAAGCTGTCCCCTTGCAGCACCCTGCTCCTCCCCGGGATGGCTGGGTAAAAGGCTCGTCTCCACCTCCCGTCCTGCCCTGCTTTGCACCCACACAGCCATCATCACAGCCCAGAGGAGTGGCAGGCTCCGCAGGCACAGACAGAGTCTTTGCAGCGTGCACCAACCTCGAGCCCTGTAAACAGGGTGCTGCAGGGCACAGCGTGGCACAGGGCACTGCGGAGCCGGGAGCTGCTGCATTGGGAGAGGCAGCGCTGCTGCCTGCGCTGCTGTTCATGCCCCCAAATTAAATGGAATAATTCATTTGCTTTGGCTTCAAAAAGGCATTTGCTGGAAGTCCTCTGAAGCATGCCCAGGCCCTGCTGCCACGCTGTTTCCTCTCACAGCTGGCACTGACAGGAGCGGTGTCACCAGGAGATGGTCTCTTGGCCTCGGGGCCCTAAGGCAGTGTCCCCAGGAGGGCAGTGGGATTCAGTGGGGAGTGGGGCTGCCCCCCAATGCCCTGTCCCCAGACCAGCCCAGGGCAGAGGGAACGGGGGAAGCACCCTGTGAAAGCTTGCTTTGCCCATCCCCACCACCATGCAGGGCTGGGAGGTGGCACCAGCCACCCAGTGCTTACATTTCAGTATTCCGACTAATAATACAAAGCTTTTGGCTCCCTCATCTTCTTGGCCAGGAGGAGAGGGGCCAGGGAGGTCCCAGCAGTGCTCGAGCTGTGCTGAGCCGCACTGGCACCTGACACTGCTGCATGGTCCCACCAGCACTGACACAAAAGGCTGTGGCCGGGATGTGTGGTCACATCCCCAGTGGCACACTTGCCCAGCAACCCTGGCATGCACGAGCTCTCCCTTGCACCAGGGACCCAGCGCCAGCGGGGCTGCTGGGTTCTCACATGGCCTGTGGGATCTCACATGATAAAGCCAGAATGTGGGTGGTACAGGGGGGCCAGGTGGGCAGAGTGTGCTGGGGACAGTGGCAGGGTGACACAGGCTGTCCATGCACATATCTTTGTGGCGGTGATGCTCCCACGCCCTTCCCCTTTCCCCCCCAAACAGGTTTCGTCCGCCGGCACAGCTGCTGCATCCAGATGTTGCCAGTATTGAGGGAGGCAGGCTGCTCAGCCCACAGCTGCTCCCTGCTTCGCTCGCAATTGCTTTGGAAATATAGTGTGTGCTCAGCTCTTTAGAGCTAATCTTCATCCTGCAGCCGGGGCTGGGGGAGCTGCCCATGCCAGCATGGCCAGCAGGGAAGCTGGGGAAGGGGAGGGGGCCCTGCCGGCAGCCCCTGCATGGGGCAGGACCGGGGCGGCTGTGATGCTGCGGCAGGGGGTGGGCTGGGTACCACCCCAGCGATTCCTTCCTGCTTGATTGGGGCCATTAATCCTGTGCTCTCCGCCAACCTGACAGAGTCTGTAAGTGTCAGTGTGTGAGCGATCAGCTCGCTCGGCACCATCCATCAGGCCCCCGGCAAACGCCATGTGACACCCCCTCCCTGATTTATCTGAGGCCAATGGAGTCATGAAAAACAGCTGGTAAATCCTTCCCCATCAGCCGGCTGATTATTAATGCAGCCAAGTGTGGAGGCAGTGAGTGATTTGGAGAGATGGGCCTGGCCAGTACTGGTGAAAGGCAGCATATGGCCCAGTCCAGCTGCCCCTGTAGTGAGGTCCCTTCCTGCAGGATGCTGCCTGCTCCCTGCCATGGTAGGCGCAGAGCCCTGCCTACCCCTTGTGCATGCAGGCAGCGATGCAGTGACTGCAGAAGTGCCCTGTGCTTCTGCCTGCACCTGCAGGTCCTGGCTCGGGTGTGCAGGACACCCTCTGCCCTGAGATGCCCAGGCTGGGGGGCTCAGCACCCCCAGGAAGAGCAAGTCATGCTGCTCCTGCTGGGTAAAATGGCCGATGGAGGGGGGCAGCCACCACAGAGGGGTGATGGGGCTTTTCCAGGGTGAAGGCAGGTGCACGATGTGGCTCTGATGCAGGGGTAGGGGGTTGCCCAAAGGAAGGAGGGAGAAGCCAGCATCAGCACTACGGGCAGTTGTGGAGCGGGGCCAGGTGCCGAGCAAAGGCGCAGAGCCCCAGACTTGGCCTGGTGACACTGGCTGCAGAGCCTGGACTGCAGCATGGGGACATGCACAGCCTCCATGCATGGGTGCAGGATGCCCCAGTCCCTGCCAGCCCATGCAGCCCATTGCGTCCCCTGCACTGCCCTACAGAGGCAGCACAGTCCGGGGGCACCCAAACCTGGTGGGCAACAGCACTGTGGCCACCCCAAGATGCAGCACCTGCATGCACCTCTACCTGCACCCCTCACGGGGCTGTACCTCTATGCACGTCCCACCCCGTTCTCCCAGCCCTGCAAAAAAGCATCACCCAGGGCTAGGCAAGCCACTTGCCACCTTTTACAGCCCCAGTCCTCCGTAGCACCCCACGCACCAGGGCCCAGCATGCTTCTCATGCCCTGCAAAGCTGCTGTGCCCTCTGCATTGACGTAACGGCTCAGGGAAAAAAAATATAAATTGTGTGAGTGGGCTGGAAGGAAGCTAGAAGCAGCATTTTTGTGGTTGTGTGCCAAGCAGGTGCAGCTGACAATTAGCTATCTCTTCCCAGCCTCTTCATTTAGTTCCTCAAGGTTATTTTGAAAATTGAATATTCAATTAATGGAAGAGTGGCTTTGCAGGGCTCTCCGTGCTCCCTTCCCTGGGCCGGAGGCACCCTTGGGGACAGCTCGGGAGGGGAGCAAAGGAGAAAGAAGCGCATCCTCCTCCCCATCACGGCCTCCTTCCCTTAGCCCCCTCGCCAGCCATGTTTGAGTGCTTCAAGCCCCAGATTTGTCAAGAAGATGAAGCAGCAGAAGTCGTCATGGTGGAAAGTAGGTGACATTGAGTCACATTTGAACCTGCCATGGAAGACATCATGCTCCCTGGTGAGCCTCCAGGCTCACTGGTGGCTCACTGGAGGCTCACTGGAGGCTCACTGGTGAGCCTCCCCCTTGAAACCCAGCCTGCAAACAGCCCCACGTCCCAGCCACCCGCCAGCATCACCCCAGCCCACCAGGCCCTGAAGCCATGGGGCTGCATGGGAGCGAAGGGGGGCAGCTCCTCCCCTCCCTCCAGCACATCCTCTCTCCTACCCTCTGTTGTCTGTTCTATTTTCTTTTCTGCCACTTAAAATATTGTGCAATGATGAGCTTGGATTGCTTGGAATCGCTGGTGCTGCTCTGCTGGTTCTTGTTCCCCGGCTCCTTGCTGGTGCCCAGAGCGATGCCTCTTCCACCCACATCCAGCTAGCAAACATCCTCCTGGCCAAAATGCTCACGTGGAGTCACCCAGCAGCACCCTCACAACCCACTGATAGAGCAGAAGGTCCCTTTTCTGCAGCTCCCTTTCCTGGGACTGTTCCTCCTGCTCCCGCTGCAGGACTGGGGCAGACTGCTGCTCAAAAAAAGCCTGAAATGAGACCCTGTGCCCCACTAGGGTCTGCAACTTGGAGCCAAGCACCAACTGAACCTGAACCTTTCCTCCATGCCATGGATGTGTCACCACCAGGACATGCTCACCATGCTGGGACAAAAACCCTTGGCTTTCACCTCAAGCACGGCTGGCCCCAGGCTGTGGACAGGGTTCCCCCTGGCTGGGGGCAGCTCAGGGGTTGTCCTCCCACTGTAGGATCTGAAAGCATTGACCCATCCCACACCATCCCCAGCTTCTTCTATTTTAAATGAAGAGCTCTGCACTGCTAGCAAGTCATCAGCGCTGAGCTCGGATTGGCAGTCCCCACTTTTGGTCCTCTTCATTGCTGGACTCAGAAAATCAGCCTCAAAGCTCAACTGGAGAGGGAAGAGGCAAGTTCTCACCCAGCCCAGGATGGGCCAGAGGGGAAATCAGGTCACGGAGAGGAGCTGCAGCCCAGAGGCAGCAAACTGGCGGCATTTCCCCCAGGGAAGTGGCCACAGCAGATTGCCAAGGTGGCCGGAGCAGGTGGCAGCAGCATGGGGACACCTTTCCACGGTGATGGACGAGTGCTGGCTCAGAACTCTGCTTCCTCAGCGTTTTGTGGAGAGGGATGATGGGAGAGGGCTGAGAGATTTATAACAAAATATTGCTTGGTGTGCCGGTTGGGTCCTAGAACTGCTGCGTGGACCCTTTGCAAGGAGGAAAGATGCCCAGCAATGGCAGGAGCCCCAGTCCCCTCTTTGCTGACCTGCAGGTGCTGTCCTGCAAGGTGCCCTCCAGCAAAGTCCCCGTAGCTGTGTGATGCCTGGCTCTGGAGATAGTGGATGGCCCCATGCTGAGAGCTGTATCCCTTCTGCGAGCCAAGCAAAGCTCACTACAGCAGCGTGGCGATGCACAGCCCCTCCAGAGCAGCTTTCTCTGAGCCTTTCCATTCATCCCAGCCAGGAGCAGTCACTGGGAAAGGAAGATTTTGTTTGGAAGACACTGCTGCCAGTCCTGTCCTCTGCCTACCCGTTTTTCCACCCCAAACGATACAGGGCCAAAGATCCAGGAGGGGACATTTTAGGTTACCAGTGGGTGTATTGCCTGGATTAGGGATGACATGCACTGTGTGGATGCTCTGGGCTGTGCCAGGTCAACCTCCCAGCTCAGGGTTCATCCTGGAGCTCCTCTCCTCTCCCTCTTGCCCCCCCTATTTCCAGTTCCCAAAGCCTCACTTACATCTTCCTTGTTATCCTCCTCCCCGTGCTATCTGGGACACCCTTCCCTGCCATTACCCCAGATAATTGTGAGCTGAGTGGAGGCCATGGGCAGCAATCTGGCAGGCAGCACCTGCGCTGCCACCCTGGCTCCCAGGAAAATGCTGCCTCTGCGGACATCTCCCTGACTGTCTCACCCCTTCCTCCTCGGGTCCCTCAAGCCAACCCGGTTCCTCTGCTTTTGGGAAAGGCAGGCAAGCTGGCAGGTCTGCAGGCAGGGGAAGCCTGAATCGCTGGGCAAAATCACCCCGAAGGAGGCTGTGGTCACCACCCTCACGCTGCCTTGTGCAATGAGGGATGTTTGCTAAGTGAGGAAAAGCCTTGGAAAATGCTTTGGGGAATGGTCCTTGCTGCAAAGCTCCTGTTTCTAGACGAGAAATAGCTGCACCCGAAGGCAGGAGGGCTCTCAGCCCTGTGCTGCCTGCATTGGTCTCCCAGGGTCCTGCTCACGGGCACGAACAGATTCAAGCCTCACTCAGAAAAAAAATTAAATGGTACTATCTGGCACTCGGCATGCTTTTCCCCCTCCCATCAGTGGGGAGAGGGTAATCTGGGATGGGAACCAGGCCGTGCTGCAGGAGAGGCCACCAGCCTTGTATACAGTGGTGGCCGGGCATCCCCCTGCCCACAGGCTGGCTCAGCAGAGGGGAAAGACCCCCACCGTGGCCAAGCCAGGGTCTGGGGTCCCCAAAGGCTGGCATGGTCCCGTAGGGTCCTGGCACGTCCCGAGCGGCAGAGCTGGATGCAGCTCCTCCCCACAGGGACAAGGCCAAGCTTTTTTTATACATAATTATATATCCGAAACTGGCCCAGCCTCCTCCCAGAGCTGGTTTTAGCTCAGCTAAACCCACATGGAAATTCAAGCTGTCTGGGCTGCCCGGGGACCCCATCCCACTCCCCTCTCCTGCCCAGCTGGGATGCCCCAAATCCTGGGCAAGGCAGGAGATGGAACAACTTGCATCCCAGCCTCTCTGACTAGGGGATGGGGCAATACGCTGGGATTTTGGTCCCTCCTCTAAACATTTAGGAGAAATGAAGTTAAATAGAGGATGAGAGGAAAAGCATTGAGCCCCGGCTGGACCCCAAGTCTTTCCCCCGTCAGGAGTTGGTGGGTCCTGTGAGACGGGGCTGCCGCTGCCCCCCTGCCTGGCTGTGCTACGCCCCAGCTGCCCGCTGTGCCTCGGAGCTTCCTGCATTTCCCCTGCCTGCATTTCCCCTGCCTGCATTTCCCCTGCCTGCATTTCCCTGGCGAAGCCGTGGGGAGGAGGTACCTGCTCCCCAGGATGGCATCAGGGTGGCTGCAGCTCCAGCCTCCACAGGAATGCAAAACCATCAATTAGGAAATAACTGCCTTGCCTGTCCTTGTTAATCCCCTCCTCTCTGGGCTGTTATTTATTATTTATGGTGAAGGCACCCCAGGATGCACTGTCAGAGGGACGCCTGACAGGCTCAATCTGTACCGTACAATTACATCCTCCTCGCCAGCTGGGGAAGCCCTTTCTCCACTCCCACCACCCTGCTCTTTTCCACATCGCCCATGGGACCAGAGCCGGGGGTATGAGAACCCCACCCCACCCCGCTGACAACCAAGCCCACATCCCCATGGATATAGGGAAGCTGCGGGGACACCCACTTGGCCCCATACTGAGGGTGTCCCCCCATGTACAGCAGATCTGGGGGCACACCAGCCCCTTAGGTGCCGGGCATGGGCAGCTCACCCACCCTCCTCCTTTTGCCCCCCATCTCGGACATGGCGCTTTGCCATGGCACTTTGCAGCTTCATCACAGAGTGAGCCATGGGATGAAGCTGCCCCACTCATCCCTCCTCGCCTGCCTGCCAGCGAGCGCAGGCAGTAGTCAGCCTGGAGGGAGGCCCAGGCAAGCCACTGCAGAGGCATTAGTTGAGCCGGGATTAACACTCACGCATGAAAAAATAACTCCATCCAAACTGGGGGCCTCGTGTGCAGCACAAATTGACGCACGGTCCATACAGGTGCTTGGAGTATCCTGGGGAGCTGCGATAGGGCTTGGGGGCTCATAGCTGAGCTGTGTGATGAACCCTCCCCACAATCCCCCATGGACGCAGGCAATGTACACCCTCCACACTGGGATGCCAGGACAGCTCTGGCATAAGTGGCATGCACAGCGGGCACTCAGGGGTACCCACCCATATCTGCAAGCCCTTCCCCTCCTCTGCAGCTAGTGGGTGTCCCTGGTGCATGCAGGGTCCAGCCTGTCCCCATGCCATGCACTGGTATTGCATCATGAGGTGGTGTGTAGAATCAGCTGGATGCTCTACGCATACATGTGTGCAGGAGTGTCTTCCCAACCCGTGTGCACAGCTGCAGCCTCTCTCTCGGGAGACACCCTGGGGAGCTGCTGGCATCCTGCAGCTGGGCAAATCCACAGGCTACCAGCCACCTGCAGTAGCCCTGGTCCCCAGAGGGGTTGTGGGGTGTCTGTTGAGGATGTGTAGGGGTGTCTGGCACATTATTTGCCTCCTGGAGCTGCTGAACTCCTGCTCACCAGCCTTTTTGCACTCCCAGCATTGGCCACCTGTGGGTTGTGCCTCCAGGAAAACGCAGTGCCCTGGAGCATGGGCCATCTGCATGGGCAAAGGCTGCAGCTCCAGCTGCACTTTAATAACAGGCTGAGGACAAGAGGGATAAAAATAGCCTCTGGTACTGCCTCCCACTCTCCAGTCTGTGGGGAAGTGGTGCCTCGCCACCCCAGCCCAGGTGGTTATTTTTAGGCTGTAACCTCCTTGCTTCTCTTGTGGGTGGCTTTCATAAATAGCCAGTGCCTCCAAGCGGCTCCAGTGCCAGGCAGGATCTCGATGTGCCCATGCCCGGCAGAGCTGGGAAAGATCCTGCCTCAGCTGCCCAGCGGCTGCCCAGTCCTGCCCGCTCACTGCCATCAGCCTGCCTCCTCTTCCTCCAGGCACGGACAGCAGGGACAGAGCCTGATCCCACCACCCACCCATCCCTGCCAGCCCTCAGGGCTTGGGCACAGCTTCCCCCACTGCCTGTGCTCACCAGGGTGCTCCAGACCCTGTTCCCCCACCCGGGGCACCCCATCCCCTGGCTGCTGCCACCGCATCCTTCTGGCTCCTGCCCCATCATCTTCCCCATCCTCTGCTCCCGGGCTCCCCAAATCCCATCCCTGTGCTCCAGCTCCTCTCAAGGTCCAGCCCTTGCTCTCCTGCAGCTCTGTGCCTTCCCCAGTGCATCCTCAGGACCCCTTGATCTCTCTCCTCCTCTTGTTCTCCAATTTATTTTAGCAGCCATATGTCCCCAAATGGCCCTTGCCCAGCAGCATCTCCCCGGCACGGCTTTGCCCAGTGCCGGCTCTCTGTGGCTGTAAGCGCTGCAGAGTGGCGGCCGTGGTGCCGTAATTAGCCAGGTACAGCAGGAACACACTTGCAGCCTGACAGCTCTTCTGGAGTCAAATGGGAGCCAATTAATCTAATTAAAGTGGCCGCTGGCTCATTATCCCTGCACAGTTCACAAGGCTGCAAAGGCTCTCTGTCCTCACCGTGCCCCTGCCCACGAGCTGCTCAGGTGGGTGCATATGGGTGGGCACGGAGAGCCATGGCTCGCTCTCTCCATGCATCCAAGGTGACCAGGGAACTGCCCTGGGGTGAATAAGGGGGCATAAAAGCTGGGTGCCCATGGTGGAGTGACTCTGCCCCGTGCATTGAGATGTGCCGGCATGTGGCTGGGGTGCTGGTGGTACCTACATGAGCAGGATGCAGGGGGATGCCCCCTGAGGATGCCATGGCCACCGGGTTTGCATGCCATGGGGCTGCAGTGCCAGCAGTGCCGCCAGCCCCGGCAGTGGTCAGTGGGACCTGGCGCTGTGCCACGTCCCAGCCAGGAAGAGCTTTTTTTCCCAGTGCCAAAACAGGTCCTGCTGGGCAGCGCAGCAGCATCCTGCAAGCTAATTACGAGGCAGGCCGAGAAGGAGGTCTGTCTGCACAGGTGTCTGTCAGCAGGGTGCTGGCACTTACACCACGTAATTAGACACCCTGCCAGCCTTTAATGAGAACAAATGAGAGGCCATCCAGTGCAGGGCTGGGCCGTGGCATCCGGACCCTGCCCCGCATGCTGGCTCTGGCCTGGCGCCCTCAGAGATCCAGTGGCCACACTCATCGGGGCATGAGGGGGGGGCCACAGCGCCTCAGCCCCCCATGCCAGGGAGCCCTGGCATCAGGGCAGAGTTTTCCCAGCCCCACCATGCCCCCCTTGCAGCAGCCTGCGCCCAGCAGGGCAGCGGGTACCACCCCGCGTGCACCCTCCTGGCAGCCCCTGACCCATCCCCTGACCCATCCCCTTGACCCTTCACCAAGTCCTTTTGGGAGCTGGGTCTTGGTGCTCCATCACTGCAGGGCACCTCTAAAGCAAGGTCTTGCCCTACCCTGCCATCTCCCCCATAGCCCCTCTCATTGCAAAGAGGGGAGCTTGATGCCAGGTGGATCTGCCCACACAGGCTGAGCCTCCAGTTATCCTCTCATCAGCTCGATAGATGCCGATGCCCCGTGGGGCATCCCATGGCTTGCGGATTGCCACCTCCATGCCCTCACTCTGGCAGCACTGATCCAGCTGCACCTGGGACTCAAAAGCACTTGCTTGGGTGCTTTAAAGTCTGCGTGGGCAGGGAATGTGTTTGCAACACGCTCTCCTTGGGATCCCCATGCGGCTCTTCCATGTCTCCCTATAATCTAAAGGCAAACAGACCAGTGTTGTGGGTCGAGCACGCAGCAGTCTGCAGCAGCACAAACCTGAGCCCCTGGGTGCAGGCAGGCTCCCTTGTTGGAGCAGGGAGCCGGATGGGCAGGGTGGCCAAGACAAGTTGGGAGCACCAGGTATGCTCCGAAAACCTCAGTGAGGCTTGAGGAGGGGCTGCAGGAGAAGACCTCAGGACACATGTGCCTCCAGAGAGGGAAGTTTAACCCAACAGCAGGACCTCAGGCAAGCCTGGAGGCTGCAACAGGGGTGAGCAAATTGGAAACAAGGTGCAGAAGAGCAGGCTGACGGACAAGGATGGTGCTGCCAGGAGAGAGCATCGGAGCCAGCCCAGTTATAAACTCCCTCTGCAAGTAGATTTGCACACCAGTGGACACTGGGGCATTGCAGCAGCGTGTACCCCACCTAGGAAGCAGGGAAGGGAGCCCAGCTGGGCTGGGAGGTCTGTGGGCCTCCACGCAGCACACCGGCTCTGCAGCAGCCCTCTAAATAAACACACCCACATGCTGTGGTGCACATGCCGGGATGCTCGGGAGAGGCAATTGCTTGCGGTTCCTGGCAGGCAGCGAGGAGTAATGGGACGAGACCAAGCACGGGGAAATGCCATGCAGGCATTAGAAAATGTTGCCTGCCAAAGGAGCGATCAGGAGGAAGGCAGGTCCCCAGGGTGCCAGGCACGCTGCCTGCTCTGCAGGGCATGGGCAGGGCTGGCGCGGCCCTGGAGCCCCCAGGCAGGAGGGTGTCTGAAGTAACAATGCCTGTGAAGTCTGGAGCGGAAAATGTGCCATTAGCGGACATACATGCCTCCACACCCCCACTGTACACACACACACATGCACATGCACACATACATCCCCCCCCCTCCGTGAGTGCACACACACATCTCCCTCCCTGCGTGCAAACTCCCCTTTACACCTGCATTCACCCCGGTGTGTGCACGCCCCTTCGTCCCAGCATGTCCTCCCCATGCACACACACCTTCATTTCTCATGTGTCCCATGCACACGTGCCTCCATCCCTCCTTCTGCACATGTCTTAGCCCTTGTGCACCTCTGCATGCATGCATCTCCCTCCTCCCCGTGTGTATCCCCACCGAAAATCACTCTCACAGTGCCCGGGGCTGGCAGCCCACATCCCCAGGGCCCTGCCTCCACAGGGCTGGAGAAGGACGGCTGGATCCATGCCACCACAGCTCTGCCAGCCCGGCTTCTCCCTTCAGGCTGCCATCACGCTGTGGCTTAGAGAGGTTTAAGGGAAAGGCGAGAATGTGCCAGGTGAGAGGCCGAGGCCAGCCCCACCGTGCCAGGCAGGGGGTGGTGGGATTTGCTGGAGTGCCGGGCAATTTCCCTGCCGCTCTGCTCTGCCTTCTCATTTTCACACTGCGGTCTGAGTGGTTGATGGGCAGGTTGGTATCGCTGGCGCAGCCCCTCTTTGCTCTGCTGGCAATGCTTGCCTGCCTCCCAGCCCACCCAGCAGCCCAGCGTGTGCCTGCTTGTTCACAGGAGGAGATGGACGTGGAGCAAGGGGCTTTGCTGTGAATTTGCAAGCCTTCAGGGTAGGCAGGGGTCACACAGCATCACCAGGAGTCCCAGCTCCATCCAGACACAGCCCCACTGCTCCCGCAGCCCTTGCAGGCTGTGCCGTGGCCGTGCTGGGCATCCTGCAGCACTGGTTGCAGTGGGAAGGGGCCGAGGCAGTTGCCAGAGGAGGATGGATGCAGCTGAGGACCAGGATGCTGCATCCAGGTGGGTCCCCTCCAGCTGGCCATGGACCAGATGCTGGAGAGCCACGTGAGCTGGCACTGCCAGTGGGGCAGAAGCATGGGGCAGGCAGCCTCAGTGCCCCTTCAGACCCTTTCCGGGGAAGCCGGGACCTGGCCTGCAGGGATGATGGAGCAGATGATGCTCTTGGTCTGAGGCAAAAGGCAGAGAAGAGTTGCCATGGAGACCATCTATGTCATTTTAAGGAGGCACGGAGGCATTCGCACCCATCCCTCTCGGATGAACACCAGCAGCAGGAGGCGAGGGGAGCGGGGTGGGGGTGACCAGCATTCCCTTAAATCCCAGGTGGTGGGCTGGTCCCCAGCAGTGCCACCCCATGCAGGAGCCAGCAGTGAGGCTGCAGGCAGGGCTGCCTGCCCAAGGCGTGCTTGGGGGGCCAGCCTCCCTTGGGGACAGCTGGGAGTAACTGGTGATGCTGGGGCAGAGTTACTCTGCTGCCAGCGTGGCCTGAGCAGGCCATAGGGAACAGTCTGCAAGGAGCAGAGGTCAATACGTGCCCCCTCCAAATGTTCCTGAGATGGCCCCATGCGGTGGGGAGGGGCTATGAGTGCCCAAGGCACTGAGGAGAAGTTCAGGGTGAAGGCAGTAATATCCTGGCTTTCTGGATAATTTAAGCTTTAATCAAAATGAGGCTTTATGTATTAGCAGCCCCTCCTTCCCTGCAACCATCAGGAGCAGGAGCGCTGCTCCTCAGCCTCCAGGCACCTGTGGGCAGCTCTGGTGCCTCTGCTGCAGTCCCCTCTGCATTGCCACTGCCCCACCAGCTGCTCACACGGAGGGAGAAATTATCCAGAGGGGGGGTTTAGATGTAGCAGCACCTCAAACGAAAAAAAACAGTCCCAAATATGGAGGCAAATAAAGGGATGCAAAGATGCCCCACCCCTCCCCACTCCCCCTGCCCAGGAGGGCGTTCAGGCGTGCTCTGGTCCCATCGGGCAGCCCTAGGGCTGGGGCTCGCTGCTTGCTGAGTGTTTGCTGTAGCTCCCCTTGACCAGCCATCCCCTGGCCCTTTGCAGGGCCCCACACAGCGCCGGCACCCCGAGGCTGAGCAGCTTCGTGATGCTGCCAGCTCTCCCTGGGGCTGTTGCGCTGCTCAGCGCTGTCACCATTCAGATGGGACTGGAAGAAAACCAGCGTAGCTGCACCGGTAAGTCAATGCCCGGGAGGATGCTGGGTGCTGAGGTGGCTGGAAGCACTGCAGGCCAGGGTGCCCAGGGCAGGGGTCTGCAGCGATGGGGAAGGCACGGCAGTGCATGCTGCCTGCACAGGAGGCAGCCAAGCCTGCAAGCTGCAAACAGAAATTATGCCTTGATGAGGTGTGGGGAGGAAGGAGGGTGGCCAGCTTTGGCATGGCTGAGAGGGAGGTGCTGGCGCTGTCCTGGGTGTCAGGGTCATGCAGGCAGGGCTCAGGGACATGCTCCCCTGGCAGATGCTTGCCCAGAGCAAGGGCACATGGACCTGAGGCAACGGCTGTGCATCATACATGGTGTGAGGTGTGTACACACAGCATGAGCAGTGTGAGCTGTCTGTTCATGAAGTGCAGGTGTGCAGTGAAGGTGTATGGACATGCAAAGTGCGTGGGAGATGTGGGTGCACCAAGCATGAGATGTGCATCCGTTCAGCACAGGTACAGGGTGAGCAGCGTACGGCCATGCTGCGTGTGCAGTGTGAGATGTGGGTGCGGTTTGTGTATGCAACATGACACGTGTGCACGCCTGCAGTGTGGCATGCATGCAGTGAGCTGCAAGTCTGTGCACTGCAGCGTGCAATGCAAGGCGTGTGCACGCTCCCCATGGGAGGTGTGAGCTGTGCAGTCCAGGGAGGTGTATGCATGCAGTGCATGCTCACTGTGGGAGGTGTGAGCTGTGCAGTGCAGGGGGGTGTGGGCATGCAGTGCATGCTCGCTGTGGGAGGTGTGAGCTGTGCAGTGTAGTATGTCATGCGAGGTGTGTGGATGCATGAATGTGGCGAGAGGAGCGCAGTGTGTGGCTGCATGCCCAAGGCAGAGGGGCAGACTGCAGTGGCCAGGGATGGCATGGAGCACGATTCAAGCTGGATCCAAAGGGGCTCCAGCTGCTATTCTCATCTCACAAAACCTTAGGGAGCTCTTCCCCCCAGTGCCGCTCGGCAGTGCAGCACCCAGCTGCCAGAGCCTGGCACACGCCCGCAGCCGCCCAGCCGGGCGGGAGCATCTCCTCCTGCCATGCCTGCCAAGGCTCCCACTCCCGAGACTCTACGACAGGAGAAAAGGGAACAAAAATTCACGTTTTCACATTTAGCTTCCTTTGTACTCAGCTAATTAGCGCCTGAATCTGGTGATGTCATTAAAGCAGCACTAAGTCTTTATTGGGGTAATTTAATTTTCCCTTTCATATCAGGATGATTTCCTTTGTTGGGGTAGGTGCTGGGGAGGGGGAAGGGCCTGTGCAGACAATTGCTGTTGTCAGGATAAATAATTCCCCAGTGGATTGACAAGGGGGGAGGTGGGCTGGGGGGCTGGGAGCTGTCACTCACCTGGGTGGCAGCAGGAGCTGGCCAGCCCCTGGGGAGCTGGGTGCCTTGGGGTGCCTCTCCCCATGCTGGGTGGGCTCCCCAGCCAGCAAGGCACCTGCCTTGGCCCTTTTCCAACCACTGAAACTGCAGCAGTTGAGGGTCTCCCATACAGGTCCCCTGCTTCTCCCACTCCACCACCATCCCTGGTACCAGCGAGAGGAGGGAAGCAGATGGCATCCGGGTAAAAGGAGCATTTCTGAGCCACCGGAGACACCATGTATAATGTGGGCTTAATGCATGCTCTGCATGCAGCTGGGATGACCTGGGTCGCAGGGAGCTGCCAGGGCTGGCAGGGACTAGGAGGAGCTCTCGCAGGGCTCTCCCACCTCAGGGGGTCCTGTGGGGTATCCCAAGGAATGACTGGAACTGGGCTCAGAAAATGTTCACCCTCTCCAACCCCTCCCCGGGCTCTGCGGTGATGCTTGAGCACTCACTGCCATGGCAAACCAGGCACGAGGAGGGGGTGGCTGGCATGGGAAAGTGTGCAAGACCCAGTGCCTGGAGTAACAGAGGGGCAGGAGGCTGTTCAGAGGGACCAGCATTGCACCTCCCTGGGACACGCTCCCAAACAAGCCTCCAGCCCCTTTCCCAACACTGTATTCCCCTGTCTGGTGCCTCCCCCCAGCCCCTTGGCTCATGCTACCCCAGAAGGGATCCCAAACACAGGGTGGGAGGTGAAGGAGATGCCCCATGGGGTTAGAGCCCCTGAGGACTGGCTCTCTCGGTCCCTGTAGAGCATCACTAGCAGCAGGTCCCCATCCCTGCCCCGCTGTGCATGCTGTCCCCCAGCCCTCCTGAGCATGGGAGAAAAAGGTGGCACGTACCCAGGAAGCAGCTGGGAGATGAGACCTGCTTCAGCCTGCCGGGAGCTCAGCTAGAAAAGCCTTGCAAAGCTGCGCAATGCTGCTGGGGTGTGTGCCACTGCTCAAATCCCGGTGTCCTTGGGAGCTTAGGCATGACCCATGGTAAGACCCCAAAGGGATGACACATGGGGCAGGCTGACCCTGGCACATGGGCGCACGTCCTGCCCTGGCAGAGCTGGTGGAAGTGGCATCCTGGTCCAGCAGAACATCACTGGGGGGGGAGGGTGTGGCTCGTATGATCCCAAAGCCCTAACTCATCAAGTTTAAGTCTCCAGACACTTCCAGAGGAAGTGTCCTTCCCTGAAAATGGGAAGGGATGTGCCCCAGAGGAGAGAGCAACTGGAGGGACCCATTTTCCATCCACCCCTTGGTTCAGCTCCAGAAGGAACCGGGTCCTTACAACTCTTCTGGAGCCCACCCTGCAAGTCCCACCTTCCCCAAAGCCCCCCAAGTGCTGCTGCCAGCTTGAGTGAGGGGGAGACGGGCTGCAGAGGGGAACATCACACCTGAAAGGCAAACACCAGCTTGTTGGTAATTAGCAAATGTTTCAAGACGAATGATGAGAAGCCAGCGTCAGGCAGGCGGGTTTCTATTAAAAGCTGCCACGTGTGATCCTTCTCCAAGCCTGCTGGCCCCTCCTTACCTGGTGCAGGGGAAATCAGATGCAAACCTGACATTAATGCAACGTTCAGGGTGAGCTTTAATTGCAGCTGTAGCAGGAGCGGTGGAGCTGGGGGACAGCAGCGGGGCCCAAGTGGCAGGGTGACAGGCACCCTCACCTCCTGCCACTTCCACTGCTGGGAGGGGAGCTGCCCAGTGCCTTTGGGTGCTCTCCTCCCTGCAATCCTCGTCCCTGACCTTCTTGCAGAGGACGTGAGTCACGAGGCACACTGAAGTGAGCACTCGGCACCCCGCGTGTCTCCACAAGCAGAGGCACTTGCTTAAATGTTAAGGGCTTGTTTGCATCCAGCAGAAGGGAAGCAGGAGCTGAGCCCCAGCTTGCCAATTGCTCTTCCATGCCTTCCGGAGCCAAGGGGCCAGGGAAGTGCTCATCCACGCAGGGAAGCATCCTTGAGTGATTCCTCTATGTGCTCAGCCCCCAAAATGCCTCTTTTCAGCTTCACATGGCTTTTTTTTTCTGGCTTAAAGACTTTCCAGAGCATCCCAAGCATTACAGAAGGAGCATCCCAGGCATTAGAGAAGGTGCATGCATGGCCAGGGGAGCGTTTGCAAGGAGGCCCCAGGGCTGATGCATGATGGTGAGGTTGGTCCTTGTCTTGGACCTGCAAACCAAGCCCAGGAGGAGCCAGGGCACATAGCGCTGGAGCAGGAGGAGCTCGGGCCAGCAGCATCCAGGCAGAGACACGGTGGCCTTGGGCCGGTAAGGTGGAGATTGCCACGGAGCAGGGGCTGAGGGTGGATCTGCTCAAGCAATACATCCTGCGAGTGATGGGAGCCAGGAGAGTGGCTTTATGAGATTGGCTCCCCTAGTCCCTACTCTGGGAGATGAAAATGAGTAATTACTGTCTAACTTGGCAGAATGGCAAAGGAGAGGATCAGCTGGAGGGGCCAAGCCCACCAGCAGTTGGGACCACCACTTTGCTGGCTGGTGAGCGTCTCTTGCCCCTGCTCAAGGTGTGAGCAGCGCTGCCCATGCCCCTTGCCATCATCTCAAGGTGAGGGCTCCCCTTGCTTCATGATTTCTGCTGGCCTCACCACCATCACACCTCACTCCCAACCTTTCTGCTGTCCAACAAGTCTATCCAAATAGTAACCAGCCTGGAGCTGGGTGTAACCCCAACAGCAGGAGCAGGGATGAACAGTGCCACTCATCTGCCTCTTGACAGGGTCCTCTTGCAAGTGATTTGCTGAGCGACAGCAAGGTTTTGCTTTTAACGAGGGCTGGTTATGCTGAGCAGGGTTTTGCTTGGTCTCCTGCTGCCCTGCACTTGCTGAAGGAGATGCGTCTCTCTCAGCTGAGCTCAAGACCTTCTGGGAGTGACATGGGCTCTTCCTTAGAGCATCCTTGAAGAGTTTCTAGCTGTGATTCTGCCTGGATCTAGCACTGGGGACAGAGCTGCTCTAAAAAAGAGGCTGGACGAGAAGCCCCTTCCACCCAGTCCCCTCTGTCCTGGCTGTGCAGCCGTATTCCTCGGTTATCTGAGACCTCCTGCGATATAGCTCAGGTGGAGGCAGTGCAGGGTGTGAGGGCTCTTCCTGCTCTGGGTCGATTTGGAGCAGTGGGCTCCTTGCAGGGGAGATGTCACAGAAAGGCAAAGAGGTGCCTGAGGACATTGGTGACACCTCTCCCCGTCACATGCTGCAGAAGGGGCCAACCCTCAAAGGCACATATAGCTGTAGCAATCCCACCACCACTAAGAAAACTCCAGAGCAAGGGTGCTTCAGGGAAGCTGGGAACATCCCAAGGGATTATTATCCAAAACAGTCAGCCGGGGTCCTTGTGGGGTGATGGTCTGCAGGGGATGCCCCATGTCCCAGCATGGAGCTGGGGACAACAGGTCTAGGGTGAAGAACTGTCATGAGGCAGTATCACCTCTCCTTACTGTCAGCCTCTGCTAGCTGGATCTGTCCTGGACCTTCTCGGTGGTCTTCCAGGGTTGACAGGGTGCCCCAGTGTCCCCCATGGGTGGTGACACCCTCTTTCCTTGCATCCATCTCCTGGCTGCCAGACAACTCTTTGGATGCCCTTGCACCCTCCATCTGCTGCTGTTAACCAGCTGTCCACATTGCCTTCACCACCGTCCTGAGCTTCAAGAGCTCATTTGTTTCATTAGCCGGTACACGGGGAGGGGGTCCTGTGCCACAGATTTGGCCAGGCTATCTTGTCCCCCTCTTCGGGGTGACCCTTGAGGCTGTGTCCCTGCCTGTCCCCACTGCTGCTGCTGCCTGCCCGGGCTGCTGCGCATGCTTGGCAGCACCCCGTGGGTCTGTGCCTGCCACATTGTGCCTGGTTAGGGTGATTTCTTACAAACACTCTAGTCGTTGTTTAAGGGCTCTTCTTCGGACTATGAAAGTACAGGCAGCTGCCACACTTCTCCGCTCCTTAATGTATTGTCTAGCTTGTCTGTCTTCCCTCGAGGCTCAAAAAAACCTCTGCCCAGGCAGCATTTCTGAGCTCTCCTCCTGCCCAGGGTCACTGCTCCTATCAAACACGTTTGCAAGCTGCACTGGTGTTCTCAGTTTTATTTCTGCAGGAAGAAAGCCTCATGTTTGTTTTCCCATCTATACCCCCCACATTCAGCCCTGTTTTGCCACCAGTTTTTAGTCTTGGGGCATGTGCAAGGGTTGCCCTGCTCCTGGACCACAGCCACCCCATCACCATGAACCCACCAAGCACTGTTGCTGGTGCGGAGGGGCCAGCCTAGCTCTGCTGCAGCATGGGACCATGCCATGAGAGCTGGACCAGCAATCCCGGAGCATCCACGAGGGTTGCCCCAGCCCAGGAGATGCTGGGGTGGGTGACACCAGTGGCATGGAGCTGACTGGGAAGAGGCTGAGCTGGCGGTGATGCTGCTAGAAGAGGCAGAGGGAGCCAAGGGGGTATACAGAGGGGTCCTGCCATGGATAAAGGGATGGGGAAGATGGGGAGGGTTCCCCAGCCCGGTGCTGTGTGGGAGCGATGGAGCATGCAGCGACTGCTGCCAGGCTGGTGGGGCTCCCTCCTGCCGCAGCTCGCTGCAGAGGGGCCCTCGAGTACATGCAGGCGAGGAAAGGCGGGGAAGGGGGGGAGAGATCTTTTCATCTAAAAGGTTACATTTGTCCTACTTCCTCCCATCTCCAGCAATTAACTTGAAGGGAGACATCACCGCTAATTGAGCAGTGAAGATCAGGAGCAACAATTACGCCTTTTGACAAGAGACAGCACAAGAGGGACTGCTCCGAGGCTGAGAATGGTAGGGAACGGTTTCTATGGCAATATAACTTTCCTCTCTTCCTCTCCAGCCATAGAAATGATAAAAATGTAGATTTCTCCCTGATTAATGATTTAATGAAAATAAAGAAAATTCTTAAAAAAAAAGAAAAAGGAAAAAGAGGGGGGGGAGAGAAAAAAATCAATGGGACGCAATCTTTAGCATGAGTCTGCGGCTGCAGGGAGAATCGATGTCCTTCTCCAGGCTGGACGTGGTGAAATCTATTACAGCAACGTGCTGAGGACTCAAAGCGGCCCTGCCGTTTGGTAATTAGGGAGCAGGCTCACACGAGGGAAACGTGAGGGCTATATTCAGATCTCTGATCAAAGAAGCTGCCCATCAAAGAGCTCCTCGCACTGGCTTCTCCAGCAAACCTTCGTGCTCGCTCCACATCTCTCCTGCCTTCCTTTCTCCTGCCTGCCTTTCCCCAGCCTTCCACACCCCTCCCCAAAATCATTATTTTTAATTTTAATTATTCAGCCCGTTCCCTTTGTGAGGCAGCCAGGAAGGGCTGCTGGGGCAGCTGCCAGCCCAGCCAACGGTGATGCCACATCAGCTGCCAGCGAGGTGAAGGAGCGACCTGCCGCAGGGGTGGCCCTGAGACGGTGGCAGGGGGTGTCACGGCTGTCCCACACCCAGGAGCAGGCAGCGCCTGTCCAGCAGAGATTCCATCAGCCACCTCAGGTGCTGCGACATGATGCACCTCCCATCCTGCCACAGCCGTGGGGAGAGCAGCAAGGAGGAGGAGGAGGGTTGGGACTCATCCTGCCCCTGTCTACGCCCTCGCACTGCTCCTATCCCATGCGAGCCCCTTGCTCCTTCGTGGGAGAAGCCTGGCGGGGGGCAGGTGGCAGCTTGGAGCTGCGCATAGCCCATAGCTGAAGGTGTCGAGAGGGCCACGTCCATCCGCGCCCGTCAGCAGCAGCTGCTGGCTGCCGTGCCACGCTGCCTGGGTGGGTGAGCTGGCAGCAGAGCCCAGAGGGGCGAGCAAAGCCTTTCCGAAGCCCTCTCTTCCCCCCGCCTCACCGAGCTGGTACAAGCATCCTCTGTTTTGCAACACACTCTGCACCATCTACTCCCCCCTCGAACAAGCAAGTTTTGGGATTTTTTTCCTTTAAGGGAATGCTGCTTTAGGATGCAGGGAGGTGGCTGGGGTGAGACCGGCCAGAGCTCCTCTGCCGACACAGGGGAAATGATGCAGCAGGTTCAGGTCAGCTGCGTGCCCATTCATCAAAACAAAATACAACCCACTTCAGCAAGTCTGCACTTCAGCAGAACTGGTCTCTGCAAAAGACCCCAGGTAGAGGGGAGCGAGCAGAGGGCTGCAGCCCCTCGGCTCCTGCAGCCACTCCCCCAAGCCCAGCCCAAGGCATAGGGTGCCTCCTGCCACAGGGACTTGTCCCGGGTACCTCCATCCCCCCCGGCTGCCCCCGTAGGGATGCACCCTCCCCACGGCAGGCTGTTTCCTGGCAGCCCAGGAGGCAGTAGCCCTGCAGTTGCCCATCCTGCCCATTCCGGCCCCACACGAGGAGCCAGCAGGGCCCCAGGACATGTGTCTCCAGCCCAGGCACCGTGTAGGGGCAGAGCACGGGTACATGGAGGGACCTTCCCACCTCCTTGGTTCCTATTTTATTTCCAAACTGAAGCATAAAACACACATAAACAAATCTAACAGTGAGTAATGGGTTGCTATCAAATCAACAAATTAATCTAATTATAGGGCTGATTAAATCGTATCAGATAAACCAGCGACTCCTTCCCAGTGCTCGGCAGCCGCACAGGGAGACATGCAGCCCGGCTCTGCTCTGCTTTTGGGTCTGGCTGAGCTATGGCATGGGCAGGGTCCGGCCACCCGGGGCTGGCAGCATGCCGGCAGCCCTGGCACACTGGGGAGCACCAACCCCCTCTCCCCAGCGCTGCGCAGGACGGCACAGCCTGCTGCGGTGCAAATCTGAATGGCAAATTCAGATGCAAAGTACATGATTCCTCAGGATTAAAGATGCAGCTCTAGCCTGAGAAATGTATGCGGGAGCCGTATTTGGAGCGAGATTGCTTAAACCTAAGCCTGCTTTAGGTATTTGAGGAACAATTTTATCGGTGCTGTTTGCAGAGCTTTGCTGGGGCCATTTCCACCTCTCCATGTGCCTGCACATGTCAGCACCCATGTGCACACAGGAATGCACTTGTGCACCAGTGCACACGTGTAGTACCCTCCCTGCCAGCCAGCTTCTGGAGAAAAAATGCATTCCATGTGAAAGGCAAAAGCACTTTATCGACTGATGACACCCACAGCAAGGGCTGTGGATGCAGGACTGCTGGCAGTTTTCACCCAGGAAGGTGCAAGGCGGCTGGGGGACTAGAGGACCTGGTGGCTCTGAGGCTTCGCACAATGGACTTGTTCCCTGGTTCCTGCAGGTGTTGAACTTCAGATCTTGCCTTTTGTGAGACTCCAGATGGGAAGGTGGAGAAAGCACTGGTGTGCCTGCCTGGGCAGGGACATGGAGGCTCCCCACAGGCTCCCACGATGCTGCTGCACCTCAGTGCCTCTCAGTGAAGAAGGAAAATCCTTTTAAAAGCGGGTGTTGGCTCTGGTTTCACCTGCTGCTGGAGGGTGGTAGAGGTTTTGCTGCCTCTGGCAAGTTGTTTTCCTCTTTTCAGAGCATCCTTTGCTCCCAGCCATGGGTTATATCAGCTCTTGATTCTCCTCCTCTTGCTCTTCTCTTAGCCAAGTTGCTCTGTTCCAGGAACAAAGGTGTTGAGCAATAATATTTTGTTTCCTAATGGAATATTATGCCAGAGTTCTGTCAAGCTCAACAGAAGACAAGAGGAGCTTGAGAGCCCTGGTGTGGTGCAGAGCTCTCACCTGTCTAGGGGCTCCCAGCAGGTCCTGCTTTGCCCCTCGGCTTTGCAGGGGATGCTCCACTGGTGCTCTTCTTCACACCCTGGTTCAGGCCATCCTGGTCAGCATTTGGGGGCCAAGAAAATACACAGCAGCAGGTAAAGTGGAGTGTCACCTGCTTGTCAGAGCCAAGGGCAGGGTGGTATGGCCAAGACTAGGCACATCTAGCCATCACCCTGGCAAGTGACATGTGGTGCCACATCTGCAGAGCTAGGGGAAATCATCCCCGCCAAGAGCCAGCCTGAGGGATAGGGTTATGCAGCAGGCACTTAGGAAGAATAAAGATGTGGCTATAACGGATCCAGCTGTGTGGATCAGCCTTCCAGAGATGAGAGCAAACCCTCCTTTCATGTTCAAAGGCATCTCTCCATTGCCTGTCCCCAGCATGTGATGGCTTGGCAGCACTGCAAGGGCTGGGGTACCAGTGGGGAGCCGCTGGGGTGGGCAGGGGTGGTTCAAAGCAATGCCTTCCCAGGCAATAAGCTTGGCTCAGGACAGTCTCTCACTACTATTTTTTTATGAATCAATCCCTAATTTGTCCTTCCACTTTGTAAAAACACGTAAATAATGCAAGCACCAGCTCAAGGATGCTCAGCTGCAAGACCACCACCCAGAGTCTTCACGGGGTGCAATGGCACAGCGTGTGCCAGGAGCCTGGGTGACGCAGCTATGGGGGTGCGGTGGACAACCCCAGCGTGGTCCTGGAGTGGGATCTAGGCTGCTGGTGCCAGGGTGGGCAGTGATAGGGACACTGCAGGCGGTGCTGGGCTGGGAGCCTCCCCCCAGCCTTGCAAGGGGAGCACAGCTCGGGTGGGGGGTACAAACCAGCCATGTAAACGTGCTCCCAGTGCCCCCCACCGCTCCCAGTGCCTACACCCATCTGCTCTTGGGATTGTGTTTGTGTGCATCTTTCTGCATGTATGCATGCATATGCATGTCTATTCAGAGGTGCACGCATGTATACATGCGTGCATATGCATACACGTGTGTGTACGTGTGTGTGCGCGCACGTGCCCGTGCGTGCCCACATGAGGGTCAGGGTGCGCACAGCTGTGCACACGGGTGGGGGGAGCTCTGTTGAGAGGAACTGTTTCCCAGCCTGTGCTGATGCAGTTTAGCAATCAGAATAACTTTGATGATGAATATTTAAGCTGAGCGCTGAATATTTAAAGCATTAAATTATTTTAATGGCTTCTAAGTGTGACAGCAGGAGGGGACAGGGCAATGGCTGCCTCCGGGTCCAGCACGTGGCCCGTGACAGGACAGGCAGGCAGGCGTGCTGCGGGCAGCCCCCTGCTCTGGGTGGGGTGGGGGGAAGCATGTTGTTGCCAGCAGGGTGGTGGCATCTTCAGCGTGCTGCTGGGGAGATGCCAGTGCCACGTGCTGCCAGGTGCCGGTGCGAGCCCTGCCAGAGCTCAGCCAGGCAGGCAGAACCCCAGTGGGCAGGAGGAGAGCTGTGCCCTGCCATCCTGGCAGGCTGAGCTCTGTCCTAGTGCCCTAATTCCTGCATGAGCAGCTTCGGCGTGTGCCGGCACTGCATGGTGCCAACCCCCTCCTCTCTGTCACCAGCAATGCTCCCAAGCTGTGCCTGTCCCCATCCCCATGCCATCATGCCATCATGGTGGTGGAATCACCCACGTGCCCTGGCACCAGTGCCACCACCACCACTGGGATATGCCAGCCCTGTGGATACCCCCTGGGCTGACAGGTTCACATGGGCATGCAACTGGAATGCCGCAGCCTCCGTGACCCCCGAAGTCCCCCCAAAGACAGGTCAGTGGTGACAGGAGCATGGTGTGCCCACCCCAGCTGGCCCAGCCCCACAGCCTGGACCCACAGCTGGGTGCTGCCCCTGGGACCTGCTGAAGACCCATGGTGGGGAGGGTGGCAGGGAGCACAAAGGAGCACTTTCCCAGTTCGTGCTCCTGCAGCCATAAATATTCATATTCTTATACTAATTTTCCATGTACTTTTCTGTCACATCCAATTTTATTTTAATTTCCCTTTATAAACCTTCACAGCTAATGCACTCTGTGGTCCCATGATTACCCCAATCAGCTGGCACGTTAAACACAATCCCTGCAGGCAGCTCCTGTTGGAAGCTTATAGGATCACTGAGCATCCATGCACGAGTTGTGCACACTTGGCAGACCCACTCGCCGGGGCTGCAGCAGAGCTCCTTTGCCACCCTGCAGTGAGTACAGCTCCCATCATGGTGGGCACGGTCTCCAGGCTAAGCTGGGCTTCCTGCGATGGCTGGACCAGAGGACATCTCCAGCTTCTTGTGCCCTTCCAGTAGCTTTGGTTGTGTCCATGTCCTGCAGCATGCATGTTGCACACACTTGTGTCTTGCACGGGGACGTGGCTGTCCCGGTCACTGGTCTTTCCCTGGGCAGGCACTTTGTCAGATCCCACCCCTGGGCACCCTCCTGCACTGCACGCAGCTGGCAGTGACATCATGCCTGTGGGCAAATCCTGGCTCCTGGAGCTCCTTGAGAAGAGGAGCAGAGGGTATGCAGGATCACTGTGCTGGGGCTGTGCCATGCCAGCCTGCCATGCTAAGGCTGTGCCATGGCTATGCCAGGCCTGTGCCATGCTGGCTGCCTGGGCTCAACAGTGCCTTTCCTGCAGGGATGTGGTGTGCCGTGCAGTGCCGTGCTGTGCCACGCCAAGCAGGCTGCCCAGGCTCAGTGATGCCATCCCTGCAGTGTTGTGCCATGCTGTGCAGCCTGCTCAGGCTCAGCAGTGCCATCCCTGCAGCACTGTGCCATGACACGCTGTGCCATGCTGTGCCAAGCACGCTGGCCAGGCTCAGCTGTACCATACCTGCAGGGCTGTGCCGTGCCATGCCATGTCAGCTGCCCAGTCTCAGAGGTTCTGTGCTTGCTGGGGAGGTACCACATGTGTGTGTGTCAGTGCCAGGCCCCATACTGGCGGGTGATGAAGCTAGTGTCTGAGCCTTGGCCCATCTGTTTGCCACACACCTCAGGCAGCCCTGTCCAGGTCCTGCTCACTGCATCCAACACAGTCCTGCCTGCCTGCCACTGGCATCCTGGCATGGCTTGGTGCCACCACACCACTGCTCCTGCAGCACTGTGGGGTTCCAGCAGCCCCGGAGGCACCAGCGCTGGCCAGGCAGTTCTGGCAGTTGTGCCAAGGCTGAGCCAGGTGGCATTGCATGTGCACATGTGTCCACGCATGTACCCACATCTGCGTGTGTGCATAGAGGTGTTTGTGTGCATGCACTGCTCGGACCCTCACTGGGGACCACAAGCCAGACTGTGACCTGGGCACACAGCGGGCATCGGGCTGGGGGACAGGACATGTCCCCAGCAGGGCAGAACGTGTCCCCTGCAGGGCAAGATGTGTCCCCAGTGGGGCGGGACGTGTCCCCAGCAGGGCAGACCATCTGCCCTTGCACAGTGGCAGCCCCAGAGCAGGGTCACACAGCAGCAGGCAATGGGAAGGGCCGGGGCTGCCTGGATGCAGAGCACGACTGGCAGAAGGAATTAGAGCACGGGTGGTAATTTGTTCCTTGCCATCCACAGGGACATGAATTAAAGAGGCTGTGGGAGCCCATGCTGATTTCCTGCTGGTGGTCCCACAAAAATCCCCCCGTGCCCAGGGGCAGGGCAGCTGCAGTGCTCCTGCCAGCTGTGGGAAGTCACTCAGGCTCCGCTCGCTCACTTCTGAAGTCCTCTTGATAAACATTTATAAACATTTGTAGTATTTTAAATTTCCCCTCAATAATTTATGAATAGTTATTTTATATACTTTAAAGAGGGTAATAATGTAAAATTTATAAGGCGGGAGCGCTCAGAGTGGCAGCGCGGCGTCGCGGGGCTGGGAGCGGGAGACGCAGCCTTCCCCGCCTCTCCCAGCTGAGTGCTGATTGAAACTTTAAAGGCTGCAGCAGCGGGGTAAAATGGGGCATCGCGGGGACATGGAGAGGCCAAGGGGGCACGTGAGCAAGGGGGACCCGGGGGACGCGCATGGCCAGGCGGGGTGGTGGTGCCAAGGCTGGACCGCAAGGTGCCCGGGCAAGGTGATGGAAGGAAGGAGGGATGGAAAGGAGACAAACCTGGGGATGGAGGGGATGAGCGATGGAGATGAAAAGGAAGAAGGGGAGCACATGAGAGGGGCGAAAGGATGAGCAGAAGAAGGGAGGGAGGGAGGGAGGGAGGGAGGGAGGGAGGAAGGATGTGTGTGAGGGAGTGATAACCGCAGCGGGAGGCTGCAGGAGCGAGGGATGGGGAGAAGGAGGGATGGAGGGAGCGGTGGGGAGGGGCAAGAAGCAGCTGGGAGCCGGAGATAAAGAGGGGGGAGAAGGGTGCCCAGCACTGAACACGCGAAGGTGTCAGGCGGACGGACGGACAGATGGATGAGGGGGTGGACGGATGGATGGATGGAGGATGAGCACAGCAGGAAGGAGGGAACTGGGAGAGATGTCTGCAGGGATACGGGGTGGGGGGGCCGGAGTGCGCTGGCATGCCTGCGTCTGCAGCATGCTCCCAAGGCTGGGGAGCATGAGCAAGGTTTGGGGTCTGGGGTGCAGGAGTGCCTGGAGCCATGGGGATGGGAAGAGGCATGTTTGGGAGCTGTTGAAGTGTGGTCATGCCTGGGAGGCACCCCTGAGCATGCACCAGAATGCATGTGTGCAAGGCACAAGTGGGAGCGCAAGGGAGAGTGTGTGGGCAGGATGTGATCACACATGCAGTGGCTGAGCACACGTGCAAGGTGTGAAAGTGCAAGGTGGTTGTGAATGCACATGCAGGCCATGAGCGCATGCCTGAGAGGTAAGTGTGTGTGCAAGGCGTGAATAAGCGTACAAAGCATGCAGGGCTGGAGGGTATGTACACAGTGTGTGTGAACAGGGTGGGAACGCTTGTGCAGGGGGTGAGTGTGAGCAGATTGGGAGTGCTTGTGCAGGAGTATGAGCAGGGTAGGAGTGCTCACGCAGGGACTGTGAGCAGGGTGGGAGTGCTTGTGCAGGGCATGAGGGTGAGCAGGGTGGGAGTGCTCAATGCAGGGGGTGAGCGTGCACATGCTGCCAGTGTGCGCAGGGCGGGAGTGCACATGCAGAGCATTAGTGAAAGCAAGAGGGCAACTGTGTGCTACGCAAAGGTGCCCCCCCCACTTCCCCCAAGCCCCCAAGGGTCCTTGTGGCAGGACCCCCACACCAAGGCACCCCCAGTGCCAGCCGTGCCCTCGGGGACAGGCCTTCTCCGGCTCCCCAAGGGGGTGCAGGGGCAGCACCCCATGCCAGGCTCCCCGGGGCTGCCCTGAGCTCCACAAGGACACACGGCTGGTGTCCCTTCCCACACAGGGCACACCAGCAGGGCCCAGCTCAAAAGGAGACCCCCCCACCAAATCCTACCCAAATTACCAAGGCACCTTAAATGCCCAAGCAAAATCTGGCAGGAGCTGGCAGCCGCAGAGAGGGACCTGCCACAAAATGATAACATCTTCCATGCTATATATAGCGCTGCCTTTATATACATATACAGATATATATTTATTCACGCTGCTTCAAGGAGGATGTCAGGGAGAAGGGGAACACACAGGTAAGGCATGTGTAGGACGGCAGGGGTGAAGTGTGCCAGGTGTGCAAGGTGTGAGCACATGCGTGAGGCATGAGTGCATGTGCAAGTGTGTGCGGGGGGTTCAGTGTGCAAGGTGTGAGTGCCTGTGCAAGGTGTGAGCATACGCATAAAGCAGGAGGTGTATGCAGGGTGTGAGCACTCACACAAGGTCTGCACATAGGGCGCAAGCGTGCACGTGCGAGACAGGAACATGCATGCAAGGCACGTGTTTGCAGGTGACAAGCATGTGTGCAATGCACGAGTGGGTGCAGAGGGGCTCAGAGGCGCTGTGTCCCCAGCTGGAACAGCAATGCCACTGCAGGGGACCCATTGGGGCGCAGGGGTGGGGGCATATGCAGCACCTGGGGCAACGTGGGGTGTGAGGGGAGGAGGGGAAGGGGCATCCCGGGCTCCCTGCAGCCAGAAGTAGGGAAGGCACCTGGGTGCTGTCAGCACAGGGAGGATTTCTTTATTTTGATTATAATTTCCCGGCGTTTGGGGCTGTCAGGTTCCTGGTTAGCAGCTCCCCCTCCACGGAGCTGCTCCATGTAGTTGACACTGCAATTGTTTTCTGAAGAGAACACGCGACTCTCTTCTTATGTATTCCCTTTCCCGGTGTTTGTATTTGCTTCAAAGTCTCCTCATCACCCTGTTTGGTGACAAAAACTCATGTCTGGAGATCAGGGTAATGTGTTGCTTTTCAAAGCCCGTGGAGGAGGGGGTTGGTAGACGTGGGTTTGCTGCATTATTTACTTCCCCGTGGCGCCCTGACTCCCCGGCAGCCCTGCCTGTTCCCCCCAGGGTGCTGGGGCACCCACCCTGCCAGCTGGGACCCCCTCGGCCCTTGGCATCCCACCCCGTGCTCTGGGGTGGTTGGGGGCACCCAGGAAAGCAGCACCCAGGAGGAGTGGGGGGATTGGGGGGCACCCACACTGTGGCCAGCAGCTGGGGTGTCCTGCCTAGCCAGGCAGGAGCCCCCGGGTAGGATTTGGAGCACTCATACCCTGCCAGGGAGCAGAGCGGGCACCCCCCAGCTTTGCAGTGTCACACGGCTCTGGGGCACATGGAACAGTGACAAGGTGGCCCATCTCTCACCCACATCCACTGACCACATCCGGGGGGGTCAGTGGGTCTGCAGCCCAGGCCCCCCATTGCATGGCATCACCCGCTAACTGACTACGTCCCTGCACTGGTGCTGCTGGCACCCCCAGCTGCTGGCACCCTATGGTCACCTTGGCTGGTGGCCTGTCCCCCCTGGTGGGACCCCTGCCGATGTGTCCCTGCAGCTGGCGAGCAAATCATGGCAAGAAGTGGGGCGCGGAAAATAGGGGATGTGGGAGTGGTGTGTGCCACCCTGAGCTCGACACAGGTGCTCAGCACCCTCCAAACAGCAGTGTGCGGGCATATAGTGTGTGTGGCTGGGTGTGCACGGCTTGGTGTGCATGCCAAATGTACCTGGGTGTGCACGGTTGGGTGTGCACACTGAATGCAGCGGGGTGTGCACAGCTGTGTGCACACACTGAGCACAACTAGGTGTGAATTGCAGCACCCACTTGCACAGGCAAGGAACGTGTGCTGGGGAATCGCACTGGCAGGTGTGCTGGCACAGCCTCCCCCTCCACGTGTGTGCGGTGCCACAAGCACAGGCAGTTCTCTATCTAATTGATCAATTAATTATCTCTGGCATTCAGCTGCATATTGGTTTTAGATGAAGGGATAGGCTAACAAGTGGATTAGGCATGCGTGTCTTCAAGGGAGTGAGCGAGCGGAGACATGGGAGGAAGGTAGAGAGATAGGAGATAGGCGAACGCAGAATAAGGGCCCCTTGCTATTGCAAAGGCTGGAGCCAGGAGCTGGAGCTGGCATTGGGGGCACAGCTGCAGTGATGCAGAGGCACTGTGCGAGGATGCTCCAGAAACAGTGATGCTGAGACAGAGGATGCTCCAGAAATTATGGGCCAAGGCAGGGGGATGCTCCAGAAATGCTGGTGCTGACGAAGGAGGATGCTCTAGAAATGGTAGGACTGAGGCAGGATGGTCCATAAATGGTGATACTGAGGCAGAGGATGCTCCAGAAGTGATGGACTGAGACAGAGGATGCTCCAGAAGTGATGGGCTAAGGCAGGAGGGTGCTCCAGAAATGGTGGGGCTGAGGCAGGAGGATGCTCCAGAAATACTGGTGCTGAGACAGGAGCGTGGTCTAGAAATAGTGCTGTGGCAGGAGGATGATGCTGTGGCACAAGAGGATGCTCCAGAAGCAGTGCTGATTGCCCAGTGCCCACCATGATATGCAGCCCTGGCCAGGCCCATCCTTTCTCCATCCCCTTCTGCCCTGCCCACAACAGCTGGGGCCAGTGAGGAGAGGCTCCTGCGTGCCATGGACCGTGGGTCTGGGCAGGCAGCAGGCAGCATGTCCCTGCACGCTGGGGAGCATGGGCAGTGCAGCTGCATCTCCTGGAGCCCTCATGCTTTCTAGGACAATTAGTGCCACAAAACTGCTGGGTTCAGGCAAACCCACACAGCTTTCCACTGGCGTTCAGGAGAAACGATGGCATCAGTGTCAGCCCCTGCTCGCCCCAGTCCTCCTCCAGTGGTGCCTGATGGTGGCGAGACCCCAGGGATGGCCCGAGGAGGCAGCCATGGGTGTCAGCCATCCTGCCTGGAATTGGGGCTCATTAACGTGACAGGCTGTCACTCAGGCTACAGCCAGCCCTTGGGGCACACCTGGGGCTGGAGGGACCCCCCCAGCATACGGCAGCTGGCAGAGGCTTTGCATCCCTCCACCACACTTTGCAGCCTGTGGGGACAGTGGGGAGGGCTGCACACGACCACCGAGCCTCCCCGGGCACCCAGGAGCAGTGTCACCTTGCAGGTTGTGGGCGGCCAGCGGGAGCTGCATCCAGAGTATGTGGGCAGCGGGAGGCAGCAGTGCCTGCTGAAGTCCCTGCCTGTCGCCCCAAGACCCCAGCCCCAGAGCACCTTGTTCCTTGCCAGTCTGTGTCAGGCGCTGATCCCCCCCGTCAGCACAGGATGTGACAGTCGATTAATGACTGTCGCGGAGCAGGATGGCTCTGTGCACAGGGAAGGGATAATTGTTTGACTTTCTTTACTTCCCATCCTGCTGTCACTTGCTCTTTGGAGCCCTGTCAACCATGCAGCATTCTCCAGCCCCCTCCCGCAGCACAAACAAGTACCGCACAGCTCAACGCACGCAGATGCACTGTATCCTGCAAGCGTTGAGCTCTTGCACATGGGAGCTCATGTACATGTATGCACACACAGTGTGCACACATATCCCTTAGCCTGAGTGCACACAGCAGTGAGGTACATGCACATACACATGCAAACACAGCCTATATCCTGCATGCATGTCACTGCACACACACGCACAACATATACACACAAATCCTTTACTCTGGAGGCATTCAGCACTAAGAAACACACCCACGTGCTTGAACACACCACCCATTCAGCATGCATACACACACATGCACACAGACACGCATATTAAACCCTAGGAGATGTATGTACATGCACATACAGACCATATTCAATACCGAGGCACACAACACACCCATACAGCACTCCCACACCCGTCACCTCTGTCCTACATGCATTTGCAGGCAGGGACCACATGCATGCCCTTGCCTGGGCACGCGAGGTACCCAGTGTTTTTGCCAGGCAGGGACTCCAGCTTGTCCTAGCTGAGCTCCAGGCACCCCGCTCAGCCTAGCACAGGCACAGCTGTAGCCGTAAAACCTGCCCAGGGAGGGGGCTTGTGCCCCCAAATGTGCACCCTGCATGCACTGAGTGTGCATAAATGTGCACAGGTGTGTGTCCAGCCATGGGCCCAGGGCTGGGCTCCCATCATGTCCCACAGCACAGGAGGAGTGGGAAAGAGGCGAGCAGGGTTGGGCTGGGGCTGCGGGGCAGGCAATGCACGGCAGAGGAGGAGGAGGAGGAGGAGGAGGAGGAGGAGCAGGAGGAAGGGGGCAATGACAGCCGAGGTTGCAGTCACTGCACAGCCAGGGGATGAGTTGGCTGGCCGCGACAAAGTCGCACAGAAAAGGCTCGTTGCGTCTGCCGGGGCCCCTGAGGGCAGAAAGCATTTCCCTCGTTAGCCGGGACGTGCTTGCCGCTCTCGGGCTGCCTGCCCGACGCCCGCAGCCGCTCCTCCTCCCTGCTGCGCCCGCCGTTTGCCTCTGCGTAATTAAAGATCCAACGACCTTTGCCGGCTGCCTCAGATGCTGGAACAAATGAACGGTAAGTGCCAGATTACAGCCCGGCTCGGCAGCCCCGTAAATCCCTTTAAAGAGACATTTAGGCAGGGCCAGCGGGGCGCCCGGCTGCCGGGGTGGGCTGGCGCCCACGCCTGACCACAGTAGTGATGGAAGCAGGGACAGCGCAGGGTTTCTCGGTCAGCCTGGCCATTGCTTGGGGACAACACCACTGATGGATCCCAGTCCTGACCCCATCCCTGTCCTGCTCCTGACCCTGGCTGGGCAAGGGTCCTCGGGGCACCAGCCCTGCAGGCATCCCGGTAGGAAGTCCTCATTGCAGGTGGCACCGTGGCTCAAGCACCCCCTACCTTCCTCTTTGCACCCACGTACGTCCCATGGGAGCAACGCTGCGAGTGGCAGTGGGGAGAGGGCTAACAGCACCGGGACCAGCCTGCCATGGGAACATGGGGTTGCCGGCCACCAGGCCTGGGGATGGGCACGGTGAGCCCAGCCCTGGACTGCCAGGAGGCTTATCCCTTCCGATTATAATATCAAAAAATGAAAAAGCCCGAATGACTGATGGGGCCGTAAGGACGCAAATCAATAGTTGACACCACGAATGATGTCTCCACTCATATTAGTGCCAAATTAAGCTGTTTACTCAAAGTTTCCCCACACAAGGAGAAGCAGGGGCTGGTGCAGAGAGCCAAAGATGGATGACATGCTCAGGGGCCTGGAGGTGTTATTTTTCTTGCCGTGACAGACAGTTTGCAACAACGACGGCCTTCCCCTCCTCACCTTCAACTTTGGAAGGTGGAGATGTGGTGAGGGGACCCAGAGAGCACCCGGGCATTGGGACCCCATCCAGGCATGCTGACCGCCAGGGCCTGGGGCTCACCCGAGCATCCTCCCGGCCAGAGAGAACCCGATGCTCCTGTCACCCTCCTGAGGACACCTGAGATGGTGACAGGGGCCAAGGTGGCCCCAGGCTCCTCCGTGACATGTTGCAGGGACCAGGTGAATCAGGAAACAGGGAGACATTCCAGCTGGACTCCCTCCCCTACCACACTGAGCTGACTGGTATCCCCAGCTTATCTGCACTGTCCCAGCATGTCCCTGCCCCCGGGGTTATCTCCAGTGTCCCTGGGTGCCTCTGAATGCCTGTGAATGCATTTATCCCTGGTGTCCCTGGATGCCTTCATCCTGGGGCATTTATCCCTGGTGTCCCTGGATGCTCCCGTCCAGGGATATTTATCCCTGGTGTCCCTGCCCCAGGTGTAACTCTCCAGCATCCTTGTGCTGGGTGTTTATCTCCAGTGTCTGTGGCATGGTGTTAAGTGATTCACTGCTCCCATCTTGCTCTGGAGACTCCCACTCACCATGCCCGAGAGCCTGCCAGTTACCACAGCACGCTCCACGTCCCCCAGCCATTTGAGTCCCTCCCCATGGCCGTGACATCTTCCCTGCTCCCCACCAGCTGGTGAGTTGTTGGCCAAGTACACATTTCCAGCAAAATTTGAGGGAAGACCAAAACAATTAGTGAATTCAGGTCAAACTCGGCCAGTACAGAAATGCAACACAGGAGAACAGCAATATTTTCCAACCTAGTGATTTCAACAAGAGTTTTTCCAAATTGACCTTAATCTCTGGCTAGCAGAGCAAAACCCACCGGCCAAGGCATGCAGTGCCCTGCACCTTCTTGGTGCTCAGCATCACCTGAGCCCTGGGATGCTGGCATTTGTGACATGGTGTGACAGCCAGTCGGCACGGAAACCTGAGGATGGCAGAGTCGGGGATGCTCCCCCCTCTTGGAGCAGCGTAGGCGGAGAGAGGGCAGTGGGCAGAGGCGGGGGCTGGCAGCATCCACCTCATGCCTTTTAATAAAACATGAATTGGGTGCCGACATGTATTAGATTCACTTCCCCGGCGACAGAAAATCAAAGGCTTCTCCCATCTTTTCTAGAGGCGCGTTCCTGATTGATCTGGAAGAAGCAGCTCAGTGCGAGGGAAGGAGTCTATACACACCGAAACAGCTCTTTAATTTCTTAATTTAATATCTGACACGTAAAGATTCTCATTAAGCCAGTCAATGAAGCCTGGAAATACAATTTTCGTGCAAACTGTCGCTATCATAACTTACACGAAACTTCAGATGGTGCCCTGTAAGCAGTGTGATTAAAACCATTCATCTTCCCTGTCAGTCGCCCGCTCCTGCACCCCACTGGCCGGCCCCCCGCCCCGCACTGCCCATGCCTGCAGTGGCTGGCCAGGCTCAGCACCACATAGGGCTGGTGGGTGCTGCCATGGCGATGGGCATCCGGCTGATGCTCTACAGCTGCATCCTGGGTCAGATCCTGCAGGGGCATGGGAGCAGTGCTGCCTGGGCCAGGCAGGCAGGGGGATATGGGCAGCACGCTGGGCAGCACACCACCAGGCACAGCCTTCACAGCGGGTCCCCAAGCCCTGAAATCCCCCCGCTGGGGCATGCACAGGAGGGATAGCTTCCCAAAGATGCTAATTAGGCAAATTAATTCCTATTGAGTTGCAGCTCTTCTCTACCTTAGAAGAAAAAAAAAAAGCTTCTTACTTCAGTGCTGATTAAATCCCAAATATCAAGACAAGGATTACAGCTGAGACTATTCCTCAGGGGGTGCCCCCCACCAGATGGAGCAGGGCTGGGGCTGCTCCCAGCAAGTGCCTGCCTGGCACTGTGCAGGCATGCTGAGGAAGGGGTTGGTAGGACCAAGGCTTGCACAGGGACACGAGCCATTGCCATCCTCGACGGGTTGTTGTTCCTCACATCCCCTGGCACTGCCAACGCCTGGTAGAGCATGTGTTAGCTGGGCTCGTTCCTCCTGCGTGGGCTGAGGAAGAGGCTGGTAAAGCTGCATGGGCACAGGGCACCACCCCACCACAGGGCATTAGGATGCTCTGCCATGGTGAAGCCTTGCAGAGACTCAGGGTGTCCCCTGAAACCACCCATGAGAGGGAGCCAGGCAGGGGTCCCATCCTCACCAGGGCCTGAGGGTGGATTAAATGATTTCTCAGGCTTTTCTGCCTCTCTCGGCCCTTCATCCCCCTCTCCCTGATCCAGCCCCACTGAGACTTTCAGCTTCCAGAAACCTCCAGGAATTTCCCAGCAGCTGGAAACTCAGTGCTGTACACCAAGCTAGGGAAAAAAAGCCAGCCTGGGGGACTCAGCAAACGCTGACAGATCTGTCTCACCACGGTAAGATTAGTGTTTGCCACCTAAATTTCTGTCCTGGCAGCTGGTGTCCAACAGAGGAGAAGACCTGGTGACAGGGGAGCAGAGAAAGGGACTCGTGAGCTTCACCAACTGCCTGGCCCTTGGGTTTCTGCAGCCAGCCCTGGTGGTGCCCATCGCTGGTGGTGCCTGTGGATAGCGGCTATCAGACACTGTCCCCCCCACCCAAAGCATGCAGCTGCCCCCTGCCTGCCCTCCAGCTCAGGAGGGGGCACATCCCTGCATTGGGGATGGGTCCCCAGGTACTCCAGCCAGAGTCCAGCTGCCATGCCTGGTCACCGAAGGATGCTCCAGCTAGGTGAAGGCTGGGAAGAGCTTCCAGCATATTCTGGCATTGCGGTTGCCCCAGAGGTGTGTGCAGCTCCAGACGGAGGAAGGTGGCCAAGTGGGCACCAACGGGGTCACCCAGCTCTGCCCCTGCCCCCTGGGCTGCCAGCTTGGATGATTTTGACTCCAACCTCTCACTAGAGACAAAACCTGCCCTGAACAGCATGGGCACCCTCCTCAGCCCAGCCATGGCTACAGAGGCACCCTATGGGTCCTGCATCCAGGGCACCCTGATGGAGAGACTCCATGGCCCCGAGGGGGCACCTTGTATGTTGCCCCTGGGGAAGGGCTCTGGAGGACACGGCGCCTGGTTCCTGCTTGTCACGCTGGCAGAGCAGCTTTCCTTGTCTTTCTTCTGCGTGTTATCTCGAGACGTCGGAGCTGCCAGCTCCTGCCAGCATTCGCTCAGCCTGACGTCGGTGCAGCTTGAAAGTGCGCGTGGCGTGTTTGATGTCAGGATTACCGGCTGGGTGTATTGTAAATGCTAAAATGAAATAAGAAGATTAGAGAAGAAAAGCGCCGTTCCACAGCGTGCGCCTGCCGATTGCCTCCCGCTGGATCTTCTGTGGATGATGGGGGGCGCAGGGACCCAAGCCAGTGGCAATCATGAGACAGAGGCAGCAGTGCCACAGGAATTTTAACAATGGGCCAAGCATCTTCTACTGTCACTGGTGCTGCCTGCGACCCAGGCATGAGCCCAGCTGGGGCAAGAGGCAGGACAGACCCATTCCCAGCTCCCTGGGGTGCCGGGCACCCCGATGCTCTGGCTCATGTAAGTATTCACGGGCTGCTCCTGCCATCTCCCAGCCTGGATCCTGGGGGTCAGCAAGCAGCCCCACATCAGACCTGTCATGCCCAGCCCTGGGGCAAAGCATGGTGGGGCAGCAGGGTGACATGGGGCTGGGTGGGTGCCTGCAGCCTCACAGGAAAGCTGAGTGAGCTCTGCATCCCTTCCCACCATGCTGCATCCCTTCCCAGGAAATGGAGGCATAGCCACCTCCCAGCCTTGGGAGCTGGCTTTTAGGGGGGAAAAGGCTTGTACCTCCTCGGAGGTGGATAATGACCCTCTGCAGGTCTTGCTGGGGGAATTTCGGGGTCTCCAAAGGGCAGGTGGGTGCTTTCTTCTCCCCCACTTGTGTGGCAGGATGTCCTTGCCCATCCGAGCCCGGACCCAGCAGTGGGCAGCTCCACACCCCTCTTGCACCTTCCTGCTCCCTGCACCAGCCTCTGCCAGGCAGTGAGGGAGGCCATCAGGCCATGGCCCCATGGGCGAGCATGAGAGCCGGAGGGGATGGAAGGAGAGCCAGGGCAGGAGTCAGGCCCTTCCAAGCCACTCTCCATCTCCCACTGAGAGCAGCATGCCCCCGAGCATCTCTGCCAGCACCCCAGGAAGTGGCCCCACGCACACCAGCCTCTGTGCGGGCAGGGGGACAGGAGGGACTAAATTTCAATGGCAGCATAATTAGTCTTTATTTTCAGCTGTGCCCTTGGCCTGAGCCTGGCAGAGCTGTGGCTTGTCTTGCTGGGCCCCACTGCCAGCGCTGGAGGAGGAGGAAGAAGAGGAAGAGGAGGGGGAGGCCACACCATGCTCCCCACAGCACTTCTTGTGCTGGGCCTGCAGGACGCCAGGCCAGGCATGGGCAGCAGTGCGTGGGGCATGGGGCTCAGCCTCACACATGTAGTCCCACATCCTCCCTGGCAGAATAAGTCCCAGGCTTGCAGCTCCTCCCAGTATGGCAGAGCAGCCTCCTCATGAATCCCCGCTGCCAGTTACCCCCACCCAGCCAGGGAAGAGCTTGTCCCCCCAGAAGTGATGCGGGGTCCCCTGCCCACACCCCACCATGGCAGCACCCAGTCCCCCAGCATCCAGCAGCATGCTGGGATTGCACCCAGCATCCTGCATCCAGCAGCCCGGCGCATCCTGTGCACCAGTGCATCCTCCACCCGCTCCCATGCCCAGCACTGGCACTGCTGCCTGCCCGGGCAGGCCCACATGCATCCTGGCAGCCCTGGAGCAGGCAGGGCAGCGGGAAGCTGAGCACCAGCCGCCTCCAGGGACTCTTCCCTTCCCTGCAGCAAGGAACCATGAGCAGGCTGGTGGCTGGCCCCGTGCTGTAACTATGCAGGTACCTGCCTCCTCTCCTTATCTCCTGCATCTGTTCCCAATCAAAGCATCGTTTCAATCCGTTCTGGAGGTTTTTCTCCCCGTGCTACCAAATGCTATTGTTTTTCCAAGGCGTGGCAGCTCAGGAGCAATGGCTTGGCATCTGCCCACGCCAGCTCTGCTCAGACACGTGTGGGCACAGCCTCGAGAAAGCCCCCACTTGGCTCCCGCCTGCCGAGAGCTGAGCTGATTTCATCCCCATGGCAAAGTGCTGAGCTGTAGGGGGGGAAGACAGGGCTGGCACCCCCCAAGGGAGGAGGCAGCTGGGGGCTTCACCTCCCTTCTGATGCTCAGAGTTTGACGGTGGCAGCACTCGGCACCCAGGTTAACGTCCATGTGGGGCTGCTGAGTGGGTGAGACCCATTGCAGTGCCCACGCACATCCCCCATCCCCCAGGCTTTGCTGCAAGCTCCAGGATCCCTCCAGGCCAAGCGCAGCCCTGCATCACCCCAGGTGGGTGCAGAGCCCCGCTTGCCCCCCATGCCTCCCTGGATGTGCCAGGGATGGCCAGGTTTGGCTCTCTCCCCTGCGGGACTCACCCCCACATATTGCTGCGGGGTCTCTGTTGCTTCTGCACAATTAATGAGCTTTGATTGCCTGTAAACACATCCCCAGCAGTGCCAGAGCTGCCATGGGAAGTCACTGGAGTCGGGAAAAGAGAATGCAAAAAGGGAATCGTAGCAACTGTTGCTACGGCTGGACTGCTGGACCAGCCATCCCCAAAATGTGACCATGGCCAAGTGGGGCTGGCAGTATTGCCCGGCACCAGCCACAGCCCTGGGGGCAGCAGTACAGGGGGCACGGGGATCCCAGCATGGTCCATGTCCCCCTGCCCTTGGTGCCACCAACACCACTGTGCCACGGTGCTGCATCGCATGAGGCTCAGGCATCCCACAGAGAGCGCCTGCACTGGAACATGGCTGTGTTTGGGATCCTACGGAGGGCCTGCACTGGCAGCAGGCTTCTGGGGCTGGGAGAGGTGGGGAGGGATCCCTGCCCTCCCCCTCCACATGCCCCCTGGGCTGGACGTACACGCGTCTATGTGGCACTAATGAAGTTTGCAAAGGTCAGGGCTCCGGGTGTCAGGAGGTGGTTTCTGTAAATGCTATTTTCTAGCTCAGTGCCCTGTAACTCTCCCTGACGGTTGTGCTTAAATAAAACAAACAGCACATTTTAATCACCACCACACACCACTCCCAGGCGCTGCTCCCTGCGCTCAGCACACCGCCCCCCTGCCCACCATGGGCCCTGTCCCGTGCCCTTCCCTGTGGCCCATGACAGGATGGCTGGGGGACTACCCAAGGGTGTCCAGCAATGCTCCTGGGGGCTGTCCCTAGGATGGCACTGTGGCATGGGGACTAATGTCATGCCAGTGCAGGAGTGAGACACACCTCTGTCCTGAGTGGGCACGGAATCACTGGCGCAATGGGGGCTCAGTGCAGCATCCCTGCTCAACGCTCAGCCAGTGATGGAAGAGGTCCTGAGGCACCCATGTGAGGCCACATGTGCATGTATGCACATATGCGTGTGTGTTCACATGTGTAGAAATATGTGTGTGCAGGTGCATGTGTGTGCAGGTCCATGCTTGTAAGTGCAGGTGTGTGAGTGCGCATGCAAGTGTGTAGTCATGTGTCTGTGTATACAGGGATGCATGTGCACATATGCATATATGTGTGCATATATATATATGCACATGTCTGCATGTGTGTGTGTGTGTGCATGTGCATGAGCGTAGGCATGCCTCTGTGTGTGTGCATGTGTATATAACCATGCATTCATGTACAGAAAAGTCTATGCCAAGCATGCACAGATGGATGTATGTGTGTGTAAGACTGCATGTGTTTGCTTGTGCATACAGGTGTGTTTGCACACACTGCATCTGCATGCTCAAGCACACACACACGTGTGTGCACACCATCTCCTCATACCATGCATTTGTAGCAGGTTTCATCGCTGCAATCACAGGAAAGTTTTGCTTAAGCCCAGGTGAGGGACAGTGCTGGGCACGGCAGCAGCAGCAGCCGGAGCGGCGCACACCCGCGCCAGAGATAAGTTCCTGCCACAAAGTTTTCTTTCCCTGCTAATTTTCTGATTAGCCCCTGTCTGATGCGTCGGCAGCAGAGCTCCACGGAGCTTATTCAAAGACGGCGTAATCTTTCTAAGCAGCAAACAGGGGGCAGGGACGCCGTTCAGCTCCCAGCAGACAGTGCCGTGCGTCGGGAGGTAATAACTCTTCAGGGACTCACACCCGAGCGCTGACAAGCCGCCGGGAGGGCTGTGAAAATCCTTTCTGCGGATGAGCTGAGAGGATTCTCCTGCTATCCCCTAAAGCCTGCGTGTCACCCAGTCCAATAAAAGGCATTATCGGGAAGGTGGCATTTTGTTCTGGCGTATCTCAGGCCCCCAGCCCAGCCCCGGCTCTGCTGGCTTTGCATGAGAACGGGAGGCTTAGGGCATGGTGGGTGCTGGGTGCTGGGTGCTGCCTGCAAGGGATGCTGCTGGATGGGGGGGCTGCACCACTCTCTCTGTGCCCCCCAGCAGAGGAGGGGTTGGGGAGCATGGCAGTGCCTGCTCTCCATCCTGTGCCTTCACTGGCCCACAGCCACCTGCCCTGCAGCACCCAGCCCTTTGCCTATGGGCTGCGTATCTCCTGCCCTGGGGATCGCAGCAGCGCCTGGCACTGACCGCACTGGATCTCAGCACAACCGCCTGCTCTCCCGTCTGCCGAGAAGGAGGTGCAAGGTGGGGGGCTGGGGAATTTGGGGGGCTCAGAGCAGCCCGGTGGACCTGGCATCTTTGGTGTGCAGGTGCCTCAGCCCCAGGAGATCCATCCCTCAGCCAGGGGTGAGACTGGGTCACCCTGGGGGGATCCTGCTAGCCTTGGGGTACCAGGCACCTGGTAACCACAGCCCCAGCTTTGGGGAGAGTGGCCCCAGGGCTGGGGAGAGCATCTGGAAGGAGGTGCAGCAAGGCTGTGCTGGGGTTACTGTGCCACAGAGAGAAGGATGGACCACGTGGTGCAGTAGGTCACCTTGGGGTCACCCTGGCCATCTCATGTCCCCTGGATCCTGCCTGGTCCTGGACGCCACAGGAGCTGCCAGCCTGTGGCATTACCTGCTGCAGCCAGGCCCCAGGGATGGGGCATATACCAGGGCATGATGGCAGGGCAGTGCCCACACCTGGAGGGGACACCAGCCTAACCCCCGAGCTAGCAGGGGACTTCCCTGCTGTTACCCACCCTGGCATGGCCTCAGGGTAGGGGGGACCGGCCATGCACAGCATGGGCAGTGCCACGGGGGTACCCATGCCTGCTCCTACCAGCTAATTTACTGTGCCACTGAGTACCGCACTAGCCAATAACTTTGAAATGATGTGGAGATTTGTAGCCAAACCCTCTCATAAACAAATTTAGGAGGGTGACAAAGATAATTAAACATCCTTCCCCAAGTATTGACTTGCAGCTCAAAAGGGGAAAAATAACTACGTTTTTCACAGTCCTAAAAGGACTAAATCATCCTGATGCCCAGCTGGGACACTGTGCAAACAAGCCCTGGTCTGGCAGACGTGGGGCTGTGGGCACCACAGCCCTTTCTGCCAGGCTGGGAAAAGCACAGTGGAGCAGAGATGGGGATTTGGGCAACTGGGGGCTGGCGCAGGGTGCCGGGCTGGCAGCAGGCAGTGTGGGGAGGCGGGGATGCTCCAAGGCAAACAAGGCAGGGGTGACACAAGGCTGGCTGCCACCTGAGCAGCTCTGAGCAGAAGGGTTAATCTAAAATGAGCAGGGTGAGGCAGTGGGAGAGCTAGGGAAGGGAAGTACAGGGACTGTGGCAGGAGGCAAGTGGGGAGCAGGATGCAACAAGGAGGCTTACGGAGATAGGGTGGGAGGCTTAAGGAGAGGCCTTTGAGGAGCATCAAGCTACACGCTGTCTGCACACATATAGAGCACATTTCCACCACTCTGTGTGTGCATGCACATGTATATGCATGGGTGTGCGGGTGCTCAGCGCCTGTGGGCTGCCCCAGGCCCCCGGCTGGTGCACTGCTGAGCTGTGGGGTGTGTGCCTCACCAGCTGCATGTGCTGCCACATGTGTGCTGGCGAGCTGGGCACATGTGGGTGGCTGACACACATGTCCAGACATGTCATTGCTGTGTGGTCTCTGTGTCAGTGACGGCTTCTGTCCCACCAGTTGGGTGGAGGAGTCACAGGTGCCTACAGATGTCCATGCATGTAGTAGGATCCCATGGGCATGTCGCTGATCCACGGCTGCATCCACGTGTGTGCTTGCCCCATGTGACCCTGCATCACGTGTGCAGTGTGCTGCCATTTCTGTGCTGTGTGTCATGCAGATGCGTGTTACTGCACAGTGTCCTGTGTAGACATGTTACATGGATATGTGGGATGCACATAGCTGGAGGAGCATCCTGGGGCAGGACCCTGCCCTGGCAGGACCCCAGTTGTAGGAGGACACTGAGGAGTGGCAGAGAGGTACACAGGTATTCAGGAGATACATGGAGTCACATCACCCAAGGGACCTTCTGATCCACCTGCAATGGGGCAGACCTGCTGGGGACCTGCCTCCCTAGTCTCTGCACCCTAGGGAGTACACCTCATGCATTGCCCTCCACCTGGTTTCTTGAGGGCAGAGCTGAGGCCAAAACTCACGGTGTAGGTGAGCAGAGAACCCCCACCCTTCCATGCTCCTGTTCACTGTGCCAGCCCCTGGGGAATGTGCCTGGCAGCTTTCCCCCCACCCGTGCTTTGCCATTGGTCTCGCTTGATTTTGCCAGTGTGGATGCTCTGAACCCCATGCCCTGCCTTTGCCTGAGGGAGATGGTGCTGCCCTCTGCCCATCTCCCTGTGAAACGGTGCCAGAGATGAGACCGTGTCCCTGCACTAGGGACTGGGAAGGGACCCAGCAGGGCTGGATACCCCAGCAGTGCTGGGTCCCAGACCTCAAAGGGGTGTGGGGGGAGCATGTCCCCCCCTGCACTTCTCCCTGACACCAAAAGCTCCCGAAGTGGCAGGAAAAGCTCTGCACTGAAGCATACAGGAGCTGCGGGTCCCCAGGTGCAGAATGCCAATGCTGTCCCTGCCCTGTCCCCTTCTCTGGGAGGGCTCCGGGTGGCCAAAGAGGCCACTGTGGGTGGGCTTAGCTTTTCAGACCCTGCCAGGAGCAGGAAGGATGCAATGGCAGCACAGGGTAGGAGCAAGGAGGAAGAGGAGAGTTTCTGGGGCTTCATCCCACTGCTTAATGGTAAAATTTATGGGGGGCTCCCCTCTCTGGGCTCCGTGGCACTGAGAGAATCATGCCCCCAGCATGCCCACTGTCCTGGGGCTCTTTAACTATGTCCAGTAATACCAAGTGTGCCGAGAGCCTGAAACTGAGCTGCAAATCACCCTAATTCTCAGCTTTGAGCTGGCAAGACTGGCGCTGTTCCTGGGGTGCCACAAAACAGTTCAGAGCAGTGGGGGACAACAAGCACAGTGTGGGGGCGAAGCCACCGCTGATGCCACGCTGGGAGGGCATGTGGGGGAGCAGCCAGCACCCTCCAGGCACTGGGGTGGGGGACCCAGGTCAGAAACAGCCCCAACCATCACCTCCCCCTCCGTGGGCGAACTGGTGGCATCGGCGTGGAGCAGGGGGACACTTTGCCTCTGCGGCTGGTGGCTGCAGGGGAGCTGCGGCTGTCCCCTCCGGAGGCATGGCTCTGGTCCTCTCTCTGTCCCTCGGCTTGTCCCTTTCCCTGGCCTCTCCCTGGTGCTGGCCACGTCCCCGTCGTTGTCGCTGTCGACCGTGGAGCACGCGTGACACCCAGTGGGCGAGCACCAGACTGCACACGCCGGGCTAGCGGCACAGCCCGGAGCGGGGTCCCCGGGCACGGTGGCCCTGGCCTGGGGATGTCACCGATGTGGAGGACATTGCACTCCTGTGGGGGATGGTGTGGCACTGCCCGAGGGAGTTGCGGCTGGGTTTTAACTTGGTTGGGTTGGATGGGCACATGGCTGGGGGGTCCCTGCAGCCCCGTGGCTCTGGGATCTCTCCAGGACTCCAGGAGTCCCTGCAGCCCCAGGACTCTGCAGTCTCACCGGGCCCCTGTGCGTCCCTACAACCCTGGGGCTCTGGGCTCTTACTGGGGCTCTCGGATCTCACCAAGACCCTAGGGGTCCCTGCAGCTCTGGGGCTTTGGGGTTCTCATCAGGGCCCTGGGGCTCACTGCAGTCCCAGGGCTCTGGTGTCACTGGGACTCTGGGGTCTCCCTGGGTCCCCAGGGGTCTCTGCAGCCCCAGGGCTCCGGGGTCTCACTCGCTCCCTTGTGGGTCTCTGCAGCCTTGGGACTCTGAGGTAGTCCCTGCAGTCCTAGGACTCTGGGACCACACTTGGCATCCAGGGGTCCCTGCAGGCCTGGGGCTCTGGGGTCTCCCCAGTGCCCCAGGGGTCCCTGCAGCTCCAGAGTGTTTCATGCCTTGCATCACTCCTGGGTCCAAACCTCACTTTTCCCTGCTTTTCCTGCTTCTCTCTGTGTCCCTCAAAGGGGAGGCAGCCTGGCCAGAGCTAGCATGACCTGATGTCTCTCAGGGGCTTAACACCTTCCTGCTCCTATCCTGGGATGACCTTCACCTCCCAGCCACCATTTCCTAATGCTGTGTGGCAGCTTTAACCCTTCCTAACTGCTCCAGTTGGGTTTCTCTGGGCCAGGAAACTCTCAGCCCATCTTCAGCTTTTCCTCATAACTCTCTTGTTCATTCCCCAGGACATAAACCCTGGTGGAATGAGGATCTGAGGGGAGCCAGCGCTGCAGTTCACATAAAGCCAAAGCACAACTATTTTCTGTAGGAAAAACATTTTTCATTTCAATTTGCAAAGCCTTTCAAAGTCAATTCTTGGAGGAGCAGTCGCTGCAGAGGGGATTGGATGCTCTTCTCCAGATCTGGAGAGGCTGGAAGCTTGTCCTGCTGAGGCATCCAAGTTTGTTAACAGAGCCATGAACACCCACATGCAAAGCCCTGCAACCCCACTCCCGGTGTGTAAATCCCACATCCCAGCTCTAGAGTCTAAGACACTTGGAGAGTTTAGAAATTTGTCCTGGAGAATGAAAGGAGGAGGAAGGGACCAGAAAGTCCTTGTTTGGACAGAGCCAGGATGGGAGCTGGGTCCTCCTAGCTATACCCTCACCAGGATCCCCGGCATGCTTTGGCCCCACCAGGCTCTGGAGAGGCTCCTGCTCACGGAGCCAGTGGCCATGGGGCATACAGGGGTGTCCTGGGGGCTGCTGGTTTGATGGTCCCCTGTGTCATCCCCCACTGTCTGTGCACAGTGAGAAAGCATGGATAGGGAGTCCCACCAAGAGCAGGACCCTGCGTGCTCGCAGCAGATGGACCCATCTCAGCAGTGGGCTGGGATAGCATCCCAGAGACGGGACAACCTTGTGAAAGGCAAGCCTGTTTCCTGACGGTGTATTTCTCACTTGCAAAGACACAGACATGGAGCACAGCTATGCTGTCAGCCCAGGGAATGTAACTCCGTACCAGTCGTGGGGACACCGCAAGCTGCCAGAGTCCCATGGCTAACGAAAGCCAGCGTCCAACTAAACCAGGTGTGATGAGCTACCACCAGCTGCTGGAAGCTGCAGGACAGTAGGGTTACACCACTAACCCCAGGGTGCAGGTTCAGCCAGCCCTAACAGCAGGGCCTGGAAGGCACCATGTGATGAGAACGCACCCAGAGCCTAGCCAGCTCCCTGCTAACAGATACTTGTGCAAAATGATCTCATGAAGTCCATCTTCCTTGGGCTCAGGTCTTGCTAGGGTGACAGCTCTGATGCCTCCAGAGAAGCATCCCTTATTTCCTCCCCTCCCCTGAGCTCCTGCTGCTTCCTCCATGGAGGATAGGAAAGATGGGGCTATCATACCTTGGGGACACCCCACAAAATGGTGTCACATTGCTCCTGGGATAGCCACTGCCTGGCTGGGAACTTAAGGTGGCTCCAGCCACAGGACATTTGATATTCAATGCTCATGAAGAGAAGTTAAAAAAGATGTGACAGAGGCAAGGTCACATTAATGTGTTGCTTTACATTTGCTACAGTTGCCTTCAACTCTGTCCTATGGGGTGTGCCAGCTCCCAGCAGCAGCATCCAGATCCAGACCTTGGGTCCAAAAGATCCAAGGGCAGTGGTAAATGGGGTTGGTTTGAGCCCTGAGTGCTTGCAAGGGCAAATGGGTCATGGGAACCCATCTGTGCTCAACTAGTGGCTGGCAGGGGATATGTGATGGTGACCAGCGAGTTTTGGGGTGGCTGCACTGTTGTCCAGCTTGAACACTGACCCCAAGGGCTGCTTCAGAAGAGAAGAAAGCACTTGCTGCTCAAGTTTCCAGCTTGACCCACCAGGCAGAGAAATGCTTCTGTCCCTCAGGTGCAAAGAGAAATGTGGCCAGGTAGGGCTGGTTCCTGCTTCAGTGATGCTGGGCAAACAGTCTGCTCCTTCCCACACAGCTGAATCAAGTTCCTCTGTCCCCAGGACTGCAGTGTCCTCCCTTTCTTTACCCCTTAGATGCCCTTCGGAGCCACAAAGCCCCCAGGCTTGGGTCCCACCTTCCCCCACGCAACCACACACAGGCTCTACAGGCTGTGTCTGGCTCTTGCAGGGGCTGGAGTGACTGCACACACTTGCATGTGGACACACAGGTGGGCACATGCTCACACACATCCTCCTGTGCACCCCATGGGATACTACAGCAATGGCATTAGACAGCTCTAGACCATAAATCCATCCGGCCTCACTTGCTCCCTGCTCCGCAGCCCCGAGGCCACCCCAATGACTTTCCTCTGCATTATCCCCAACTTGGGATCTGCCACTCCTGGTCCACTGCAGCAGCTCTTTAACCAAGCATGGTGCTTGGCAGGTCTGCCTCACTACCAGACAGCCACGGCACCCAAAGCAACCCAAGCTGTGAAACATGCAGCTCCATGACGAGCCAGTCTGCATGGAGGAGCAGTTGCGCAGCCCACCATGCTACAGTGTGGGCAGCTGCAGGCAGCTGCAGGCAGCCTTCCTCCCCAGGCAAGACTGTGTGAGCAGCTGCAGGTCTCCAGCTTTCTCTCTGCTCTCTCTTCCATGAGTTTTTGCCCATGCCTCGATACCCAGCTGGCAGCTGGTCTCAAGTGGGGTACCCCAGGGTCAGTACTGAGCCATGTTCCCCATCCTCATCAGAGGGTCAGATGAGGAGACAACTGCACTCTTGCCTTGCCGGTGAGGCTAAACTAGCAGGGATGAGTGTGCACTGAAAGGCAGAGCCTCAGTCTAGGCGGACCCTGAGAAACTCAAAATTTGGGTCAACAGAAACCTCGTGGACATCAACAAGACAGACCAGATGGATAACCTCAGGTTTTACCCAGGCTGGGGACCGAGGGGCTAAGCAGGGTCCCAGTGAAAAGGACCTGGGACAAGGTCCCAGACAAGGTCCCTGGACAAGAGGCTGAACAAATGGGGCAAGCTGCCTCCCTGGGTGACAGGAGGTGGAGTGTGACCAGCAGCCTGAGAGAAGGGGTTGTCCCCACTACACAGCACCAGAGAGCCTACAGCTGGGTGCTGTGCCCAGACTGGCCCCCCAGTTCAGGGAGAGGTGGAGGAGCTGGAGAGGGACCAGCCAATGCTGCTGCAGGGCTGGGGTCTGGGGCTACAAGAGGGGTGGGTTGGAATCTACCAGCATTATGCAGCTACCTGGAGGGCAGATGCAAAGGCAACAGAGCCACGCTCTCTCGGTAGGGCATGAGATGTAACAAAGGACAACAGACATTAATTGCAGCTTCAGGTTGGACAACAGGAATTTTTTTTTTTTTTCCTGGGGAGGTGGTGCAGCTGTGGGACATACCACCAGGGAGGTGGGGCAAGTCCGTCCTTCAAGACACAGCTGGGTAAAGCCATGGATGACCTTACCCTGGGCTGGCAGTGTTTCTGCTCCAAGCGGGAGGGTGGGCTAGAGACCCCCAGGGGTCCCTTCCCACCAGCATCAATAGGATCCTGCAAGCCCAGTGAGGGGCAATCTCCCCATCTGCAAATTCTTTCCCTTCCCTACGCCAGGAGCCCACCCCACAGACCCAGGACACCTTGACAGCCAAGGTCCTGTGCACTGGACTGTGGGCCCACCCAAGGCATGCCAAGACCCGCGCTGGCCCGCATCCTGCCGATGCTGCTGCTGGGAGGCCTGGCCACTGCTCCTGACAGGTGATCAGCTGATCCCGCCAGCGAGCTGGTGCTGCAAAATTGGGCACAGAGATTGCCAGCATGCCAGTGGCAATGCTAGGGGAGAGCAGGACCGACAGGGACAGGGGGCTCAGGGAGCCAGGGACAGCTCTGCCTTGAAAGCCGAGCCACCTTCGTGCTGCTACCTGCTGAATAATAGAGGAGCTGACAGTCAGATGGAGAGAAATGTGATCCTGGTTAGCCAGCCAGGGATGATATCTGAGCTCCCAGCACCTGCAATAGCAGCTGCAGGGAAGGAGCCTTCTTCCCACTGCTCTGTGCGGCACAGCGTGGCCAGGGTGGCTGGAGGTCTCTGCCTGTCCTGGTGTGCCTGAGCAGCCGGTGCCCACTCCAGGGGCACAGGCTCGGGGCTCAGAGCATGATGTGAGCTGCAGCAGGCACCCAGCAAGGCAGAGCTCAAGGGCAGAGCTGGGTTTCCCGGGAGGTGAGGCAGAAGGAGCCTGCCTGCAGCCAGTGCCCGTTCCCTGGGTCCAGCAGCTCAGCCCCATGTCCAGAGGAGGGCAGATGGTTTATATCCCAGATGACTCCGACTTCAGCTCCTTCAGGGATCAGTGCGAGAGCTTGGAGGGCTGGCACTGTCAGTATAACAAGGCTGGCGTGACCGTGTGGAGTCAGGGCCAGGAAGAAAGCTGCACCGTGCAGAAAATCAAGGTAAGCAAATGCTGGCGGCTGTGGGACCACCAGCCCTTCTCTGCCCCAGCTGCATGCCCAGCTGCTCCTGAGGGTCCCTGGGTTGCTGGCCCGTCCTGAAGGTGCACAGCACCCTGGTCAAGCCTGCCTGGGAGTGTTTCTGCTCCAAATGCTGGCAGGATTAGTCCCCCAGAGGTACTTCCCCAGCTGGCAAGCTGCTCTGCAGGTTCTCCCTGCCTGCCCCATGGCTTTAGCCTCTCGACCTGCCGGGATGCCCGCTGCAGCATCCTGCCATGCACGCACACATGTGGGCTCACATTGCGGCTGCCTTTGATCCAGACACAGGCAGGAAGTCCCTGGGATTGATTACCTTATGGAGGTGTCCTTGCTGGGAGACCCCTGGCATGAGAGGCTGGCGGGATGCCTCCCTGGGCCACATCATCCTGGGGCACACCACCTCTCATCCTGCACTGGATGAGCATCCAGGAGAGTTTAAGAGCCTCCATGTGCAGTCTCAGGAGGTTTGTTGCTTGCCAGGGGCTGGATCTGGGATGCTGCAGAGGGACTAGCAAGGCTCAACCATCCCAAGGCTGTTACACCTTGTTGCTCATCTACATGGCTCTGTCCGGTGACCTTGAGTACATCAAGAGTGGTTATGGGGTGCTGGGGGTGAGGGGCATGGAGCCCCATCACGAGGTAAGCCCTGCGTGGGAACATCTTGTGGGACTACGCTTGGCTTTGTGGCTGGTGTTGCAGGCAGGGCTTTGGCTTTTCTGGCCAAGGATCAGGATGGGATCCACCCGAGCAAGCAGAGCCAGAGCACCTTACCAACAGACTGGCCGACCTGGTAAGAAGGGCTTTCAACTAGGAGTGTCAGGGAAGAGTTACTACGACCTGAAGAGCAGGAGAGGTGTTGGGAGGTGGTGAGGAGGCGCATGGGGTGCAGTGCACTGGAGGAGGTTCTTGCACCACTCTCCTGAACCGGCAGCCCATCTCAGGTGCCTGCACACCAGCGCATACAGCTGAGGAGATGCCAGGAGGAGCTGAGCACACAATGATTGCAATGCTGCCATAGATGGAGGCCCTTCAGCGCCAAGGTGAGGAGGAGGAGCAGCACTCTCTGCAGAGGTGTAGCTGCAATACACGCTGCCTTGCCGCGGTGAGCCAAGGAAGAGCTTCTGGGCTAGGATCAGGGAGCACTTAAGCCAGTTAGTCATGCACAGGTCCACAGGACCAGGCAGGATGCACCCAGGGGTGGTCCAGCTGAGGGGGCTGGTCATTGTCTCTTCAAAAAGTCCCGGTGACTGCAGGAGGTCCCTGATAACTGGGAAGAAGTAAACACCACACCCATCTTCCAGAAGGGCAAGAAGGATGCTCCAGGGCGCTATGGGCTGCTGTGTCACCTCCATCCCTGGGAAGGTGATGGAGAACATCCTCTTGGAAGCCATGTCCTGAAGGACAAGGGCAGTGGGAACAGCAGCAGGCACCTACCAAGGGCAAATCATGCTTGACCAGCCTGGTTGCCTCCTGCAATGAGAGGACTGGCTGTGTGGGTATGGGGAGAACAGCAAAAGCTGCGTACCTTGACTTTAGTAAAGCCTTTGACAGGGTTTTCCATAGTCTTCTTATCACCAGATTGGTGAGATCTGGACTGGAGAAGTGGATGATGAGGTGGGTGGAACACCAGCTCACCACCAGGCTTGTGGTCAGCAGTGCAGAGTCCAGATGGTGGCCAGTTGCTAGGTTCCACCCTCTTACTAGGATGATGGGATTGAATGCCCTCTCAAGTGAGTCTGCAGGCAGCACTGAAGTGTGGAGAGTGTTTGAAGTGCTGGAGACAAGGGTGCTGCTCGGCATAACCTGGACAGGCTGGAGGGACAGACTGGCAGGAACCTCGTGAAGTCCAGCCAAGTTCAAACAAGCACAGCCCGGCAGAGGGGATGCAGTTATATCCCCCTTTGCCACCACTGAGCCCCATAGAGATGGGACCCCAGGCAGGTTCAGGGGGGTCTGAGCACCATTGCCCGGCCTGGTTCATTGCAAGTAATGCCTCCTTGATGTGGTTTTCCCCTGCTCTGGAGAGGGCCTGGGCATGGTGCAGGGGTTAGCACTTCCCTGGGACCCTTCCTGAAATGTGGGATGGAGGATGCCACTCAGTCTGTGCAGGAGAGCTGAGCTGCACAGGCTGGGGCTTGGGGGTCACAAGAGCCCCAATCTTTCCATTAATGCAGGCAAGAGAGCCTGCATGGAGAGCCCCTGAACAGTTGAAGCTTTGGATTTTTTCCACTTGAATTCACTGTGGATGGTCTGGTTTTGGGCTCTGTGCTTTCCCTGTCCCAGCTGACCACCTGCTGCACCTAGTGCAGCTGTTGCTGCACTCTGTTCATTCGTGGCTGGAGAGGGGTAGGGGACAGACTTTAGTGGGGGATTTTGGGGGTGCAAGGCTGCAGTGGTCCCACTGTGATAACCGGAGCTTCCAGGACCCCAGCAGGAACATGAGCTCCACCTCCGGCTGGAGGCATCCTTCACCCTGCAGCAGCAGCACCTCCAGACCCAGCTGGGAGGGGGTGGCTAGGGAGGGGGAGCAGGAGGAGGGGGCTGGGTGCTCCCATACTTTCCTCCACAGTGCCCCGGGGCGTGCAGCACATCTCCAAGCCTGTCCTGGGCACGAGTCCAGCATGCTGGGCAGAAATCATCACCCAGGCCATCGGGGAAAGGTTGCCCGAGATTGATGGGACCTGCCACGTTCAGAGGACCATCTCCAATTACACGGCACTGCTGAACACCTCATCAAAGATGCAAGGCCTCTAACAAGGAGCAGATGACATGTCCTTCCTCCTAGCATTGAGAGAAGCAGGGCAGCCGGCTTCATCAATAATGCACTCACCGGTGTGGTCGGGCAGCTCCATGGCTCTAGTTACAGCCGAGGCCCCGCCAGCCTCCCTGGACTGGACCCCACGCCTGAGAGCATCGTGCCAGTGCAGGAGCATCCCTTTGCTTGCCCTGCAGGAACATGGGGTGAGAGGACAGAGCTGGGCTCGGGGTACCTAGGCACCAGAGCCTGGACCACCAGGCAATTCCATTTGAGGGCAGAGGATCCCTCTACCACCCCTGCCCTCCTGCCTTTGCACTGTGCTGCATGCCATCAGAAGGGTCGGTGGCTCTGCCTGGGCTGTCCTGAACCAGGGATGTGCCCTCCACGATGTGTGCAGAGCATCCTCCATGGCATACGTGCACGTGGCTTTATGGCAGCACAGGGACACACCACCACACACAGGAACAGCTTAAAGTCCTCGTCCCCAGACCAACTCCCAACTGCTCCCCTGCCCAGCTGCCCATCTCCCCACAGACTTGCATCTCCTGCAAAGACGTGCCTGCCGAGACGCTCTACGACGTGCTGCACGACACCCGCTACCGCAAGAAATGGGACTCAAACATGATCGAGACCTACGACATCGGGCGCCTGACCGTTAATGCTGACGTGGGATACTACTCCTGTGAGCAGCCCTCAGCCCCTGGGGACCCTCAGGGCCCCCCTCCCCGACCCCACACCCCAGTGCATGGGTGTGGGGCCATGGAGGGCAATGGGTTGGGGTGTAACATGGTCTGTCTGCAGGGAAATGCCCAAGCCCCCTGAAGAACCGGGATTTCATTACCCTGCGCTCCTGGCTGCCCCTGGGCAATGACTACATGATCATCAACTACAGCGTCAAGCACCCGGTGAGCCCCCGTCTGGCCCCAGCCCTGACAGGGGTGCTGGCCCCATGGGTCAGCAGGCACAGGCAGGCTGGGCAGTGGCTCAGGCAGGCTCTGAGGTGCACAACATCTCTCTGCAGAAATACCCACCCCGGAAGGATTTTGTGAGGGCCGTGTCCCTGCAGACAGGTTACCTGATCAAGGCGAACGGTGCCAGTGCCTGCATCCTCTATTATCTCACCCAGGTGGATCCTCGTGGTGAGTGTCAGCAGGAGGGGAGGGTGCAGTGTGCCTCCTCGGGGATGGGTCCCACTGTACACCTGAGAGCTCACCCACCATGGCTGTCCATCACCCAGAGGTCCAAAGGGCACTGGGAAGTTGGGACAACCAGGGAAGAAGGTGGTCCGTTCCCAGGGCACTGCGTGGGGCAGGTGTCATCAGCCCTGGGGGGGCTCAGTCTGGCATGGAGCACTGCAGGCTCATGGTGCCTCCTCTGGGGCTGGCCCAGATTGGCTGAGTGATGGGGCTTTGGGCTCTTTCAGGGTCGCTGCCAAAGTGGGTGGTGAACCGTGTCTCCCAGTTTGTGGCACCGAAGGTAAGCAGGGTGCATGGCCTGTGGTGGGATGCACAGGCATCAGGGATGAGCTGCCCCAAAGTAGCCCTATAGGTAGGGGCAGGATGGGTGCTGGGTGACCCAGGGCTTCCAGGGCGTGCACTGGGCCTGCTGCTGGGGCTGTGTGGTCCTAGCCAGGACCCCATCCCCTCCCAGCACCCCCAAAAGGAAGCAATGGGGGAGCTGGGAGATGTGCCCACAGACCAGGGTGGCTCCATCCCCACTGGGGACTTGGGGCACTGTGATGGGCTGGATCCACTCTGCCCACAGGCAATGAAGAAGATCTACAAGGCTGGGCTGAAGTACCCAGAGTGGAAACGCAGGCACGACCCTGGATACAAGCCCTGGGTGTACCCAGAGCAGAACACGCTGCCCAGTGTCAGCCTGGCCGAGCTCTCGGTGCAGCACGCTGACTCGCTGGAGAACATCGACGAGACGGGGCTGCCCGAGGACCACCTGAGCACCAGTGACCATGAGGCCTGAGGCCTCACCACAGCCCTCTTGCGGGGGGACCCCCACGAGACCAGGGCTTGGCAGCCAGGGGGCACAGGTGGGAATTTGGCCCCCTGCGCCCCAATAGTCACGTCTGCTCTCCAACCCCTTCGTCATAGACCCCCCTACCCAGGCAGCAAAGTACTGTCCCACGGGAACCTGCAGCACAAGTGCTGAGAAGAGGGAGGACGGGCACCCTGGTCCCCCCTGCACCCATGGTGGCCCTTGGAGACATCCCCACAGAGGAGGTAGAGCTGGCAGTGGGAGTGGGTGCCCCAAGGAGAGGCTGGGCAGGACAAGAGAGGGTCTTCATGGGGTGGAGCTTTCCTGGCACCAGGATATCCCTTTGCCACTGTAAGACCTTCTAGGAGTGTCCCTCAAAGGTCCAGAAGTGGGGGGTCTATGGGGGTCCTGCCCAGGCTTTGCAGCCACACAGGGCTTGGACTGACTCTCTCTGGACTGAGGTATGGCTCTGCCAGCCCCGCAATCAGGCTGTACCTGCTCCAGCCCACCAAGCCCCCCCAGGCTTTGTGTGACCCCCCCCATCTCAGGGACCCTTCCCAGGTCCTCTCCTGGACATCAGGCTCACCTTTGCAGGCTGGCTCTAGCCCAACTGGCTCTGGGGACCCCTTCCCCAGGTGATGTTTGGAGGGTCTTGTCCTGGCAGTGGGGCCTTGGGCAGCCTCTGTCCCCACTGTCTCTGTGTTTGCCGCTGCTGTGGTTTCTGGCACAACAATAAAGGGGTTGGTGTGTGTGCAAGAGAGCTTCAGGCTGGCACGGGACAGCGAGGAAGCTGGCACCGAGCCCACCCTGAGGCTGTCCAGGTGCTAGGTCCTGGGTCAGACAGGAGGGCCAGACCAGCCATGTAGTTCCAGCACTCAGAGGTGACCCTCACCAGGGAGTGAGGTGGCCGGTGGTGGGGCAGAAGAGGCAGATGCTGGGCTCCGCACACCCACGCGCATGCGTGTGAGCATGTGTGGGCATGGGGCAGCTTCCACCAGACAATGGGAAGTTAGTCTAGACAGACACTGCTGGGGGAATATGCTGACAAATGCTGGATTTTCCATCCACCCATTCGCCCTCATGCTCTGAGGCTGCCTGCAGCTGCTGGGCTCCTGCCCCAGATGGATTTAAGCCTGATCTGTGCAAGGCCAATGCAAATGGGGCCATCACTGCTGACAGTGCTGAGGTGCTCAGCCCCAGACCTGTCCCAGCAAGGTAAAGACTAGGGCACATGGCCAGGACATGGCAGCCACTCTCACAGCCAGAGCTCTGCCTAGGCAGTGGTGGGACACAACATCCTGGCAGCACCCAGGGCTTACAGCCTGCCCAGAGCCACCTGCCACTGTGGCTTTTGAGGCCTCTCTGACCCACCCAGCCTCACATTCCCTGGTCACCCTGACCCCCTGTGGTCCCACCCCGAGCTGTGAGTGCTGCTTCCTTGTGCTTGCTTCCCCCACACCTTGTGCTTCTCCTCCCCAGTTCATCCGGACACCCACCCCAGCATCCCAGGTGTGGATGCTCACTGTCCCCCTTTAGCCGCCCTGTTAGGTCACGTATGTCTCCTGTGCTGCTCCAGGGGGACATCACACGCACGTGTCTCACTGCAGAGGGTGCTGGGGAGGGGAGAGGAGGTCCTGGCCGTCAGGACAGCTGGCTCCCACAGTTTGCAGCTGGGCTGTCTGCACAAGCAGAGCAGGGTCAAGAAGCTGCCTCTGCAGGGAAAATGCGGAAAACCCAAGGGCAGAAGATGTGCAGACTCCCCCCTAGTAGCACACGGAGCTCACGGTGAGGGGAACAGTCCCTCCCTGCCCCATGCTGCTCCCACCATGTTAGCAGACGGAGGGCACCCGCAGCAGGGAGGATTTTACCTGTGAAAAGACACATCGCAGCCCCAAATTGCCCCAAGAACACTTTGCAATAATCATGGTAGAGCTGGGCAGGAAACCATGGCCAGAGCAAGGAGGAGAAACACCCCTGGGTGCTGCCCTGATGGGGCAGAGCCCACTGGCACCCCAAGCCCACAGGGTGCTGGGCTGAAGACTACCCCACACAGCCTTGGTGCTGCAGGAAGCAGGCTCATCTCTTCTTATTCCCCAGATGTTTCTCTGCAGCAGCCAGGCTGCAGCATTGCTGCGGGGCTATTTTTAGCCAACCCTAAGTAGGTGTGAGGAGCTGCTGCCTGAGCACCAAGAGGCCAACAGGGAGTCCCCACTCCCCAGTCAGCCCCAGGGAAGGCTGTGCAGGGGTGGGTGACATCTCAGCACACGATAATGCCCAAAATGGCGAGGACAGCAGTGGCATCGAGTGCATGGGGAGGACAAGGACCGCTGAGACACTGGTCCACATCCAGAGACACTGGTCCATATCCAGCACTGGGCTGTAGCAGAGCTCCTGGCCCCCAGCATCACCTTGGCCAGGGACCAGGATGAAACCCGTGGGGCTGGGGAAGGGGGCTGCCCCAGACCCCGTGGGGTGCTGGGAGCCCAGCATGGTGATTCCTTACTGAATGATGTGCCACTCTGGGTTTCCTGTGGCACAAACAGGAAGGGGGCCATGCATCAGCATCCCCAAGCACCTGAGTGAGGGAGGGAGCAGGCAGGGTGTGGGGGCACTGGAGCCCCTCGGGTGCCCTCGCTGGGATGCCGGGGGAGCGGGTGGCCCACAGTCCAGCATGGCGAGGGCCAGACATGCGGGGGCTGCAGCCCTCCACGAGAACCCAGCTGGATGGCTTTTCCTGCCTGGCCCCGGGCAGAGAGGAGCCGCCCCGCAGTGCAGAGATTGGAAAGGAAACAGGAAGCTGCTGCTGGACGAGAGATTAGCCCAGAGGCAGTGATGTCAACCAGTGCCCCAACGGATGGGAGCCAGGGGGAGCGTGGCATGGGCCCCCTGTCCTGCCCACACACAACTCCGCAGCCCACTCCAGTGCCCCCAGCGTCAAATGTGCCCTGGCTGGGGGAGGATGTGACCCCATCACCAGGATCTCATGCTTTGCATCTCCTGAGCTCATGGATAGGTCTTGGGAAGGTCTCACCCCCACAACCCACACCGGGACCCTGAGCCCAACAGGGAACCCCCCAGCAGCCTGTCTTATCTCATGGACTGGCCTTCAGCAGGGCTCTTGCCTGGAGAGGTCCAGCAGGTTTCCAAGCCCAACAGCCTCAAGCTTCCCCCTCCCTACTCCTCTACCAAGCTCTCCCAGGGGCTCAGCTCTCTGCTGTGCCCTGGCAAACCCTCCGGGATCAGTCCAAGCCCCACATTTCCAGCTGCCCAACATGGCATTTGCCCTCTGGGTACGAGCCCTGAGTGTCCCTCACCCTGTCCTGCTCCCAAGAGATGCTCCCACCATCACTGCACACATCCCCCAGCACAATCCAGTGTGGGTAGGGCTGAAGGCAGAGCAAAGGCTGCCTCAGGGTGCAGCAAGGGCTAATGGCTAGGGATGGATGGATGGATGGATGGATGGATGGATGGATGGATGGATGGTTGGATGGATAGGTAGATGGAAGAATGGAGGGAGGGAGGGAGGGAGGGAAGAATGGGTGGATGGAGGGAGGGAGGGAAAAATGAATGAAGGGATGGAGGGAAGAATAGATGGATGGATGGATGGGCAGCTGGACATGTAGACCTTGAGGGACAGTGTCATCATGGGTGCTGCCCAGAAAGAGGAAGGACCGCACAGGCCAATGTGCTGGAAGGATCCGACCGTCACTTTGATCTTCGCTTCCTCCAACCCTTGCCAACATCTTCACAAAGCCCAATCCCCCAGCCCAAGAGGTGTTTTCCAATCCTGCCCACCTGACCCCTCCAGGGAGCAGGCAAGACCTTCCTGCTGTGTGAACCCATAGACACAACAGGGCTCCCTGCCTCAGCCCAAGGAGGCTAGCGTCTAAATATAGATTGCATCACCGGGTTGGCAGACACCAAAGAGATCAGGCGGAGGCTTTGAAACCTGCACTGTAGAAAGTGGGCCAATAGGAAGCCCTCAGAAAACAACCCAGCCGCAGCACACGCGTCATGGCTGCCAGTGCCCTGCCTGTGCCCGGCACTTTGCTGTGCCCTGCTCCCCTCCTACATGGCCCCATGCCAGCTGTCTGGCTCCAGGATGGTCCCATGGCTGGGGGATGTCCCAGCTCAGGCTGTCCTCCCAGATGGGCTCTGGGAAGGAGCAGTCCCCATTGGGAACTGACTGCTGGGGCTCAGCAGAGGTGCTTGAGCAGGAGTTTCCCCCCTGCCAGGGGAACTGAGCCCCAGTCTGGCACTTAGGTGACCGTGGAGGGAGAAGGCAGGAGGGGAGAACGTTTTCTGCATCAAACTGGCCTGTCAGCAGCCATCAGGATGTGGGTTGTGGGGCTTAGGCCCTGCTCTTCGTCACACCAGGCCACCACATGGGACTGCAACTTGCCACTCTGGCGATGTCCCAGGGTGCCCCTTCCACCCTCGGACAACGTTTCTCTCCCCAGGAGCCCATCTCTGCCCTCCTGGCATGCAGGGAGGAGCACCACTCCCAGCAGCAGGTTATGAGGGGTCTAAAGAGATTCTGCAGGGTGCCAAACAGTGGTGAGCCAGGACCTGGCCCCATGCAGGACTGTGCTTCACTGGTGCTAATGCCTCCAGCACTTCAGGATGGAAACGATGGTATGCCGGCTGCCACTAGCACTACCGGCACCCTTCTGCCCCTTCAGCCACTCACACCTCAGCAGCCTTCAGCAGACCTTCACACAGACCTCAGCAACCTTCCCATGAGCAGCGGTGCTTATATTTAGCCAAACAACTTCCTCTAAGAGGCAGAGGTGGGAGCCCAGCAGGACGGCACGGTTGGTGGTGCAGGGCCAGAGGGTCCCTGCACACCCTGAGGGTCCCTGTGCACTCTATCTCTGCACCCCAACCACAGGGTGGTCCATAGGGCCACCTGTGCTGTCCCCAGCCCTGGGGATGCATCACCTCCCTGACAGAGCCGCTGGCAGGGAAGGGGGAGGAAAGTGAAAGCCATGCCGGGCTCATGCTGAGTTCTGCTTCTGCTTTGTAGGAGCAAGCCTGTGATAAGGAGAAGCTGCCTTTCGACACCTAGCTGCATGCACAGAGACTTGTATGGGGTGGCCCTCCCACACTAGGGGCTCCCATCACTCCCAGCCCGCCCAAAATGGCTTTTGGGGGCATTGTTGGGGCAGGGAAGGACCAGCCTGAGTTGGAGCAAGGGGGTCCCCAGGAAGCTGTACCTTCACAGGGCAGGGAGTGGTTATCAGCCTTGCCACCAGGAGCAGAGAAGGGCTGAAGGGTGTTGTGAGATATCAGCCTCGGACATCCTCTGTGTGCAAGGTTGGGTAACGGCGGAGCCAAACCAACTGCCAGCCTCACTGGGGCTCTTGCGAAAAGTGTCATGTTAAAGCCAGCCGGCTCGACCGGTGGTGAAAGCACAGGCTCCTTGCAGGATAGAAACCATCCCGATGTCCCCCTGCCACCCCAGACCCCGCTGCCATCCTGCCCCTCAGCTCACTCCAGATCCCCCTCATCATGGGGCACCAGCAGTGGCATGGGGTGCTGCATCCCCAGCATCCTTGCAGCACAGGGGAGGATTTTGTGTTCCCGACATTTCACCCAACCAGCCGCGGTGCCAGCCCTCCCAAGTTCCCTCATCAGAATGAACATTTTATTCTGTTTTCTCCAATTTGGCAGCACCTTCCCAGCACCTGCACCCTGCCCAGTCCTGGGCCATGGTGGATATAGTGAATAACTCCTCTTGCCCGCAGCCAGATAAAGCCAAATGTACCCAAGAACTTCAAAGATCTCTCTTGGCAGCACAGCCTTGGGGTGTGGGTCTCAGGGAAGCCTGGTCCCCCCATGGCAATGCATGTCCGAGGGCTTGTGGTGGGGAGCAGGACCCTTCCTGGGAAGGCAAGAGAAGGAGCATGAGGAAGTGAGCAGGGAGGGTGGGGGGCAGCACCCGAAGGAGGGCAGAGCCTGGCCGAGGGGCAGGGCACGGGGCAGCCAGGCTCAGGGGCCAAGTGCAGGGCAGGGTCATGCCTGGAAAGGGGCAGGACGGGAGGGAGGACAGGGATGGTTGGGTTGGACAGGGGCAGGACTGGAGGGTTGGCCTGGAGGAGGGACCGGCAGTGGGAGGCGTGGGCTGGGTGCTGCGAAGCCTGCCTGTGCTCGCAGCAGTTCCTGCAGGGCTGCCTGCCCGTGCCTGCAGGCTGAGCCCTATGCACAGCAGGGACGCTTTGGCATCACCCTGGAGCCCAGAGCAGGGTGCCTCGGGAGCCCGCAGCGGCACTGCCACCGTGCTGCTCTGCCGGAGCCGGCCCTGGGGGCTGCGGACCACGCTGCGGGGCAAGAGGTGAGGGAGAACCCCGAGGGTGGCAGGGAACGGATGGGACAGGCTTGGGACAGGCTTGGGAAGAGGGGGGAAAGGGCCAGGACTGGGGAAGTCCATGCCCACTTGCAGCCCACTGCACCGGCTGGTCTGCATGGATTTGCAGGGACAGGGATGGTGTCCACCTCCCTGTGAAGTGCCACTGCCCGCGGGCACAACCAGACTGCCCCAAAGTGCCACACCACAGTCCAGTGCCTGGCACAGCCCCAGTGCCCACTGCCCAGGCATGGGGACATCCCGGGAGCCAGCTCCCCTGAGGAGGCTGCCTGCTGAAGCCCCAGGCAGGGCAGGTAGTGGGCAAAGCTGGCTGCAGATCCTTTGGGGCGATATAGGCACAAGAAAGGGGGAAATTGCCCCATTTCAGCACCAGGCTGCAGGGCAGAAGTGGGTACAGCCCTTTAACCCTGTGACAGAGACACCCAGCCCACAACGGTATGGGACATCACCCTCCACAGCCCCCTGCCCAGCCCTTTGTGTAGGTCCTACATCAACAGGCAGCCTTCCAGCTGCAATGTCCCCATGCCCTGCTCCCCATTCCCTGCTCCCCCAGCTTCTTGGCCAGCTCCTGCAGTGACTTTCCCTCCTCAATGCACACCGGTGCGCAGCCGCTCGCCCCATGGGGAGCCCCCCGCACGCACACATACAGGATTGGGCACACTCACCACGCACACCCCACACCTACACATGTGAGCAGAGCGCCCTGCTGTTCACGCGTACTTGCTGATAGCATCTTCCCCCACGTGCTCCCAGGGACACCACCGCCTCTGCCAGCACACCAGCCTGCCCGCACTTCCCCATGCCACTCATGCAACCCTTGCCTGTGCAGGCAGCGGTGGGGAGCAGGCAGATGCCTGCGCAGGGGTACGGGGGCTCGTGCAGCAGGGAGCCTGGCCCAGCTGTCCCTTGGCAGGCTTTCGCAGGAGGGGGCAGTGGATGTGTGGGAGTGTGCAGGCAGCAGGAAGGAAGCCTGCGCCGAACAATAGAGGGAAATGGGGGAACTGGAAAAAGACCCAGTGGCAGCACAGTCAGCACAGATGGTTTAGTGCAGACCAGCGTGATTCATGGGAAAAAGGCCCTCAGCGCTCCGCAAAGAGCCCGCAGCTCTGTCCCAGGGCTGTGCCAGCAAATAATTTGGGGCTGGGGGTCCCCAGCAGAGCAGGACCTGGTGGGTGGGCACCGTGCTGAGCGCAAGCCCCGGGCTGTGCCCTGTCTCAAGCTGTAGGTGCTGGCAGTGGGGCAGGCAGGGGCCCGTCCCAGCTGGGGGTGGGTGGAAGGCTGTCCCTCCTCTGCCTGCCCATGAGTCATGCTGACCTCTCCCATGCCCTCAACAGCAGTGAGAGAGAGAGATTATGGTCTGGCCCTTCCGGCCGCAGAGCCCTCCCCAGGCTGGCCGGCACAGGAGCTCATCCCCTGGGAGGGGCCCAGCTGCTCCCCTGTTATCCACCTCGGGCAGCCCCCCCCACCAGGACACCCCCCGGCTGCACTGGCTCTTATTCTCCTCCTGCCCAGCCCCATGCACGGCGGAGCCTGGGATGCCCCAGCATCCAGCATCTGCTCGCCCACCCGCTCCCCCGTGAGCCCCCAGCCACTCAGTTCCTGTGTGGGCTCGGGTCACAGCCTCACCGACAAAGCAGGGCCAGGATCCAGCAGCTCCAGGGAGGGGCGGAGAAGCTTGGGGCTGAGGAACAACAGGATGCTGGCCTCTTGAGCTGGCAGGTGAGCGGCTCTGGGGAGAGTGGCTCAGAGGGACCTTCGGGAGCATCCTGCGCTCCCACCCATGGGATCCGTGCCCTTCATTGCAGCTGAACCCCTCCTCTCCCTTCCTGCTGCCTCCTCACTCCCTTTCTCTCCTCCTTCCACAGATGATGGGCTGAGTATCCGTCGCAGAGGCACCCTAGGGCCATGAGCTCCCCATGCGGTCCTGATTCCGATATTGCAGACTGGCTGGCCACCATCCACTTGGAGAGGTACCAGGATGTCTTCAAGCAGCATGGTTACCATGTGGCCAGAGATGCTGCCTCACTGGATGGCAACCGCCTGCAGCAGATCGGCATCACTGCCACCGGGCACCGCAAAAGGATCCTGAACTTGGCACAGCAGACACGGATGCTCAGTCAGTCCTGGGGGGGACCTGCAGCAGGAGACACACATCTCCGAGCCACTGAGGTCCTGGATGCCCGCCAGGTGGGTGAGGATGCCCTGAAAGCAGAGCCAGGAGGGGCTACTGACGCCTTTGGGACACAGCAGCATGTCACTGTGCCCGTCCAGGCATCACCTCTAGAGAAGGACCCTGCTCCTCCCCTCATGAAGCCGGTTCCCAAGCCGAGGTCAGTTTTTCCTCGCTCAAAGCCGGAGCAGGGCTTGGCACCCACACCACTGGCACGGACCACGGTGCCAGCACACAGCCTGGGCAGTGACAGGGCGCCTGCAGCCTTTGTGGTACTGGAGGGGTTTGTGCCAGGGGAGAGCTCCACGGATTTAGAGAGCCCAGAGCCCAGGCCAACACCGCCGGCTGGCCCAGGGGCAGCTGTGACCATGGGCATGGGAGCATCCCGGCTGCGAGTGCGGGAGAGGGCTCAGGAGGAGACATGGCCCCCCCCAGCTCTGGATTATGGACAAGCCCTGGAGGCATTGGAGAAATCCCCCCCGTCTATCCCATCTGTCCTGCCACGGCACAGCCACAGGGTCCCAGCAGCTGAGTCCAGCCCTGGGAGCGTGCCAGAAGGTCACCCCACGTCCAACCCTCCCCTGCCTGCTGAAGCCACCCCAGCCAAGAGAGATCCCTCGCTGTGCCCCAGGGCAGCCTCGCAGCCGGGCTCAGGGCAAGGCAGGCTGGAGATGGTGTCCAACGTCATCTATGAAGGACTCGAGTGCCTGTCAGCACCCGCTGAGGGCTCAGGAGGGGAGGATGGTCCCCAGGGTCAGGCTCTCGCTCAGCCCTTGGCTCTGTCCTCACAGGAACTGACCCAGCCGGATGACAAGCCTGAGTAAGCAGATGCTTTCCTTTGCCCCAGGGAGCAGAGGAGGGGTGCAGAGCAGCCAAAGCTGAGGATCCAGAGAGCCCCTCACCCCTGGGACCCTATCCCCAGCCTAGCCCTGCCTGCCTCCAGGTTCTTACAAAGCCCCTTTCACCACCCTGTCCACACCTTCCCCAGGCTCTGCATGGAGTGGTCCCACAGGGCAGCTGGGATCCCTCTGAGCTGACAGGGTGGCCCTGGGCCCCTGGGGGCTCGTTCTGGTTGGGGGGAGAAGCTGCTGCCCCTCATCTGCCCCCCAGGCAGCAGGGCTGGGGCTCCCCGGCATGGTGAGGGCTCTGAGGCTGGCTTATGCTGGGAGCAAGGCTGGAGATGTTAGAGGGGGGCAAGCTGGGTTGGGAAATGCCCGGCAGTCCCAGGACACACAGCTCAGCAGGTCCCAGGGTGGGGAGGAGAAGGGAGCAAGTAGGATGCTGGGAGCAGGGAGGGGATGCTGCACATCCCAGGGGACAAAGCCGGACTCAGTCCCAGTCAAGCGCAGCCTCCAGCCCATGTAAGCCAGACAGGAAAACAAGGTGGAAAAAGCCTGCAGGCTCCCACCCCATCCTGGCCACAGCCACAGTAACCCCTCTCCTGTTTTCCAGCAGTCCCGGCTGGCCTGGCGGGGGCCTGCCCCCCGTCCCACAGAGACCCGCTGGCAAGCCAGGTGAGATCTCCCAGGGCACTGGTGCACAGCGAGGACCTCCCAGTGTCCCCGAGGAAGGGGGGTGAGGGGGGCACCCACGTACCCTGGTCCTGCCCCATGCTTCTGCCTCTCTCAGCGACCAGGGTGGCCCCGGGCCAAGGCAGGGCCCAGCACCACATGTATTTGGGCTGGCATCTCTGTTGTACCAGATGCCCTGGATGTTGGGGCACACTGTGGTGCACTTGGTGGGGGGGTCCACCTCCAGGGTTGGCAGTCCTGGCTGGTCACTGCCATGCAGCAGGCATCACTGACTGCCTTTCCTTCCCATGTCTCTGCCCACAGAGGTCAGCGAGCAGCCTGTCAGCCCCTACAGTGAGACCATCTTCGGGCACGTAGCCCCATGCTGGGAGCAGAAGGTGAGAGGAGACTGTGGGGATGGTGGCTGTCCCCTGCCGTCACTCTCCATCCCACCAGCTGCTGCAAAGTAGGGAGCTGCAGCTGGTGAGACCATGGTGCCCAGCAGTGCCTGGCTGAGCATCACTGCTGGGGCAGGGTTCACAGGCTGAGCCCCCTGCGCAGTGGACCAGGCAGGTTGAGGAGGTCTGGGATGGGAGAGGGCAGAGGGGAAAGGAGATGTGACCAATCTCTCCTCCCAGGCTGTTGGCATCCCCTCCCATCAGAGCTACGAGGCAGTGTCCGACCTGGACCTGGAGCAAGAAGCATGCAGGTAGGCATCACCTCCTCTGGCCTGCAGGGGCTGGTCTGGGCTCGGGGTCCAGGGTTTGCATGCCAGCGGGACAGGGGACACCCCTGGTGACAGCCTGAGAGGCAGTGGGTGCTTTTCCCCCACCATAGAGCTGAACAGGAGCGTCTGGGATCAGGTCAGCAGTCTCAAGAAGAGCCAATGGGCTCAGAGATGAGGAGCTGTGCTGGTGGGTGGCCCTTGGGGGTACAGTACTTGCCAACAGATGCTCTGGGTGCACAGCTGGGGCAGCGCCAATGGCACTGGGCACCTGCACACTGGGCAGAGCCTGGATTTGGCTGCTGGGAGCATGGAAACACCATGGGGGACAGGCATTGCTGAGAAATGGGATGGCTCTCAGCTCCAGATGAAGGGATGTGCAACCTCCAAAGGCTCCAGCATCATCAGATCAGCATTTGCTGATCTGTCACACTGTGGTGGACAATGAGATTGTGAGGGGCACCTTTAAAATGCTTTTGAAATGTACTTTCCATAACTCCTGATAGCATCTCAGAAAGAGGAAGGAAAGCTGCTCTTCCCATTTCAGATGGGGAGGGTTCCTTTTCCTGTGTTGCTTAGAGAGGAGGAGGCAACCTGCAGCTCTGTGTCCTTCAGCTCTGCCCATGGTCTTGCCAGCCCATGCGTCCTCATGCCCCTGCCTTTCTGGTCCCAGTGTTGGTCAGTCCAGCCCATCTCCTGCTCTGGGTGCAAGTCACTGCAGTGTGGCCTGATCCAGTGTCACAGTCAGCCAGACTTTGCAGCCAGATGAGAGCCAACACAGGCCATGGGTGGGGAACTGCAAATACTTGGGAACAGGAGTTTTGTAAACAGAAATACTGAAATCTGCCATGGAGCCTCTGAACCAGCAGTTCAGAGCAAGGCTGGGTGCTGGCCCATGGGTCACAGTCTCCATCCAGCAGCTTCCAGGGAGCTGGGATCCAGAGCATCCCAAGGGCATCAGCCAGGCACTTGCAGCCCTGGACCCACCAGGGACTTTGCAGCCTGGTCTTGCTGAGAAGAGACAGGATGCAACCGTCAGCAGAGTGTCAGAGCCAGCGGTTCACAGGGTTTTTTTCTTCCAGCCTGAGCACTAAGGTGGTTGGGGTCTCATTCCCACTCATTATGGGAAATATTCCCCACTCCCAAACTTCAGAGGCCCTTCCGCCCTTTTGGCACAGTATCTTTCTCCTACCTGAGATACCTCCTCTCACCCTGTTCTGGGGGAGTTTCGTCTGGACCGCGCTGCTCTCTGGCTTGGGGTCTGGGCAGTGAGTGTCAGTGTTAGAGATGGGCAGAGCTGCCTCAGCCAGCAATGAGATATCCTCAGCAAAGAGGAAGAGGAATACAAAATTCCCCTTAAAACTGGGAGCTGCATCTCTGAGGGTCTGTCAGAGCCTGGAGCATAGGGTGGGATTCGCCCGCTCTGACACTGGGCACCTTCATCCAAGCTGGTGATGCTCAGCCCCCTGAAATGCTGGTGCACAGGACAGTATCTGCCCTACTTCAGACATCAGTCTCAGCAGGAGAGAGACAGTAGCGCAGCACTGCCTGTGTCACCCCATGGAGCTCAAGGGACTGGGTCAGACAGCGACTCGTCAGGCATCATGGATGGTGGACCAGGATGGTGGACCCTGCCCTGGTTTGCATCAAGACCTGCGATGAGATGATCCTCAGGCAGATACCTACCCAGACAGCTTCTCTCCACACCTCAAGGCATATTCCCTGCAGGAAAAGAAACCCTGGGAATGGCGTGTCCTTGACAGCTTATTCCTTATCTCCCTACCTACCTCCAGGTGCCCACTCACAGGTTGATTGTCTAGCCCATGACCCCCAGTTGAAGTAACCAGATCCATCAGCAGCTCTTTGGTCCCCTCATTACCAGCAGATCCCTTTCTTCCATTATCCATCCTCCATCCTCCCATGTGAGCACTGACAGGCTGAGACTGCCCCAACTTGGTGCACCTTGGGCATCACCCTCCAGGCTCAGCTGACCTAGAAATACTCTCTCCTTGCCCTGGGGACTCATTTGGCCCTAAGGTTAGTTGTCTTCACTGCCTGACACCAGCTGAAAAGGGAGATGACTTGGCCTTTGCAGACTTGTTTCTTGGAGGCTTCCTCCACCAACCCTGTCCTCAAGGGCAGAGCTTGGAGTTGGCCTGGGTCTTGGCATGCTCCTGGGTTGCTGAGAGACCCCACTCCAGCTGGGCCATGGGCTTTGCTTGTCCCTGCCAGATGCTGCTTGTCATCCAGCTCTTTGTGGTTTCAGTGGCTGTAAATCATTGCTCAGGAAGGGGCTGTCATGGATTTTTCCCCTCTTTCTCTTGCCCTGGCCCATTCGGCGGGTCTGTCTCCCACTCAGCTCTGGCACTCAAGGCTGATATCCACGTATGACGTACAAAGTCCTCCAGCCACCCCACTCCCTGGCCAGTCCCTCCTGAAGAAGCTGGACACCGGGCTGGAACTCCAGCCAGATTAATCACCCTGCCAAGGCTCTATTATGCTAATTAAATAGCAATTTTCTTTCTGCTCTGAACCTCCAAGCCACCAATGGCCATTTCTTGTCTTTCTTGCAGACACTGGAGCCAAACAGGCCATTGTCCCTCTCCACCCACCTCCTCAGCCCCATACACCATCCCACTTCTCTGGAGCCAACCTCTAGCCTGGGTGTCTCCAGCCCAACATCCTTGCAGGCAGACTTCAGGTCTTGCTTTTGTCTCACATGGTTCAGGGACATCTGATGTTCGATGGCCTCATAAGGTGCCTGTCCAGGGTCAAAGCACGTGTCCATGCACTGCCTTGGCTCCTACGATGAGGCAGTGCTCAAAATGAGGTGTTTGGAGAATTTATGATGAGGGAAGGTGTTTGGGGTCATTCTGCTGGTCCAAAAGCATTTCTAGCACATGGATTTGTGCTGAAGCTGGTTTTTCATATTCAGTATCCCCCACTGGGTTTCTGCTCCATAAATTTCTCCTTCTACAACATCCCATGCCAAGGAGTCCCACAGGTCAGCCGCTCCTTTCCCATGTGGTTCTGCACCTTGCTTCTGCTGGCTTTATCTGATGTCATCCAGCTCCTGTGACTGAAGCAGCGGTGGCCAGGAGATGCCTTTCTGCCCTCCTCATGCTGCTCACAACTTCAGAAACCTGCCTCCATCACTTACCCTTTCCCCACTGGAGATGCCCAGCTTGCTCAGGTGCTCCTCAGACAGAAGCTGTGACAGGGCTTGGACCATTCTCATTGCCTTTCTTGGAGCCTTTTCTTCATCCTGGCACTGGATGCCATGAGTGACCCAGTGGCACGGGTGCTCTCCTGCTGGTGCTGGGGTGTCCCAGCTGCCGTGACTCTCTTCCTGCCCATCACCACTGCACCTGGGCAGCTCCTCTGTGAGCTCCTGGGACCGTCAGACATTTTCCAGCACATTTACTTTTCGGGGAAAGAAAAATGTCTGTCTGAGAGGGCTGAGGGGAAGGGGCAGGATTAGCATTTTTTTAATAATTTCCTTTTATTGTTATGGCTGGATGCTCTCACCAGGCCTGGCTGGGGTTTTTAGCATGGCTTCCCAAGAAAAGGAGATGGATGCAGGAGCTCTACCAGCCCATCTGTCCATCCCAATCCCTTTGCAAAACATTTCAGCTGGACACAAGAGCAGGCGGGAGGGTGTCATGGCAGAAAGGACCTTCCCAGTGCCGTGAACACTGGAGGGGTAGAGGGAGAGGGCAGGCTGAGACCTGTCCTGGTGAGGAGGTAGCAGAGGTGGGTGTAGAGCAGGGAGCAGGACATGGGACTGGGGAGCTGCCTGGCTTCAGTTTGCTGCCTGTGGTGTGAAGAGGGGAAGGAAGTGATGCCAGGGGTTTGGAGATGTGTGGTGGCCTGTGCGGTATTACCCAAGGTGGGGAAGCCCATTTTGCCAGCTACCCCCAGCCTTGCCATCATGTAAGACTGGCTGAGCCTCAGGCTGCTGGTGGCCACGGGGCTTATGAGCACTGAGCCCTTGTCCCACCCTGCTCATGGAGATGCAAACAGCCATGTCACTGGGTGCCCTGAAGAGCTCAGGATGGGGCCAGGAGCAGTGTGAGACATCCCCAAATGGGTTGGCATTGACTGGGACTCTGCACAGTGAGCAGCTGTGCTGCTGCAGCTGGGCTGCCTCACAACCCCATTTCTCACAGGACAAGCAGTGAGTGCAGCAGTGAGGGAAGGAGCGAGGATGAAGAGACCCGGTCCCGGCTCATCGACCATATCATCCAGAACGACACGGAGGGGTACTCCACTGTGGAGGCACCACAGGCCGAGGGCACCCCATTCAGCCTGCCAGCCCATCTCTACCCAGACGAGGTCCTGGACGACCTCACCATCTCCCCTTACGCCAGCTTCACATCACTCTCCGAGCCCCGACCCACCATGCTCAGCGGCTGGCTGGACAAGCTCTCCCCACAGGGGTATGTGCCCACCCATGGGACAGTCCTCCCTATAGGTAAAGCCTCCTTGAGCAAGGCTGGTGAGGTGGGCACACTGGTCACCATGCTACTGGGGCAGCCAGACCTCCCCACAGGAGGAGGACCCTCTTGGGTGCCCCAGCTGTGCTGCAAGGGTCTCTGTGCAGCCATCTTTGGGGGAAGGGGGGGGTCTGTGAGCAGATGTGGGGTCCTCAGGGGGATTTTCCCCTTCCCAACAGCCCCGTTTTTCTGCCACCCCAACAGGAACTATGTCTTCCAGAGGCGCTACGTCCGTTTCGACGGGAAGAACCTGATGTACTTCAGCAGTGAGAAGGTACGAAGGGGCAGGATGTGGACAGGGTGGGGAGGCTGAAATGTGCTGCTTAAGCAGGGTGCCTTGACACCACGTGAGCTACCATCTCCCCTTTGCCTCCCCTTGTCCTTCTGTAAGGAGCCAGCACTGCTTTAGCATTGCTAGGGTGGAGCAGCCGTGGCCCCTGTGCCTGGGGGGCTCTGAACACAGCCTCACGCCATAGAAAGCCCAGGGTAGCAAGGGTCCCTCTGCCAACAGGGAGCAGGCGAGGGGGGTCCTGCTGGCTCACAAGCCCTGGGGCAGACTGCAAATGGGGGATCTCTGGGTCCCACCCATGGACCCATCCCTACCTGAATCCTCAGCTCCTGCCCAGCTGCTGGTGTCCCCCGGGCTGTGCTACAAGGCAGCACCCAGCTGAGCACCTGGGGGATGTGGACAATGTGTTGCATGGAGGAGCTTTTCTCACTGTGGGCGCTGGCACTGTGGGTTAGGTGTGTGGGATGAGTCAACAACCCTTTCCTGTCCCATGTCCTCTCATCCTTCTGTGGGGGCTCTGCCTGGCCCCGTTAGGCCTGCTGCGGGGTGCTGGTGGCTGCCACGCTACCTGGGATGACAGGCACTGCTGCCGCAGTCCCATGGCACAGCCAGCTGGGCTGGCCCCACATCAGTGGCACCCATGCAGAAACAGGCACCATGCATGGCCGTGGAGCAGCCACTATTGCAGGAGCTTGCAGGCATCCCTGCCACATCCCCTTACCCCTACGGTTATGGCATCAGTGTGCCTGGCAAGGCAGGTGTTGGGGTGGCGGGGTTATGGAGGTGCCCCACAGGAAGGGCAAAGGGGAGTAACCCTGCCTGGGGCTTGTTCCAGGAGCCCTACCCCAAGGGGGTGATCCCGCTGTCCGTGATCGAGATGGCTCGCTCCACCAAGGACAACAAGTTCCAGGTCTTCACCAGCCATCGGATCTTCGTCTTCCGCGCCGAGAATGAGGGTAAGTGAAGACCCAGGGCAGGGCCCACCAGTCCCCAAGGCACCGCCCCTGCCTCCCTCCTCCAGCCAGAGCATCCTGGGGGCAGCTCTCACCCCATCCCCAAAACATCCAGCCATGATGAGCAACGGGACCTCTCCCCTGCCATGCCTGCTGGGTGCTCTGCTCCATGCCAGGGCTGTTGGGAAGGGCTCAGACCCACTCCCTCTTGCCTGGTCCCCAGCCCAGAGGAATGAGTGGTGCTCCACACTGCAGAAGAAGGTGACAGACCAGCGCCTGGTGGGGTCCCGGCCCCGGCCCACCAACACTGCTCACTGCCAGAAGTCAGGCACCCTGGAGCTGAAGGGCCAGAAGTCCAAGGTGTTCGCAGCCCTGAGCCTTCCTGAGATGTGGCTGTACAAGAGCGAGCAGGTTTGTGGCCAAACCAGACACCCTGTTGGCACAGAGGGCTGTGCCAATGGTGGATGGGGGTGAGAGTGGTGGAGAGATGGAGGGAGCTTAGCCCAGGGTCAGTGCCAAAGGGAGAGCAGAGAGGAAAAGGATGGGCAGGAGAAAGGGAATGGTGGAGCAGGAAACTGGAGATTGTGCACAGGGCAGCCAGCTGTAGTGGGAGCCTGGGCTTGGAGATGCAGGGACTGCCAGGAGCAAACCCCCCTCCCAATCTCCTTGCTATCACCAAATTATCTTCATCTCTGCCCGGCATTTAGGTCTTGATCACACCAAAGCGTCCCAATCCATCACAGGACAGGTGGATCAATGACCACAAAATCACCAGCAAACATACCTGCTGCAACGCAGGCTTGCCCTATGGAAGGCAGCAGGTCTCTGCTGACGAATGGCACCCTGCCCACTGCCCACGGAAATCCCCACCTCCTGCCTGCTGAATTTTCTCAGCACCCCTGGTTTTTTTCTGGTCACCTCATTTCCAGTTTGCCTGGTGTGCACTAAACAGCATCAAACCTCTGTGGGTTTTGCTCAAGTTGGTACTTGCTTTATGAGTGTGCCTGACTCAACGTGAACTCAAATCTCCAAAACAGAGGGATTTGAATGGCTGGGTTTCGGGGGCTGAGAGCAGAACTTGCCTTTCATTTTAAGGTATAACATACTTGCTGAATGTTTTATGTCAGCCCACATGGGATGGCTGAGAGGTGTGGCAGGGTACCAGGTCTGACCTGACCGGCCAAAGCAGAGCAGTGATTGGAGTGGGGGTAGCAGGTGCAGCTCCCTTGCTCCAGCCCCAGCATCACGGGCATGGCCAGGATGGTGTGTCCACCATGGCCATGGTACTGCAGAGCCAACACTGGTGTCACTCTGAATTGCAGTTCTTTAAAATGGGCATTGGCATCTGCTTGATTGAGATGCGCGGCTCCACCATCCGCGAAGCCAAGAACCGCAGCTTCGAGCTCATCACCCCCTTCAAAATATTCAGGTATCCCAGGTGTCCAGGTGGGACAAGGTGGTGGGAGCAGCCGGGTTCTGGACCCAGGTGCTGGTTTCTCCAGGCCCCTGAGTTTTGGCTGTGCTGGTGCTCACAGCTTCGTGGCGGAGTCAGAGCGGGAGAAGCGGGAGTGGATGGAGGCCCTGCAAGAGGCCATAGCCGAGATGCTGTATGACTATGAGGTGGCAGAGAAGATCTGGTCCAACAAAGCCAACAAATACTGTGCAGACTGCTGGGCTCAGAGTCCTGACTGGGCATCCATCAACCTGTGCGTGGTCATCTGCAAGCAGTGTGCAGGCCAGTACATCTCCGTGGGGGTCCCAGCAGGTGTGGGCTGAGCCTGCCTGGGCAGGCAGGGTGCGGGCTGGGGTATGGGTGCGACGTGGGTGCTGGTTCTCCTGGCAGGATCAAGGGGTGCTCACTTTCCTGCTCCCTGCAGGGCAACATCGCAGCCTGGGCTCTAATATTTCCAAGGTGCAAAGTCTGAAGCTTGACACCAGTGTTTGGTCCAACGAAATGGTACAGGTAGAGGCACTCAGGGCAGGATGCTGGGACTGGCACGGCATGCTCAGAGGCCAGGCTACTTCCCCGGGCAGGGCAGCAGGCCCATGGTCTCCCCTGGGATGCAGGGACACCAGGCATCCTGCTCCTCCCGGCTGGCCCTGGTGCTCGCCATGACCATGGGACTCTCCTGCAGCTCTTCATTGTGCTGGGAAATGACCGAGCGAACCGGTTTTGGGCCGCTCACCTCCCTGCCGCAGAGGCCCTCTACCCAGATGCCAGTGCCAAGCAGAGACGGGACTTCATCTCCCGCAAGTACCGAGAGGGTCGGTACCGCCTGCCCCATCCCCACTACACCACTCAGGAGGACATACTCCAGGTAGGGGCCACCTCAGGGTGCAGGCAGGATACCAGGATGCTGAGAACCACCCCAGAGCTCTGGGTCTGGGATGCCAACACCTCCTGCTTGGCTGTGTGCGCCTGCACCCCTGTGCCAGGCGGCTCAGGTGGGAGGTTGTGTCCCACTTTGCCTGCCTTCAAACACCCCTGGCAGCAGGCTGGGGGTCTCCATGAGCCAGGATGTGGTCCCCAAAGGCTCCTGTCTCATCCCAGGCACTGTGTGCTGCAGTGGCAGGACCAGCCCTGCTCAAGACCATCCTACAGTTCTTCTCATCCTCAGAGGCTGGGCTGGCGGCTGACCCCACTGGCTGCGAGGTGGCCCCTGGGGCCGACCTTTGGTGGGGACTGGAGAGCAAAAGGCCCAGGAACCATTCAGGTAACAAGGACCCTCAAGCCCCATCTGGCTGTGATGGGGGGGCTTCATCCTTGCCACTGCCCCTGCCCCCCACAGCACGCCCCAAGGCTGGGGACACCCAGGGCATCAGGCGCTGTGGCTCTCTGGGGGACCCGCCTGCCCCACTGCACTCCTCTTTTGAGATGGGGCAAGGCAGTGGGTTCCTCTGGAGCCCCTTTTCATGGAAACCCATGCCTGGCACACCCCCTTGCCTACACCTGCATGAATGGGGTCTCCCTGCCACCCCAGTACCCATGCTTTGGTGGGTACCTGCTCCCATCCTGCTCTCACCACCATTCCCAGCAGGGAGCCCCCGTGCACAGAAACCAGGTCCAGAGGGTGTCTACAATGAGATCACACAGCCAGTGACACAGAGCGGATACCTGTACCGGGCCACGGCCCCCCCCAAGCTCCCGGGCACCAAGAAGAGCAAAGAGGGTAAGCGTGGGGAGCACAGGAGGGCAGCCAGTGGGGCACCTACCCCAGTGCCGCTGACCCCTGGTCCTGCAGACTTCCAGCGCACGTGGTGCTCCCTGGGAAGAGCCCTGCTCTTCTTCGAGACGGAGAAATGCACCGAGCCCTTGGGCCACATCGAGAGCGGCGACCTCATCTCCCTGGGCGTGAACAGAGCCCAGGCGCTTGCCAGCCCCAGCCTCACTGAAAGGTACCCTCAGCCATGCCCCCCACTGCATGCCCAGAGAGCCTGTGGGCATGCAGAGGGCAAGGACAGGTATTGCTCCCTGCTTGGTGCAATGGTCTGCTCTGGCTCTGGGTGCATGTTTGGGGTGGGGGGCTGCCCTGATGGGCTGGTTCATCCTCCACAGGTTTCACTTCACCCTCGAGCTCTTCCTCACTGGGGAAAAAGTGCAGCAGCTGGGAACTGATGGGCCCGAGACGCTGCAAGCCTGGGCCAGCGCCATCGGCAAGGTGAGCCAGCCCCAGCCCTGGCACCCTATGCCGCTGGTGGGTCCCTGGGCTCTGTCTCCACTTCCCTGTTGTGATTTCTCTCAGCTCCCCACTCTCTTCATCTTCTGTGGCAAGCACTCTCCTTCCCTTTGCAGAGGCTCCCATCTTCCCCAGAGACCTGCCCCCATCCTTGTGGGGGTCTGCGCTCAGGGGCCGAACCCTGTCTTTACTCGGCTCGTCTCTTGCTCCATCCCACAGTGGTTCACACCTGTGAGCTGTCACTGCCTGCTAGGCTATGAGTTCCAGCGCGTAGGCCAGCTACGCTACAAGTGCATGCTCAACCCTGAGCGGTGGCAGCAGGCCTTCTTCATCCTGCAGAAAGCCCACCTCTTCATCTGCTCCAGTGAGGATAACGGGACTGAGGACAGCATCAACCTCCGGCGGCTGCAGGAGCTCAGTGAGTGCCGTGCTGCAGCCCGGGACAGGCACCATGTGGTGGGTGGCCATGCATGGCTCTGACCCCTCTACTTCTCACCCCAATGCAGGTCTGGTTCCCCCCACGGAGACCCCAGAGAAGAAGGAGCTGCTGATCCTGGTGGAGATGGGGAGGTGAGGCCTGGCTGTGGGAATGATGGGGAATGAGCCGAGCAACCTCAGCAGGCTGCCTGGTGCAAAGTCACTCCTGCAGGGTTTGATGCTGATCCCAAACCCATGGTGGGGATGCTACTGGGAGAGCAGGGCTGGGGCCAAGTGGCTTACTGAGGTCACTCCAGCCCGTGGTCTCTTGCCGGGGTGGGATGTCCCTTGGCTCAGCCTGGCTGTGCCTTTTTCCCTGTCCCAGAGCCAGGCTGTGCGTACGGGCAGGAGGGCATAACCTGTGCCCCCCCCCCCGCCCCCGCAATCTTCATTCCCTCTTCTCTGCCCTTGTCGTTCTCAGGACATTTTACCTCCAGGGCTTGTCGCGGACAGACTTGGCAGTGTGGTACGCCGACATCCAGGCATCGGCAGGGGGCCGGGGTAACGCACTGCGGGACCAGCAGCTGAGCCGGGGGGACATCCCCATCATTGTGGACAGCTGCATTGCCTTCATCACGCAGTACGGTGAGCTCAGCGTGGCAGCAGCACAGCTGGAGCAACCTCTGGCACACACAGGGCAGCCAAAGGTTCCAGGCAAAAGGCACCACTTTCAGGGCACCAGCCCCACTGGGGGCTCTCTGGGCAGGACTGGGCCCCCATAACCCTATGTCCCTGCCCCAGGGCTGCGGCACGAGGGGATTTACCGCAAGAATGGAGCCAAGTCCCGGATCAAGGTACTGATGGAAGAGTTTCGGCGGGATGCCCGCAATGTCAAGCTGCGCATCAACGACAACTTCATCGAGGACGTCACTGATGTGCTGAAGAGGTTCTTCCGCGAGCTTGAGGACCCCGTCTTCACCCTGGAGCTGCACCCACAGTGGAAAGAGGCTGCAGGTACCTCCTTCACCCAACCCCTCCTCCCACTCTGAGCTGCCTGCCAGGGACCTCTGGGGCTGGTGTCCCTCAGGACGGGGTCCTGGTACCAGCCCTGGTGCCATGTCAGCTCTGTGCCTACCAGACTCAGCAATGCTCCACAACTCATTTTCCTCCCTCCAGAAATCTCCTCAAAGCCCCAGCGCCTGGAGAGGTACAAGGAGCTTATTCACCGCCTGCCTCGCCTCAACCACAAGACCCTGGCTGCACTGATTGGGCACCTCTACCGGTCAGTGGGCCACCTCCCTGCCAGGTCCCCTGGTCCAGCTGGGGTCCCCAAGGCCAGCCAGCAATGTGGGGTCTCCCCGCTGCCCAGGGTATGCTGGGTCCCGTCTCTGTGAGCCAGGAAGAGCCCAGTGCCCATGCCCTGCCCCACCAGCCCCACAGCTGGTGCTGGGGTGTGCTGGAGCATGCTGCTCTGGGACACCTCAAACGTTCCCAAAGTCATCCTGCAGCAAGGGGGAGTGACAGGAGGTTTGGGAGTAGGGGACACCCCCCTGTAGGACGTAAACTTCACCCAGTGCCCAAAAAAGAGGGAAAAAAACAAATTCCCATCCCCAGCTCAGAGTATGAGGTGAGGCTGTTGTCTGGTTCAATGGCCAGATGTAAATCCTGGAAACAGGAACTGCTCAGCTTGAAGTTCCCACTGCTGGGGAGCTGGGGAGCAGGGGAGAAACAGACTGTTTTTCAGGAGAGTTTGTATGAGGCAGAGGAGGTGGCTGGGGCTGAAACCCCATCCAGAGTGGGACCAGCCCCTCACCTCTGTCCTCCTTGTCCCAGGGTGCAGAAATGTTCAGACCTCAACCAGATGAGCACCAAGAACCTGTCACTGCTCTTCGCACCCAGCCTCTTCCAGACCGATGGCAAAGGGGAGCACGAGGTCAAAGTGATGGAAGACCTCATTGACAACTATGTCAGCATCTTCAACGTAAGCTCCTTGCAGGGGCATTGCCAGCCCCCTCCATGCCGGCTTTGCCTGTCTCCCATTGTATCCCCCCATACCGCCCAGCTCTACCTCCCCCTGCATCCCTCCATCCTGGCCATGTGTCCTCAAGCCGTATCCCATTCCACATTGACTCCATGTGTCTCCCTTATCACCCTATCTGCTCTTCCTCTGGCAGATTGACGAGGACCAGGTATCCCAGATGGATCTGGAGAACAGTCTGATCACCACCTGGAAGGACACCCAGGTACTAGGGGTGTGCTTGCTGGCCCCCATCATGTCAGGAACCCCTGGGCTGGTGGGACTGCCTGGAGGATGGGGGCACTCCCAGCTGCCCACCCTGGGTCCCTGCTGTCCCACACCAGATATTTGGGGAAGGACCTTCCCCTACTTGCCTCCCCTTTGCCCATCACCTTGAGGCTCCTGCCCAGGGAAGAAGCAACCCCAGCTCCCTGGGACGCCATCGCCATCCTCCTGGGGAGAGGGGATGTGCACAGCACCCGTGCCAGCACAGCACCAGTGCCACCCATTCTTCCCCCAGCTCTCACAGGCAGGGGACCTCATCATCGAGGTTTACCTGGAGCAGAAGCTGCCCGACTGCTGCGTCACCCTGAAGGTGAGTCCCAAAGGAGGGCCGTGCCAGAGGAAGGGAGGAGGGATGCAGGCTCCTGGCACAGCCTGGGGCAGCCTGGCACCTATCCTGCCACCACCCACTGCAGCTGCCCGTGTGTCTGGCCCCAGGTGTCCCCCACCATGTTGGCGGAGGAGCTCACCAACCAGGTGCTGGAAATGCGCAACGTGGCGGCCAGCCTGGACATCTGGCTAACCTTCGAGGCCCTGGAGAACGGGGAGCTGGGTGAGCATGGTGGGGATGGCACAGGGGATGCTCTCGGCATGGCCGGGCTGGTCAGGAGGAGGTGTGGGGTACAGGGGGGGCAGCTTGCTGCCGGTGGCACGGGGGATGGGGACTGGCACAGGGAATAGGACACAGTGGTGAGAGTGTCCCTGCCTCCCCAGAGCGGCCCCTGCACCCCAAGGAGAAGGTGCTGGAGCAAGCTTTGCAGTGGTGCAAGCTCCCGGAGCCCAGCGCCGCGTACCTGCTGGTGAGGAAGGTCCCCATTGGCGAGGGCAGCTGTCTCTTCACAGGTAAGGCAATCACAAAGGGTCCCAGAGGGGGAAAGCTCTGCCTCAGCTTCCCCTTGCCCTGGCCACTGCCCTGCAGCTAGCGGGGGCACATCCCTGAGACCCACAGTGGGATCCCCCTGCAATACCCCAGCCACCCTCACAAGTTCCCAGCCCCCCTGAACCCCATCTCCCCCCACTGGGCAGGTGTCAAGCGTGAGAACCCCAAGTGCGGGCTGCTAAAATGCCGCGAGGAGCCCCCCAAGCTGCTGGGGAACAAGTTTCAGGAGCGCTACTTCGTCATCCGGGACCGGAGGCTGCTGCTGCTCAAGGAGAAGAGGGTACCCAGGGGATGCTGCGGGGATGGACCTGCGCCATGAGGGCGGGAGGAGAGGCAGGGAGGGGGAGCCTGGGGACAGCAGTGGCACAGTGGTGGCTGTCTTCCTGGCAGTTAGGCTGGGACCAAGCTGGGCTGACCCAACGGATCTCCTTCCCCAGAGTGCCAAGCCGGAGCGCGAGTGGCCCCTGGACACAGCCAAGGTTTACATGGGCATTAGGAAGAAGCTGAAGCCACCAGCCCGGTAAGTGGGACCTTCCCTGGCCGTGGCCCTGGGCCATGCATCCCTCAGTCCCTGCCCCCAGCACCCGGCACACAAACCCAGCTGCTGGGAGCATGCCAAGCCCCACCAGGACCCAAAGCCATGACAAGCCTGGGCTTGTGGGGCGAGCTCAGCCCCCCGCCCTGCTGCCCATGGACCCTGGGCTGTGTTGGAGCTTGGCAGTGCTGCCCCACAGCCTGTCTCTTCCTTTCCCCAGGTGGGGTTTCACACTGACCCTGGACAAGCAGCAGCTGTGAGTATCTGCCCCTGCCATCCTGGGGCTGGGGGGATGGATGTTGAGATCTGTCCCCAGTCTTAGTGGGAGTGGGACAGCTAGGGGCAGTGCTACAGGGCCCTGGGGGTCAGGGCAGAGCTGGTGGCTGGCTGGGGCACTCGAGGGACAGAGTGGTGGGGCCACATGCTCCCTGGCACGAGGTGGGGGCCGGGCTCCAGGGGCAATCTATCTCCACACCACACACCCTTCCTACCTCCCCATCCACACCAGCACCCCTGGGAGATGCGTCTTCCAAGCACCCAGCACCAGGCTCCAGAGGGACTGCCCACCCTGCCCAGGTGTGCGTGTCACCTGCATGCTTGTGCTGCCTGCCAGCCTTCACCCAACACTGCTCTGTGTCCCCACACACCCAACACCAGGTGCTCCTGCACCCTGCGCCCCACCCTGAGCTGGGCTCCCTGCCTGGCCTCCCTGGCACCACTGGGTGCCCAGGCACACCCGTGCATCCTGCTCATCCTGTCCCCATTTCCCTGACACTGCCGATGCTGGGACAGCAGCTGAGCATGTTGCCTGCCCTGGATGTAGGGCTGAGATGTTCTTCTAAGGGCAGCAAGGACAGCTGAGCCGAGGTGTCTCATGGGTGCTGAACGAGCTCTCGCCTTGCCCTGAAGCAGCGATTTGGGCATGCAGAGAGTTTCAGAGGTGCAGCCCCACTGGGTGTAGTGGTGCCTGACAGCCTCAGGCTCACAGGCAAAGGTGACAAGGGGACGTGGGCCCTGCTGGGCCTGCTCCCTGGCAGCTTCTCAGCTGACTCTTCTGCAGGTACCTGGTGTGCTCGGGGCAGGCTGAGCTGTGGGACTGGACCACCAGCATCCTCAAGGCTCAGGTGGGTGCAAGCTGGCCATGCCACCCAGCTGGGCTGGGCTGGGACAGGAGGGAGCTGGCAGGGCAGACCGGCATGACCCCGCTCCCTGCCCTGTCCTTGTGCACAGCACGATGACCTGCGCCCCGTAATCATGCGCCGACGCTCCTCCTCTGACCTCGCCAAGCAGAAGTTCGGCACCATGCCACTGGTGCCCCTGCACGGGGACAGCACCGACGCCACCATGCTCTCCGCCAACCAGACCCTGGTAAAGCCCCCGCAGCTACCCCTGCCCACAGATGCTCCTGCACCCACCCAGGTCCATGCACCCATCCTGAGACCATCCACCCACCCCAGGGCCCCGGAGGCAGGTGCACGCCGCCTGGCACCAATGGATGCTTTGGGTGTGTGTCCCTGTGCTCGGCGGCGTGTGCGTGCTGCGTGCTGTGCTCATGTCCGTGGCAGCTCTCCATGTGTGCAGGGCCCTGTGAGGGCACGTGGGGTCCTGCGGCCCACTGCCCGTCCTCTGCCTGCCAAGGCATCTGTGACCCTGCTCCGCGCTATCGTGTGCTTACCTCTGCCCATCTCCTCTGTTTCTAGCGCCGCCTGCACACGCGGAGGACTTTGTCCATGTTCTTTGTAAGTACCCGCACACGTGGAGCACGTCTGTTGCTGGCTTTGCACCATGCCTCCTGGCTATGGCAGCAAGGGCTTGCCTGCAGCATCCCACCTGCACTCGGAGACATGCCCGGGCCATCGTGCCCACGCTGTGTGGCAGAGGAGGGGGTGCCCATTGCTCTGTGTGTCCCGTAACCAGGTATGGGGGGCCCTGCGTGGTCCCGGTGTGTGCAGGCAAGACCACAACAGTCCCGCCCAGCTTCCAGAGCCTCTCCCATTGGGTCCGCATTGCCCAGAGAGGATCAACATAAGAAATGCGAGGAAATAGGTTTGGGTCCTCCTCGCCATCAGGTTATTGCTGCGGGGGCCACCTGGCTGGACCTCACCTCACCTGGCTTTGTGCTCTGCATGGGTGCCCATCTGCCCTCCCCGCCCCAGACCACCTCTGCCAAGGGGTGCTGGGCTGGTGCCACAGCCTGGTGGCATGGACCATGCCTCAGCAGGAACCAAAACACTCACCCTCCATCGGCGATGGGGAAAGAAAGGGCCAAAGTACCAAAGTACCTGAGCCAAGAGACCTTATGGAGGGTGGGTCCCCTGTGGGCACCAGCCCCACAGCAAGGCGGGGCAAGGCTCCCTGGGCAGTGCCTGAGTGCAGGGAGGGCAAGGTGAGGGGGACAGAGGGGTACGGCTGAGCGGTGCGGACAGTCCCCCTCACCCCAACCCCCCCGCCCTCCCTCAGCCCATGAAGATGCACCAGGACTCCCTGGAGGAGCAGCAGGAGAAGGAGGCGGACGCCGATCCTGTCTACGAGGAGGTGGGCAACTTCCCCGAGCTGGCTGCGCTGGAGCTGGGGCGGGGCCTGCTGGCAGACCTGTCGGCCGTGCCCCCCGTGGACAGGTCCAAGAAGCCGGCCCCGTTCCCCGAGCAGCCCCCGACCACGGCGCTGCGCTCCTCGCTGCCCGCCAGTCCGGCTCAGAGGGTGGCGGGTCCCTCCGTCACCAAAGCCCTGTCCCTTGAAAGGGGCTTGAACCTGGAGAGCGACAAAGCTCCAGCCCAGGGGCTCAGACCCACCAAAACAGCCTCTCTGGAGAGGAACGTGGAGCCTTCCCTGGCGCTGGCCAGGGACTGGGAGCAGGCGGCCACGCCGGGGAGCAGTCCCAATGCAGAGACCTCCCTGGAGATCCCCAGGAAGAGGAACATGCAGCTTCCCTCGCCCATCAACGACAAACTCATCCAGGAGCTCAGCAGCGTCATCCTCAGGAAGAACGAGCGACAGCCACCGGGGCCGGGCCAGCCAGTGACATGACGCACCGTGCTGAAGGGGCAGCCACTGACCTGGGGGTCAAGTCACGCCCAGCGGCAGCGATGATGTATACGCCACGCTCCCACACCATGTAGCCCGCACCCTCCTCCTCCTGACCCTGGAGCCGGGCTGGGAGTGGGGAGCGGTGGGGACCAGGGGACTAGTGGGGACCGGGATGCTCAGGGGCAGTACCCCCTCTTGGGAGGGTTGGGGATGCTGCCACACATGCTCTCACTCGTGGGTGGCGTGTCTGCCATCAGCCCCAGTGCCAAGGGAAGCAAGTAAAAGGGAAAATAAAAGCCTGCCTGCATGTTTCAGCAGCACGGCATGGTGTCAGGCAGGGCGGCACGTGGTGCCTGCCAGCACAGGGGAACACAGCACGATGTCCCCTCCCCAGTGCTGGGCCTGTGAGGCAGGGTCAGGACACCCAAGCCATCCCCCACTTCCCTTCTTGCATCTACTGTGGCATATTTTGGGGGCGGGTCAACAGGAACCAGGCCAGCCGTGTGTGCCCAGTGCGTAGTCCTGGTGATGGAGGAGGGCTCCTGCTCAACTCGGGTATTTATACCTGTTCCTTCCACCAGGAGGGAGAAATAAAGGTTTATTTGTACTCTGGAGGGTTTGGTTACTGCAGGAGGAGCAGTGAGGGATGCCGCGGTCCGGCAGGCGGGGAGCCGGGGGTGCCAGGGCCAGGCACCTAGTCAGGGGACCCATGGGATGGGGGCAGTGTTGGCAGTGTTGGAGGAACTGCAAAACTGGGGGCAAAGTCCTGGTGAACCTCAGATCCAGGGTGGGATTTTCTGCCCAAGTCTGCTGCCAGCCTGGGACAGTGCAGCCCTTTGTGCTGGGCACCATTCTGTGGGATCCTCCCTCCCCGGGGCAGGGGGACACAGCCTGGCACCCCTCAGCCCTGCCTACAGCTGGCTCTGCTCGCTGGACCTCAGGGGCAGGGCTGCCTTCTCCAAGGCCCTCCCCGCCGAAGCCTTGAGCCCCGCTGGGCAGCAGCTGCCTGCATCCCGGACCCAGCCCCGAAAATCCTGGGAGACGTAGAAGTACACGAAGGGATCGAAGCAGTTGTTGAAGGCGCCAAGTGCCAGGGCCAGGGTGTACCAGATGTAGGTGACGTTGTGGCACCCCGTGGCCTCCAGCATGTAGTGGATGAAGAGCAGCACGTTGCTAGGGGTGAAGCAGAGGATGAAGACCAGGAGGACCAGGGCCAGGACACGCACCACCTGCCCATAGCGTCTCCCCTTGGCCAGCAGCCGTGCCAGGATGCAGCTGTAGGAGATAGTCATGAGCACAAAGGGCAAGCCAAAGCCAAGCCCTACCAGGGAGAGGAAGTAGTAGACAAGGAACATGTGCTTATCCTTTCTTAGGACATCGTGGCACGTTGTGATGTTCAGGCTCAAGATATGACTTGTCTGGGGGTGCAAAAGCAGAGGGCTCATGCCCAGCCCCACCACCAGCCAGATGCCCACACAGATGCCCGCCTTGCCCCACATCCAACTGGAGCCCTTCCACAGGAATGGGTGCACCACAGAGATGTAGCGCTCCAGGCCAATGCAGGTGAGGAATAGGATGGAGCTGTACATGTTCCCATAGAAGGCGGCCACCATGGTACGGCACAGGTAGTCCCCAAAGAGCCAGTGATTGCCCAAGAGGTGGTAGGAGATCTTGAAGGGCAGCAGGAGGACAAAGAGCAGGTCGGCACTGGCCAGGTTGAGCAGGAAGAGGGTGCTGGAACATCTCCTGAAGTTGGTCACCAGGACCCAGCAGGCCAGAGCGTTGGCTGGCAGCCCCACAAGCAGCACCACGGAGTAGACAGCAGGGAGGAGGCGGGTGGTGAGGGTGCTGTTGAGAAAAGCTTCCACAGAGGCGCTGGGGCACGTGGCTTCTTCTTGGGGAGTGAGGGGGATCAAGACTCGCCCTTTGTCACGCACTGCAGGGGACACAAGGCATCAGGCTTGGCCGAGAGCCCCCTCCCACTGCCCCTTCCCCCTCGGGACCACACAGGAGCTGTCACCCCTCCCTGCAGAGCTGCCAGCAAATGCAGGACCTGGCATTCCCCTGCCTCATGGCAGGGGCAGCTCAGGACATGAGAGCCCTTCACATCCTGCCGCCCTCGCCGCGTGGAGCCGTGCCACATCCTGCGCCGTCCACGCCGCTGGACCTGCGCCGCCACCATGGTGGTGCCAGCCCAGCCGGGCCACCCTGTCCACAGGCTCTGCTCCAGACAGGCTCTGCTCTCGCATGCCACTGTGGGGACACGCGGCTCTGCGGACATCCCTTTTCCTACCGAGCCCAGCACAACAGGTCCCTTGCAACCCAACAGGATCGAAAGGGCAGACAGGAAACCCACGCCAGGACAGGGTTGGGATGTGGCCACCCATGCCAGGATGGGAGATGTTCTCCCATCGGGGCTCCTGCCTCCTCCTCCTCCGAGCCAGCCCCCCCGGCTCAGCCCCCCACCGCTGCCAGGGCTGCGCACACCTCCCCATCTTCCTGCGGTTGGACGCTTTTCACTGCACACTCAGAACAAAAGCGAAGAACAGGAAGGTCCCGGGACACCAGACAAACAACTCCCGATCAAATCCTTTTCTGGCTTGCTCAAAAAACGCAGCCAAGTTCTGCTCCCTTGTGCGTCACCCCCAGCTCCAAAAGCTCCATCCAGGTTGTTCCCGGGATGCCCAGCCCCGGGGGGCCCCGAGGGGCCCCAGTTACATCCAACAGGTTTCCCACGACCTCTGCCACCTCTCTGCATCCAGGGGATGGGAAATTCAGGTTACGAGAGCAGTAACCTGATTTTTGCTGCTGGAAGGGGAAGGGGTGGCAGGGTTTCAGATCTTCACTTAGGTTTTCAACATGGACACCCAGGGAAGGCAGCAGAGCAGTGCCCTGAGCTTTCACTGTGACACCCAGCTATCCCTTCCAAGTGTCACAGGACGCAATGTTGGGGTGTCGCAGCAAAGCCTCCCTGCCCTGCCCCATCACCCCCCCAGACCCACCAAGGCACTTACTTGGAGAGAATTGGGTGGCCGAGCTGAGGCAGGCAAAGCCAAGCAGGAGGGTGACACAGACAGCAGCAGAGCCGGGTGAAGGCACCGGCCGGGACATGTCTGTGGGGTGGCCTCTGCGGAAGCTGGGTCTGCACAAATGCCACAGGCAGGGCTGGCCCCACTCTGCGTCACTGTGGCAGGACAGGCACCAGCCCCCTCCCCGCTGGCAGCCTTCCTCTTTCTCCTCCACGTCCCCCTCCCTTACTGCCACCCAAGTGCATGCTGGGTGGCCCGTGGTCTATTTTCCCAGCTCCCTCCTGCAGCAGAGGAGCCATGGAGGGGCCAAACAGACCTTGTGACACAGCCCTAGCCCAGCCTTGCACACTGACAGGGATCAGGGGAATCAGGATATGTGCCCCTGCCCCAAAAATGTCAGGGAGAGAGCAAGAAGGGGACAATAAGGGACAGCAGGGAGAACCACAAGCTCTGCAGGAACTACAGACAGAGAAAAAGCAGGACAGAAAGAGAAGTGAGATCTGAAGGGGATGGGAGGGGGAAGGTAGGGGGACAGAGGGACAGAGGGATGGAGGGACTGGACGACAGATGGGGCAAGGACTGGCTGGGGAGCCCTCGTGGCTCCAGGTGCCCCCCACCAAATGCCACTGCTTAGCATCACACCTGTGGCCCCATGGCAGGGTCCTGCCAAGCCAGGGGCTCTGCGTCCTCCATGTCATGTGGGACTCCCATGTGTCCCTGTGCCTGGGGGCTGAGGCCCCACTGCCCCACATGACCCCATACCCCTGACCAGTGCACCCCACATCTCCCTGTGCCCCAGAACCAGTGCCCTAGCACCCCACATGTCACCATGTCCCAGGGCCAGCATGTCTTCACACACAAGGACTTGGTCCCCAAGTTTTCTGGTGTCCCCGTGCCCCAGCACTCCCCATGTCCCCATGTCCCTGTCTCCTTGTCTCCCCATCTCCCTGTCTCCCCATGTCCCCATCCCCTTGTCTCCCTGTCTCCCTGTGTCCCTGTCCCCCTGTTTTCCCGTGTCCCTGTCTCCCCATGTCCCCGTCTCCCCGTTTGCCCGTGTCCCCATTTCTCCATGTCCCCATCTCCCCGTGTCCCCGTGTCCCCATATCCCTGTGCCCCCGTGTCCCCATGTCCCCGTCTCCCCGTGCCCCCGTGTCCCCATGTCCCCGTCTCCCCGTGCCCCCATGTTCTCGTCTCGCCGTGCCCGTGTCCCAGCGCTCCAGCGGGCCGTGCAGCACGGACCACTAGGCGGCGCGCGGGGTACAGCGGCGGGCGTGGCTTGCCTGGCGCGGTGGGCGGTGCTTATCGACGCGAGGCTTGCCTGGGAAAAGGGGCGGGCCGGGGCGGGCGATGCTTGTCGGGGGGCGATGCTTGCCGGGGGCGGGTGAACAGGGAGAGGGCGGGGCCGTGCGGAGGGCGGGGCGGGGCGGGGCCGGGCCCTCCTGGCAGTTCCGGGCTCCGCACGCGCGGGGCAGCGGCGGGGACCGGACAGCGGGGACCGGCAGCGGTGCCGGGGGGGCGCAGCGATGCAGCCACCGCCGCGCAAGGTGAGCGTGGGCCGGGGAGGCACTGGGGCGGGTCCCGGCAGCGGGACGAGCGATCTGGACCAGGAAAATGGGACCGGGTCGTCCACTGGTGCCGACGGACCAGGGCCGGGTCCTGCAGCGGGGATCAGGAGTCTCCCCCGGCGGCCCTGGACCGGGGCTGGGGAAGCGGGGCCGCGGCTGGGCGGTTGCCACCGGCACCTGCAGTAGCAGCCGGGGAGGTGGGGTAGTGGGGACCGGGACCGGCGGGGGCAGCGCGCTCCCCCCTCATCCCAGCCCGGCCGCAGCCGCAGCGGTCCCCGGGCACTGAGCGGTGCCGTCCCGCAGGTGAAGCTCACCCAGGAGGTGCGAGTCCACCTTCTTGAGCAGCTCTCAGGCCTGCAGGGCAAGCAGCAGCGGGACGCCGAGCTGCTGGAGGACATCAGGTAGGGTCCCCACGCGTGTGTCCCCCCCCACGAGCTGAGACCAGACAGTTCATCCCATGCGTGGGACAGGGGCCAGCTTGCCAGGCACAGCTCACCTTGAGCCTGCTGCGTCAAGGTCGTGGGTTTCATCACCCACTGGGGTGGCCAGATGGGGACATCCCAGTGCAGGGGGTGATGGTGACAGCGGCCTGCCCCTGCCCCCCTTGCATGAGTCCTTGCCTGCCTCGCGTGCCCTCTCCCCGCAGGTCCTACAGCAAGCAGAGGGCTGCCATCGACAGGGAGTACGGGCAGGTAAGGAGGTGCTGCTTTTTTTGCACCGAAGGCCCCGGGGAGGCATGAGCACTGAGCCCCGTCCTTCCCACGCGGGGTGTTTCAAAGCATGGCATGGCCCCCCCCATACAGGCAATGGGCAGTGTTGGAAATTATCCAAGCAAAGCTGGGCTTAGCTGCTCTGTGCCAGCCACAGAGGCTGGTGGCGGATGGCCTCAGCATTTTCCCTGCTGGGGGGAACTGACCACGTTAGGGCACCCGCTGGGGTGCTTTGCTGAGCACAGCATGGCCCGAAACTCGGGTATTTTGGCAGCCCGGAGGGAAGACCTTGCAGGAGGACGAAACCGCCCGGCTCTGCTGTTTGCTGGGTCATCACAGGGCTCTGCTCTTAAATGTTAGAGCCTGATTTTGCTCCGTGAGATGTCCCCACAGCATCCCTTGGGGACACCCTGCAGCAGAGATGCATCCCTCTTTCCTGCAGCTGCGCACCATGCCACCCCACTCCCTCTTCCCCCCAAGGCTGGGGGGAAACAGTCCCTCCAGGGTTGGGGTCATGCTGTGCTTGGCTTTGCTGGGGGCTCCTCTATTCTGCCTCTGCAGCTGGTGTCCCTCGTTGCTGTGCCCTTGCCGGTCCTCTGTCCCAAAAGCCTCAGTGGGGGCGTCCTCTCTTGGTGGTGGCTGCTCCCCAGAAAGGTTTTCCTGCAGGGGAGAGTGATGGGGTCCCTGCTGACACTGAGCCACTGTGGGGGGTGGGGGTGTGTGTCCCCTGCTCTGGGGACACCCATGGGGTGGGCAGCCAGTGTGAGGGAGCCCAGTTTCGGCCCTGGAGCAGGATGGCGGGGTGCTGGTGTCCCCAGTAGGGTTGGGGAGTGCTGGTGATGATGGGTCTGTCCGCAGGCACTGCAGAGGCTGGCAAGCCAATTCGTGAAGCGAGACTGGCAGCGGGGCCGCAGCGAAGCCAGTGACTCGAGGTGGGCTGGGGACTGGGCTGGGGACAAGGGGCTGGGGCTGGCTGCGCCTGCCTGTGGCTCTCCCAGCTGGGAGATGCTTAATGCCAACCAGGATTCAGGTGTCCCGGGGATGCAGCCCTGGGTGGGATGTCTCCAAGGATGTGGCACCCGACTCGGAGGGCATTGCAGGGGCTGGGGGTGCTGGCTGTCCTGCCAGGCATCCCCAAAAGCTGGCAGGGAGGCAGGAGAGTACCCTGCCCTGTCTTAACACCCACACCTGCAGAAGCACGGTTGCCGTCTGGAAGGGCGTCATCGAGGGGACCGCACACGCTGGGCAGATCCGTGTCACTGCCTCGGAGAGCTACCGTGCCCTCGCTGCGGAGGCTGCCCGGACCACCCGCCTCTCCAAGGAGCAGATGCTCAAGAAGGTACTGGGGCGAGGCATGTCACCCGTGCCCGGGCGGTGGGGACAGCTGTCCCCCCCAGCTGACACTCCCTGCAGGGCATCGAGCGGCTGCAGAAGGCACAAGCGGAGTTGCTGGAGACGGTGAAGGAGCTGGACAAGGCCAAGAAGCAGTTCACCCACCTCCAGCGGAGCAGCAAGGTGGCCAAGGACAAGGCAGCCGACATGGAGGCTCGGTGAGCGGAGGGGACGGCAGAGGGGGGCTGCCATGGCCATGGGGTGGTCTCACATCCCCACCCTCCATCCTCACCAGGCTCCGGAAGAGCGACCGGAGGATATTTCACACCAAGGCCAGCCTGCAAAAACTCAGCGCCAAGGTCAGCAGCGCGGAGGGCTGGCAGGGTCCCCAAGTACAGGGATGTGGGGGGACACAGGTTGGTGGCCCCCACCACATCACCATGCCCTGCCCTCTCCATCCCCACAGTTCTCAGCACGGTTGGCCGAGCACTCGAGGCAGCTTGCAGGGGTGCAGAACGAGTATGGCTTCGCCCTGGTGTCTGCCACTGCCCACCTGGAGCATTACCGGCAGGTAGAGCTACCTGCCGCCATGCAGGTAGGAGCTACTCGGACCCCCCTGCATCCCCTCCCTGGGGTCACGCAAGAAGCATCTCCCCTGTGCCGCTGCGAGGGCATGCAGCAGGGAGGATCTTACTAGTGCGGGCACAAGGCTGGCTGCCCTGGGGAGTCAGGGATGCTCCCCGTGGGGATGCAGGCAGTGCCACTTTCCCCCAGGCACTGGATGGTGACCTCTATGAGCGGCTGCGGGAGCACCTGTCAGCAGCCAGCCGGACAGAGGTGGAGACCTGCCAGGCCACGCGGGACTGGTTCCAGGGCATTGTGGAGGCATCTGCACAGGTAACGGCACCCATCCCAGGAGTCAGGGGAGGCAGGAGGGGACAGGTGAGCCCCCTGGTCCCATGCTGCTCCCCTGCTGCAGGTGTGCCGGGAGCAGGACCTCCTCCTCTTCCTGCAGGACCACGCTGCCTTTGCCCTGGCCCCCGAGCAGAGCTTCCAGCTCGCCGGGGTGGAGGAGGTAGGTGACGCGGGGGGGACACATTACAGCAGGGCGGGGAGGGTGTCTTCACAGCCAGGCTCTTCTCAGCCGCCCTGTCCTCACCCAGGTGTGCCTGCTGCCGATGGGGGACGATGGGGCCAGCCTGGAGAAGGAGGCACGGCGCTGGGCCACGCGGGTGGCTCGGGACCACAAAAACAAGGCGCACAGTGAGGAGGTGGGTGCTGTCCTTCCCATGAAGCACAGGGGGGCTCAAGGAGGGGCTTCTTCTGCCCCCCCAACCCCCCCAGCTCCCACCACCCTGCTGACCTGTGGGTGCCCACCCAGATGCTGCAGCGGCTGGAGACCAGGCGGCAGCAGGTCCCAGAGGCAGAGGCGGCCACCATGGAGCGGCAGATGGAAGAAGCGAAGGAAAACATCCGGAAGGCAGAGGTGGGTCCTCCAAGCAGGAGGCTCGGGGTGGCCTTGAGGTCTGTCACCCCCAGGGGTGGGGGATGCAGGGATGGGGAGGTGTGGTGGTTGGGGATGCAACACTGGGAATGCTCAGCCACTGTGGCAAACCAAGCTAGGGACCAGGGGCAACAGGGCTGGCTGGGCTGTCCCTCCACCCCATAGGTGTCCCCTTAAGCATTGACAATATCCCCCCCGGCTCCCCCAGGTCAGCCGGGTGAAGGCAGAGGCACGGCTGACACTGCTGCGGGCAGCAGGGCTGGACGTGGACACTTGGCTGGCAGGGGCCATGGTGGGGGCAGGCAAGGAGGCACCCGCAGGGCTGGATCCTGCTGAGTTCGATGACTACGAGGACAGTGACGAGCCGGATGAGGATGATGAGCCCAGCCCCGCTGCCCACACCTACCCCTACACCTGCCGGGTAATCTTCGGGTACCAGGTACAGCCACAAGTGCCTGCCGCTCACCCTGCCTTCCCGGGGCTGGCACCCCCAGCCTCCCTGCCACTTTGTCCCCTGCAGGGCTGCCAGGCGGATGAGCTGTCCATCACCCAGGGCGAGGAGCTGGAGGTCATCGAGGATGGTGATGTGGAGGAGTGGGTGAAGGTGGGAGAGGGCTGAGCCCCCCCTCCAGGCTGGGGGGGGACACATTTTGGAGGTCCCCAGGGCTGTCCATGCCCCAGGGACTGGGACAGTCACGCAGTTTCTGCCCCTTCAGGCTCGGAACAAGGTGGGCCAGGTTGGTTACGTCCCTGAAAAGTACCTGCTGTCCCTGGGTCGTGAGTCAGGGGCTGGGGCTGGCACCCCAGGACTCTCTGCCCTGCACCACCAGCTCTCCAGCATCATGGCCGCAGAGCTGGTACTGGAGCCTGGAGGTGGGTGCCGGGGTCTCACCTTCCCTGGGGAGGGGGACAGATGTGCAGGGCTGATAGCCAGGGGGTGCTGAGCCCCTTCAGCAGCACCAGGGAATGCTGAGCCCCCCACACCATCCTCCCTGCAGCCTGGCTGGTGCGAGCCCTGTACGACTATGAGGGGCAGAGCCCCGAGGAGCTGAGCTTCCCCGAGGGGGCCATCATCCGGGTGCTACCCCGCGCCCCTGACGAGGTGGACGACGGCTTCTGGACAGGCGACTTCAACGGCCGCGTTGGTGTCTTCCCCTCCCTGGTGGTGGAGGAGCTCACTGGGGGCCAGGGGGCAGCCGGGCAGGTTGGTGGTGGGAGGGTCACCACATCCCCTCTGCATGCAGGAGCCCCCATCTTGTGCTATGGCTGCTGTTCCCACCTTTCTTGGCTCTGTCTTCGCAGGAGCTGCCATCACCGTCTCCACCACCCTTCTCCCCTCCCGGCCTTGTGCCCAGGACCAGCCTGGCCCCCAGCCTCTCTCCCAAAACGCCGCTGCGAGGCGAGTGCCGGGCGGGGGCTGGGAAAGGGGCTGGGGAGGCATGCAGAGACTTGGGCTCAGCTGCCAGGCCCTTCCAGGTTGCAGGCAGGATGGCACGGGCAGCGGGCAGAGCTCTCCAAACCTGGCAGCCACCTGCCTCCAGCCGGTAAGCCCCATCACAGCAATGCTGTGCCCCTCCAAACCTGCCCCCAGCCCTCCTGTAACAGGGGACAGTGCCACCCTTGTGCTTTGGGGGGTCTGGAGGGGGGCGAGAAGCCTTGGTGTGTCAGCACAGCATCTCCTCTCCTCTCCCCGCAGCTCCGCGTGCCCCCACCACCGCCCGGCAGAGCCCCTGAGCCTGACCCCGAGCTGCACTTCAGCTGACCCTGTGGGTGCCCCTGTCCCTCCCTGCTCCCCAAAAAGCTTCGCCCAAGTGAACTGCCGCACCCCCACGGGCTGCTGTCCCAGCAGCAGGGGCTGGTGCTGCCCTGAGCCCCGAGCTGGTCTCTCTGGGGGCCACATCCTGCCCAGCGCCATTTGCATTCCTATAGAGCACAGGGCATCCTGGCAGCCCCTTTATTGGGGTGCTCAGTGCCATGGCCATGCCCCATCTCACCCAGCCTTCTGCCTGGCATCACCCGTGCATCCCCAGTGCAGCCCTGGTTTCCCAGGGGGCTCAGCCCCGGGGCCTGCCTGCCCCCTGGACACCTCCCCGCAGGCAGGAGTGGGCAGGTGGGGGCTGTGCCCCAATAAAGCCACTTGGTTAAGGTTCAGCAGCTTTAATGGTTTTAGCTTGTCTATGTACAGTGCAGTTACACACCAAGGGCTGCCTGCTGGCCTGGCCAGGGTGCGATCTTGCCCCCCGGGACAGGCTCTGGCCCCTTCTGTGCCAGGATGGGGTTGGAGGCTTCTCTCTCTGCCAGCATCTCCTGGGGACCTGCAGGGTCCCTTGCTGGTGCAGGATTTGTGCCTGTGACCGCTCTGCATGGTGGGGTGCCCGGGGGGCTGTGCTCTGCCGTGGACGTGCCAGGTGGGGGGGGGGGGGTGCTGCCCTCAGCCCCGGGGGGACTTGAGCCGCTGCCTCTGTCCCTGCCCCTCGTTGCAGCCCCCTCTGATGCATCCTTCCCCCAGCACTGGAGGGCTGTGGGGACTGGGTGGGCAGCAGGGACTGGGTGCTGTCCTGCCCCTGCCAGGCCCAGGGGTCCACCAGGGGGGGTCTCCAGGGCAGGTGCAGTGGGTGGGAGTTGGGTACCTATTGCCAATGGGATGAGGTCTGGTGCCAAGTGCGGTTAACTGTAACGTCGGCGCATCACTCCGGCCATGCCAAGCGCGTAGCTGCTCGCCCAGGGCCGGCTGCCCCGTGGTCCCCCCACAGCAGAGCCCTCAGCCCGGCATGGGGACCAGGGGCCACGCGCCTCCCATCCATGCTCCAGCCAGGAGCGGAGAGGAGCTGCAGGGAGAGGGCCAGGATGGGGCTCATCCCCACGGCTGTGGCATCCCCCGCCAGCCGCAACCAGGCTGTCCTGGTCCCGTGTCTGCCCAGAGCTGGCACAGCTGCCCACTGGCATCACTGCCTGTGGCTGGGCATGTGGGCAAGATGACCTGCCCGTGCAGAACCCAATACATTGGGAACCGACCATCCTGGAGAAGAGGTTCACTCTCTCTCCATCACCAGGCTCTGCCCCACCAGGGCAGGGACACTGCCAGTGCCTTTCCACCCCACATCACCCCAGGGGCTGGGGACAAGAACTTACGTCACACAGTTGCTCCTTGGTCCTGCACCACGGTGCTGGGCTCCTGTGGGATGGAGGAGGGATGTGGATGTCAGCGCTCCTGTGGGAGAGGGGTGCTGGGGTGGGGGGCCGGGTCTCCGTTGGCCACAGCGTTAACCCATGGGCCAGTGGGCAGAACCCCACTGAGGCTCCAGGAGCTGACTACATCCTGAGCACCGTCTCTCTGCCCTTCCCCATCACCTGCAGGACATGTTGAGCAGCAGCTAACAATCCTCATGGTGGCCCTGGCTGGGACCTAGGGGATAAGGGAGTGTCCGAGTGGTGCCAGGGCTTGGTGATAAACATCCCAATGAGGTCCCATCACCGTTCTCCTGGGACCCCGTGTCATGGAGCACAGCAAAGCAACACGCCAAAGTCTGGTGCAGGGTCCAAGGCAAGAGCCTGGCACCATAGAGGGGACAGATTAAGAGGAAAAAAATCACTGTGTCCCTAGGCTTGCCCTATACGTAACTGCTTCCCTGGTGATCAGAGGGACCACAGCCATTGCCCAAGGCATAGTGGGCCACAGGAGGAAGGAGGACCTGCTGCCACCTTTCCAGGTCTCTGGAGAAGGGCTACAGCCCATCAGCTCTGTCCTGCATGGCTGCCTTGGGCTGCCCTTCTCCTCAAAATGGCTCAAACCTTCCAGCCTGGCCACCAAAAAGCAGAGGGCAACAATAAACACAGCAGGTTCCTGCTTTTTCCTTAGCCTACGTTCAGCTAGGCACCTTTCCCTGGCCTCTCCCACGCTGACCCAGTTCTGCCCTATCCCACCTCCCTGCCAAGGGCTGCTGGCATGTGCCATGCCCAGCCCATAGAGCTCCAGCAGAGCCAGCTTCAGGGAATGTCCCTGGCTTTGAAGCACACCGGGATTTTTACCTGGACAGTTTGCTTCCTTTTTCTTCCAAGGGCTTTGCCACATATGCCCCAGTGCCAGTTTTGTGGGGTGAGCCAAAGCCAGCTCTTGGGGCTGCTTGATGCGGGCAGCCCCAGTGGGGTGACATCGCACCAGGTGCCCTCCCTCAGCCCTCTTCCATGAAAATTGTCTTTTCCTAACTGCAGAACCATGGGTGAGCGAGTGAGTGAACACGTTGAGTGTCTGCTACCACCACCAACAGCTCAGTGGTAACAGCCCAGAGGCAGTGGCAGGGAGCAAATCCCCTAAATTGGGGGCCATCGATGGCCAAGCAGTGTCGTCGCCAGTGCTGCCCTGGAGCTTTCTAGCACGTCCAGCAAGGTGGTCGGGTGGGAAGTTTGGGAGATATCAGGGTGCTGGGAGCTCCAGGCAGGGTGGGCTGTCCTCCTCTCCGAGCACAGCCAGCACCAGCCCCTCTGGAGCAGGGAAGAACAACCAAGAAATGACCAGTTGGCTTCACCATTTCCTGGCCTTCAAGGCAAGAAAGGCTCCTAGAGACATCTGTCCCTGCCTGTATGTTGCTGGCTACGTTGAGCCCCAGCACTGCAGTGAGGCTACAGTTTTGGAGAGACCAAGCTATGTACAGTGTCAGAGGTCCCCCAGGTCAAGAGAAAGTGATCCCAATGGATGTCCCCAAAGAGCCCAACCACAAAGAAAAATGCATCCCTTGCCCGAGGGGCAGGTGGCAGCAGGTCTGCAGCATCCCCTGTGCAAGTCAACCAGTGACCTCCCTTTTCCCCTGCAGTGCAGGTACCAGCAGGGTGGGAACTCTTATGGTGATTCTGCATGCCCCAGATACTAGAAAACAGATGGGAAAATGCAATCAAAAAAGGTAAGCAGAAACAGAGTAGGCAGGACAGGGCAGGCCCCATGCCACAGTCAGCCTGGCGCAAGCCTTGGCTCACCTGTCCCCACTGCACAGCTCATGTCACTGTGCTTGGGCTGGTTGATCTTGTCAGCAGCAGGACTTGGGGTGCTGTGCCACAACTGTTCAAACCCTCCAGCCCAGGGGACCACACTGGGACAAGGAAGAAGTAGAACCTACCTGCTTCCCCATGTCCTGCATTCCAGGCTGTTTTCTGCTGCTCTCATCTCTTCCCAACTCATCAGCCTGTTCGTGCAGACTCAGGCTCCCGTGAATATCCGACACTTCATCTGCTGACCCCAGTCCAGGCTCCTCCAGGCAGATGCTGGCTCCTTCCTGCACCAGCTCTCCTGGGATGCTGGGACTTGACCCTCCCAGCACCCGATGGCTCAGGAGCTTCCTCTGGCAGCTCACACTCCTGGGAGCAGTGCCAGCATCCTGCAGCGAGCCTGCCACACTGGACCCCTTGCCCGCCCGCCTGCTGTCACGAGTGCCGGAGCTGGCTGGTGTGTTCGGGGCTGGGGTGGTGGAGCGGCTCTGCTCCCCACCCTTGCTGCTCTGGGGACCCTTCTGGACAGCTCCGTTCTGCAGACCACCCGTAGGGACAGTCCCATTGTGAGCCCACTCCTGCTGGAGCCGGTCGCTGCTGTGCTCCAGCTCCTCTGTGCTCAGCTCCCGGCTGCCGTCGGGCAGGGGACCATCCTGCTGCTCGTGGAAAGTGGGTTTCTTCCCGATGTGTGTGACACGAAACCTGGAATGGGGGCAGGATGGATCAAAATCCCTTCCCTCCTGTAAAGGGACTTGAAGGGATCAAAATCCCTTCCCTCCCAGCTGTATTTCCAGCTTGCCTGCACCTCCAGCCTTGGTTCTCATCTCTTTGTCATGGACTGGTGCTGATCTCCAGCCTTTCAGACCCATTCAAAACCACTGATCCCCACTCTAGCCATGCCCCCACTGACTTAACCCCTTTTTTCCCTTCATTTTTGGCAAAACAAACAGAAAGAGAAGGATGAAAAGGTCAATCCAGATGTTGGCTGGTGCAGACCCTGTCAGTCTGTCCTCCACACAGCAAGATGGGTCGCAGCTCTTAGAAATGCTCCAAGATGCAACCAGGATGAGCAGGAGCTTGTACAGAAACTCAGGTGTTGATTCAGAAGGTGAAATGCAACCAGTCTGAGGCTGGTGAGGAAGGGACAGCCGTGCAGAGCCATGTGGATGTTGCGCCCAGCGACCAGCTGCCATCAGGGGAACAAGAGCCAGAGTTTTTGGCAGGTGGTGCACCCTAAGTGAAGGCAGGGACAAGGTTTTGGTAGGGCAAGCTATATTTGGGTAGAGGGATCAAAAGCCAGGAGGAGTTGTTTGGCTAAAATCTGCCAGAGCACCTTGTGCGCCATCCCCTGGAGTGATGGATGATACCTAGGTGGTTCACCAAGGCTCCACCATGTACCAGGTAACAGCTCAGAGCTCCAGGGTAGGCAGGAGAACAACTGCAGAAGTTGGTCTGACACCCACAAAGGGTGCATTTATAATCGAAGGTGATGCAATATTGCACCTGTGGAGAAGAGAGAAGTTAGGGATCTACCATAATTTGGGGATTTGTGAGGGGTAACGCATAGGCAAAGCCTAAAAGTCTGAATTGCAAGTAAGCTGGTTGTGACTAATGCTGTGATTCCTCTTTGTAAGCAATGCAAGCCACTGCTGGACCAGCAGATGGGAAATCTCTTCCACGGTGAGCTGGTGTCCACCAGCCAAAGAATGCAGATCCCACCACAGAGACTTCATGCAGCCCATGACTCACCCAGCAACCGCTCTCGCTGCGCTTGAGTCACACATGAAGAAGCTGCAGATGGCCCTGGCTCTGCTGAGGTTCAGCTGCGATTTCAGCAGCAAAGTTCAAGCACTGCTGGGGTTGAAAGAAGAACAAGACCCAAAGGTCAAGCAAATGGCAGTATGGCCATCCTGAAGGAAGAAGCTAAGAAGAAAGGTCCAAGAGATAAGAACAGATCCCAGATGAGAAGCCAGAGATGAAGGAGACTGCTGCCAGACTGAGGATTGGGCTACAGTCTGTGGACAATACAGACCCCTCAGCATTGCAGTCAGAAGTGCTGCTCATGACTGGAAGGGTCAAGAAGAGAAGTGCTCCAGCTCTGGACGAGGTACCCACAGGACTGCTCAGGTCAGGCCAAGCAGCGGCAAATGTGACCTTTCAGGTCTATCCAGATATTTGGAGACATGACACCAGCACTGCGATTCGGGAAGACCAGAGAACATTCCAGTCTCAAAGAGGGACGGGGAGGAGGCACGAGAGGCAGGATCATTTCTTGGTAATGCTATCAAGCAATGTCAGCCTGGAAGAGCCAGGAACAGATTCAAAGGAGCAGGCAGGGTTTGGACTGGAGGGGGCACAAGAGGTAATGTAACCAACCTCTGGATCGTGAGGGGAAAGGCAGGAGAGCATTGGCTGCCTGCCTAGTCAGCATCACTAAGGCATTTGATTCAATAGGACGTGACATACTGCAGCTGATCGGGCTAAGGATGGAGGGTCAGATGCAGATGCTTTGGTGGACGAACTCTGCCACTGACAACTGGTTTAGGGAAAGCCCTAAGACAGCTGGTAAAGCTGGTAAATAATATGAGAGTACAGATCATATAGCCCTGATTACCTCCAAAATATGGACTAATTTAGGTGGGAAAAGCCCTTGGGAGGTCTCCAGGCCAACCCTCTGCTCGAAACTGGGCCACCTCCCACCCTCAATCAGGTTGCTCAGGACCCCATCCAGTCAAGTTTTGGAAATCTCCAAGGATGGAGATCCCTCCACTCCTCTGAGTCCTGTCCCAGGGCTGCACCATTCTCAGGGTGTTAGTTTATCCTTAAGTCTTATCCAGATTTCTCTTGTTGCAACTTGTGGCCATTGTCTCTTGCTATTCCCTGTGCACCTCTGAGAATAGTCCAGCTCCATCTTCATTTAAACTCCCCCCACACCTTTGAGTAGTTTTAGAGAGCAATTAGATCCCCGCCTTAGACTTCTCCAGGCTAAACAAACCCCATTCCCTCAGCAGCTCCTCACATGCCACGTGCTCCAGCCCCTGATGATCTTGGTGGACCTCCACTAATTTCACTCCTCCTAGCAATGAGCCTGTGCATACCAGCTGGGGACCAGACTCAGTCAATGAGCTGTAGGTAATAGGGAAGGGGGATGGACTCTCAATCACTGTGTCCAAAACAAAAACAATAGCAAAAAAAAGAGAGGAACAAGACCTGAGGATTGCAACAGAAGAGCTGGGTAAAGGAGCATTTGTATGTAGGATCAGTCATGAATCGAGGTACTCTGTGCAATGAGGATATTCACAGTAAATAAGACACAGCAAGGGCAGTCCCAGAAAAGTCATCTGGGATCTGAAAGAGTAAAAGGGCCAGCTTGGAAACAAGAACCAGAATTTGGAGGTAGTTTTGTACCTCACAGGCACATAGGCCCCTTAGCAGTTGGACCTCACACCAAGGAGATTCAGTTAGTGGAAACTTTTAAAATATAACCTTGGAGAAATGTAATGACTGTCCTGTGGAGAAGGCTGATGTGACACGGGATATTAAGTATAAGGAGAAGAAACCAGTATTTGAGGGAAAGTGCCTTTAGGAAAGAAGACTACCTTCTCCAGCACTCAGAGGTGAGTGAAAGGAGACTGGGAAGATCATGGGCAAAGGACACAGAGGAGTGGATGGAGCTGGGTACCAGCCAGAGAATGAGATTAGCCATGAATATGCAATTGTGCAGAGATCTGGCTTACCAAACACCACCCCTTAAACCAAGGACAGCTGACAGCAAAGGGCAAAGAGGAAGCCAGAAGCTGTTGGTCTCCAGAAGGTGTCATCTTAGCTGGAGTTCAGCATGAGGAGGTCTGGCATGTCTCTCCCCTTTACCAGCTCCCCATAAAGCCCCCAGTTCACCTCCCTACTGAGACTCCTAGCTGTGATGGTGGAAGAACCCACAACTCCGATGCCCGCTCTGGCTGAACATCACCATGAAAGGACTCTCTCTCTGGACCACAACATGGAGCTTCATCAAGGCTTAGGCCCTGAATGAAGACCTGCTGCAGGATCTGAGCACAGCAGAGCTTTGTGCCTCACCAGTGTGGCCAGCCGGGGACCAGCAGTTGCTTGTCACCCTGCCCCGGTCACCATGGTGGTACAGAGCTGAGCCCTGGAAGACCTTGCTAAAGGTCTTGTGCCTGCTTTCTGCTAGGGAATGGGGCAACCTGGGCAAGCCTGCAGATTGTACTAAAGGTTACTGACTAGACAGAGACCACAGGCAGCTCAGGAAGTCCCTTGAGGTGAGACCAGGTGGGGACTGGAAGAGTATTTGTGGGAAGTATTGGGTACACTCCCCTATTCTTATATTCCTCCCATGGCATCTAATTATAGTCATCATTGGAGGTAATGACCTGGAGTAGCATAGCCACTCTTTCATTCTGGAGGTGGTGGTCGGTAACACACACCTGGGACCTGCTGTTACCTCCTCCCCCTCCTAGTGAGATCCCTAAAACTGGGGTCACTGCCCCTGTTGAGCAGCAACAGCCCTGCTCGCACGTAGCTGGGAAAGCCAGCTTTGAAAGGACGTGGATTTGGGGCTCTGCCCAGCACTGAGTCAGCAGGACAAGCCAGGCTTGAGTCACCTTCCCAGAGAAGGAGGGAAGCCACCAGTGCATCACGGCCTGCCACATACCACAGGCATTTCCAGGTGCAGAAGGCACCTGAGTCCTCAGGACTCCCAGCTGCAGAGCTACTACTGGGGCATCTAAAGAGGGAAGAGCAAGAGGGTGCCTGGCGTGGGGCAACTGGGGAAGGGGAAGGGAACAGGGGAACTGAGAAGACTCTCCGCAATGCTTGGTCCATCAGAGCAGATGGCCCATGTCTGGCAAAGCTCATTTAAGTACCTGCCCACTGAGAAGACGGTGGTCTCTCCAGGATGCATCCTGCCTTTGCCATCCTTGGACCGTCCTTGCCGATGCAGTGGGTGCCTCTTCCTCTTGCTGCAGTGGATGCAGGGGGCCTGCGTGGAGCCCAGATGCACTGTGTGGTGATGTGGTGGGCCCCCGTCCTGGCTGTTACGGTGAGGACAAAGGCTGCAATAGGAGAAGGACATGACAGGTCGTGTTATCTGGAGGAGTCTTCCCAAACTTGGTGCAGCCTCACTGCGGCAAGCCCTGAGAAGCAGCAGCTCTGGAGGGGACCTCCTGTGAGGACTGGAATGAGAAGTGATATTACACTTGACAGTGGGGTGAAGCACTCATCGCAGCCCTCGGGGGAGCAGGACTTCTTGTTGGGAAGATGCTTTATAACAAGCTGGAAAGGGGCTAGCTGCAAGAGTCTGCAGACTAAGGTGATACCCAAAGGCTGCTTCTCCCTTAAACTGCAAGAGCCGCAAGCTGGTATAGGCTTCCCTCACCTGGGCACTGGCACTGGGATGTCCCCTTCATTGTCCCCCAGCATCTCCTTGAGGGCCTCCGCATTTGCTGAAGAGAGGAAAAAGGGAATGTGTCAGCCAAAGCAGTGAGCAAGTCTCCAGGCCAGCCCTAGGAAATGCTCACCTTCATTTTGGATTATGCATCTCACAATCTTTTCCACAGTGTCCTCATTCAGCTCCTCCTCTTCATCTGAAAGGAGAAAATGTGGCACTGAGTGCTGGGATTCGGACACTCAGCTCACCAGTCCCTCCCAGGAGCAGCCACGTTGACAGAGAGGTCAGAGAAGCCTTGTGTCCCCCATCATGCTGGGAAGCCTCTGGGGAACACCAGATCCCTCACCCTGGAAAAGAAATGGCTAAAACAGCAGCCATGTGCGCAGGGAGAGCGGGGTTGTGTTGCTCCTTCAGAACTGGGGAACATCACGTGAAATGAGTGGGAAGCAGGTTCAAAACAAGTTGAAAGAGAAGGCTCCTCGTGGGGACAGTCCAGCCCTGGAGCCCCTGGGTGCAGGATGCTGCAGGTGCTAAAAGTCTCCAAGGGTAAATGGGACAAGTTCACAGAAAAGAAACCTGGGGGCCTGTTAAATATGGAGAAACCATCTCTGATGGAGAAAGCCCCAGAGCTACACACTGTTAGAAGCTTAAAAGTCTGCTGGGGAAACTTGGCTCGGTGTCTGCTCCATCGTAGTATTCATCCCCAGCATTCATCACAACCTGCATCTGGCCACTGTTGGAGACAAGAGGCTTGGCTGGCTGGACCTTCAGCCCGGTCTGCAGTGTTGTATGTTCCCGTGAGCAGGTCAGAGTTGTGGCCTGGTAGGCAGTTGCCTCAAAGAGCATGGTCAAGGGCTGCCGCTGCACTCCTGGAAGGCCACAGAGATGTTCCCTGGGCTGTGGCAACTCCAGTAGGCAAAGAAAATCCCAGAAGGTTCAGACATTGTCTCCATGTCATGTGCGGCCAAGTCACTGAATCCAAGGACTCCTGGAAGCTCCCACTGCATCCGTGGGCAAGCTGAGGGAGCCATGTTTCTCTCCCATGCATGAGAAGCGTCAGCGGGAGGTGCTGACCCTCCTGAGCGCTGCTGATGGCATAGGGAAGCCAGAGGAGTTATGTAGCACCATTTGGCTGTTTTCAGGCAAGGAAGCAGCCGGAGGAACATGTCCTCTCCATTTCAGCAGAGTCTCATGAAAACACTAAATGACAGAGCTTGCTTGGACTGAGCTCTGGCTTGCACCCACGCTCAATGCTGCAGTGACTTCGCAATCCTACTACCCAAGAGCCACTTACAATGGCCTGAAGCAATGGAAAAACCCCTAAAGGTCCCCTTCCAGCATGGGGCAGAGATCCCAAGGAAACACCCCTATTCCTCTGGCCTGCATGAGCACAACAGGGAGAAGAAGAGCACATAACTGATAGCAAACACCCTGCTGGCCCCATGCCGGACCTCCTAAAGCCAAAGGGGCAGAGGGACAGCTCATGCCCTGGCTGGGGATGCTTTCCTTGTAGGCAACATGGATTATAATTCAGGTGCTGGGGATTCAGCAGGTCCTGGCTGTTGATCAAAATTATCTTTTGATGATAACACCACTTTGGGAAGGGCCAGATGCTGGCTCCCACCTCCCTGGCACTACCAGCCTTCGCCAGCCTGCAGAGCCGGCAGATCAGAGGGCTCTCCGAGCCACACACTCTAGATCCCTGGGGAACGCCGTGCTGCTTTCGCCACCCCATCCCTTTTTTCCAACCCAGTGGCACGTGATGGGTAACCCTCCCACCCTCAGCCCACATCCCAGAAGCGTGTTTAAGGAGCATCAGTCCATGCCAGTGAAAGGCAGCGCCCGAGCCCCCACTGAGCCCCCATCACCCCAGCACTCACTGGCCTGGAGCTCCGCCAGCACATCTTTGTTATCTGGGTCAAGCTCGTCCCGGAAAGTCCGGCACCGGTAACCCTTCTTCTTCAGGACATGGCAGATTAGGAAGCCCACCAGCCCCATGATGAAGAAGATGAGGACGAGGAGGAAGACCATAGACAGGCTGTGCTGGGGGTCTGCCTCCCCATTGTCGGTGCTGTTCTGGTCTGACATGCGGATCTAGGAGAAGGGGGAAGGTGGATCAGAGACCCTGGTGCTCACCCCCCTCCAGGCTCTCCGTGCCCATCCTCCTCCTCCTCCTCCCGTCCGCCTTGGGCAAGAGCCAGCTCCTGGCTTGGGGTGGGCTGCCAAGGGCTCATCTCTCTCACCACCAGGTCCATCGAGGCAGGGGACCCGCGGAGGAGAAGGCAGGCTGGAGGTGGCTCGGCGCGGTCTCCCAAGGACACCGCCGCCCAACACGCACCCGGCAAGAGGCATCCCAAGGGCAGCGGTGGCAGCATCCCTGCAGGCCCGCCCGGCCCCGGGCTGCGGCGCTCCCCCGTCCCTTGCAGGCGGCTTCCCAAGGGCACCGGCCTCCCCCGGGCTCTGCAGAGGGCGGCATCGCCCCGCTCACCCTTGCGGGGGGATGAGCATCCTCACCGCGCCGTGCCAGCCCGATCCCCCCGCATCCCTCGCTACTCACGGCCGAGGGCCTCCGCCGGCAAAGGCAAAGGCAGGGCAGGCAGGGAGCCGCGGCAGCCGGGCTGGCAGAGGGCCGAGCCGGCCGGCAGCTCCCGCATCGTCCGCCCGCAGAACCGAGCTCACTCCCTCCGCCCCGTCTCCCTTGGGCTTTCCCGTCTCCCTTCCCGGGGGCTCAACGCTCGACCGGCCGCTCTCCGGCTCTGCTTCCCGGCGCAGGCAGGGTCTCCCCCAGCCGGCCCCCGTCCCCACTGCAGCGGTACCTGGGCCTGCGGTCCTCCGCAGCGCTCTCCTCTTCACCTTCACCTGCCTCCTAGCAACCCCGCATCCCCGCAGCTGGGGACCACGGCGAGCATCCTCCGGCCCCCCGGCTCCCGGCTGCCTTCCTTCCTCGGGAAGGAGCCAAGCTGCTTCTGGCTGCTGCGGCAGCCTGCCGCTGTCTGCCAGCAAGAGCACCCGCCTGTCCCAACCCCAGAAAAATCTCTCCAAAGTGGTTTCGGCAGATGAAGGTGCAGAGAGAAGCTCAGGGAAGCACCAGCAGCTGCAGCAGGGAGCAAGCAGGAGTGCTGTTCAGGGAAGTCGGTGCTGGCAAGCTGCTGCCCGCCCCGGAGTGAATAACCTCGCCTGAATGCAAGCCAGCCCCTATTTCCCCTGGCACCCTCCTTTCCGAAGTTCTTGGCAATTTTTAGAGCACTGAGCCATGGCAATGGGAGGACAGAGGTGTGGAAGTGGGTCTCAGCAAGACCAGGACCGTTCCCACACCAGCGTGTGCAGAGGGAGAGGGGTGCAGACACCTGCACCATGATCACAGCACCAAGGAGATAGTGGAAAAGGAGCCCCAGAAGACCCCGCAGCCCAACACCCTGTGTCAGGCCAACTGCCTCTCCCTCCTGGCTGAAAAAGGGATGCATAAGCCATTCAAAATCTCCAGCCGTGGCAGTCCTGTGACCTCCTTCTCCATCTCCGCCACATTATCCTCCCTCTGGGAGGCTTCACCCAACGCTCCTTTGCTACTGCAAATTAGGCTTGCTCCTCTCAGTCTTTCACCCAGTGGCCAGTCCTCCATCCAGGTCTTGAAAAGCACAGGCAACCCTTGGAATCCCTCCCACCCCATCTCTACTAACTAAGTGTCTATAAATACTCATTTGTGGGAATTATCCCACCACACTCCATGTTGCCGTGAGGCAACCTGCAACTCCTCCAGGCTTTCAACTAAGTGATGATGAGGGCTCCTGCCCCTCTCTGCAAGTGACCAAGAGTCAACTCTCAGGAGCCCAGGAGCCTACTCCATCACCGTGACTTCAGGAGGTCACCACATCACAGGTGCCACCCATCTGTCTGCTCTCCTGGCAGGAAGACAGGCCCTAAAATGGATCAACTATGGCAAGAAAAGGCCATGGCAGCAAGACTTACTGCTCCTGCCATGCATTCCTAGGGCTGCAGGAGAGCAGAGGTCTCCTAATGCTGGACCAACAAGCTGCAACATCATGCGAGTCTCAGCTGATCAAGACGTTAAAGGCAGTTTACTCCTTGCCCTTGTTTCTTTCAAAAGGGGGACCTCGCAGGTCTGGGTTCCTGCGGAGCCCCAAGGGGATGCAGTCATGGTGAGCTTATTCCCATTTTCCTCATGCCCACGTGCGCTGTCCTGCACAATAAATTGCTCTTTCTCTTCCCGGCCATTCCCGGCCATTCCCGCCCACCCGACACATTGCTGCACCCTACCCTGCCTTCCACCCTTCAGCCTTGCTAGGCAAAACGAGCCCAAGTTGCTCAGCCCTCCCTGCTTCGAGGGAAGATTCGGATTTTCCCATGACCTCTGGTGTTTCCACATTCCAAGCATTTCCACAACCCGGGGAGCACAGGATGGGGAGAGGGAGGACGGCACAGCAGCCCGCCTGGGGACAAATCCTGGCCCTGTGTGGGGTGAACTGGGATGAGGAGAGGGCTCCGCTACTGTCAAGATGCTCCCACCTGGCTCCACAGCTGGGTTGTCCCAGCTGATCACATTTCTCCTCCCGATGCTCCCCCGAGGCATCGCGTGCCCCAATCTCCATCCTGCTTCCACCACCCTGGCCTCAGCATCCCTCCAGGCTGCTCCATCCTCATGCTGCTGCGGGACCCTGTTAGCGCTTTTATGGCCAGACCATGAGCCTTGTCCCACACAGCGCCTCGCAGGTGACCTGAGAAAGACACCAAAACTCCTCTCTGCCCCAAGACCAGCCAGCATAGCAGGCATGAATCCACGCAACCGAGCTCTCCCTCCCAAACAGGCTGGCCATGTCCATCCCAGCCAGTGGGGACAGTCCCTGCGTGAGGCGAAGCCCCACACCATGCCAAGGAGGTGTGAACACGGCTGTGGGCTAGATGCTCGTGGCATATCCAGAGGCTGGACTCTGCATCCTCTGTCCCCTTCTGCCCCCATCCCAGCTCCTGTCCCCATCCTGTGCAACCCCACCAGCCAAGGCAGCACAAGCTGAGACACAACGCCAATCCAGCCACAGCTCTGGGACAGGCAGCTGCCCACTTGCTGCCTGCTCGCTCCACTCACCACCACCATCCTCCTGCCCTTCCTCTTCAGGTCACCCACTCAGCGGTCCCTGGTGGGTGCAGGTATGAATCCTGGAGGGACCCCTGGAGGCTTCGGTGCCTCTCATGACATTGCCTGGAAGCCCTTAAATTTTAAGCTGTTGGGCCAAGAGGTGGCCGGGGAGGGAGGGGACAAAGCAACTGAGCAGAGGGTGGAGGGACAGCACTGTCCCCCCTTGCCCTGTCCTGCAGCTGGCTTCAGTCCTAGCGTATCACCACGTTACCTCGTCTGCTCTCTTTCCCGTTCCTCCTCCGCAGCCATTACAACAGACATCACCCCGCAAACAACGCGCATGCACCCGTTCTGGGGATCATCCACCCTGGCCCCGCTGGTTGTCCACGTGGCAGCTAAATGGGCCATGTTGCCCGACTCTAGCAATCCCGCGTGCAGGATCCTCCTGGGGTCTCCACTATGATGCTCAGCCCAAAAATTGCCATCATCTCTGCAAAAATGCTATATCCCATCGGGTCAAACATCTTCCTGAATCTTAAGCTCTTATTTAAGTTTTTCAAACATCCCCAGCAAGCTAATGGCCTTTAAACCACAGCGTGTTTTTGCTCTCTGAGCACAAAGAGCATCTAAAAATATCCCTCTCTGATGCTTTCTTTGCATCGCTCCAAGACCTGTGAAGATGCCGACCAGCGACCAGCTTCCAGAGAGCAAGCTCAGCCAGCAAAGCAAATCCCACTGGGGGCAGGGACGCATTTCTCCTTTCCTTGCCCCTCTCCCCCAGCCAGGTGGCTCAGCCGTGCCGCTCGGGTGGCTTGGTGGCCCCAGCCATATGCTATCTGGTGTTAGCACCTTGCAGAGCAGTGACCAGGTGATTGTCATGCTGAGTGAGCAGCCCCCACCGAGACGTCAGTGTGCTCCACACGTTTGCTGCTACACCCTTGTTGTTCAGCCCATTTAAAGTCTATTTATTAGGTGCTGGGCTCAGTGCTCACTGTGCCAGGGATCACAGCTCTGAGCATCCCTGACCACAGCTGTGCCCTGTGGGGTCACAGCCAGAGGGTCCTGGCATCCCCTGGAGCATCCTTGCTCCATGCTTGGGAGCTGGCATCCTAAAGTGAAACACGCACGAGGAGCAGCATGGAGGGAGCAGCATCCCCACAGTAAGTGGCAGAGCCAGCCCGAAGCATCATTTAATAATCCCACTATTTAATCACACCTTGACACACGTTCTCGCACCTGCTTGTGACCAGCACAGCACCCAAAATCCCATGCCATCCCACCATTGCCTTGCTGCCCCGCCAGCCTCACTCCACGCACTCCGGGCAATGCACGCATACAGCTCCCTTTGCTGCACGCCAAGGGGTTTCCCTCCCTTATATTTATTACCCAGCATCAAAATCCTGTTGCCGAGAAGCCAGGGAACATCCCAGTGCCGACCTGCCGTGGTCTCCATCCTCAGCTGGCTCTTGGCATGCCCCTTGGGGGTCCTTGCCCTTTGCCTACTCCTCTTTATTGCAGGTGGTTTGAGCAGCCTGCCTCCAGTGCAGCATCCTTCGCCCCCAACCTCCTGCCCACGGGAAGCAATCAGGCAGGAGACCAGCAGGACCAGGTCCTCACCTAGCACTGATTTCAGCTAATTTGTTGTCCGAGCCTTTGGGCAAGACTACCCTGCTCCTTTCATCCTTTCTTCTTTCCAGCCCACAGGCAACAGATTCTGCCAGTGTCACCTCCAGCACAAACCCGTCCCCATCCCTCACCAGCTCTGTGTGAGGCTCAGGGTTTTTCCCCGTTCTCCACGGCTGCATTTTTATACAAGGCAATTTTCTGCCCGGCTTTTGTTCTCTGCCTGCCTGGCGGTGCCTCCCTGTCCCCGCTCCCTGCCAACCCCGGCGGGTTGTTTTTGGAGGCTGCCAGAGGTCGGGAGAACCTGCACCCTGGTGGGGTGGGACCTGGGAGGGCTGCTTGGCCAGGTGACAGTCGGCGGTGGTGGTCCCCGTCCCTCACAGCTCGGTGGGCTGCTCCCAGGAAGGGGACGAGTCCCAGCAAGGTGTGGGTGCCACACGGGGACCCCGCTGCCCCATCCCCTGAGCCCTCGGCAGGTGGGCTGTGGTGGCTGGGGGGTGACTGGGGTGATTGGGGGTCAAGTGGGGGTAACTGGTGAGCAGCTGGGGGTGACTGGGGAGCAGCTGTAGAGTTACAGGAGAGAATCCAGTGGGCAACTGGAAGTAACTGGGAGTAACTGGAGGCAGCTGGGGGTGACTGAGGGCAGCTGGGGCTGATTGGGAGACAAGTGGGGGTAACTGGTGAGCAGCTGGGGGTGACTGGGGAGCAGCTGTAGAGTTACAGGAGAGAATCCAGTGGGCAACTGGAAGTAACTGGGAGTAACTGGAGGCAGCTGGGGGTGACTGAGGGCAGCTGGGGCTGATTGGGAGACAAGTGGGGGTAACTGGTGAGCAGCTGGGGGTGCCTAGGAGCAGCTGTAGGGCTACAGAAGAGAATCCAGTGGGCAACTGGGATCAGCTGGGAGTAACTAGGTTCACCTGGGAGTAACTGGGGGCAGCTGGGGGGAAGCCGGGGGTGCCTGGGGGTAGGTGAGGGGCAGCGAGGGGTGACTGGGAGCAGCTGAGGGTGATTGGGGAGCAGATGTAGGGTTATGGGAGAGAATCCAGTGGACAACTGGGAGCAGCTGGGAGTAACTGGTGGGAGTAACTGGGAGCTGCTGGGGGTGACTGGTGGGCAGCTGGAGGTAGTTGGGAGGCAGAAAGGGGTGACTGGGGTGCGGCTCGAGGTAACTGGAGGCAGCTGGGGGTGACCGGGGGCAGCTGGCGGTGCTGGGGCAGGCGGTAGGACCGCGGGGGCGCCGCAGCGACGCTCGCCCCGCCCTCGGCCACGCCCCCCGGCGCCGTCCGTCGCTCGCTGTCAGCGGCTCCGCGCAGGTGTGGGCTCGCGGCGCGGTCGCGGCGTGATGACGTAAGCGGGAGCGCGAGGCGGCGGGTTACGGCGTCTCCGCCATGGCGAAGACCGTGGCCTATTTCTACGATCCGGACGTGGGCAACTTCCACTACGGTGCGGGCGGGGGCGGGCCTGGAGGAGAACTGGGGCAGTGACGGAGGGGCCAGTCCCGGCTCGGAGCGGGGGGATGGCCCAGCCCGGCCCTGGCTCGCCGGGGCGGCCTGAGGACGGTCTCCTCACCGCGTCCCGGGGCCGAGCGGCCCTGGTGGGGGGTGGCTCGGCGGGCCCCGTCACGGTCCTGCGCTGGGCCCGCCCCCGGCGGGGGGGCGGGAGGCTGGTGTCTCCCCTCGGTGACTCCCCGTGTCGTTTGCCTTCCAGGAGCGGGGCACCCCATGAAGCCCCATCGCCTGGCGCTGACCCACAGCCTGGTCCTGCACTACGGGCTCTACAAGAAGATGATCGTAAGTGGCGCTTCTCCTGGGGTCTAACGGGGTCGTCCCCCCCAGGCAGCGGGGGAAGAAGAGGCTGCGGCAGGTGGCTTTGGGCAGGCAGCCGCCAGAGTGGATGTTTTCAGTTTCGGCATGTGTGAAAGGTGCCAGAGATCTGTGTGCTGTCCTGCTGACTTCAGTCGTGGCCTCCATGTTAAGGCTTGGACCATGTTAGTAGGTTCTTCACAGCTTTCTTGTGTCTCTGCCTCTCCTTGAGCTCCACTTTTGGCACAGCAGGTAACAGAGTTGTTGCAGACAAGGCTTTAAGCAGTCTCAGGCATTTTCATCAGCTTGAGCCCCCACCATACCACCCAGAGCTGATTTGAAAGGCACCATCATTGGCTGTCAGTGTCTTGTTCAAACTTGTACATACAGTGCCATGCCTGGAGCTGCAGCAGTGCTACTGGGGACCATACATGAAATTTCTGTGTCTCTAGCCCCTTCTATGAAGGACCCATTGTGGGTCCACCCACTGTGGACCATGTGATTGTAGAATAGTAAAGCTGAAAAAAAAACCCTCAAGAGGCTTCCTAATTCACCTTGGTGCCTTAATGGGGTTCACTAATCCCATCTCATACCTGATAAATGGTTGTCCAACCTGCTCTTCGAAGTCTTTGTTGCCCAGCCAGCTCAGACAACCTAGTCCAGTGCACTCCGGTTGTTACTGTTAGAAAGATTTTTTTCTTCCTGATATCTAGCCTGTGTAAACCTTGTAAAACATGATCAGCATGTAGCAATAATCAAAAAGAAAACTTAAGTCTTAATCTTTCAAGAAACAAACTAGTTTTGGGATGATGATATCACTACGAATGTGTGGTACCTGTCTTGTGAGGTATTTTATTTCACTTTGTGCAAACGGCATTGAACTGTGCTCCTTTCCTTAGAATCCCTGTTCACTTTTCTGCCTGTTCTTGCAGCACAGAGCAGATGAAAAGCTCTTAGGAGTACAGGGCATGTAACTTAATGCTTGACGATGCAAGATCAAGGCAGGAGTGGTAAAAGTCTTCTACTGTTCTGCCCCTTTTGACATGGCTTCTGCCCCCCTTTTGATGCATAGAACATGCCACCCGCAGCTGCTGATTGTTTTGGGGCAACTTGTTTTGTCTCCTGTTGGCTTATTCTCGCTTTTGGTGCAGCAGGATTGCTTCTAAGCTGTTTTGGACCGTTGAGCAACTTAATTCCTGGGCTGACTGGTGTGGTTCCAAGTTATGCTATCTGATCCAGGGGCCGGGTGTAGCTGCTGCCTATTGTCTCCACAGCCTGTGATCTGTTTGATGTGCCCTGGGGAAAGGCCGCTACCCAGAATGTTATTCTAAATATTATAGGCTACAGCTCCAGGCGTTTCTGGTTTTATGTACGTATATGTATGTATTTATATATATGTATATATAGGGACATACATGCATTTACGGTGTCTTTTCATGGGAATTACCTTGTTAAAAGAGGTGAAGAGCGCTTCTGTCACAGTCATCGTGCATTGCTAGTAAACAGGGAGGGGAGGTGAAAAATGGGTACAAAACTGTGATCTGTGAGCTTTGTTGTGACTTTTCCCCATCCTTCCTCTTTGTGCTTGTGCATCCCATGTACGTTCCTCACCCTTCTGCAGTCGGGCTCTGCTCCATGTGACGCTGCAAATCAGCCACTTCCCCTGTTACTCATGAGCCTGAACTGGATGACCCCACAGATTACTCAAAGGCATGTGCTCTCAAAATGATTGTAGAACTCAACTGTAGATTGTTGCTTGCAGTTGTAGATGATTGCAAGTAACTGGTAATAGACTCGGGCTTATTTTGAGGCTGTGGAGAAGAAAGCGTGATCAACTTGTCTCAGTGATGCGTTTTCACATCTGCAGCATGCTTTACGGATAAATCATGAGCTGCTATGAAAATACGGTGATCGTGCAGAGCTGTCAGGCAGAAACGTGCAAATTCTAGTCCCTCTCCAGCTAGGCCAGGCACTTCTCCAGACTATGATTAACTTCCCAGGTTCCTTCATCCCCACCATGAGATGTTAAGCAAAACCAACTTTGACTGCACCCTCAAAGACCTGACTAAATACTTAGTTGTTGTGATACCAAAAAAGCCTGTCCTTAAAGGTCACTTCTGAAGCACTTGAAAATCGGGCAATGTTAAAATCAAAGTTGTATCACTGTGAGCACAAGAGAGCAGGATTAGACCAGTGGTTTTTGTTCTGGCATGTTCACAGTGTCTTCTCCACTATATGGGCAGCACAAAGTGCAAAATTCTTGCAAGCCTGATAGCAGTACAGTTTTCCTGCTCTTTATTTTTTAGGGCAAAGTCTGAACAGCCAAACCAATACAAGTGGGGCAGAGGGAAAAGCTAGATCTCAGCTGCTTTGTACCTGCCCGTCCATGCTGCACAGCTTTGTCATTATCTCTAGCACTGTACAAGTGCCTGGCATTTGGCATGGGCTCAAGTTCAAGCTCTTTCACTGCCAGCATATCTGCTTCTGTGGTGAGAGATCTATGGATTGAGTGAAAGCAAGTAGAAAAGAAGCTGTCCCAAAACTAAAGCACAATATCAATTTTTAAAGGAAGGTGCTAAAAAGGACCAGTGGAACAGTTCCTTGATGCAATATATAAAATTAATTTGGTATGTTTAAACGTTAGAAAAGCTTCCCTGTGTAATTAATATAATTCCCTAGTAAAATCGCATCCAGCCGCGGTGACCTGCTGTTGTGCTCGCAGGGGGATGCAGCTGGAGTGCACTCAGGGCACATGGAATCTTTACAGAATTTATCTTTCAGATTTTTACTGTAAATGTATGAACTTCTATGAATAACTTCCCTAGGGTTGGGATTTTTCTTGCAGAAACAGCAAAAAGCATATTCTGACATAACACTTTTAAATGTCAAATCCATGTCTGAATGGGGCAGTAGGCAGAGCTGTACACTTCGCCATATTTTTGGTCTTGAAACCCTTTTTTGGGGGTTATATCTTCCACAAGATGCCATCATGAAGCTCAAAACCACAGAGGAAACTTCATCCTGAACAGTCAGTGACTGGCAAAGTTAGCAGCAAATAAAAGCGGGGATTATGGTCAGTTGTGACTATAAAAGGTCCTGTTAACTTTATGTTGTGGTTACATCATTATCCGCCCTCTCTGTCTCCTCCAAATAAAAGGCCGCTATCCTATCAAGCTGGGTTCGCCTCTTCACACCTTTCCTAGCTTATCTGTGGCTGCAGTGCACAAGAACATGGTGAACCAAGGCTCAGCATTGCCAAAAGAGGGAGGGTTGTCCTGCTGCTCACCTTCTCTACTCCTCTACTGCATCTTCCTGCTGCCTTTCTTGTGCTGTATCTGGAAGCTGTTGGATCCCTGCGTGAACTGATGCAACTCAATAACTCGGCAAAGCCAGGAGAGTTTTCTGTGGAGTTAGAAAAACAAGGCAGCAAACAGAGGGGGCTGAGTGCCAGACCTTGCTTAGGAGGGTGGGTGGGTGGGATTGCTGGGAGCAGGGTGAAAGGTGAAAGGCAGGTTTCTCGTTCTGCCAGCAGCTGAGTCAGTCCTGAAGCTTTTGGTTTTCTTTTTCACGTCCCTTCTTTTTGTTGTCCAAGAGAGCCTCTGAATATCCTGTAAGAGTTATTTCTTCTCCATGAGGACTCTTTAGCATTGGTTTTGGTCTTGTTTGATTTAATCAGCTGTCTGGGTTCCTGGGAGGTACCTATGCAGAGCCCTCATGGGGAATAGGTCTTGCCTTCACCCTTAGCAGCTGCACTAATGGCTCATGCTTGTGGGCCACCTCATCCTCCTTGTTGGAGTTGTCAGAGGCAGCAGCCTCTGAGAAACACCAAACCCCATCTATCCATACGACATACAGATCAATTGAGGAAAGGAGACATGTTTGTTAGGGTATATTGTGTCTCTGAAAATTAACATGTTTCCTGCTTAGCCCAGGAAAGAGGCGCATTGGTGCGGTTGCCCTGATAAATTTTCCCTTTGGAGACAAGCTCGTGCATCTTACTATTTTTTTCATGTGTTCCACTTTTTCTATAAAGTGTATGCTTTAATTAAGAGAAGTTGGGAAACACAAAAAAGATCTCTTATTGATTTCAGTACAACTTTAATTTCCTCTCGCCAGGTATGTGGTGTTAATTTTTAACTTCCTGTATATTGATGTATGTGCATTAGGTGCCAAACTGGCAAGCCTGTATTGTCACAAGATCTTTAATTGGAATCCATTGAGTTCCCTGACCATTTTTCGCCAGCTTTCCAAAGGAAACAAAGCTTATGCAACTCTTCCGTCTGCCTGTGAGCTTTCTGCAAATAACTTTTCAACCTATCAGCCCATTGCAGGCAAATCTGCAGAAGGACTGAAACCACCCCTATATCAAGGTCTTAAAATTATATGAAAGCTGGTGACTGATAAGGGAATAGTGTCCCCCAGTGAAGAAAAAGCTGTAGTTTGAACTCTGCTGTTTTATTCTGCTGGCTTGCCAAAGGAGGGGGGTGTGTGCAGTGGGGGAAGGAGGGCCTCAGAGTATGTGGCAAGAGCTGCAGTTATTATGAGAGGCAGGAGATGGGTTTATGGCTGAAAGAGAAAAATCAGTAGGAAAGCAGGCTTCGTGGAGCAACTTGTTGAATTTAAATGAACATGAATGTCAGGAAGCCAATGTATTGGAACATTTTTTGATATACCTCATACAGGTCATTTGTCAATTAGCTTGAGATTTCTTGCAGCCAAAGTAAACGCGAGTTTGTATGGGAAATAAGTCTTGCCTTTCTCTCTTGAAGGTATTCAAACCGTACCAGGCATCCCAGCATGACATGTGCCGATTCCACTCTGAGGACTACATAGACTTCCTGCAGAGAGTGAGTCCCAACAACATGCAGGGATTCACCAAGAGCCTCAACGCCTTCAACGTGGGCGATGACTGGTGAGTGCTCTGTGCTGCGTGTCCCTCCTGTGTATATTACTGGAACCTCCTTGATTCCTTTCCCTTCTCTTTAGATCTTGCAGTCCTCCTTTTTAGATCTGTATTTAGGCTGTAAGCTTGTTGGATTAGAGACTGTGTCTCTACTTGTTCTTGCAGAGCCTCCAGTTCTTCTCAACATGCTAACTTTTTTTAAATAATTGCCCGTCATTTTAGCTACCTTAATATGTGTATGTTAAATTCAAGACAGCTTTGAGAGCCTGATTTTCAGGTAGAACTGAGGAGATACTCATGCTTCTGTACAAAACTATGTGAGATCTTGTTGAGAATATTCAGTTCCAGTCTTTAATGCTCGTGAGAGATGAAACTTGAAAGAAATATGTGGAAGGGCTCTATGGGTGACTGAGGAAATAGCAATATGCCTTGTCTGGTTGAGGATTATAGGGGCTGTCAGAGAGTAAGATTGTTCTAATATATTTTGTGGAGAGGAAAGCTGTAAGTACTAGCATGGGAGGAGTTATGTTAGCTAGAGAACAGTGTTATCCCAAGAAGATACTAGTATAGCTTAGTTTTTAATATTTAGGCTGAGAATCAGAAGACTGTTCTGTAACCTTGCTGCTCTGATGATCAGAAACCATCTTCTTATCAGAAATGAAAGGGGAAATAAAGCCCCACAGTCTTTAAGCCATTGCTTGTCCATGTATGTAATTTGTGATGTGATGCCAGCAAGCTGGTGACACAGGGGCTCCACATCCTGTGTTTCTGTACTCTCCTGGTGCCTGGGCTGGCTCTGCATGGTGGGATGGATCAGACCTCAGCACTGTCTTAAGAGCAGTGTTCATCTCCGGTTGCAGTGTACTGCACGCTGGGCTGTGCACTTGGAAGCAGAGAGGGGGCAGGATCTTCCAGGTACAGCGGGGGGGAGATAGTGCAGGAGCAGACCAGTCCTCCCCTCTTCTGATGCAGTGTCTCACATCATGTCCTAGCTCTGGGCATGTGTCAGCAGGGCTGCAGGACAGACACCAGCACACGTTGTGAGCAGGGGGGAGCCTTTTCAGGACTAGCTTGGAAGCTTTGGTAATCATTATCAAATTCATTGAGTTTCCCATTGTGTTTGCAGCCAGATTGCTCACTTGCTGGTACTCAGTGTGCTATAAGCAGGGTCAGAGTGATCCCAAATTAACTCTGTGACAGAGAATGAGTTTTGATCTTGCTCAGGTAATGTCCCTGGACAATTTTATTCCTGGCTTTACTCTGGAGAAAGGGGGAGGAATGAGAAGTTGTTCTGTGTTTGAGTCATAGTTTCTTTTTCAGCCCAGTATTTCCAGGCCTCTTCGAATTTTGCTCTCGCTATACTGGGGCCTCACTGCAGGGAGCAACACAGCTGAACAACAAGGTAACTGAGCTGATGTGCTTATCTTTTTGAAACACAGGCATAAGCCAACTGATTTTCAATTTAAGGAGAACCTCATGGATGTATTTTGTAAAACAACATAGCAAGCACTGCTGTGTTGCAGTGTAAATACCTGGTGTTGTATGACTGTTAAGCTTGAGACCATTCCTGTACTGTCAGAGGCAACCATTTAGTAGATGTTTAATCCAGAGGGAGCCACAGGATACTAACGCTGCATGTACTAAAATCACAAAGTACTCTCGGCGCTGTAGAACAAACCTGGAGTCTTTAATGAAACCAGCTGCTGGGAAACCTAAAGACTGCTGCTAGGTCTGCACTATGGAAATGCACTAAATGAGATCATAGAATCGTAGAATCCTTTGGATTGGAAGGGACCTTTACAGGTCATCTAGTCCAACCCCCCTGCAAGAGCAGGGACATCTTTAACTAGATCAGGTTGCTCAGAGCCTCATCCATCCTGACCTTGAATGTTTCCAGGGATGGGGCCTCCACTACCTCTCTGGGCAACCTGTTCCAGTACCTCACCACCCTCACTGTAAAAAATTGCTTTCTTAAATCCAGTCTAAATCTGCCCTCCCTTAGTTTAAAACCATTGCTCCTTGAGATCCTGCAGAAGGTCTGAAGAAGAGGGTCCCTCGGGAGGGTATCAAAAAAAGCTACAGAGGTCTGAGTCTTTTAGAGACCTGAGAAAGGTCTAATGAGTGTGAAGAACAAGTGCAGGAACAAACTCCATGTGCCAGGTACTGTGCCTGCTGCTGGCTGGAAGGGGAGCAGTGGTGGTGGGAGATGATCTTTTCTGATCTAACAGGGAATGTAGAGCACAGGACTAATCGAGTATGGACATGATGTAACCAAAACTGTTGGCTGGGCTAATGACCAAGATGGAGCTTTGGAAAGGCCTCCGTAGGAGAAGGAAAGGACAGAAAGGTGTTTGTCGGCCACAGGGCTGGGCAGGTTGCAGTGGGTCCAAGGTTGTTGCTACCACGTTGTCACCTTAAATTAACTTGTATTTCCTTTCTTAGATCTGTGATATTGCAATAAACTGGGCAGGGGGCCTGCATCATGCCAAAAAGTTTGAGGTAATGAGGCAAATCTGCATACTCCTCTGTCTCTTTGAGGCCCAGGCTCTGTGTTGATCCCATTCTAATGCTATTGGGTTTTCTCTGTCTTGCAGGCTTCTGGGTTTTGTTACGTTAACGACATAGTTATTGGCATTCTGGAGCTGCTCAAGTAAGGACATGGGGCAAGTGCAGTACTGTCCTGGCTGGCATGTGGTTTCCCTCTGCTGCTTCACTGTTCTCTCTCTCTGTTTCCCCACCTCATTTGCCTTTCTAGAGTCCAGGAAGGCCAACATCTTGATTTTTGACCTGGCCTCTTCTTTAGGCACAAGAAGGGGGCCTTGAGAATTGGAATACCTGACTCCAGTTTTGTTGCATGCAGCTTAAGTGATGCAGAAGAGTTCTTCAATTCCATTTCTCCTTATCCATCTGTGAAATACTCATTTTGGGGTCTCCTGAGTCTCAGTGTTTTTGTCACAGTGAGCCTTTTGTAGGTAAATGCAAATTATGGCTCACTGGAGACAGTTAAATGACTCAAATCTTTCTTGATTTGCTTGAGCGGCTTAACACGACTTGAGCAACACATGGATGATCAAAGGACACTTGCTTTGAGTAGAAAAGAGTCAGGGGGTTTTTGTTTTTGTTGTTGTTTTGAAAATGAAAAATAAATTCAGAATGGGAGGAAGAGTTACAGAAATATCTTCTGTTTCTTGGATTAATCTGTGATTATTTTTCTTTTTGTATTCTCAAATGCCCTCCTTGTCACTGAATCTGCGACAACCTGTTGTGGAATTAAAAAAGATTTGGGGTTGACCGGAGAAAGTTACATGACTGGTGGCAAGCTTACGTGCTCTCAAAGTCAGATTTATGGGATGTACTGGTGTTTCTTGTACCTCCGTCCTCTCTGCCAGTCTTCCCTGCTTTGTGTTTGGAACCTCAGGTCTTCACAGTGTATCTCTGCGCAACCATTTTCTAAACTCATGAGTCCCATATGCCAGAGGCTTCAAATACAGCCCAGTTGCCCCTCATGGGAGATTGTAATATGTCCCTATTCTTTTGTTCCCTGTTTCCAGGAACCATTTCTGCAGCAGGTGGCTGCATACTTGAGTTTGCTTCCCACCATGGGAGTACTGTGGTGCCTCTGCTCTTAGAAGGTCATTTTCTTCCTTTACCAGTGTGCAAGGGCTGTGTGTATGCAACCCCTTTTTCTCCTTGCTGTCATTTGTCTACAAGATGAATAATCTGGGCTGCCTTAAATAGTTTGTCTCTTGGGAGACTGAGGCAAGGTACTGGTCTGCCAATCAGCATGGGTCAGCACTATCCCCAGTTTGATCAGATCACTGCAGACATGCTTAAAGCCATGGTTCCAATGCAGATGGCACAAACCACATGCTCTTCCTCTCTGCTTCAATGTTGTCTTGTTTTTTCAGGTCCCTCCCCAGTCCCCTAGGATTTTGGCATGGATGCCAGATCCCCTGTTCTTTGGGGATTGACCAGATGCAGTATTTCCTTGGGAAAAGTTGGAGAAGTTATCTCCAGCTGAGCAGACAGCTCTAGAGCTGGCAGGCAGGGATGGCTTAGGGCCACGTCTCCAGTGCTCAACAGCACATCAGCTTTGACCATTACCCCAATGTGTTTACTTGTGATGATCTCCCCTTCTTCACCTTCTGTCTCTGTGACCCAGCAGGCGGCTTCTCCAGTAAGTTTAGTCCAGCCTGGTGTTCTTGGTGCTAGGCAGCTGGGACATAGTGCTGCCAGTAGACTGGCATGTGGAGGAAGTAAGTGTTCCTACCTCCTCCTTGGCTGGCTTACCTTTAACTTCCTGATATGGTTAAAAATCGTTGGAGCGCTTAAAAATTAACTAAGGGCACGTTGTTTGTAGGGGAAACAAAACCCCACAACTTTCTAACACCCAGGTAGTTAAAATAGGTTTTCTTTATTATGTGCTTTCCAAGATATTTCTGGCCCCGTGTGAAAACCTTTTATTCTAGTATCTCTTTCCAAGCACATCAGAAGAAAATGTTTTAGTGGTGGGGCGTGTTTGACTCTATACAAATGTCACGTATCTGAAGCCATTTGATATGCCTGGAGTGGGACAGGTGAGTTCTTTTGGAAAGTGGGCTTGCAGGTAGATGTCAGTGGTGGTTTTCAGAGCTCTAGGCGATACTGAGGTATGTGGGCAATAGTGAGGCTGGGTGTGGTGCAGACAGTAATACTGTATTTCCTCCTGTATTATACAGATATCACCCACGTGTTCTGTATATTGATATTGATATCCATCATGGAGATGGTGTGCAGGAGGCTTTCTACCTGACGGACCGTGTCATGACAGTGTCATTTCATAAATATGGGAACTATTTCTTTCCTGGTACAGGTATGTATTTTGCCTTATAGTGTGAACCTGGTTGCTTCAGAATCCTTTGAAAGCTCTGCTGGAGTATAAAAATGTAAAATCACAAAATTGGAGCTGTGGGGAGAAGTGATGGAAAAAAGGGCATGGAAAAGCAATTAGAGAGGAAAGGAACAGAAGTGTAGTCATTTGTAAGAAAGAGGGATTCTAGCTAGGTTAACAGAGATCTCAACCCAGACCAGATCTGGCCTTTCCACACCAGCTCTGAAGTCTCAGATCTGTTGTGATTCTCCTGTCTTTCCCTGGCCAGGTGACATGTATGAAGTTGGTGCAGAGAGCGGTCGTTATTACTGTCTCAACGTGCCTCTACGAGATGGCATTGATGACCAAAGTAAGTAGGTGTTTTCTGCCATTTCTCCTTGCCCAGACACTTGCTGGTCCTTCTGTTCCAGAGCCATGACTAATCTACCTTTCTCTCCAAAGGTTATAAACACCTCTTCCAGCCAGTCATTAACCAGGTGGTAGATTACTATCAGCCCACCTGCATAGTACTGCAGGTAAGAAATCAAGCCTCTGCACATGTCCATCCCTTTCAGAGGCTGTAGGTTGGAAGGGTGTGCTATCGATGTGTTACCTTCTGTTCCCAGGGGATCAGGGTTGGTGTGTCCTAGCTGAGCTTCCGTCTGTTACCCTCTGGTGAATGAGGGTGGCCAAGGGGTGGGGATGCTGACATGTCTGGAAAGCAAAGCCTCCATAGCAAAAATTCAGTTGTTCTTTTTCTGTTCCCCAGTGCGGTGCTGATTCTCTGGGTTGCGACCGTTTGGGTTGTTTTAACCTCAGTATAAGAGGACATGGGTAAGTACAGCGGGGCTGGGGCAGAGCAGTTAGCTAAAAGACTGCCCTTTAGTCTGAAGGGCTCTGAGTCCTCTGCTGTGAGGCTTGAGCTTTGATTTCAGCCTTCCAGCAGCACCAGCAGTTTTGAGGTTTTTTTAACTCTTGTGTGACAGGAGGGTGTCTCAGAATGAGGCTTTGTACAAGGCACTGCAGAGTAGCACGTGGTTCTGACTCCCTGGGTGGAAGCCCTGAACTCCATGTGTATCGCACCAGCCATGGTGGGGTTTGAGTGTACGGTGGCATTTTTGACATGTGAATGTGTGCTGCAGTTAACAGCTCTGGTATTTTTTTGTTTGGGGTTTCTAGGGAGTGCGTGGAGTATGTAAAGAGCTTCAACATCCCCTTGCTGGTACTGGGAGGAGGTGGTTACACAGTCCGCAATGTGGCACGATGCTGGTGAGTCTCTTCTGTGCTTGTTGAAGGTCACTGGTTAAGCAGTTGCTGTGGGCTTTGTCCCTGCATGCACCACATAGCTTTCTCTGGACTGAGCTCATCTTGTTCCATGTTTTCAGGACTTATGAAACGTCACTGCTTGTAGATGAAGCAATTAGCGAAGAGCTCCCGTACAGTGGTAAGTTGGAGTTCTGGTTTCTTCTCATTAGCTGAGCTAAAGTATTTGTTATATCAGCTGAAGAATTAACGCTTCTATTCTGCATTGACCAGAGATAAGACCAGGGCCAAAGTGACAGCAATTTCTGATCTAGAGATGGCCTTAGTCATCTCCTGCTGCCCACTTGTAGGCTTTGCTGGTAGGACACACTCTTACTGTGTCATGTATCATTCAATTTGGATTGTTTCCTATTGAGTGACCTGAGCATTACTTTTGCTTGCTCTGTTGTTTCATATAATTCCTTGTGGTTGCAGAGCTGTACGTCACTGTGCTTTTTAAGGTCTGGTCACCCCTAGTGTGATGGGAGAGTGAGCTCTGCTTCCCTGCAGAGCAGAGCAGCTGGTGGCTGGGCTCCCTTGCCTCTGTGCTGTAACCCTCTTGCTCGTTCCATCACAGAGTACTTTGAATACTTTGCTCCAGACTTCACCCTTCATCCTGATGTCAGTACGAGGATTGAAAATCAGAACTCCAGGCAGGTAAGTGCTTGCAGCCTTATTGCAATATGAGCTATGTACTCCCAAAACCCTGTGGGTGATAGAGCCCAGGCAAGGAATTCCTGTGGGTCAGAAAGCTGACAAAGAACAAGCAGAGCCTTTCTACTGCAATGTCAGGAAGTCTCATAGCATTAGAGAACCTTGCTGGGTTGTCTTACTGTTTTCTATATGCTTGAGTATCAATGATTGAATTCACTCTCCCACCTCGTCTGCTCTGATAAATAGCTTTTTGCACAAATATGTTTCTCGTGGCCACCACATAGATGATGCAGGCAGGTAGCAGTGCTGATAGTTGTGACTCTGCAAACTGCCAGATCTCACTGTAGTGATCCCTCTGTTTTTTTTCTACATAGTACTTGGATCAGATCAGGCAGACGATATTTGAGAATCTGAAAATGCTGAACCATGCTCCCAGTGTGCAGATCCATGATGTCCCTTCTGACTTGCTCAGCTATGATCGCACAGATGAGCCTGATCCAGAGGAAAGAGGCTCTGAGGAAAACTACAGCAGGTACCAGCTCTCTTGTGCTGGAGAAATGGGTTTCCCTTTCTGTCCTTGCTAGGATGGGCAGATGATATACCAGAGACGGTCTGTTTCCTAGAACAGATACTAAGTCACTTTGGAGTCCCTGGTTTTATCCAGGGAGCTTTTCTGTAGAAATCCATGGTGTCCTCACATAACATTTAATGGGGTGTTTGGGTGCAGGGCATCTTCTGACCTTGGGCAGTGTGACCTAGGCATTCTTCTCTGGCCCCAAGAGTGCCAGGGCTCTCCTCATTGATAGTGATTGTCTTTCCCCCAGGCCTGAAGCTGCCAACGAGTTTTATGACGGTGACCACGATAACGACAAAGAGAGTGACGTTGAGATCTGAGGGCTCTTGTGTGGGGCTCTGGACTATGAGAGGTCCCGCATTGGACATGGGTGCTTGGAGCAGATAACTGTGCCACACAGGAGCCAGTTAGCCCTCCCTTTGTATTTGATTGCATGTAGTGGCAGCAGAAACACCACCACTGCAGGCTTCTGCTACCTGGAGAGGCAGAGAGCAGTGAAATGTGTTCCTTACTTTCCACCATGTGTTACAGTTCCAGCTGTCACTGCTCTGGGAAATGGAAATTCAAGTAGCGCTCAAATCTGCTGTGTACTGGCTGGCAGCTGTGCCACAGCTGAGCCTGACCCATGCTGGTTCAGTCACCCCTGTAACTCCGATGCAGGCTTCTGTCAGCAAGGTGGGAGCTGGAGTGGTTGTGCCTATGATCTCTGCCTCTCTTCAGCAGCAACACCTGATACATCCTGCTCTTCCCGGCCCTCCAGTCAGGTACCCAGTCAATTGTCCTCTGAAGCCTGCACTGAGGGTTGCTTCCTGATGTCCCTTCTAGCCATCTGATGCTCCACAGCTCAAGGAAAACCATTCGAGAAGACAAGGCCAGTTGTGGGATAGGGGTCAGGAGTGTCCCTGCAGCAGGGAGCAGCTTGATGGAGCAGGATGGAAGAATGTATGCAGAGCGTAGTCTTGTCCGTTCCCCCTGTACTCAGTATTGCATTCACAAATGAGTACTGCAACACTTTGCCAAGTTGGACCTAACTCCCCTGTTTTCTTTATTCTTCGAGAGGCTAAAATCACTGTGGAACAGAGGTTTGGCTGCCAAGGTCAGTACATAGCGTGTCTTGTACCTCTAATGTAGCTTCCAGATGTGTTTTCCAAGTTCACACATGGCCCTTCTGTATGTTAGCAAGAGATTTGGGCTGCTTGTTCAATGGAAACCATTCCCTCTTGACTGTACCCCGGAGACATTGCTCTGCTTGTGGGTGAGGGAAGCTGCTTCCTCTGAGTCCTGTCGTCTTGCCCTCACACAGCAGAGATTTCTCTTGGCCATCCCTCAAATCCCAGACTTTGCTGCTCCTTCCCCTGAGTCGTCACCTGGTACCTGTCGTGGTTTGGAGTGTGCTATTTGGGGAGGCGGGAGGAGTTTAGCCTCTGACTGTCTGTACTGTTCTGTTTGTTTACTGGTGTCTTTAAACATTAAATGAAGAGGCAGTATTTTCTTACCTGACCTGTTGTTTGTCTGTTTAATGCTCACACCTTTTTGGCTCTTGTCCTCCCAAGGATTGAGAACGTGCCTATCATCCTTGGCAGGGTAGCGTCCTCTGCCATCTGACCTGTCTGAATGCATAGAGGGCATTCAGCTCCTCAAAGTGTGCGCTGCTGAGTTTTGGGCATCAGTGCACAACGAGGAGAGCGCCCTGAATTCCCTTACAAGAGGACATGTGGGCTGGTGGACACTCTTTCTTATGCCTCTGATTCCAGTAAAAGGTTTGCAGAAAGCTGCAGAGCTGATTCAAGAAACCTTTCCTGCAGTTGTTTTAAATATCATGGTTTCTTTGAGTTGCAGTTTCCATAAGAGTCTGCTCTTTGCAGTCTCACTTTCCTAAAGGCTGTATTAGTGACTACTTTTCTTCATTTTTTAGACCTGCTGCTATCTCCCTCTTCACTCCCCCTCCCCAGGTCCACAACATTTGGCCCTTATGAAATAAGTTTGTGGTGGCCTGCATGGATTGACGTTCCTCTTGGGTCTCTGCCAATAAACCTGTGGAAAAACGTGACAGAGAAAAGAAAAAAGTATTGAACCAAAGGTATCTAACATGGTAGGTGCCGGCCAGAGGGAGACACCAGCTTGACCCAGATCTGTTGATGTGTTCACAGGCGATGCTTATTCCTGTTAGGATGTTTACACAACCACCAGCCCAAGGCTTCAGCTTTGTGGGGAGGAGGTGAAGCTTGGCCACAAGTGAGCTACAGTTCATGTAACTACAGCGTGAAGCAGGCTGTAAGTCAGTCTTACTCCCACAAGGTGCCCAGAGAAGTAATTTATGGTAGAAGTAGACTAGATGTGGAGAAAGATGATGAAAGGTGTAGCACAGCTCCTGTATGAGGAATGACTTGATGGATGAGAATTCTTCAGCTGGAGAGAGAGAACTGAGCTGGGAAAGGATTTGTAAGGTCTATAAAACCACAAGTGTCGGACAGGGTTTCTCCAAATATTTTGATATTGGAGGAGTATCAAATGAAACTTGAAAGTGGCCAGCTCGAAAGGTTGCTTTGCACACACCTAGTTGAGCCATGCAAACTTTTGCCACTAGGTACTGTGAATGTGGTTTCAAAAGGGACTGGGGGGGGGGGGGGGGCGGGAACAAGGTTGTTAATACAAAGACACTCTAGGTGCAAATTGTTGGTGACTGGGTGAGTACTCTGGAGAAGTATTGCTGTGTGCTTACCCTGTGCTTGTACCATCCCTGCGTTTGCTATTTGGCTGCTGTGAAGTGGGCTCTGGGCTAGATGGACCTTACTCTGACCCCTGTTTGGTCAGCTGTATTTGTTTCTAGTATTCTGTAGCCAAGAAAATCTTTGCAAGTCAGAAGACACAAAATGCTGCTCCAGTGACTAGCCAGACTTGTGAAAAAGAAACGCTTTGTGTCTGAATAGAGAATAAACTTGTTTTATTCCAGCTTGCCATCTCACCTGGTGTCAGAGAGCTGGCTTGTTCCCTCTGCTGCTGTCATCACCTCCTGTAGCAAAATTGATTTACGGGGGAATCCAAGCTCCCACCTTGGGTAGCAGGCAGTGTTTGCTTGGGGGTGGTGGTGGAATTTTTCCCCTTGTAATTCTCTTACCTGTGAAGTTGGGAATCAACTTACCTTGCAACCCTCCCTGCCAGTCAGCACTGTCCCAGCTTTCTCTTCAGAGCCCTGTTCTGTCCTGTATTTTGAAACAGGGCTGGAAATCTAGAGTATCATCTTACCTGTGTTTCTAAATGTGGATCAGTCTGTAGAGATTTTTGTTTTTTCCTTATAGTTGTATTTTTGCACTGCAGCAGAGCTGTCAAAAATAAAAAAGCATGCACTACACTTGCTGTCCAGTATTTGCAAGGCTACTGGAGCCACATTAGACCACCATTTATCCCCTGGCATTGCCCAGTCATGGACACCTAGTGCCAGGGTATGACCAGCATGAGTCTGACAACCCCTGCACCAACCTAGATATCCCAGATAAGGTGGCAAACCTGCACCTCCTGCTGCTGATGCTGAACGACTGGTAGGCTGCTTCCTAAAACACTGGATGGGCTGGCAACAACTGAAATTGAATGAGGCCTGATTTAACTATCCGTAGGAAGTGTTTGAGAACATGTGCTTGTACAACTCTGTAGTTTACAAGGTGCAGGACTGCCCTGAGTTGCAGTGATGGATGTGGAGCGGGGGTCAGGGGAGGGTGAAAACACGCTAGAGCGTGTTTTTTCCTCTCTTGCTGTTTTTTCTTGCTTTTTGCTCAGCCCCTCAGCCTCTCCTACCTGCGGCAGTGAAGGCCTGGAAGAGGCGCCGGGGATGCACTCCCTGCCCTGGGGGGGAGCGCGCGGAGGGGGGGGCGGGGCCGGAAGGCGGTGCCTCATGAATATTCATGTGCGGCGTGACGCTCGTGGAGGCGGGGGCGGGCTGGTCTCGCGGAGCCGGTGTTGCGGTTCCTCTGCCGCGGGCTGCCGGCTCGGCGTTCAGGGGAGGATGGGCAGCGGCCAGACCCGAGTGGTCCTGCTGGCTCCTCCTGCGCCTCCAGCTTTTAGAGCTAACAACAACTCGGGTTTTTTCCCCTAAATTATCGCTGATCGGTATAAAAACACTTATTGTACTATTTTGGGGGTTAGTTTAGGTTTAGTTGCTGCTTGGGTGCTTGCAGACCCATGGGACTTAGCAAACTGCGGCAGTGCTTTCCTTTCTGGAAAGGAAAAAAAATAGCGTGTTTCCATTCTGGGTTTTCATTCTTACCCTTTAATTTTGCATTTTCAGGAGACTCCAGAAACACTGAGTTTAGCCCTCCGTGTTGCTTGGGTTGGGTTAACACCTCAGCCCGGGCTCCCAAGGCTCTTTGTACATCAAAAGCCAGAGTAGGAAGTGTTTGCACTCCTGTTACAGCACCTGGCTGATGGATGGGGTGAAAATCTGCCCCTGTGAGTTCGTAAAAACCCAAAATTATGCTGAGAGTGCGTGTAGTACTTGAAGTGTGCTTCTGCGTTTTGATAATCAAGTAATGCCGTTTATTTTCAGGTTTTGGTGGATGGCCGCCCGAGTGTGGGATCCAAAGCCTTTCAGGAGTTCCTTTGTCATGGAAAGGGAGAGGCAAAGCCTGGTTCAGTGGGGACCAAGCAGGGCCCTGATTACAGGTCTGTGGTTTCTTTGTGCTTCTCACTGTCCCGTAGGTGTTGGGCTTTTGGAGTTAATGAGTCTGTTTTGAAGCTGCTGATTTTCCAGGCAGCGCTGACTGTTAAACTTTTGTCTCCTCTAAGGAGGGGGAGAAATGTTAATGTCTTACCTCCTCCTTTAGCCTCTAGTTCGGCTGGTTAATTAGTGAGAAAATCTGTATGTCTTGCAGGAGTTTTCTCTTTGCTGCTAATATTAATATTATTATTATTATCCTCCCCCAAGGGTCCCAACTCCTGAACTTGGATGGCATGTGCAGGATTTTGAGAGTGCCGTGGCCTTTATTGATTCCAGAGTGTGTGATTAAGATCACAAAATCTCTCTCCCAGTCCCTGATACTGTTGGATTGGATAAAGGCTAACAATTATAGAGTAAATTTTCCTAACAGCAGCATGCAGAGATGAAGGACGCTGCCTTGTTTTTCCTCTCGCTCAGAAGCCTTTGATGTGAGCCACGACTCCTACCTTAGGGAGGATTTTTCCATTTCTCACAGCCTGACACGGGCTGGAAGGCAGGGTTCCTCCTTCTTTCCTAATTTTGTTTTTCAGGATGTGGAAAACAAACTCAAGCTCTTCCAGCCAAAACGCAGCCCTGTTCTGTGATGTTGGTGGTGGGGAAGGCACATTTTAAGCTTATTTGGCCAATAGGTGTGTAACCAGATGTAACCAAAATGATTAGTTCGTTCTTTTGTAACTAAGCAACATAGAGATAGGAGCCAGGTTAGACAATGCTTTAATGTTGTGTTTGTACACCTATGGCTATGGATATGCTACTATGCCCAAAGACAATTGGACAAGGGGTAGTACAGACATGCTGCTATGTTCCCAGTACAGCCCCAGCCCATCTTGACAAAGAGTCGAGGGTGGTTAGAATAATTGGTTTGTGTTAAGGGTGCCAAATCATTGTTAGGGACCATGCACCATGAAGAAGGGAAGCAAGTTACCTAAGCAAGGTGGGATTGCGCATGTCCAGAAGAAGGGGTCAACCGAAGGACACACCTGTACGGCCACCAAGGACCACCAGAGACCCCCACAGAAGCCCCTCGGAGCTGAAGGGCGCATGCGCAATGACCATGCAAATATGATCATTAGTTCCAGGAAATAGAATGAATATGCATGATCATTCCAGGAAATTTGATGCATATGCATGTAACTGGACAATATAAGTTTCGGCTGACGTAACCTGCGGTATGCACATTAGGTGGAACGATCCCCTGTGCATCCGGCGCCGTAATAAAGAATGCCTGCTTCTTAATGCTACATTGGTGTTAAGGAGTTTGATTCCCGATTTCGGTGACAGTTTTGGCGACCCAGATGGGACCCTGCTTCTGAATTTCGACAGATCCGAGGGATTGCAGGACCTCCAGCCGGCACCGAGGGATTCTCGGGGAGAACCTCTGATCCCCGGACTGAAGAATTCTGAGCAAGATCCCCTGGAACAAGGTAATAAGGCATTCTTCTAACGGATAACAGAACTTTAGGTAGTACGTGGGGTTAGAGTCCCGCTCTGGGCAGTACGTGGGGTTAGAGTCCCACTTTAGGTAGGACATTGGTTAGAGTCCCACCAAGCCTGCTCGTAAGGCACGGCAAAAGCTATGCAGGGTTGGGCTAAGAGGTACCTCAGTTGGTAAGTCTCTGCTAGGCGAAAACCTGTGGAGCGGGGCCCAAGGGGGAGTCTTCGATGGGGGGTTGAAGTCTCCAAGGTTGGGGTTTCTGGCAGGGGGCTGGAATCCCAGAGGGAGCTCCAACAAGGGTTGGGGTCCCTCTGACTAGTGCTTGTGATAGTGCACAATCACAAGCACTAGTCATCTGGGAGATGGGTACATTTCCGAGTAAGGAACCCATCCCACAAAGAACACCTTTGAGATGTATTTTAAAACACTGGAAAGATCTGGGGGGTGATCCTTTGACTTGGAAACAATTAATTGAATATTGCAATCATTGGTGGCCAACGTATACTTTGGAAGGTGGGGAGAAATGGCCAAAGAATAGTCCATCGCAATATAATACCATCTTGCAATTAATGTTATTTTGCAAAAGGGAAGGTAAATGAGATGAAATAGCTTATGAGGGATTTATTTTTGCTTTGAGAAATCATCTGGAATGGCAAAAACAGTGTGGGATTATCCAGTAAGATTTTATGGTATTGACTTTGGAAAAAAACAGGGAAGGAATAAGAGTTTAAGATGATGTTGCTCTGCCTGTAGCATTGGAAAAGGGAATGTCCCAAAGTGAGAGAATTGGATCTTTCACTACAGGCAATTAAGTTGATGACTCTGAATGATGAGGACTGAAGGAGACCAGAGGAGTCAACCCCAGCTGAACACCTGGTTACATTAAAGCTGGGGAATGATGAAGTAGAATTTTTAGTTGATACAGGGGTAACATATTTGGTATTAAATATATGTAAAGGGGGGTTTAGTCATAAAACTGTAGGTGTTGTTGGGGGAGCAGGGTGGAAGGAAAATGGGCCGTTTTTACAACCTTTGAAATTCAAAATGGGAAAGCAATGAGTAACTCATCAATTTTTGTATATGCCAGAATGTCCATCATCTTTGTTAGGAAGAGATATATTGAGTAAATAGAATGCACAAAATGATAAAAAAAAAAAAAAAAAAAAGGGGAGACTCAGCTGTTAATACCTGAATCAAAAGCTGTGGAAGTGAGAATTTTTATGTTACAGAACACACCAAGACCGAAGGAAGAAATTCCTGCAGAAGTAGAGGATGCAGTAACACCCTTGGTATGGGCTAGTGGAATTCCAGGTCGGTCTAAATTGGTGGAACCAGTAAAGGTTGTTCTGAAATCTGGAACTAAACCGGTAAGACAAAAACAGTATCCTATTAAGTGGGAAGCTAGAAAGGGGTTGGAAAAATTAATAACGAAATTTTTGAATTATGCATTATTGATAGAGTGTGAATCAGAATATAATACCCCAATATTGCCAGTGAAAAAGCAGAATGGCAAGGAATATAGGTCAGTTCAAGATTTAAGAGCCATGAATCAGGTTGTTCAAGACATTCACCCAGTAGTGGCTAACCCATATACCTTGCCGACACCCTTAAAAGAAAAACATAAGTGGTTTACTGTACTTGATCTCAAGGATGCTTTCTTCTGCATACCTCTAGACAAAGATAGCCAGGCATATTTGCCTTTGGATGGGAAAGCCCCACCACTGGATGCAAGACACAACTCACCTGGACAGTGCTACCTCAAGGGTTCAAAAATAGTCCTACAATATTTGGTAATCAGTTGGCAAAGGAATTGGAAGTGTAGAAAAAAGAAAATTCAGAAGGAATAATATTGCGGTATGTAGATGACATCTTGATAGCAGCAGAGACTCAAGAGGACTGTTTACAAGTGACCATCAGCTTGTTCAATTTTTGGGACAAGCAGGATACCGAGTATCAAAAAGCAAGGCCCAGATTGGGAAAGAGACTGTGATATATTTAGGCTTTGAAATTTCACAAGGACAAAGAAGATTGGGAGCAGGCAGAAAGGAAGCAATTTGTCAAGTTCCAGAACCCAGAATGATACAGGAATTGCGGACATTTTTGGGTATGGTCGGGTGGTGTTGGTTGTGGATCCTCAATTATGCAGCTTTGAAAGCATCCCAGGAGAATCACCTGTTGTGGACACCTGAGTGTTGGACAGCTTTTAAAAATCTGAAGAAGGCTCTGATGTCCACACCTGCCTTAGGACTCCCAGATTTAACAAAGCCTTTTGAATTGTTTGTACATGAGCGATAACATCTTGCTTTGGGTGTATTGACTCAAAAATTAGGAACTTGGAAATGGGCCATTGGGTATTTTTCTAAGCAATTGGATGATGTCAGCAAGGGATGGCCTGGATGTTTGCGAGCTGTGGCAGCAACTGTACTCTTAATCCAAGAAGCAAGGAAATTAACCATGGGGCAGAAAATTACGGTTTATGTCCCACATATGGTAATCTCTGTCTTGGAGCAAAAAGGGGGGCATTGGCTGTCCCCAAGCCGCATGCTCAAATACCAGGTCACTCTCTTGGAACAGGATGATGTGGAGCTTAAAACTACAACAGCAGTGAACCCAGCAATGTTTCTGAGCTCGGAAATGGGTGAGTCTTTACACCAGGATTGTTTGCAAACTATTGAACAGGTATATTCTAGCAGACAGGACCTGAAGGACGAACTGTTGCCTAATCCTGATTTGGAGCTGTTTATGGATGGAAGCAGCTTTGTCCGAGATGAAAAATGAATGGTGGGGTATGCAGTGGTTACCACCACCCAGGTGATGAAAGCTGAAGCTCTCCCTGTGAATACATCAGCACAGAAAGCAGATACACACACACGGAGCTATCTGGAAGGAAAGAGGACTGTTGTCAGCTCAAGGATCGCCCATTAAATATAAGGAAGAAATTCTTCAACTCCTCCAGGATATCCAGCAGCCCAAGAAAGTAGTGGTAATGCATTGTAAAGCACATGAATTTGGACAAACCGTGGTAAATGTGGGCAACCGATTGGCTGATAAAACTGCTAGAGAGGCAGTGGAGCAAAGCATCCTTGCCCTTCTACCAGTTAAACAGGTAAAACTTCCAACCCCGAAACCAAATTATGGTAAATTGGATAGATTATTGGCAGAACAGTTGAGAGTAGTAGGAAGTGAGGTGGGTAACATCCACCAGACAAGTCATAGTTACCCCACAAATAATGATAAAAATAGCAGAGGAAATACAGAGAGAAACACATGGGGGAATTGAAGCGATGATTGTGGATTTACAGAAATCAAGATTGCTGTGTGCACATCCCAAATGTTACAGCTGCTTTGAATGAACAAATAGATGATATGAAGAGGGTGGCACAGCAGACTCGAGGTTTAAGGAGTGAAATGCAAACAAATTGGTTACGCCAAATTTTGGGGACATTTTGGATTTCCTCTTAAAGGATGGATAACTGAGTTGTTACAGACACTAATCATTTTGATTACAGTTGTTTTGGTGATTTGTTTGGTTTATCAATGTTTAAAGAAAATGTTGACACAGAAATCAGTGATGAAGCATCGTACACCAATGCCGGGAGAGAAGCCACCTGCTTATGTTGAGATATGAAAGATTAAGAGTGGAAGTATTGAAAAGATGATTATTTCAAAACTTCCAAAGGGGGGAAATGTAACCAGATGTAACCAAAATGACTAGTTCGTTCTTTTGTAACTAAGCAACATAGAGATAGGAGCCAGGTTAGACAATGCTTTAATGTTGTGTTTGTACGCCTATGGCTATGCTACTATGCCCAAAGACAATTGGACAAGGAGTAGTACAGACATGCTGCTATGTTCCCAGTACAGCCCCAGCCCATCTTGACAAAGAGTCGAGGGCGGTTAGAATAATTGGTTTGTGTTAAGGGTGCCAAATCATTGTTAGGGACCATGCACCATGAAGAAGGGAAGCAAGTTACATAAGCAAGGTGGGATTGCGCATGTCCAGAAGAAGGGGTCAACTGAAGGACACACCTGTACGGCCACCAAGGACCACCAGAGACCCCCACAGAAGCCCCTCGGAGCTGAAGGGCGCATGCGCAATGACCACGCAAATATGATCATTAGTTCCAGGAAATAGAATGAATATGCATGATCGTTCCAGGAAATTTGATGCATATGTATGTAACTGGACAATATAAGTTTCGGCTGACATAACCTGCGGTATGCACGCTAGGTGGAACGATTCCCTGTGCATCCGGCGCCGTAATAAAGAATGCCTGCTTCTTAATGCTACATTGGTGTTAAGGAGTTTGATTCCCGATTTCGGTGACAGGTGTTAAAAATGCACCTTTTCCTAATGCAGACCCTTTGAATAATGTCTGCCCTGGGTGATGCTCTTCCCTTCCAGCTGCACAAGCAGAGATGAGAGGGGCTGGGGTGCTCAAGGGGCTGTGCAAGCCTTAAGGGGTGCAGTGATGCCAAGAGAGTTTTGGTCCCCTGGCTTCATTCAGCCCCAGCAGCCCTTCATGGCCCTGGCATTGCCCTCTTTCGTCCTTCTTGTAGTCCTTGTCCCTTTCATTGAGCTTGGACTGCAGGGAGACCTTTCATTCCTCTTTAGTGCGTCAGGGGTTCACCTGGGATATCTTGTGTTTAATTGCTTTTTATTTGCTGTGCTCTGTTTTAAAAGCTTATTGTAGCTCTTTCGATTTCTGTCAATAAATTAGGTAGCATTTTATAGATGAAAATAAGGAAATTATCTAGGATTTCTACCCAGGGGTTACAGGTCCAGAAAAAACTGTCTTCGCGCACTATTGTCATCCTTCAGCCTAGTGAAATATTTAACGTATGTTTAACGGTAATGTAACTCAAATGCCTCTTAAATATATGTATAAGCTCCCGCTTTGTTTCTGCTCTGCCTGGGGGATGATTCCCAACAGGTCATAAACGGTATGCTCTGCTTTACCAGTTTAAAAAAATAAATAACCAAAAATGCCTTCCTTAGTGCCTACACAGAGCACAAACCTGCAGCAGCAAGGGCATGGATGCTTTTGGGCGGCTCCAGAGCCATGGGTAATTGTACAAAAGTCACCAAATTGATACCCTGGTTAGTCCACAAGACTCCACACTTACTCAGCATGGCAAAACTTTTTCTGGATGGAGGTGGATGAAGTCGGTGTCCTGTATAAGCAGGTATTACAACTGGCCCGGCAGCTTATCGACAGAAATGAAAAATTGCCTTCAACTGGAGCTGTATGTCTTTGAAGCATATTGCTTTTTGCTTTCTTGATCTCACCACGGGCTACTAAGGGGCATCTGGGGCAGGGAAATTCATTTAACAGCTGTCATCAGCCTCAGCGTTTGTGGTCCTTGGTGGAGGCTGAACTGCTGAGGACAATTTTGCTTGCTAATTCTGCTTCTAGGTTTTCCCATTAATGTTTCCTATTTGGTTAATTTGCCTTTACAGTGTTTTGTAAATATCTTCCATTCCTAGCTCTGAGTACCTTTTGTGTTTTGGTTTTATTTAATGGCACTGTGAATGGCATGTTCCTTTCTTTGAAACTTTGTAAACAGCTTTGGAGGAGCAATTTGTTTAGGACAGGGTTTAGGGAAAAGAGAAAAATAAACTTGCCTCAATGGGCCAAAAGCAGGTTTTGGGTAGAGCCACATCTCTTGTTTCTCTGAGTGGATTTTAGCTTTCTAATGAGACTAAAATCCGATGGGTGTTTGGTAAGCTTAATAGTAGTGATATTTGCCACCACGCTTGTGTAATAACTTGTGTTGGAAATGGTGCTTTGCTTGCTGAACTTGCTGCCTTCATGAATGTGCGTGTTTAAAAAACCAGTGTGCTTTTCTTCAGTAGCTGGAGATGAACCTGAGCAAGGAGAAGCAGCATTCTTTCCCCTCAAAGATCAGTTCTGATATCATTCCTTGGGGCACTAAATGGACTCATCGGAAAGCAGAATGGGATTTTTAGGGTTGTTTTTTGACAGGAAAGTGAGAGGCTTTAAGGAGAAGGTGGCAGGAGTCTGCTTGCATGCAAGTCTATGCCATTGTCTGGGACCTGCAGCCCAGGAGCTGAGGGTGGCCTCCTTCTAAGGAACTTTGAAAAGCCATAACTTTTCAAATAACTTTTTTCTCTTCCCACCATGTCTTTTTGTGGCATCTCAGCTACATAAATATGGGCTGAGATCCATGTTTGGGATGGAGCTGAAGGATTCCTGTGCGTAGAGGGAGGCAGTTCGTAGCAATATGAATATTATCATAGAATGGTTTGGGTTGGAAGGGACCTTTAAAGATCATCTAGTCCAGCCCCCAAATATTGACATATATGTCTGATATTGGCTATATCAGAGCTCAGCCTAGAGGTTTCCTGCATAAATGACCTATTCTCCTGTCTTTTCTCTATAAGATGCAATTAAGGTGGGATCTTGGTGTGGCTGCTAACAGCCTCGTTCAAGTCTTGTCAAGGAGCTCAGGAGGGGAGAGGGGAATGTATCTTGTTCCATAAGTTTGTCAGCTGGCTGATTGTTTTCCTCACAGCTCCTATGGGACATGGAGCAGATGTGAGATCATCCAATGCCTGAAGGCTTTTGTGGACAACCAGGCAAAGGCCTTGTCCAGTGCCTGAAGACAACCAACCCCAGCCACAGCTTCTGCTGTGTGGTGCCTGCCTGGGTACCTCAGGGCAGTTGCTGGAACAAGCAGGGAAAATGGTGGTAGAAATTTTTTCCTCTTTAATAAATCCTTACTATCCTCACACTACTTTGTTTTGCTTTTTCCCCTGCTGTACATTTTCTGGTACCATCACCTCAATCATATACTTATCCTGGGACTTACAAAATACTTCCCATCTCTTTGTCAAGCCCTGTGGGACTGCAACTGATCCCCTCTCATGGCAGGGATGAGCAGGCTCTGGAGACATTGACTGAAGGAGCAGGAATAGATTAAGTGGAACAATTCCAACCTCTGTTGGATGGCCTGAAGAGTGGTTACTTGGGGGCACTGAAAGTACTTAATTCCTCAAGTTATTGTGGACATGGCACTTGTCAAGTTATTGTGGACATGGCACAATTACCCTAACACAGGAGCTGGAGAGCTTGTAGCAAGATGGATTTGGTATGGATGAAAAATGCCTTTGGCTGTACTGCTTTTTTTCTGCTGCAGCTTTGTGCATGGTCTTCTGGCCTCCTTGTAGATCCTGAACCACTGACTTCCAGCTCATGGTCAGAAGTTGTCGCTTGATTTTTTTGTTTCATTGTTTTTTAGGTGGCCTGTGTGCAGCTGATCAATTCCACGATCAACCCTTCTCATGAGTGGGACTTCAGAGTTTACATTGGTAGGGAGCTGATGCGTCCTGGATTTCAACACCTCCTTAAGGTGAGGAGCAGCTCACTTATTGACTTGATCTGGAAAGTGGAGACAGCTGGTGGTTCAGGCTTGGCTTTGGGATGGGGTGGGCAAGAGTAAAGAGGTGAGTCAAGACCCTACTGTTGCCCTACTAACTCCCGAGCCCTCCTCATGAGTGAGAGACTCAACCGAAACCTTTCCATCCCTGCCCCGAGAAGTGGCCCTGCACTCTTTCCCCTCAAAGATCAGTTCTGATATCATTCCTTGGGGCACTAAATGGACTCATCGGAAAGCAGAATGGGATTTTTAGGGTTGTTTTTTGACAGGAAAGTGAGAGGCTTTAAGGAGAAGGTGGCAGGAGTCTGCTTGTATGCAAGTCTATGCCATTGTCTGGGACCTGCAGCCCAGGAGCTGAGGGTGGCCTCCTTCTAAGGGCTTTGGGGATGGCATGTATGCCTAGCACTGCTTGGCTATGGTCTGAAGCCAGTTTGCTGCTGTTCGTCCTCCAAATTATTCTTAACAACAGATTAACAAAATTGCCATGATTATTCTTGTGCCTTTGCCTGCAAAGAGCAGAAAAGAGAAAATTCATAAATTCTCTGTTTTTCACAGTTCTGTTTTCCTTTTTTGTTAAAGTGGCTTGGTTTTTTTCAGTTGTGAGGAAGACTTGTAAGACTAATATTTTTAGGGGGAAGAGAGAGAAAAGGAGTATTATGCAGAGGATCCCCAGGGAAATCATCATGCAAAAGGTGATACTCACCTAAAGGGTTATTGAAAGCTTAAAGTTATTTGAAATTAGTTTGTTTGTTTTTTTTAAGTTAAATAGTCTTCAACCCTTTGTTTTCCATATCTATGCGCATACCCCATATGGAATATGTCTGCCACTGTGCTTAAATATGCCAAGGATATAATCCAGCAAGTTTGTGTGTAGAGCAAGCTCCTTTTAAGTTGTTATTTGTGTGCATCCTTGCAAATGGTTGCAGAGTTCATGACTTTCTGTAGTCAGATGATTGTTGTGGATTTTCCTATATTTGTAGTTTATGTACTCCATTTCTAAATAAGTTGACTTTCAGAAGAGGAAAGATACTGTGCCAAACCAAAACAGGAGAAATCGTTAGATGGAGGAGAATAAAATAAAGCAACTAAAAGTCCCACATAAAGTAAAGGTGAAGGAAGGAATTTGTTGCGAGGTCTAAGAATAGCTGAGATAAATGCTGCCTTCCAGTGACTGCTGATCTCTGAAAGTTGTTTTCTGAACTCATTCAGTTGTTGTTCCTGGGTGAGCGACTGTAAAGGTTGCTGCCAGCAGGAGGGGTGAGCTTGCTGCTGCCTCTGTGAGTAGAGAGGGAACCTGTACTGCAAGGACTGAGGATAAAGGTTAGTTTAGAGGAGAAATAGCTGATAGCCAGCAGTAGGGGAGATGCTAGTGAAAAAGCTGAGGGTTAACTATTATGGAGTCTACTTGCCATTGATCTCTTGACACTTTATTGCTTCTATCAGAGATTCTGAGAAATAAGAGACCTCATGTTATCTAAAAAGCAAGCTTGTTATTTAAAAGAACATACTGTAGGGAATCAGACCAAATGTTTGATTACTTGGTCTGCCTGTGACAGTGACCAAAAGCTGGTGCCTGGGGAAGTATGTGAGGAAGGGGGAGCATCTATAGCAGTTCCCTCAGTGTCCTTCTGGCCTCCAAGCACATGCTGCTCCAAGACTGTTTGAGTCAGGTGTAGTTTTAATGAGTAACCCTGAGCAGATCTGTTTTCCATAAACCTGCCTGGTCCCCCCTTGAAGCTGCATCATCTCTGAGCATCTCTAAGATCCAGGGCAAGGGAGCCACAGCTCTGCTGCCCCTAACATGAACAGCTCCCTCTTGTTTGTTTTGAGCCCAATTCCTGATCTTGCAGGATTGCTCCAGTCTTGTTTCAATAGACGGCGAACAGCAGAATCCTCCCCATCCTTTCCATACCCCTGCAGTTCATAATTTTAAACCTCTGTTGTTCCTCCCATTCGCTGTCTGTCTACTTGGAGAAGTCCTAGCTTTCTTGCTTGTCCTGCATGGTAATGCCTTTCCACGTTTTCCTCATTCATGTTCTCTGAAATCTTGAAAAGTTACAGTTGGGCATCTTTATGTAAACTCAATGGCAAATACTTTGTTGTGAGACCTTTCCTTATTTGAACACAACTGCTTGCAGGAATATTAAGGCTTTGTTGCTTTGTCATCTTCTGCTGCAGACCTCACTATTATAAGCTGGCTGATGAATGTGACTCCCAAATCATAGTGTACAAGAATGGAGCTGACCCTGACTTCAAGTGCCAAGCACCTTGACGTGAACCCTGAGCGGTGGATAGGTAAGTCCTTTCGCTGACTATAGCTTGGCTGAAACCAGCCCCGTCAGATCATGGTCCTAGAGCAAACCCTGTTACTTCATCCCTGTACTCACTGGAGCTGTTGGCCATCATTGCTTCTTGCTTTTTCTTTCCATATTTTTTCCTTGAGCTGAGCTGTCTTCTGGTGTTTTCAGCACGTGGGATGGGTATCAAGGCCGATCTTCACTACCTCATTTGCAGCATGTCTCCCATTGCTTGGGGCACAGCGATTCCACCCACATTAAATCCAGAACGCTGCTGTGTTTGGGCAGGGAGTGCTGCCAGAATTCAGTGGTTTATATTGACAGCAGCTTCCAGAAGAAACCATTGTACTGTGGTGTCCTCCCTAAGAGAAGGGCACGTCAGTCTTCAAACAGAGGTTTTGCAGTAGCAGACAGTGGGCAGATGGAATTTCTCCAGCAAGGGCAGAGCACAGCCCTGCAGTGAGTGGTGTGGGGCATCATGAGGCTTGTGGGATGTATTGGAGAAGGAAAAAGGAAGTGTGTTTACAGCACTGCTTTTCTTAATTGTATTTCCCTTCCTTTTCTTTTTAGATAACTCGATTGATAAAACCAAGGTGGAGAAAATCAAAGCAGAGTGGTGGAACTGGAGACAAAGGTCTTTTGCTGATGTGGTTGGGTAACAGATAAGTTAGGGATCAAACTAAAGCCTGTTCTACCTGATGCTGGACCACAAGCGCTGCCACTCACTTCTGCATAATTGATTACCACTGTATATGTTGTGCTTGATCTTTCTGACAGAGCATGTGCTTACATCTTAATTTAAAAAAACAAACAAACAAAAAAAAAACCCAGGTTGCAGCTGTCATAGTGAAGGAAAACAATGTTTGAGCTGTGGGCATGGATCTCCCCTACCTCTTGAACTCACAGGCAGTCAGACAGTCCCCTGCAGCTTCTGTCTGGTAGGAAATAATGGAAGCTGTGATGGAGTGGAATTGAAAAATGCTGTTCCCGTCACTGCGGTGCAAGCAGCTGCCTCCAGACTGTGCCAGATCTGTAGTGAATCCTTCCCAGCAAGAAAGGTGTCACTGCCTGTGTTTCAGTATGAATGTGTGGCTTGGGAAACTTGGAACCAACACTGCTGGACTGGAGATGGGCTGTTAGGAGGTTTTTTGCCTCTTGGGTTAGGCAGAGGCATGAATCTCTGATTGTGACTGGAGTACTGCATGAGGGCTGGGTGGTCGAGGTTTTGAGAGGTTTTTAGGAAAAGCAAGGAAGCCTCCCCATCCCTATATATACACATACTCCTTGTATATCCCTGCTCAGCCCTGTTTGTTGCCTCTGCAGCTGGACTCGGAACTGACTGCACGGAAGAGCTGCAGATTGAAATGAAGACGGGGACCAGAATGGAGCCCCCATAATCCAGGGGGAAATGGTTAGTGACCTGCTACACCACTTAGACACTCACAAGTCTATGGGGCCTGATGAGATCCACCCAAGAGTACTGAAGGAACTGGCAGAAGTGCTCATCAAGCCCCTTTCCATCATTTACCAGCAGTTCTGGCTAACTGGGGAGGTCCCAGTTGACTGGAGATTAGCGAATGTGACACCCATCTACAAGAAGGGTTGGAAGGAGGACCCGGGGAACTACAGGCCTGTCAGCCTGACCTCGGTACTGGAGGATGGACCAGATCATCTTGAGTGCCATCACACGGCATGTAGAGGATAACCAAGGGATCAAGCCCAGCCAGCATGGATTTAGGAAAGGCAGGTCCTGCTTGACCAACCTGATCTCCTTCTACGATAAGGTGACCCACCAAGTGGATGAGGGGAAGGCTGTGGATGTTGTCTACCTAGGCTTCAGTGAAGCCTTTGACACGGTTTCCCACAGCATTCTCCTGGAGAAACTGGCTGCTCATGGCTTGGACGGGTGTACTCTTCGCTGGGTAAAGAACTGGCTGGATGGCTGGGCCCAAAGAGTGGTGGTGAATGGAGTTTACTCTAGTTGGCAGCTGGTCACAAGCGGTGTTCCCCAGGGCTCGGTGTTGGGGCCAGTTCTGTTTAATATCTTTATCAATGATCTGGACGAAGGGATCGAGTGCACCCTCAGTAAGTTTGCAGACGACACCAAGTTGTGTGGGAGTGTTGATCTGCTTGAGGGTAGGAAGGCTCTACAGAGGGACCTGGACAGGCTGGATCGATGGGCTGGGGCCAACTGTATGAGGTTCAACAAGGCCAAATGCCAGGTCCTGCACTTGGGCCACAACAACCCCATGCAACGCTATGGGCTTGGGGAAGAGTGGCTGGAAAGCTGCCCAGCAGGAGTGTTGGTTGACAGCTGCCTGAATATGAGCCAGCAGTGTGCCCAGGTGGCCAAGAAAGCCAATGGCATCCTGGCTTGTATCAAAAATAGCGTGGCCAGCAGGACTAGGGAAGTGATCGTGCCCCTGTACTCGGCACTGGTGAGGCCGCACCTCCAATAGTGTGTTCAGGTTTGGGCCCCTCACTACAAGAGAGACATTGAGGTGCTGGAGCGTGTCCAGAGAAGGGCAACGAAGCCTGTGAAGGGTCTAGAGCACAAGTCCTATGAGGAGCAGCTGAGGGAACTGGGGTTGTTTAGCCTGGAGAAAAGGAGGCTGAGGGGAGACCTTATCGCTCTCTGCAACTACCTGAAAGGAGGTTGTAGAGAGGTGGGGGTCGGTCTCTTCTCCCAGGTAACAAGTGATAGGATGAGAGGAAATGTCCTCAAGTTGCGCCAGGGGAGGTTTAGACTGGATATTAGGAAATTTTTCTTCACTGAAAGGGTTGTCAAGCATTGGAACAGGCTGCCCAGGGAAGTGGTTGAGTTGCCATCCCTGGAGGTATTTAAAAGATGTTTGGATGAGGTGGTTATGGACATGGTATAGTGGTGGTCTTGGTAGTGTTAGGCTTATGGTTGGACTTGATGATCTTGAAGGTCTTTTTCAACCTGTGCGATTCTGTGATTCTGTGAGGAAGACGAAAAGGGACTTTGAGGAGAAACTACTTGATGCACATGGTAGGAAGGAGGTGCTGGACATGGAGAAGCAGCAGATGACTGCAGAGAAGCAGGAGCTGGCAAGCAAAGTCTCCCATCCAAGTGAGGAGGTCCTTCTTGGGATGAGACATGGGTTGATGAGTTGGGAATGGGTTACAGCAGGCCAGAGACTGTGTTCTCCTCAAAGAGCTATGTCTCTCTCTGGGGAGAGGTGACATTGGAATGAGGAGAAACAATGATGGGAGTCTTCCCTGGTCAGAGATTTGGGGAGTGCCCTCAGGAGGCTCTGAGCCACTTTTGCTTGAACAAGTAGAGACAGGAGAAAGATGAAGAGGCTGAATGACACTGGTACTGCTCTGGCTGCTCCCTGCTTTCTTATTCTCCTATACTTTAATTTCTCCCTGGTCCAAAAGTAGTCTCGGGGTCTGCTTTCCTTGAGCTGATTCTTGTCCTTCTCTTCTGCTCCGCAGGCAGCTCTGGTGTTTTGTGCTCTAAAGAGGTTTGAATCTTAGATTTAACATGAAGTAAGTTGTTTGCCTTGAATCTTTCCTCCTGTGCTTTGTCCAGCATTCCCCTCGCATGCTTCTCTCAGCTCAGCATCACCCAGATCTGCCCTGGAGAGACATGGCTTATGTGGGACTGACCCTAGAGTGTCTTGGCTCTCCCCTGGACAAACAGACTTCCCCCAGAAGTTGATAAGCGTATTCTCAGAGTTGCTTTTTTGTGTTAACAAAAGTGTGGGGGAGGAAAAAGCAGAAATGTTGTGATCATGTTTTTCAGGATGCCCAGTGTTAGCTGGCGTCCTCAGTTCAAGCAGTCTCCTGTTGCTGCACCGAGTGCCGTGCTCTGCCTGGAGCCTAGGCATTCTGTGCATACTTGGGTTTGCTCTCTGGAGAGCAAAGACTGAACAGTTAAGGAAACTTTTGGATTTGAATGTGGACATTTCTGCTCCTAAGTCCCTTGTCTGATAGAATAGAAAATGCACACTGGTTATTTTTTTTGAAATGTATTGAGTACTTTACCCCTGAGAAAAATAACAGAAAGCAAGATAAAGCTTCTTGCAATTGTTTATACAAAACAAATGGTCTTGAAATCGAAGTTCTATAGAAATCCCTTTCTTGGTGTGACTACATACTTTTGTAAGCAGCTCCTCTGATGGAGGAGAGGAAGAAAAACATCTCCGTTATTGAGCCTTCTCCCTCTGGCTGTTTACCTTTGACAAGTTCAGAAAGCACAGATCGGAGGGAGGGAAACATTCAACTAATTTTGCTGCAGTTCTTGGGCTGCTTGGGACTGGGCAGTTGGTTGTGGCAGCTCCTGCTCTGCCTCTGCCCCATCACGAGGCAGGAGTGAGCTGACCAGGGGACACCTCTCCTTTCTGAGATACCGGATACGTGGGCAAGAGGTTTCATCTCGCCAGGCTTGTAGTGCCTGATGCCAGGGTCAGGTCAAAAGCTGAGAGAGGAGAAGAGGGCACATGGTGAAAAGGGATCGTGCAATACAAGAGAAAGTCTGTCAGGTCTCTGAGGTGCTGAACAGCAAGGGCTACAGGCTGACTGTGGTGGGGACAGACCACCATAAGAGCACAGGCTCTGGCTGTCCTGCAGATCCACAAACTTTCTTCCCTGTTTATCCTCAGTGACGCTAGGATGGTGCAAACAGAGAACTGCAGTTTTCTTTCTATGCTATGTAGTGCATCTCTAGCACCCTGTTTGATCTTCATGGACATAGATCGCTGGGACGCTTATATATATATATATTCACCAGCTTCCTAACAGTTGAGACAGACCTAATAAACCACCACATGTCTCTGAGGCCTGTTTCAACCACTGAATTTTGGGGTTGGGAGCAGACTCTACTTCACTATTGTGCTTCCACCTGTAGCTTGCTCACCAGACCTCTTCTGAGGTCGCCCTGCTGCAGGAATGCATCTTTCCCTCTATCAGCTAATGGGAGGAGGATGTCAAGTCTCCAGGTGATGGTACGGGTCACCTGTTATGCTGCCTTCTGCTCATTTTTCATTTACAAGGGAAGTTGGCAGCATCTTGTGAGGAGAAGGATGGGGATTCAAGATAGACCTGATCATTTGAGACATGCTTCAGGGTGGTACCCTGTTTGCTCTGGACAACTGAGCATGAAATGACCACTGGCATGTTCTTGTTTCTGCTTCAGCTGGAGAGGCTGGAGGAAGATCTTGAAAGCACCAAGAGAGAAGTGGCTTCGGGCTCTTCTTCCCTGCCTGCAGCTTCACTTCCAGGCACTGCAGGGAACATCCAACCACCACCACCCATCCACTACCAGGGGCTGTTTCTGGAGACTTCACACCAGCTCCTCTGCTCCTAGGTTGTTCTGGCATCCCACCACCTCCATGAGGAATGGGTATTCACCCTCCTGCCCTTGGCTTTGGATTCTGGGGAGCCTGTGCACCTTGACTGCTTCTATGGGGATCGTCTCCAAAGAAGTTTTTCAGCCAGCCATACAACAGCAAAGACCACATTGGACTAAGGTAGGACTTACATTTTAAGGGCCACCTTACGCTTTGTTCTTTCACCCCAACAAGCTTGTCCTTTCCCTTATGTTTCATCTTGCATCACCCTGGCTGAGGGGTTTCATGGCCCTGCTTTCTGTACTCTATAGAAAAGCCAATTTTCTGTAGGAGGAGGGGATTTCTTCTTTGCCTCTGTGTGCAGAGAGGGCAGGGCAAAGCACACAGGGACCCGAAGTGCTTGGTCCTCCTGAAACTGTGCAGGAGACCTGGCTTGCAGCATATGGCCATGTGCTTTCCTCTGCCACCTTTGAAGGCTCTGGTGGACTGGAAGTTCTTCATCATTGACCTGAGGTGTCTCTCCTGTGTGAGTTGGCTTAATAAGCTGGAAATCCTTAGTAAGATCTCTTGAAGACCTGGAGGCCCTCCCAGATGATGTGGTCCTCTGTAGCTATGAGGGGAGGGAGGGATCTCCTCGCTAAGCCACGGCTGCACAATGCCTGCATCTCAGTGTGACTCACGAGCAGCCTGCGAGGCAGAGCTGAGTCAGCTGTAGGCAGGGTTTGTGGCAGTGGCAGGACGTTGTGGCACGTGGTGCGCTGCTGCACCATCTGTGCCTTGCATCCTCTTGAGTATGGATATTGTGCTTTCTTTCTGCACCATCCCTCTCATTTCTGCTTGGTTACCTGTCCCAACAGTTGTGTTAAGAGTAGGCTGCCTGACGGAGATGTCTGCTTGGGACAGTGTACAGCCAGTTACGGCTTTTCTCACTGGTCTTCTCTCCTCTCCTTTCTCCAGCATTACCAGGTAGATGCTGGGGCTCTCGTCCCCCATCTCTGAGTGCTTTCTTTAACATCTCTCTCACTGTTAAATATTTATGGATCTATTTCCTGACCTTTGCACTCAAAGCAGGATAGCAGCAGGACCCGGGCTCTGTGTGTGTGCATCGCCTGAGGAGAGGGAGCGCTCCTGTCTGCACGCTCTCTGCCCTTCACTCTCCCTGCAGCTCCAGGCCCTGCCCTTTGGAGGGGACTTGCCCCTGCCCTGAGGACAGGGTTTGAGACTGTGTTATGTCCTAGTGCTTAGGGCAAGCCCTGCAGCTGGGCAGTAGAGGGGATGTATAAATAGGAGGGCATGAAAGGTGATTAACACAGACATCCCCAACCTTATGTTCCTTAAAAGGGTGGAAGGGGAGAAAAGGCTTGTGCCTTTGAGCTTTTCATCTTGGTCAGGGGAAGACAATGGCACGTTCATCAGAGAAATCTGTTATTCCCCAAAAGTACAAGGCAAGGGCTGCAGGAGAGACCACAGCGGAGAACAGGCTGCCTTGCAGTTGTGGGCAGGTGATGCCTGTGATCTGGATGTGGCCCTCTTCCTTATGCTTGCTCCCCTGAATTCATTGCTTCCCCAGCACATCTCTCTCTGCCTCAGCCTCTGGGTGTTTGCTCTAATCTCCAAAAACTTGTAAGATCAAATCCTGAGCATGACAAATGCACTGCGAGGTCTTAGCACATCAGTTCACCTGTTGTGGTCCACACATGCATGCAGGATTAATGTGGCCAAAGGGCTTGAGAGGATAAGGGGACCAGGAGGATTGCCTGCTGCATCTTCAGGCACAGCCTGGGCTGGGTGTCCCACTCCCCCCTGGGCTGGGTGCACCGATGCTTTGTGCAGCATCGCCATGGTGGTGTCTTCTCCCCTTCTCTCATCTTTTAGGGACCGAGAGTTTGAGGAGCAGAAAAGTGGTTTAAGTCGTCTCCCTCCCTTTGTGCTGAGCGAAGGGACAGCTTGGCAGGTAACAACCCACTGGGTGAGTTATCATTACCTGCTTTGGTGGTGGGTCTGGGAGAGCTGTTTGTTCTCCAGAGCTGCCCTGGTCTCTGCCCTGCTTCTGCTGCAGGCAGGGTTCTCTAGGAGAAGGAGCTTGGGTTTGATACGGTTGTGTGCTTTCTCCAACTGCCTTGTTTTGTCCAGATTATTCTGCTATAAAACTGCTTTTGCCTCCTTCCTTTAAACCTCTGGGCTGTTGTCTTTAGCAGGCAGACACCATGGAGCATGTTCTGTTTCCTCTTTGAGGTTTGGGCAATGTAAGAGGGATGTGATGGGAGCAGAAGGTCTCCCTGGAGAATTTCTGAGGAGCAGAGTGGCTGTAGGACCAGTAAGGGCTGTGCCTGCCCTGTGGGTGTTCTGGGAACAGATCAAGGGGAGGGGAGAGAGGGAGCAGTGGCATATCTTGGTTGTCCTCTACTGTCAAACTGCCCTCAAGAAGCAAGGCTGGCTTGCCAGAGACTGAAGTTTCTGGAGATGCCCTGACACTTGTGTGCTCTGGATCAGCTCTGCAGCACCTGCAGTTACAGAAACACAAAAGCTGTTGTTCGGTGCTTTGCCCCAGGCCCAGCCCTGACTACTCTGGCTGCTGAAGGGCACGGCCCAGGACCTGCCTCGGTGGTGGCACCAGCTGCAGGGACAGCAAGATTTCACTTTAAGGCCATTTTATGCTGCTTTTTTTTATCAGCAGCCCCTTGCTCTGCTGCTGGTACTGCAAGCATCTGCTTTGTGTTTCCCCTCTTCTTTTCATTTCTAAGTTGAAGCCTTTTTTTTCTGCATGCTCTGATTATTTTTTTTACCTAAGTTTCATAGTTTGAGGTGTCCTTAGGACTTGGGAGCTTGGCAAACATTTTCCTACTGGGGCAGAATTAACCTGCGTGAAGGAAAACATACAGGTGTTTTCTGAAGATCTGTGTTGCTGTGCTCTAGCCTGCAGGTGTTTAAGACAGGTAGGGTGGCCTTCGATGTTTCTGCAGCAGAGTAGGGTGCTGCTTGTCCCGATAGTGATATTATTTACATTTTAGGCAGGTTAAAATCTTAGTCTCTCGGCAATTCAGGTCACGGTGCAGACCTGCTTTTGGACACCAGGTGGCACATGGATCTCTTGGTTTTGCATGGAGGCTTTGTGTCCCTGCTGCAGCCTGTGTTTACAGCCCTGCTTCAGAGACTGTCAGAGTGAACTTCCAGTCCTGGGTGTGGATTTTGGGGGGGAGCAGATTCTTGGCTGTGCTCTCGGAGAGGTCTGGGGGTGCCAGCACAATGCAGCACCTGCAGAGGCCATCAGAGGCAGGTTTCTAGCATGACTGTCACCAGGCTGCAGAGGAGCGGAGTTTGCTCACTGCTGCACATCTGTGTCTTTCCTGCGTGAGTTTCCGCAGTGGTCCAGTAAATCCTCTGCCACTAAGAGTGTGGCCACCTCGGTGACCAGAGCTGTGGCCAGGGTGGCACTGCCCTTTCTCTGCACTAACTCCAGCAGCAGAACCACCCTGTCACCCAGAGATTCCCTCCATGGGAGCAATCAATTTTCTTTCTTATCTGATTCTTTACAAGCAATTAAAATAATTTTCTTTCTTATTTTAGTTGATTTTTTACATGCTCCAGCCCCGCAGAGCTGAGCTGTGCACTGGGGCAATGCTTGCTCTGGCTGTGTTGATAACACAGTGCAGCCTGGGTGCTTCAGCCTCAGATATGCTGCCCCAAATAACTCATTCAAGAGCATGCAGTCATTTTCTGTATTGGGTTGTTTTCCATGTTGTGGATGAAGTTCTTTCTGTATTTATCTGTTTTATTTTCTGGTAGGTGTAATCTAGAGAGACAGGAGGTAGTAATATTGAGAGACCATAGAATGGTTTGTGTTGGAAGGGACCTTCAAAGATCATCTACTTAACACCCCCCACACACACACCCCCATGGGCAGGGACGTCTTCCACTAGATGAGGTTGCTGAAAGCCCCACCCAACCTGACCTTGAACACTTCCAGGGATGGGACATCCACAACTTCCCTGGACATCCTGTTCCAGTGTCTCACCACCCTCATTGTAAAGCATTTCTTCTTTATGTCCAACCTAAAAAATCTACCCTCTTTCAGTTTAAAACTGTGTTGCCTCTTGTCCTGTCATGCCAGGCCCTGGTAAAAAATCTTTCTCTGTCTTTATTATAAGCCCCCTGTAAGTATTAAAAGGCCACAATAAAGTCTCCCCCGAGCCTTCTCTTCTTCAAGTTGAACAACCACAACTCTCTCAGCCTTTCTCCATAGCAGAGTTGTTCCAGCCCTCAGACCATTTCCATGGCCTCCTCTGGACCTGCTCGCACAGATCCATGTCTGTCATGTGCTGGGGACCCCAGAGCTGAATGCAGTGCTCCACTGGAGGCCTTGTAAGGGCAGAGCAGAGGGGGAGAATCCCGTCCCTTGACCTGCTGGCCACAATGCTGGTGATGCAGCCCAGGACACGATTGGTTTTCTGAGCTGTGAGTGCACAGTGCCTGCTCATGTCCCATTTGTCACCCACCAGTACCCCCAAGTCCTTCTGTGCAAGGCTGCTTTCAATCCATTCATCCCACAGTCTGTATTGAAACTGAGGATTGCCCCAACCCAGGTGCAGGACCTTGCACTTGGCCTTGTTGAACTTCATGAGGTTCACATGGGCCCACTCCTCCAGCCTGTCCAGGTCCCTCTGGATGGCATCCCTTCCCTCAAGAGAATCAACTGCACCACTCAGCTTGGTGTTGTCTGTAAACTTGCTGACGGTGCACTTGATCCCACTGTTTGTCATTAATTACAATATTAAATATTGAAAAATATTAATTACAATTTAAAATATTAAATATTGTAATTAATGGGTCCCAGAACAGACCCTTATGTGACACCACTCATAACTGGTTTCTATTTGGACATTGAGCTGCTGACTGTAACTCTTTGAATGCAGACATCCAGCCAATTCCTTATCCTTATCTAATAAGATCCAGAGCTTTGCTGGGAATCGGTGACTCCTTAGCTCCAGAAGGTCAGATCCAGAAAGTATTTAGCTCCTGACACATGGAAACCGAAGATACCGTTAACAGATAGCAGGACTTTATACACCCAGCTAGGGGTCAGGGCCCTGAACACCTTGCGTGGACCCAAACCAAAGTTTCTCTTGAGAATGAAACTTTGGGGTTTTCTGAAAATGCTGCCTGGCACTGTGGACTAGCTTGTAAAATGTCTGTTGCTGGTTTCCCGGGCCCTCCAGGTGCTCACAAATGCATTCAAAGCATCCCCACATGCTCTTCACATGTCCTCAGATTTCCAGGATGCTGGGAGGCATCACTTCCTCTTGCTCACAGATGTCTTGCTGCAAGGGATCCCTGGCACAAGTGCTTCCTCTAACCAATACCTCCCTCTCTTTTCCTGTTCCACCCCAGTGTCCCCAGCTCCATCATCTCTCTCTGCTGAGGCAGAGGCCTTCAGGATTCTGCGGTTGTAGCTTCCCTCTTCCTTAAGCATCCATGCATGTTGTGCCAACGTTGGCTGAGAAGCAGCAGTGAACAGGGACAAAAACTTCTCTCTTCCTCTGTCACTCAGGAGTATTCTCGGACAAAATGGAGAATTCTGTGCACAAACCTGGGAGCTGCTAAATCCTGGTTCAAAAGTGTCTGCTGAGGAGAACAAATCGGGGGAGCTCACCAGGCGTCCTTCCAGCATCACAGAACGATTCAGATTCAAAGGGTCCTGTGGAGGTCTTGGGTCCATCAGTCCTGCTCCAAGTAAGGCTAACCCAAAAGTTAGAGATTGCTCAGAGCCTTTTGCAGTCAAGTTTGAGTCTCTTCAAGGACAGAAATTGCCCCAGCTCTCTAGATGTAACTGGGCTTCCTTATCTGGTGTTTAACCACCCTTGTGAAAATAATCTCCTTATATCAAGTCAGGATTTCCCTTGTTGGAGCTGGTGGCTGTTATCTCTTAACCTTCTCCCTCCTCTTGCTTCCTCATTTCTCCTGGAGTGGTGTTGAGGAACACACACTAACAGCATCAGTGTACTTTGACAGGGCTCTGGGAGCAGTGCTGGTGGGAAGCTGAACGTTCATTTGCTTTGCGAAGGAGGCAGAACCTGTTTGGAGAACTTTCTTCCTAGATCTTGTAAGTGTTTCATCTCTGCAGAATACATGGGGTATCTGCTCCCTGTATCATGCCCTAGGAGAGGGTTTTGAGTGTGTACCCTGGAGTTTCTAGAAACTGAAGTCACTCCTTATTTCACTTATGCAATCTGTATGTACAGGTACAGTGTTGGCTGGTCTGGGAGGTGTTTGTACGTTCCCCCTCTTTCCCACCTGAGTGAACCAGAGTGTGGAGAGAAGAACCACAACCAGCTCACAAACTTTCTGTAGCACAGCCATGTATTTTAGCAGTTGATGTTTTCATCTCGCAACAGGTGATGGTGTTGCCTGTATGTCTTGGACTGACCTTTCCTTACACTTTAGGGCAAGCAGCATTTCTGCCATTGCAGTGCCATCCCTGGGGCATCCAGCTGGTGCTCAGGCACTGGTTTAGCTGCAGGAGACGTCCTGGTGTGGATGTTTTGCCAGGTAGAGGTGGCGTTTCTAACAGAGGATGTGTAGAAAAGTAAGTGGGAGTGAGGTCAGGCTGTGACCCAGGGCTACCTCCTTGGCAGTGAGGAGCTGTGGCTGTGCCCATCAGTGCTGGCACTGCCGGTGCCTGTTATCTGGCAGCAGTCAGCTGCTGGCGCTTGCTTTTGGGGTACTGCAGGTGACAGGTGAGCCCAGCCCTGGGGTGCAGCTCCTGCCTGTCCCAGGCTGCTGCCACCACAAGAACCACTTGGGATGTTACTGGTGGGCTGTGTGCAGGTGTGCGGTGCTTACTGGGAGACACTGAGAGCCAGACTGTGGCTGTAGTGCCTGCTATGCTCATCCATCGCATTTGCACTGGGGCATCAGCGCTGGGCAGTGATTTTATTTGCAATTTGACCTTCGAGAGGCCCCTGGGTGAACCCCAAGTTAGGGCCAGGCATGCCCTAGGGTTTTTTTGGCTTCATGTGGGCGTTGGGGTTTCCTGGCTTTGAAAACTGGGGGGTTTCTCTGTGCTCCCCTTGCTGTGTGTTAGTATTTCCAGGTCCCTTGCAGTGCTGTTTTCATCCGCCAGGTGCGCGCAGTTGAGCCATGTTGGCTCAGTTCCTGGGGATGAGGTCAGAGGATTGGGATTGGGAGAAGGGATCAGCTGCTTTCCTGACGAGGGGCTGACGCAGCCCTGCATCCTCCCCTGCATCCCCCCCTGCTCCCCCCGCCCCGCCCCGCGACCTCCTTTTCCAGACAAAGAGAGGAAGTTCTGGCTGCGTGCGCATCCTGCCCTGCGCCGCAGGCAGCCCCGGCCCCTCCGCCTTGTGCTGTGCCCCCCTCCCTCTGTCCCCACTCTGAACCTGGAAAGAACTGCTCAGCTCCCATTTCAAGGAGCCTTTGTCCTCTCAGACAGCTTTCTTTGGGTGATTTGTCTTTCTTTTTTCTGCCTGTGACAAGACCATAATTGGGAGGGGGTCTCCATCTGCTGCTGGGGAAAATGGAGGGGTTGCAGGGAGAAATCCCCTGCCCTGACACACAAAGGCAGCACTTGCTTCTCAGCTGGCATCACCAGCCTTTTAGGTGCTTAGTTATTAGGCAGTTTGAGAGCAGGAGCAGTGATTAGCAGTGTTCTGTGCCATTAAATTAAACCAGGATCTCTGGAGCATTGTGCAAGCCCCTCCCTACATCCCTCTGTTGTGGGGCTCCCCGCATCTCTCCAGTGCACCCCATTCCTGCCCTGTGCTCTGAGCCATTGCTTTTGTGCTGGTGTAGTGCTCTTCTGTTTCTCCACCCCCCCATCCCCCCTTCCCTGCTGACATTATAATCTCAAGTGGCTGCCCAGCAGTGCCAGCATGCCCTGGTCCTGGGCTCCCCCAGATCTCTGCCCATCTCCATCACTTCTGCTCTGTGGCACCGTCTTACCAGGCTGGGGTCCACCCTGATGTCTCACTTGTGCTTTCCCAGCACTCCCAGACTGAGTCACCCAGGGTGTGCTGGGAACACACCCGTGTTTAGTAGCCCCAAAGCTATGTTTTGCAATTTTTTCAGTCTCCCATTGCTCACGGGATAAGGTGTTCTGGCACCTCATCTTTTGATACCCCTTCCTATGCAGCAACGCTGCAAAAATTCCCACTCGTCAGTGCACCCATGGTACTGATCCCCCTGCCCTGGCAGCCAGTTCCAACCTGCCGAGCTCCCTGGTGTCCCAGTGCCAGCCTTGCTTGTCTCCTGCTGTGCAGGGGGATGTGCCCATAGTTTTTGCAGCTGCAGAAATGACAGTAGTAAAATCAAGCCTCCCTGGGTATCCTATCCTGGGTGTCCCACACTCCGTCTGCACGCAGGCATGCTGCTGTAGCAGGAGCATCACTGCAGAGCTCTGGCTCCAGGATCACCCCAATCCCACAAAAAGGACTGTTCTCTCCCTGAAAAGGCCCTTAAAGGTATTTTTGTAGTTAGTTATATAGCCAGTGGGACTTTCTGTGTGCGGCTTTGTGGCATGTAAGTAAAAGCAAGCCCCAGAACCAGCGCTTGCCAGGCTCTGTCCTTGCAGGCTGGATGGGTGCAGCTATGGTGCTGAAATGTGTGCTGGGCACCCTGCTTCTTGCCGAGTTTAGTCCTTCAGTGTTAGGATATTACCCACTGTCACCTGTATAAGTGCTTTCTTTCTGTCTGTCTTTTCATTTTTTTAAAACTCCTTGCTTTTCTTTCTCGTGGTCCTTGGTGTTTAAGTTACTGCAAAGGACTTGGGATCCTGGATCCATTTGTACTTTTTGTCTCATAGCCGAATGATGCTTTTGGTCCTTTTTGAACTGATTCTGGGAAAACTTCCTGTGAGATTCACATGGGAATTTAAGCCTCAGATTCAGCTGGATTTGGCCCTACACTGACATACTCTTGGCTTGAAAGTTGGATGCTCAGGGAGCAGCTTTCAAGGTATCCTTGTACTAGTTTTGCACGTATCCTTTGGTCCCTGAACCTTTCCTAGGGACAGCATCTGGTCACCCTGATTCAGGGGGTGCTGGTTCTCCCCCCATGTCTGTCTTCAGCTGTTTCTCCCATCCCTGGGCCTGGGCCATGTTCCCATGAGAGGTAATGCCGGGCTTTGGGCACTCGCCCTGATGTGGAACTTAATACAGATGAAATTTGGTGTTTTTTCTCAAACCTGGAAAAATACATAAATATGGAGGGTGGTGGCATTAGTTGTTGGGAGGTGTATGTGTGAAACACACTGGTTTTAATACAAAATACTATCCTTTTCCTAAGGATTGTGAATGTAACATAGTGAGAAGAGCAGAATATAAATGGGGTGGTGGGGAGAGGCAACTAGGAGAGCTCAGGAGGAAACAAGGCTGCTGAAGTTTTTTAAGTAAATATTTTGGCTATAACGATAATTTAAATGACCCAGTAAGGGCTGATTGGGGTCTCTCTTTCTGCCTGGAGCCTGTGGGGCTGGAGCAGGGCTGGAGAGCTGCTTCCCCCCCCTCTGAGTGGCTCAACCAGCGGCAGAGGGTGCTCGTGCACCACTGTGCAAATCTTTCTTTTCCCTCAGCCATCTTAGGCAAAGTGTTTTCCTTCCCTGCAGTCTCCATTTTATGTTTCTGACGCAGAAAATAAAAAGGTTGGCAAGGGGGGGGAGGATGGGGGGGAGTGGGACGTGCTGATACAAAGCTTGGCGGTGGCTTTCTCGGTGCTGGGGCAGGGGTGGGGAGAGGTAGTGAGCCCCAACTTGTACCCAGGGGGATGCAGAGCAAGTGGCTCTCTGGGGGGGATGCTGGAATTGGGGAGGGGTGAGTCTGCAGAGAGACATGGTGTTTCAGATGAAATGCTGCTTGGAGCCCCCTGCCCCTGCCAGCCCCCGAGGCTGGATGGTGCCCTCCCTGCCTCCCTCCCCCCTTGCTGTTGCTGGATGCTCTAGCTGCAGTATTGCTTTTTTTAACCCACATCACCATAGGAGGCTGAGCAGACCCCACAAACTGCCTGGAAGCGGGATGGAGCTGAGGTTTTGCTGCAGAGCTGCTCTTGTCTGGGCTTCCCAGACAAGAGGGACTTTCCTGTTTTCATTGTTCAGGACACAGATCTATTCTTGCTCTTTTTTTCCTTCCTGCCTGTGCATGTTGCAGGGGGGTGGGTTGCTGCCCCAGGTTCGTTACCAACAAATCCTGGCAGCAGCAGCACCTTTCCCAGCTGTGTGGAGAGCCCCAGGGGAGCTGCCAGCATGTGATACTGAGTAACTATTGTCAGTGTCTCTATTTGTAGTAACCATTTTTATGTTATTCGTCACTGGATCCTTCGTTTTGTGCAGTGGAACACTTAGGGGCAAGCAGGCATTTCCCAATCCAGGATATGAAGGAAGCCATCAATCCAAACTGCTGGAGGCTTCTCCAACAGTGAACTTCACTGAACCAACTAAACAAGGATGTTGCGGGCTCAGAGATGCACTCATGCATCTGTGGTCTGTTCCTGGTCGCTGCCTTTTTGCAGGTTCTTGCTCTGCAATGAGCACAGCACATCTCTCCCTTCCATGAGAGGCGTTTGGCAGGAGACAGTTTTGGGAACCTCTGTAGGGCTCCTGGGTTTGTGTTTTTTTTCAGACTAAGGAGTGCAGTTTAAGGGTTTTCTTTTGTGGCATCTGTTGTTCCAATACCTGAGAACCAAATTGCTAGGTCCTTACCCTTACAGGTATGTGCACAGAGATAGTAGCTGGCATAAATGCATCCAACTAACTTCAAACCAGCTGAAGCTGCTAACTCCAAAACCTGCCGGAGGTGTGGATTTAAATACTTTGCAATTTGTTCCAAGTCCATCAGCAAACTTGAACAAAAATCCCTGGGAAAGCTGACTTGTTTAAAGTCTGTTTAGATGAGTCTGCACAAGCAGCTCATCCATCAGTGACAGGGAGGTGGGGGATATCCCTGCAGGACTGCTTAGTCACTCCATGTTATAGAAATTTTTTCCTTCCATGTAGGTGAGTCCTGGTCACAGTTGTGCTTATCAAGTCCTAGGCCCAGTTTATTCTCAAGTTCTTACATCCCCTTTTGTTGCTTTCCTAGAAATGTGATTTTGCAGCTTAATGGAGCTTTTTGGTTTGCTTTTACCCAACTGCTCTGTGCTTTTTTTTTTCCTTCCCACAGCCATGCACAAGGATGCTTCTCAGGAAGATAATAAAATCATAAGAGTGGCTGTGGTTTCTGGGAATAGTTAGATGAGTATCTTTTCCTTTAAACATCCTGAACTAAAGCACCCTTTGTTTGTGATCTTGTGCATGCCCGCATATACGAAAATAGGTCAGTGATTCTGTGCTGGCAGCAGCCCTGCTGTCTGCTGGCTGGCCCAGGGCGTCAGCGTGTCTGCAGAAGGAGGCACGGAGGAGCAGCACAGCCATAGGTCAGCTCTGAGGGAGGGATGCTCGTCCTCTCCTGCCTTGTTACTGGGCAGCATGCTGCCTCCAGGACTGGCGAGCAGGGTAGGGGGCAGTGCTGGGGGTGGTATAGGCTCCTGCAGCCCCCTTGCCCAAGGTGTCGAAGGGTGAGCACCCTGCGGAGCAGGTCAGGGTTGGGTTTCTGTGCTGATTCTGCCCCTCCCTATAGTAGAGGTACAGCAGGAAGGGGTGTCTTGGCTTTCATGGTCACCCTGGGATGGGTGCAGATCCCCCTGCTTGTTCCAGCCCACGGTGAAGCAGAGAGTTTTTAGGCATCTAAGCAGTGGGATGCCTCAGTCATCCCTCCTGTGGTGTGGAGCTGGCAGAGGCAGTTGGAGTCACAGGACAGAGCGCAAACCCTTTCCACGCTCTTCGATGCAAGTCCCAGGAGTGTTGGTGGGCCTGTTCATGCTCCTGGAGAAGGGGATGTCTGTGACAGCCTGACTCCGGTGCAACGCAGAGGAGGGGGCCATTAACAAAGGGCAAGAAAGTCTAGGGACTATGGTGATGTCAGGTATCTGTCAGTCTCTCTTCCAGCACCAAACCTGCAAACATGTCTCCTGAAACACGCTGCTCCACAAATCCTTTGACATTGTCTTGCACTGAGCTTTGATATGCTGGTAGATATTGTGGATATTGTCAGGTGTGAAGTCTCTGCATTAATTTAAGGCAATATAAGGAGCAGCTGCTCCTGTGATCCTGCATAAGGAGCAGCTGCTCCTCATGCTGCTCCACAAATCCTTTGACATTGTCTTGCACTGAGCTTTGATATGCTGGTAGATATTATGGATATTGTCAGGTGTGAAGTCTCTGCATTAATTTAAGGCAATATATGTTTTTAGCAAGGTTATCTCGCTCTTTGTGGGAGAGTCGCCTGTGTCCGTACCTGTGAATACCAGGGAGACCAGCAGTCTGATCTTTCCATACCCCTTTGTAAAGACATTTGTTGCATGGGGCAGCAGAGCTTTGATACTTATTAGGAGGGCAGTTCTGGTCAGCCATTGCATGAAGAAAAGCTGCATGGTTACTCAAGGAATAACTCCTTCAACAGCTCATGGCTTACCTGGATTTGCTGTACTCAGAAAAGAAAGACCAGGAGGGCAACAGAAGAAAGAACCAAAGAAAAAAGGGGAAGGAGCTGCACTTACTGAGTTTGGACAATCCTCTGCCAGTAGGACCAAGTAAGAAACTGCTTCTCTTTGGTGCTCATCAGGGGGTTGTTCCTAAAGCTTGACCCATGCTTCTTCCTGGGCCCTGGCAGATGTTTTCCTGGGGTTTCTCTGCTTGCCTTATGAAAAGAACAAGACTGTGGTCCTGGAGTTGGATGAGACTGTGCTGAGCACTAGTGTGGTGCAGGTGAGTTTCTCTGCCTGCCCTTTCATGTAAGGATGGGAGAGGCTTATAGTCAGGGAGCTATTTGTACTCTGCATCTCTTGCGCTTTGTCCTGGTGCTGGTCCAGGCAGCTCTGTCGCACTGGTTTGTGCACTGCTCTTGCAGAACTTGCTCAAGCCACTGCCACAGCTGGTGAAGCTCAGAAAAATGCAGGTCTGGCAGTGTATGAGCAGTTTGGGGTTCTGGTAAGTGACTTTTCCTCTAGTCAGACAAATTAAGATCACATTAGCATCTTCACCTAACAGAAAAATTGCATTTTTCACTGTTTTGTTCCTTGTGTGATGCCCCACTCCACCTCCCACTTCATGCTCCTTGCAGTGTCTCTGTTTTTTCTCTGTCTAGTGTTGCACAAAAGATGACGAGACAGGCTGACATGCACACAGATTTATTCTCAGGATCTGGCGCTAGTGGTAAACATCAACTACAGCAGTAAAAGTTTCTTTTTTGGGGGTGTAATAAAAAGAAGAAGAGAGAAAAGGGAAAGTGAAAACTCTCCCCAATGACCGCGTGGGATGAGAAACAACAGGAGTCTCCCTGATTAAGCACTTTCTCCAGTGCAGCAGAGAGTCCCCCAAATACTTTTACTACAGTAACTCTTTGGACTCTTCAGGTCTTGCTCAGTCTCCCCATTGTCAGTCCTTAGGCTGAGAGTGTTAATTGGAGCAATCTTTGATTAGGTGCAGATGTTTTGGCACTAATTGCCCATTAAGCTTAGTGCTGCCCATCCTTGGGTGATGTTTAGTGCTTGTTTTAATGACCCTTGTCTCCTATTGTTGTCTACTGAGGGCCCTGGTACAACATTACAGCTCACGGCACAAAGCAAGGGTGAGAAAAGGAAGTTAATCTCTCCCATCAGTGGTAATTAACTAGTCTATTCTAATTGATTCCTGCTGCAATATACAGCAGGACAGACCTGGGCTGCGGGGCTGATTTAGGGGAGATAAGGGAGGGGCTTCAGAGGTATACAGGTTATGGCACTGCGTGGGCTCAGGGTTAGTCTTAGGTCTTGTTTTGTAAGCCCTTACACGCTCTCAAGGAAAATAACTCTGGAAAATCTCTTCTGCGTGGTCTGTCTGCTACGCACCCTGTCTTACAGTAGGACTTTATTTCTGTAGTCTCCTTTTCTTCCTCATCCTGCTTCCTGATAATGTTTTTTAGTGTCCTTGTGACCAACCAGTGATGAATTTAAATTCTGTGCTTAATTTGTCAAAAAAATGGCTACCAATGTCTTTAACCTGCTTGGACAGCAGTAATTCTCTTTGGACTGCTTAATCAGTACCAGCTTTATTACCTAAGTTTCCAAATAGACTGTCTTCCTGTAGAAAAAGCAGCTTTATCATCTCACTTTGATGCGGGGAGAGTCTAGATGAGTAAATTCTGGACTAGATGGATTTTTAAGATCCAAACAATATCTGTCCTTATCTATGTGTTGTAGGAAAACTATGCGCTCTGTCCTTGTTCCCTGTGTACAAGTTTTCCTAAAGTGTGGTTGCTTGGCTTCACACGCCACCCCATGTTTTTTAAAGACGGGGGAAAAAAAGAAAGAGTTCAGAGCTCCCTATTTGTCTTCCCAAAACACCTTGAGAGCGTCTCAGTTGTCCTGTTTTTTAAGACACTCAACTCTGGGTTGTCCACATAGGAGAAATCTGATGTTTGAAATGCAAAAACATCTTGTAAAACTCTAACATAGTTAGTCATTTTCTCCTGCCACATTTAATTCAAAAAAAGTAAAAAATTGGCAGTACCATGCCAGTAGGAAACTCCCATCAGGAATTTTTTTCCCCCCTTTCTTCAGTGCAAGAAGTCTTCAGATTGTCAGATCTAAAAAGCCTCCTTTGGTGGAACGTTAAGTTTTCACAGTCCTGTTTAGCCTTGCTGTGGGATAACAGGCAAGAAGAGAACGAGGTGGGGAATGGGAAGAACAGGACCCCATGTCTGATGAATCCTGTGCCAAGGAGGACTGGCTCTCTAGGAGTTAAGACGGTGACCTCAAATGAGAGCGCTGCCGCTTGTCAGAAACAGGGGAGTGGAAAATAAATCTGAACTTGTTCCTAATGCTGGAACCTTTATGAAGTTTGAGAAGTACAGGAAGGATGAAATACCTCAGAAATGCCTGTTCCTGTAATTTTTTTACTTTTATTGATCAGAGTACTATTTTTACAGTTAAGATGCACTCAGGGCTTAGAAGGACCCTCTCCAGGAAGGATGATGATTCTGCCATTGCTTAGCCCTTGCCACTGCTCTTCCTGGAAGCATCTCCTCCTGTGCCCAGCTGTATGTAACATGTCTAGTCTCCGCAGCCTGAACTTAGTCTCATTCCTCCTCCTTAGCTCCTGGATAACCTTATAAGCCCATCCTGGCCATGATAACATACACTCGGTCTGAGGTCTTCTAAAGAGGGTTGATTTAGATTAGATATTAGGAGGAAATTAGTACTAGTACTAAATTAGGATATTAGTACTGTGAGGGTGGTGAGGCACTGGAACAGGTTGCCCAGAGCAGTTGTTTTTCAGTAACTGCCTGTATTCAGTCATGTGGGAGTCCAAAAAGCAGAATGTCCTGCCTAGCGAGCTGCTTCAGAGACATGCCTGTGCTGCTGCAGGACTCTGTGGCGCATGCTTGGTGACTGTCCCCTGAGATTCAGTCAGTCGGTGCTCATCTCAGGAAGCATTTCTTCATCTGTGTTTTAACATATCTTTCTGCATTATCCTCCTGCTGATTTCTGTGCTTGTCGCTGTGTTGACTCTGGCTTAGGTCAGCAGGAAACAAGTGCTTGATAGATCTTCGAGTCTGTGGGACTGTAGGCATTGCTTTAATGCTTTCTGCATTTGATCTTACAAGTGGGAGCTGGCAATGGCAAAGAAAAAGATTGCTGCCTGCCAGTCCTAGTGCCTGCACACATCCTGCACCTACTTGCTTATCTGCTGCCTCTGGCACTAAGACTTAATGGGATTTTTTTTTTTTTGCTTGGTAGAGTGGGTCTGAGCATGATACGGTGTGTGGACTCAATCTCTTCAGCTAAAAGCAGGACCTAACGTGTGGGTCTCGGAGCAGGGATTGCTCTGGGATAGCTTGGGGACTCTGGAGCAGGTCTGTACAGTGCAGAGAAATCAGCTCTCTGCAAGGTGAGGACTTTTCTGTAGGCAGCTCAGGGAACTGGTTGGTACCCTCTGGGTTTATTTCCCAGCCACCTGCATGTGGGTGGCTAGGGAATACACCCAGAGGATTTCCAGCACTTGGAAATACCTGCTGGCTAGGCTTTCAACACCTTCTGTATGGTCCTGTTTTCCTGACCAGTTTTTCTCATGACCAGCTCTGAGACACAGAGTCCTGGGATCAGAAGTGATCCCAGTGAAGGTGAGGTGTTTGCTGTGGCTTGGGGACAGGGGTTTGGATCTCGGCTGCTCTGAACAAAGACAGTTTTGGTTCATTGCTGTGGCTGTGGCTGCAAAGCCTGAGGCTGCATCCCAAAGATGCCTTATTTGTGGTGTTATAGTAGAAGCCTTTTTCCTGTTAGTGCTGTGGCTGTGCTGTGCCGCACAGGGGAGCGAAGGAAAGAAACATCAATGAAACAAGCAGATGCAATACCTGGAAGGAAGAATACCTATTGTTTTGTCCTGTGATAAAAGGCTGATGATGCTGAGTCCAGGGAGGAAGGAAAGCAAGAGGCAGCAGCAGGATATGGACTGCAGATGTATCCGTCCCTCAGAGGATGAAAACTCTCTGCTGAACGCCTGACTGCTGCCTTTCCATGCACCCCCGGTGCTCTGCTCTTTGTCTTACCTGGTCTAATATTTACCTTCAGCTAATAAGCCTCCTTCTAACATACAGTAATGTCTCTAGTATAACTCCGTCCCATCCCTTGTCCCAGGCTGCTGACCCAACCCCGCTATGCTGCACTAGAGTTGGGCAGGTCGCTTCACGTGTCTTTGCACCCTTCTCTGGGGCTGTCAGTCTTTAATCAGCTTTAAATAACAGGTCCAAAGTCACCTTTTTATCTCATTTTAGAGACTGGAGCATGCAGACCTTTCCTGTCGTGTCCCACCCCTTACCAAAATACTGGGGGGGGGGGGGGGGGGGGGGGGAAGAGGAGAGCCTTGGTGCTGGCTTGGTATAACTTGGTTTGTATTTACACCACAGAGCTCTCCCATCTGCCTGTGAAATGCACGTGAGAGTATGTATGAGTGAGCTTTGCCCTTAGTCTGAGCACACACACCGTTCAGGAGCAGAAAGGACCATATTTCCTGGGAGATCTGCTGCTGAGGGAGCATTGAGGTGTTGCCTGAAGCAGTTAATTTTCAGTGCATGGGGGTGATTTGCCTGGATCCAGACAGGGGGTGAGCCACACCTCTGGTAGTGAGGTCAAAGGCATTTTCAGGGGGTATGTCTGGAGTCCTGATGATAGTTGCAGGGTAGAAACTATGCTCCTGCTTAAAGCAAATATTTTAGGAATGTCCTTCTCTATTTCTATATTTTTTTTTAGTGTCTGCTGAGAACTTGGAGGAAAGCTTAAACATGACAAAAGGACAGATTGTGAATGTGTAATGTAATATTTAGAACTTTCCAGCCAGCACAGATGAGAGTGACAAATTTGTGGGGAAAAATGACAATATCCTTTTGCTTTTAGGAAGAAAAATGTTTCAAAGTGGATGTGAGCTATGGCAGAAGGGATTCACAGGTCTCGGCAAAGTTTGGAGAGGGAGCAGAAGGGCCCGTCATGTGAGAAAAGGCATTTCTGTCATGGTGTGGACCATGGAGTGTTCCTCTACAGCTGTGGGGGGGATCTTGCAGTGCTGCAGGGATGCTTTTTGCCATCAGCAGGGGATCTTATGATCATTGTGAGCCTCCCTGACAGCTTTGGGCAAAGGGATTGCTGCTCTGTTCAGTTGTTGTCTAAAAGTGAGTTACCTGACTGCATTCCTGGAGTTTCTAAGCTGATTCGAGGTTGTTGGTTTGCTGGGAGTGCTGTGTGCTTGCCAAGGGACACCCCAAGTTGCTGGGTGTTGTGGTGCTGTGATGGACTTTGAGCAGTTGGGGCTGTACCATGAAATCTTGCTTTTGCAGGAGGTGGTTGCAGATGTGTGCCCACGGGTCTGCTGTCCAGCCTGTGAGGTGGAGCATGAGCAAGATGCTGCTTTTTTGCCAGCTGCATATTCCTTCATTTTGCCTTTGACAGAGGAGGTGTAAGCCTTACCCAAACACTGAGGAGATTAGGCTGGATTCATCTCAGCATCACCGTCTGGTGATGGTAGTGTCTGTGTCTTTGAGTGCAGAGGAACCACAGATGAAGTCGAATGTTGCAGTACTCTGTGGTCTGTTGCTCACTCTGGTGTTTTCTACCTCATGTTTGGTTTATGGTCCTTGACTTCTGGGTTTCGCAGCTTTGTCAAGGATGCCAAGACACAGTATGAGGAGTTGCAAGTGATGTACTCAGGCATGGAGGACCTCTATATGGAACTGGGCCAATACTTTGTTTGACACCCAGAAAATTATTGTTGATAGCTTCTTCATAGAACTGAGTAACTTCAGAAATACGTTTCTGGTGAGCAAGATGCCCTTTCCTTCTCTTAACTGTTTCCTTCACTGCTCAGATCTGCCATGCTTCTTACTCCCCCTCTTCCAAAGAGGGATTTTAATTGCTTTTGTGCATTTTTTCCCCCACTTCTCCATCCTGCAGCCCCTAAGCAGCTGTTTCTCCCGTTCTGCAGCAAGCTGTCAAGGAGAATCAGAAGCGGCATAAAACAGATGATATGCCATGCAAAGCTGGCAAAGGAGGAGGCAGGGAAGAAACACCAGGACTGACAGCAGCAGAGAGAACAGCTGGTAGACATGAATGCAGGTATGAGATGCAATTGGGTGTTTGGGACAGCAGAAGTTTTGGACTGGCTGCAAAGCCCTACTAATAACATGTGTGGAGAGCTACAGGTGAAGGGAGAAATGCTCTGGAGCTGGATTCCCAGAGATGGAGGCTTAGGACAGCATGAGTGGTATTACTCTCTTCTTTACTGAGAGGGTAAGTCCCAAGAGCAGCAATTTGCAGGTTTGCCTGCAGAGCTTTAAACATAGGTGTTGGACAAGTCACAGTAAACCCATCTTCAGCAATGTGCAAAGCCTAAGAAGGTGCAGAGAACCTTGCCAAACCTGAGGACCTTCTTGAGAGGCTCTTTGCCTATATAAAATGCAGCAATTTGCATGACACACCAAAAGACTGTACGGCCATTCAGTGCTGTAGTCCTGTGCTCCTTCTCCTCCCTTGTTTTCTTGGGAGGCCCGGTGGGTATTAGGGTCAGAGCTCTTCTCCCCCCTTCCCAAACCATTATGCTGTGCTCTGTTAGTGCAGGAGTCTGGCATTAGGCTCCTCTATTCCAACCACATACGTTTCAGATTTTTTTGCAAATGTGTTTTAAAAGGGGGGAGGGAGAGAGGCCATAAACAGTCTTATGAGCTTTCCCAGTGCTGTAGCCTGAACCTGGGAGCACCTAAACCAGGTGCAGCTCTGTGGGATAGCCTTGCGATGATTGTGCAGAGTCAGGTTCCTCCTTCATTACCCTGTCTGTGCCCTTACCTCTGAGTGAGTGAATCCTACAATAGCAGGTACTCCTGCATCAAAGCTGTACTGCTTTCTGAGAGCAGAGTGGACCTGACATCCCTCCCTTTGCCAGATGAATGGCAAAATCATATTCTGATGTTACTGTTGTCCACTTTCCTTCCTAGCTCCATACATGCTCAGCAGTTTGGGTATAGATTTAACCCTGTCACTTTGTAATAAAATAGCCATTTCCTTCACCTTTTTGCAACATTATCTGTTACATTAAGATGTTAATGAGTTTCAGGTTGGAGGCCTCTTGACCTGCAGCTACTACAGGCACAAACCTGAAAGCCCACACAAGTGACAAGACACCTGTGTCGGCAGCTGTGGTTAGTTTGAATCAGCCTTCTGCTTGGTCCAGGAGGTTAATGTGACTCTGCGAGCACCCTGTGCTGTCCCTACAGCATGGGCTTTCTCCCTTAGTCTGCTCCCTGCTACCAGATGCATTCTTTGCTTCCAACATATGGACTCAATTACTGTCCCTCTCCCTTGATTTCCTGTCTCTTTGGGTTTCCTGAAATGCATCCCCTCCTCCTGGCAGTTTGAACTCCCACAGTGAGATGCTTTGCAAGCTGTCACGTTCCTCCCTCCCTCCCTCCCTCCCTCCCTCCCACCCTCCCTCCCACTGCTTTGCTGCCTCTAACAAGGTGGTCCTGATCCAGAGCATGTACAGATAAGGCTGCAGACCCGTGCTGTTACTATAGGCAAGCCCAGGAACCTCAAGGGCTTGGCTTCTCACAGCAAAACTAGCCAGCTCCCTAAATGCTTGTTCAGTGACTGGCAGGGCTGTGTCCCAGCCACTCTTGACGGAGGTCCCCACCCTGCCTCAACACTGTTCCTAGATCACCCTGTAGTTTTCAGCCAACTGCTTCATTTGCAAGACTTCAGGCTTTTTTCCTATTCCCTTCTGAGGCCATGGGCTTTCTGAGCCTCTGTGCTTTGAAAGGAGCATCAAACTGCTCTGGGTTTCTCCTAGGTGCTGTTTGGCTTCTTTCCTGGACAGCTGCTCCTGCAGAAAAGCCATGTGCCCATGGCTTCTGCCTTTAAAAGCATTTGAGGAGGAGGGGAGAGGGAGCCCTGTCTTCTCTGTTAGTGGTTCTCTCAACCCTTGCCTGCTGCTCTGGGGGATCCCCAGGTGCTGCAGCATCGAGTTGCTGGAAATCTTAAGAAATCTGAGCTCACTCAAGGGGCAGGGGGAGATGGAAACGGTTAAATCACGCAAATGAACAAGTTAATGATTTCCATCCCCTTGCTGGCATGTTTCAGTTTTCAGAAGGGGGTCTGGCCAGCAGCTGTGCCAGCAATTGTAGCTCAAAAAGAGTATTTTCTTTGTCAGCTTTCATCTGTGGCCCCTTTAGATTCCCCTTACTCACAGAGATGTCAGAGTTTCCAGGGCTCCTGCTGCTGCAAGTCCCTGTGATTGTTTTCCCTCCTGTACCCAGCAATGGAGTTAGATGATGGGGTGGGTGGGTGTGTGTGTGAAGAAGGCACTGTTTGCTCCATGATTGCTTCCTGCCCCATCCTTCCCCAAGCAGAGGAGAGGCTTTTTCCCAGGATCCAAGTGACTCAGCAGCCCTTCCAAATGGAAGGAAAAGCTGCAGCTTCTGCGCCTTTGAATCCAGGAGCAGAGTGGGGCAACTTAGGGTACAGCTCGGGAGAAGATCCAACAATATCTGTGGCTGAGCAGTCCTGCAGTCAGCTTCAGGTGCAGGAGCCTTATTGTATTAATAAGGCTTACATAATGTTTTACATTATATATATATACATATATATATATATAGCTTATATATTATTATATGTTGTAAAATAAGCCTCAACACTGTGTGTCCCGGTTCTGGCATCTAAGGTCACTGAGCCCCAGCAACAGTCTCACAGGAATGGGTTGTTCCTGTGGTGGCTGTTTGAGCTTCCCCTCAAGGGATGGTGCCCGTTCTCTCCCAGACTGCTTCCCCCGTGAGCAGTGGTAACTCCTTAGGATGTCCTGAGCACCAGAGCCCTGTTTGCCCAGTACCCAGGGAGCCCTTTGTGTGATACTGGACTAAACGCAGCACTGCTTTTCTTACCCACAGCAGGAACACATCGGTTGAGCTCTGCCATCAGGAGCATCACCTTAAATGTGTAGCACCTCCCTACCTTCCTACTCGCCTTCTCCTGATGCCTTTTCCTATCCAGGCAGTGGTGGAAGCACGGAGAGGGAAAAACCTGAACTTCTCAAATCAGGTGAAGTATAAAGGGCGTTTAGAAGTACTTGGGTATGCTAAAGCTGGAGGAGGAGTAAATGAAGCAGAGAGGTGAGGCAGGGACAACTGCCAGCATCTTGGCATCCTTCCTCAGCCTTCCAGTCCCGTTGTCTGGCTTGGGCTGAGTTCAGTCTGAAGTCCCTGCTGGGCCACCACCCTGTCTTACCCTCAGAGACCCTTCACAGCAGCCCAGACCCTCCACTTGGGCTTGGCACAAGCGGATGGGTAAGTGTAAGAAACTAGAAAGCCCTAATAGATGCCAGTGGCTTACTGCTGTCACTCAAACCTGCCCTCAAAACTTTGAGAGCTCCCACGGGTGAATTTGGACTGTTTTGCTCCGAGAGGAGCATCTCTGCTAGCCGAAGTCACAGTGATGGCTGTTGTGTCCCTCCTAGGAACCACCAAACCTCCTGGGACTTGTGGGGTGTATACCCACTCCCTCAATCCTTGCAGGCTCCCTTCGCTAGCCCAAAAGCCTGGTCTGGTAGCCAGGTTTCATGCCCCAGGCTTCGTCCCAGCATGCTGGTGCTATCCCTGCTCCCCTCAGCCGTGTTTCTGGGGTGCTGGGTGCCGCCAGCTCTGCCCCGATGTGGACAATGTGGGTCAGCCTGGTGGGGCGGTTTGCCAGCAGGTGGCAGCCTGTGCAGGCAGCACAGGCAGGCTCTGCAGATGTTTAATGGGATTTTATAGCTCTGGGTTTCATCCGGAGCTGTTGTCACGGAAACGGAGATCTGCAGAGAGCCCGTGCATTTGGCGTTAACTGCCTCGGTGCCGTGCCGATGGCCGAGGGAGTATGCGCAGGGTAGTGAGCAGCCCCAGGAAGCTCCTCGTAAAGGTGTGTGGTGAGTGATTTGTGCCTGGAGCTCACAAACTCTGCTTGGCTTTGCAGAGGCAGGGGGAATGTGCTGTTTTATTTAGGTCTGGGGTTTTAATGGCCTTTTAAAATCTGCTCCTGGAGCACAAGGCTGTGCCCCGGGGAGTGTGCAGAGGGGCTCCATCTTCTGCCTGGGTGTCTTGGCCCTCTCGTTTTCAAGCCTGGGAGAATCCCACACAAACAAGAGGTGACAGCAGGTGAGGATGGGTGCAGGTCTCCCAGGTTCCCAGCTTGGGGGGGAAAAACGTCCTACCAGTGCATGGTCCCAGCACATCTCATCCTACACTGCGGCTCGGGCACCTCCTCTGGCTCTGTGGCTGGACAGGAGAGCGCACTGGAGCTGCACTGACACTGGGGTGGTGGCAGCACACGTGTCACCCCTGCACATGGCTCCCCAAGGGGTGACATCCCTGTTGCTAGGGAAGGCGAGCAGCTGAGGCCAGGCTAATCTCCTTAGTGGCCTGAGCACCATCACGAGAGTGAAAGGGAGATTAGAGGGCAGGGTAGCATTAGCAACCCAGGACACTCATTGGAGAGGAGCAAGGAGACAACTGAGTCAAGCAGAGAGGGAGAAGACCCTGGTGGAGATCAGCAGAGGAGCCAGAGAGGCCTCTGTCAGCAGCAAATAACCTAACAGCAGGGATCTCTGAGGAAGTGAAAGGCTTTAGACAACATGCCCAAAAATCCTGGCGGAGCCATCCCCACACCCTCTTCCCCGGGGAGAAAGGTGTTGCCAGGCAGTCTGGGTCCTAATCCATTCCCTCGCATCCAGAGGGGCAGAGGTGGATGCCTTCCCATCCCCCATCATACCTATGGGGCATGAAGATGTTCCCTCAAAGCATATACAGAGTGAGGACCCACTGGATTTTACCCCATACATGAGAGATGTGGAGGAACAGGATGTGGAATATTTATAGTCCCTTTCCATGATACAAGAGGCAAAAGATGCTATTTTCTGTAGCAGAGCAGGGTGTGAGGCTGTTGCTCACAAAGCCTCTGTGATGCTGGGCTCCGTTCCCTGTTCCTGTCATGTGGGTGTCACAGAGTCTTGTGTTTTCTTTGCAGGTGGCTAACGGGAGTGATGGATGTTTTACAGGAAGCTTTGCAGTCTGGCAGCCTGTCCTGCTGGAGCAGGGGAGCGTGGCAGGATAGGTGCTGCTCGCCAGGCTGTGCTGCCTCTGCGCTTGTTCCTGCAGGGAGCTCCAGGGCTGGTAAGGGAAGGAAAAAAATGGTGCCTACTGTTACTACTTGGTGTTTGTTCCTTCCTCTCGGCTGTCAACGAAATCACGGCATGGTTCACATACCCAGCTGATATTGCTGCAGTTGCTGACGTGTTACATCCTTTTAATCCATATCCAAAATAGCTTCTCTACCCCTCCATTCGTGCTGGTTTGCACAGCACCTTTCACTGTGCACTCCCGCCTGCCATTGTCTGTTCTCCCATCTAGTGATGTGGACTGGGACACCAGACTTTTTCTTAGAATCATAGAATAGTTTAGGTTGAAAGGGACCTTTTAAAGGTCATCTAGTCCAGCCTGCCTGCAATGAGCAGGGACATCTTCAACTAGATCAGGTTGCTCAGAGCCCTGTCCAACCTGACCTTGAATGTTTCTAGGGATGGGGTATCTACAGTCTACAACCTCTCTGAGCAACATGTTCCAGTGTTTCACCACCCTAATCATAAACAATTTCTTCCTTATATCTAGTCTGAATCTACCCTCTTTTAGTTTAAAACCATTACCCCTTGTCCTATCGCAACAGGCCCTACTAAAAAGTCTTATTCCAGGCTGAAGAAGCAGAATTGTACCTTTTATGTGCATGAGTGTGGTCAAGACAGGACTGTTACACTTCCACCAGAAAGACTTGCAAAGAGTTGAGGTGCTAGTGGGATATATGGAGATACTCCCAGGTGCCAGCAGCTACAGGAAAAGATAGAGAGAAGGAGCTTGTGCCATGTTAGGAGCAGAAGGAAGAGAGATCAAGAGGGTTTGGAAAAGGAGACAGCTTGGAAGCAGGTTCAGAAATGACAGGGTTTGAAGAGAACAGTGTGAAGAGATGTTAGAGCAGCTTATGTGCAGCTGAAAGTAGTCCCTGCATGGAAGATTCTGGGCAGAGTGGTTGTGATGTGCTCAGGGTGGAAAAGAAAGCAGAGAGAAACAGGACCCAAAGTGGGAGCGAGGACATGCGGTGCTCGATCTGTGCCACAGAAGCAGCTGCAAGCTGGTGACCAGACCAGAAGAGTGAGGAAGGAAGATCTCTCAGCCAAGCATTTGGAAAAAGAAAACCAGAGTAGAGATGTAGAAGCCACAACTTTTCTGTCTCAAATATAAGAGGAGGAGGGTCAGGAGAAGCATGGAGAGAAATCTACTACTCAGTTCTCAGCAGCCTACAGTAGCAGTGGGATGTTTGCTCATCTTTTACATGCAGAAAAGGGCAGGGATTTAAATTAATGGGCTGTTCTGCTTTTTGGCCTCAGTGGGCTCCAAGGCTAATGCATGGTTGGCATAGCCTTGCTGCCTCATCAGACCCTGATCAGCTTGGTGTCTGCATGGCAGATTCGTCTTGGTGCTGTTGGATGTGCAGGGCGCCCGTGGTCCTCCACCGGTGACAGGACTGTGGCTGTGAGCGACAGCAGCCCAAAACCTGTAGGTACATATGACCATGGCACCATGTGTGCTCCCATACGCCGCCTTGGCTGTTGGTGAAGGCATGCCCTGTGTCCCATTGACATCTCCCCGACTTGGTTTCACCCCTCTGGCCCTTTCCCTGAGGAGCACTATGTGCTCTGATCACAGGAAGCTCTCCTGCTGTAATCAAAATTGGGGCAGGACACTCGCTGCATTCGCAGCTGACCCAGCTTCCCTTGGAGGGGGAGGATTTCCCTTTCCACAGCTGCAAAAAAAAGGGTCCCTGACTCACTGCCTACAGGGTGCAAGGGCCAAGAGGGCTCCCCTTACGCCATGCTCCCAGGAGTAGGAGCTGGGGGGGGGATGGGTACCAGGCACGTGAGCCTGAACTCTGCCTGTCACCATGGGATTTTCTTCCCCTGCCCTCTGGGTTTTCCCCTTTTTTGCTCTTTTCAGAAGGTGATTTCAGTACAGTGCTGTATCTGTGCAGTCATGTTGTGGTTTAAGGCCAGTGGGCAGCTAAACACCACCAGCCACTAAATGGCTGAACACCTGCCTGCCGATGGGAAGTGGTGAATGAATTCCTTATTTTGCTTTGCTTGCATGCTCAGCTGTCGCTTTACCTGTTAAACTGCCTTTATCTCAATCCTTACCCTTCTAATTCTGCCCCCCATCCTGCTGGGGGGGAGTGAGTGAATGGCTGTGTGGGGCTGACCTGCTCACTGGGCTTAACCCACACCAGGTTCCAAGCCTGTGCTGGTTTTGACGTTGCCACGTGGTGCTCCGAGAGTGTGTGTTTGCAGAGGATCCTGCTGGAGCTGGTGCTTCTCTGAGTCCTCCTCCTTGTGAGCCTCCCTCCTGCCTGATGCTTTGCAGTCCCCAGGAGCTCTCCCAGTGGGATGTATTGTGCTTCTCCATTGCCCTGCTACTGGTTGTCAGGACACTTCTCCATCCCCTGTCACGACTGCTGAGGAAGACAGGAGCTCAGCGTGTGAGCTTTGTCAGCTCTGATCTCTGACTCCCATCCTGCCCAGGCAGCTGTGTCTATTCAGCCACGAGCAGCTCCAACCCTAGACTGTAAAGGAATGGGAAAAGATGCCAGGCTTCTGCTTAATAGCTTAAAGGACCTGTTGTGGGGGAGCGAGGTCAGCGAAAGGAAAGTGCTGCAGCCAGCTCATTGAGAAAGGCATGCAGAGCACAGCAGGGCATGCACACAATAGCTTGGTGTCCTCCACTGGTCTGGCTCAGCACTTGTCCTACCCTCAGAGCTTCAGCCAGATGATTTGGAATTGATTTGTGGCTGAAGTGACTCAACTGGTGTCCTTTTCTGTTGCCTTGATGTCATGCATATGCTCTCTGCTCCCCACCATACAGCGAAGTGAAGGCAGAAAATCAATCATTAATCTGTCCCTCCCACCCCGAGCTTGCTGTTGGCCTGGGTATCCAAAGGAAAGAGAGCAAGTGTTGAGCTGGGCTGGATGCAAGGGGACTCTTCTTCCTCAAACAGGATGAAGCTGTCGTGTACAGAGCAGACACGTTACCCCTTGCCCCATTGCTCAGGCTGTTCCCTGGTTTGTGGGAGGGATGAACATGCTCATCTTTAACCCAGGGGATGCTAACCACAAACCAAGCCAGGGGAGCAGGGCAGGTTGCAGCCTTTGCCAGTGGGTATAGTCATGCCATGGCAAAAATCTGTGTATGCTGTGGGAGGAGGAAGTGATTTCCAAGTCTTTCTGAAATGTTTTGCCGGTCCTCTGCAGAGCCACTGCAATCTCAAATCAGATCTGCTGGGGATGACTAAAAATAGCATCTTTGGGCATGGGTTTCCAGCTCAACTATCCCTTGGTCAAGCCATAAATACTCATTGCTCAAAATACTATTAATGTTCAGTAGCTCCAGTGTTTTCCTGTTCTCCTGCTGATGATGGTGATGGCATGAAAAGCCAGTTGATAAAACCCACCTGGATTTCCAAAAGGGTCTCTTGCAGTCTCCTAAAGAAGCTAAGCTCCCGTGGGATGAGAGGGGAGGTTCCTACCTGAGTACTAATCCATTATTTAACAGGCTAAAAGGCAGGAAACAAAATACATCAGGAAGACTGTGAATAGTAGGAATATTTCTGACAGTATTTCAGTAGGAAAAAACAAAAGACTAACTGTGAAGGGCTGTGGAAGGACCTCACCTGGATGCTTGGTGGTTTATAGCATCTCAAAGGGGTTGTCTTGCCCTGTATGCCTTTCCCTTTTAACTCTGTGAACAGGGGGATGCTCCAAGCTGACCGTTGCCACTTGGAGCAAAACATGAAGTTTATGGGGTATCCATGGCAACATCAGCCCAGTGCTCTGCAGTAGTTAAAACCCAAAATCCCCATCCAAGATCTAGGAATCCCTGGGAAAGGAAGGAGAGGAAGGAAAAGCAACCATAGAAGTGGCTTTTTTTGTTTTAAATGTGTTGTGCTGCCTGCAGTTCTGGTTCCCATGCCTGAGGAGGGATGTCATAAGCTAGATAAGGTGCAGAGAGAGGCAGCAAGGATGACTGGGTAGACCTGGGGCTGCTTAATCCAGAAAAGGGCCATGAAGGAGGCATATGAAATTATAAACTGGAGATGTTTGTGTCTCTTCTACAAGAGCTTGAATGAAGCTGGGAAGGACAGGCTTAAATGCTAAGCTGTAGTTTCACAGCCCTCCTCCTTACAGGATGTTGCAGATGCTTACAGTTTACACAGGTTAAAACAAGCAACCAAATACATTTATGGAAGAAAAAGGTGGGAGGATGTGAGAAAATTCACTGACTGAGAAAGATGAGAGAGTGTGAGTGGGGGTGTGAGGGAATATTTGGGACCTGCAAGGAGTGGAGGGAGGGAGCAATCTGCTGGGTTCATGCTGTGTGTTGGGAAGGGATTTGGCCTGGGGAAGAGCCAGGCTGCAGGAGGAGGATGGCTCTGCCCAGAGAAGTGAGAAGCTTCTGTGGGTTGGAGCCTGGGAGAGGGGTTGGGGGACGTTGGAAGAGCCTGGAGGGAGAAGGGGCTGCTGCATCAAAGTGGGGCTGTTGGGGAGAGGAGGCTTTTGCTGAAGGATGAAGAAGACAAGAAGTGCATTGAGTACAGGCTCCTGCTTTCTTTCAGCTCTCTAGCTATACTACGGTCCAGCTGGCAGGGACGTCTGTCACACCCCCCCACCCGGCTTCTTTCTGCTGTAGCTCCAAGGGGATCAGTGCACAAAGCCTGGCAGCTCTGAATGCTCCCTGTGTTGTCTGCACAAACCAAATGCTTTATCCCCGCTCGCTGCTGGACTGAGATAGGAGAGCAGCTCTCGGGAAGCTCTTGTGCAACCCAGCAGCAGGAACCTGAGACCACCCGAGGGACTGACCCATTAGCAGCACCCACACAGGGTCCGCATACCAGGGTCCAACACCAGAAAATGCCTACCCTGCACAGGGGACATCTTGCCAGCAGACCTGGAAGGGGAAGGGAGATGGCTGATGTCTAGGTTTGGAGGCTATCAGTCCCTTCCCATCCAGGCTCTGCACGTGATCTCCGTGCATCAGACCTGCTGTGCACAGGGCAGAAGTGCTGTCCTAGCCATCTCCCATGTACAGCCCATGTTGCTCTTGCTTTTCTGGTTTTCAAGTGAGGGACAGACCCATAAGTGATGTCTCCTGCCCGCTGTGCCGCTGGTGAAAGGGACACTGCTTGGGGCTGTGGCTGGGGAGCAGGGCAGGGAGAGGCAGAAGTGGCAAGGAGAGATGAGGGGTAGTTTCAGGGATGCTTCAGCGCATGGCAAGAGTGAGAGAGGGGTGCTGGGTTTGTCACAGTTGTTTAGCAGAGTTTCCAAAAGGCTTTTAAATCCTGCACAGGAGCCTACAGCTTGTCTCCTCTGCACGGTTTCATGTGCCTGCCCTTGGTATTTCAGGAGCTAGGGTGAGAGCATGAAAGATTTTCAGTCCTGAAAGAGTTAATTTCTCATGCCTGCAGCATTTGGGCAGTAATTCAGCTGCTGCTTTATATTCCTGAGTGGATCTCCTCTCTTCTGCCGTCTCCTCCCAATCATAAAAAATACATCTTCCGAGGCACTGAAGGCAGGAGCTTGTGCAGGCAAGGCCACATGGCTGTGCTGGTGCCTGCCCCACAGCTGTGCCAGTAGCAGTGCTCAGCGGGCCATGCTCACCCCGTGCCCTCTTCCACCAAGTGCCAGTCAGCACTCAGTGGCTGCTCTAATTTGGGGCTGCCTGCTTGAGCGTGGCATCATGAGCTGGATGAGCTCAGGCCTTAAGCTATAAAGGCTTCTTAAGGGTAGGTGCTGTCTGGGCCTCGTTATTGGGGTGCCAGTGCTTGGCTGTGTCTGGAAGGCAATTCCAGGCATATATGGATAAAGCTAAAGCGCAGAACATGGGGGGACTTGGGTGGCTGTAATCCTCTGCTGGCACAACCCCGTGAGAGCCTGGCGGGCAGCATCCTCTGTTACACTGCTGCTGTCCTCTCCCATAGGGTGCACAGGGGCCTCCTAAGGAGGTTGTGTCCTGAGGTGTGGAGTCCCATTTGGGTCACTGTGTTGCCTGTTGGGGAGCTACACCTGCTGTCTGGAGTTAGGGTGAAGACAGGTGGAGGCCTGAACCCTTAACATGGTGCATTTTGCAGCCCTGGACTCCATGGTGGGAACTTCTCGATTCCCCAGTGTCCTGAGGTCAGGTAGCTCCTCCAGCCCAGCTGGCTGCTGCCCCTGAGGAAGGTGGTCTGTATCACAGCTGGCCTGGAGGTGCTTTTCCCCCCTGTTTTTACCTGTTTTTAACAATGCCTTGTTTTCAGAACCAAGCAAGACCAGCAAAGGCAGCGAGAAGACAAGAGACGGAGGCATCCTTGAGGAGACCACAGAGATCATCAGCTGCTCAAGCTAGATGTTGCCCTGGACAAAGGCAGAAAACTGCTGCACCTGCAAGAGCTTTCAGTAAGTAAAATAAAGTTTCACTCTGGGATCTGTGCATGCCTATGAAGGGTAATTTATTTTCCTTCTTGATCTTGGGGCCGTTTGTGCCAGTTTTGGTGTCGTTTTAGCTCTCCTGTCTATTTGGTCTGCCTGTGCATTTGGTCTGCCCCTGTAGGCAACTAAGGCTCAAAGGCTTCAGCCAAGGGGAGGAACATCACCTACAGTTCTCATGCTGGAGCAGACTGGGCAGAAAGGCAGAGACAGAGGGTAAAGCCACAGCCCTCCCTACACATAGCTCAGTGCTGGGGTGCCATAGCAGGGACCCCAGGTCATCTCTTGCAGGGTGCTGGCTCTTGGTGCAATAGTTTACAGTGGGAACAGCTCTGCCCCAGCTTGTGGCTTCCAGGCATTGAGTTGTTTTCTTGTTCTAATTTAACACATTTGTAACATTGAAGTAATGGAGTGATCCATAACAGTCCAGCATCACCTGGGACTGGCACACGGCTTGGCTGCTGGTCGTATCCCTGCAGGAGGAGGCAGGCTGATCCCAGCCCAGGTAGGAGCTGGGGTACCAGGAGTGTGGAGAAGGAAATAGGGGGGCTGGGAATGCTCTTGGAAGTTGACGCCCTCTGATCTGGGAGAGCCACCCAAGGAGAGTTGAGCCAGCACAGGCAGTGTGGCAGGGTCTGGGGGCCTTTCAGCATGGCTGGGGTCACTCAGCACAGGGCAGGCTCTTCCCTGCGGGAGCCTGTGCCCGCCTGAGCACTACTGGGAGCACTGATCCTTCCTGGGGTCACGCCGAGCCTTTGCAGCTTTTAGTTTTAATGCACTTTTATGTTCAATAATAACACAATTCTATTTTTTGTAGCATTTCGGGTGTTCCTGGGGCTTGTTATCACATCACAGGTTGGAAACACTAATAAAAAGCTGGGCGAGCTGCAGAGAGCATGTGCCCCTGTGCCAGGTCAGCCTGGCAGCCCCGCGTGGCACATGGCATGGCCGCTGGTCCCCTTGCAGCAGTGGTTGCACTCAGCAGGGCTTTTTCTTTGTGTGGGGCACAATGCCTGCTCCCTGCTTCAAGTGTACTTCATGTCTATTATCTCGCTTCCATCCCAGGCGCTCAGGTCTGGCATGCAAACCCAGCGGTGCATGAACCGGAGAGAATAACAGTGAGTGGCTGCAGATGGGCCTTTGGGAAGAGGTAGGTGCATGCCTGCACACAAGAGGTTTGTGTTTGAAAGAGAAAAACGCTGATTGTAGAGGGGAGAAGAGTTGCTCTGGTTCAGCCTAAAGCAGCTAGTTGGGCAGGATGGTGCTGGCTGCAGTCCAGGGACTCCCTGCACTCAAACATGGGTGAACCAGGAGCCCCCACTAGAAGCAAGGCTTGACCCCTTCCTATGTCCCCCCAGGAAGGGATGAGGTAGTCAAAAAGGGCAGGTAGGATAATTAAGGCATCGGTCCCTCTGCCTTCTCTGTGCCTGGGGCATCAGAGGGCTCCTTGAAGGGCTAAGAGCTGTGCCACCCTCATGTCAGGGTGGTGGCAGGCTCTGCCAGGCTGGTAAGTGCAGGCAGGAGTTGCCTTTGCACAGCCAAATGCCCATGGCTCCATTTAGCAGTCCCTGGAAAGATGCAAAATGAAAGAGAAATTGGGATACATGAGCTGCACCTGGGCCAGCCTGGAGCCTTGCCTGACAGCTTTTTATTTTCTTCTAACAGTTCCCTTAATGTAAAGCCTTTTTTCATGGCTTTGCAGCTGTGGGCAAGCGATGCTCTGGTAGCACTGCGTTATCGTGACAGTTTGTATGCACAAAAGGTGGAGAAATAAACATTATTTTTGGTACAAAAATGTGATCTTGTCTCCATATTGTAACTTTGCTGGTGCAGAGATGAACCTGGAGCCTTGTGGCACTGAGCCACAGGGACCTCGTCTGGGCTGGGGTGCACTGCTGGGAAGCTGGAGCAGCATTGCAGCTGCCTGTGGTGGGCTGGGTGCTGCCACCACATCCTGGGAGGAGGCTGGAAGTCCTGCTTCCCACACAGAAAATCCACCTTGGCAAACCTGGTGTGTGGTGCCTGAGAGCCCAGATGTGGAGGTGTCCTCCCTGCCCAAACATCACCCAGGCTGAAAGCCAGGCAGGTGGGAAGCTGGTTAGGACAGGAGCCACCCCCACTCTCCAAATACTTGCCATGATGGATATTCCCTGGGGATAAAACAGTAAGCAGAGCCCTGGTCACACCGCTCAAGCTATTCTTGTCCCCAGAGGTGTACATGCCCATGTGACAGCTCTGTGCCAGCAGTATCCCTCCTGGTGACCCCACAGAGGGGTCCTCCTGCTCTTGCTCTCATGTGAGCAGCACCAGCCTGGCTGCCAGCTGAGTTTAGAGGTTGACCTAGCCAGAAATTGGCCAGGCTGCAGCTCCCTGCTGCTCTGCTGGGATGAAGGATGCTTTCTCCCAGGTGGCCTCTTTGGAGGGACAAATACTTTGCCATGTGCTGGTGGTCCTGGCTTGGTCCAGGAAGAGTTTGTCCTTGCAACCGGTTCTGTGTATGAGGCTGGAGCTGACTGTGAAAGGCTGCATTCTTCTGACTGCATCCAAAGGCTGCATGGACAACCAAGCCTGGGCTGTGTTCCTCATCCCAGGGCCAAGCGTACGTTGCAGCAGCTGTTCTGCTGCTGAAGTCCTGGTAGCATCTTGTAGTAGGTACCCCATGGGGTGTCTGAATCCCCCCCTGCAGTCAGCCTGGCCCCTCCTGCCCAAGGTGGTGCTGCTTTTACCCCCTGCCTGTGGCAGGGAGCAGCCCCTGCTCCCCTCCCTGCCACCGTGGGTTTAGAAAGGGGGTGGTGGGACATCACCAAGAGAGTCCTTGGTGTCCCCTGGAGCTGCTCCAGCCCCTCCTGCTGTAGTGAGCTGCCACCAGCATCTCCTCCCCATCCCCGATCCTCCTCCATGTCTTCCCCATCCCCCCACAGGCACAGTCTTGAGGGGACATGGCCATCAGCCAGGCCTGTGCTCCAAAATGTCCCTGCCTCTTCCCAGCCCCTTTCTGCTTCAAGGCATCCCTGTTGCTGCGGCAAGTGTGGGATGGGGCCAGCTGGCCAGTGCTTGCTCCACAGTGCTTTCGGGAGCTGGTCCTGCCAGCATGGATGCTGCGGACTGCAGGGGTAATTTAAAAATGAGGACAGAGACCTGATTATTGCCCTAGTTTGTGTCAAATCTTTTTTCTTTTAGCAGCCTTTTGATGAACTCATCAATGACAAGTTGCTAACTGGGGAGCAGGAGGCCCTGAATTGGGGTGGTGGGGCAGGGAGCAGGGTCTCCCAGGGTGCCTCATGGCTCAATGTGCCCACGTTGTCCTGTGAAAATGGGGAAAAAAAGAGCCACGATAAAATAATTGTCTAAACCTGGTGCTGGGCCTGACCAGAGGGACCAGGGGGATGGAAGAAAGCCAGGATGGGGCAGCCTCAAAGGAACATGGGACTGATACTTGGTTAGGGGATGGGAACACCCCAAAGCTCTGCAGGGGCCAGCAGAAACCTCGTGGGCTTCAGCAGGGAGAGGTGCCACGTTACCCCAGGGTGCTGAAGTGGTGGTGGGGGATTTCCAGTTTCTAACAACATGAGGCACCTGCCAGAATCATGTAGAGCAGTGGGCTCCAAATTTTTTTATTGCACTCCCCCAATATGTTTATTGACTTATAAATTACCTACACGTACTGCTGAGCTAAGATGTACATTGTAAAGAAGAAACTAAAATAGAAGTTAAAAAAAGATGGGGTAAAGAGAAATAAGCACTATGTTTAAAAGTACTTTTTTATTTATTAACAGTACAAAAAATATTTTCTTCCTGCACCCCAGCGGAATATATCGTGCACCCCACTCTGGGGACCATGGAGTTGGAGGGAGCCAGCCCCGCCCCCCTGTCTGGCACCAGTGGGGCCCTTCCCCACTTCCCTCCCCCCCCCCCGGATGCTGCCCCGCACAAAGCAGCTTTGTCTGCTTCTTCCTCTTCCTATCCTCCCATCTGGCCGCTCTCCCTCCCTGGCACCCATCCTGTCTCCCTCGGCTGTGCCAGGACCCTCCTTCTCTCTTCATCTCTGGGGAGGGAGTCCAAACCCCTCTTGCCCCATTGCAGCTCACGGGGACCCCTGGCTGTGCCCTGGTCTGGAGGTGATGGGGATAATGGCAGGGTCCCCACCCTGACAGCCCTGGCACCTGTCCACACCCTGGGGACCAATTGTGCAGCTGCCACCAGGAAAAGCAGTGGGTGCCGCTCCCTGAACTCCTCTGCAGCCAGGGCAGCATGGTCCTTTCCCTCTGGCACGGCTTCACTGGTTGCTTTCCCTTCCCCATGCCAGCAGAGCTGTGTCGCTCAGGGTTCAGCCAGGAGGGCTCCCCCAAAAATCACATGTGTTGTGAGCCCTGTAGGAGAGGAGGGGAGGTCCCTGGGACATGCCTCTGCTCCCCAGTCCAAAACTGGCAGTGGCTTCCAAACCTCGGCCAGTGGAATGTCCCCAGCATGGTGCCACCCATGTCCCTGTCCCCTGAAAGGGGGATATGCCCCAACATGGCTGTCTGCAGTCCCCTTCCTGCTGCCAGCTGCCCTGGCAAAGCCCTAGGTGGTTTGACTCAGTATCGCTGCTCATTCGAGTGGAGAGGGTGCCAAAAACCCCCTCCCCACGCTGGGCATGGCCACTTTCGGCATGCCCACTTTCGTGCTAAAGGGAGAAGGGTTGGGCAGGCAGTGCTGGGCACGGGCAACCCCTGCCTATTGCTGTGTGTGCTGCTGGAGGGACATTCTGGCCACGAGTGGCTTTTCTTGACTTGTTTTTTTTGGCTGTGGGTTTCCCAAAGCACCGCCCCTGCCCAGACTCCCTGGGGACCAATGTGGGCTGGGTGCATCCATGAGGGGATTAGCCTTGCCTGGCTGTGTGCCCCCAGGGACTCCCCGGGATGGGTTTGGGCGGGCCAGCACTGGGCTCCAGGGCAGGTGGAGGAGTATTCTGACTACAGAGGCAGCATCAGACCCAGGGGCCAAGTGCATGGGCTGGCTCCTCCACCAGGAGCTCAGTGACAGTGACCCTCGCAGGTCCCACCCATAGCATCACAGGGGCCTCAGCAAGTTCCAGAGGAGCGTGCAGGCTCCCAGGGGGACAGTGGCCCAACAGCAGTGCCCACAGCATCTCCCTGCTCTGCCTGGTTTCCCTTCATCCCGCCTGGCATCCCTCTCCTTCCCCTGCCTGCCTCTCCATGCCCTCCCCTCTCCCTGGCTCCACAGCTTCAGGTCTTGGCTGAAGCTGCTATCGGCTCCTCGTGGCACCCGGCCACCAGCACGGCCGGGGCAAGGGCTCTGCTGCCTCTGCCCCGCAGGGGAGGACGGACAGACAGACAGAGTGGGCTCCAAGCAACTCACACCACTGCATGGTAGAGGCCACCACGAGGTCACATAGGCTGCAAAAGGGCGAAATCCCACTACATCCTATTTTGCCTGGTCTCCTGCAGCCCGAAGAGTGGCTGAGGGCTGGCCCTGCTCCTCTGCATGATGGATGAGCTCTTGGCAGCCCCGGCAGGGCCAGTGAAGGGCAGGCAGTGCCCTCCCTCCACTCTCTCCACCGCAGCCACAAGGTTTCAGCCAGCAAAAGGCAAATTTTATTCCATCTCCACACGCTGGGCTTAAGCTGTTAAAAACAATAATAAAATAAATCAAAGTGTCGGGAAGTGGATTTGTGGAGCAGGAAGAGATGCAGAGGATGGTGAAACACCTCTTGTTCCCGCCTGGGAATGTGAGGCTGTGAGAGGAGCCAGCTGTGTCAGGGGGAGATAAAATCCCAGAGGAAGTTACGGTGAGGGGCTGGTGGGCAGCCAGGTGGCACAGGCTGCGGGAAAGGCTTTCCCACTGTGCCACCCTGCTACGGACACCTGCTCTCCTCGCCTAGCCCATTTGCACCCGCTGCCCCAGTGAGTCCCTTTTAGACCTTTTCCATTCCAAGCACCAAGATTTCTAAGTGCTTTTTGATGGCATTGGCTGCCTTCCCTGCATCTCTGCTCAGAGCAGGCTCAAAATCCAGCCGAAGGCTCTTGGCACAGGAATGCACAAAGACCCACTTAACCCTGCAGCTGCCAGTGCCAGTGTCAGACCCAGGGCGACCTCCCGACTGCCTTCAGGGACCCTGAAGGAGCAGGTGAGAGGGAGCTGTGTGAAAACGCAGCTTTTTTGGTGATTTTTTCCCCCCCACTCTTTGCTGGGTGAGGTCACGGCTGGAGGAACTTCCTGATGGGACTCAGCCTGTGACCACAGCCTGATGCCAAGGAACATGTCAGCAGGCAGGATGCTAGCTCCCCACTGAGCACTCTCCAGGGCCGAGCAACCACGGATCAGCTCAGCTCACAAATCCAGTGGAAAACTGGGTTTGCTCGATTCCTTTTTGGTTTTGTTGTTGTTGTTGTTTTGGTTTGATTTTCAAGGTCAACTGGCCGAAAAAAGTGACTGCCACAAACAAGGGCCCCACAAGCTGGTGACACAGGGCTGTCACTGCCCTCTGCATCTGCAGGCTCCAGCCCTACCAGGAGCTGGCAGTGAGTTGGAAACAATCCCTGGGGGAACAACAATAGGAGCTCCAGCCTCAGTGTGACCTGTTCCTGCACCACCAAGGGCTTCCAGCTCAACTGCCTGCAGAGAAGCCCAGGGCTCCCCTGATCCCATGCCATGGATGTACCTGGGAGGGTGACAAAGGACAGCAGGAGGGGGACGAGGTGCTGAGCTGCTCCCAGTGTGAGGGGAAAGAAGGAGATGGAGAAGGAGGAGAAGCAGAATGCAGCAGCAGCAGGAGGGCACCAGGATGGAGGAGGATACAAGCTCCTTCTGGCTGTTGAGAGATGTTCAGAGCATCCCAGCATGGACCCTCATCCTGATACCCCAGCCTGGACCCAAGGCCCCCCTCTGCTTGCCATCTGGACTGCCTCAAAGTTTGCTGATGAACACACACACTCCCCATGCATACCTGGTTTGGGGGGGGGAGGGGGTATACAACCACTCACCCCCCCCTCCAGCAGCTGACACCAGGCACATGGGCTGTAACCCATGGTCCCACTCCAGCCACAGAGTCCCTCAGTCTCCCCCATGGCTGGAGGTGAAGGACATCCCCCACCCACTCACTTGCTCCCATCCCACATCCAGGATTGTCCCCTCCTTTCCAAGGTCAAGTCACCCTTCCAGAGAGCAATGCCTCTAATCCCCCAATAGCCACTAAGCCCAAGCAGCTGCTGGGGGCTTGGCCTTGACACCCTCTTTGCATCCCTTTTGTCAGGGCTGTGACTCAGGCTCTGTTTCTGTTGGCCTCCCTTTTCTTATCACCTCAGGTCAGGAAGTCCTCCATCGGCTAACCGTGCTGCAATGAATAAGTTCCCACTCCTGCCTGTCCCTGCTAATTAGCACAGCTGACTGGCTTCCCTTCATCACCACTAATTGGCAGGTTTGTGTGTCTGTGCCTTTCCCTTCCTGGTTTTCGCAGTGCCCTTGAGTGATTTTAGTGCAACAGAGAGGAGAAATAAAATGAAACTAAGTAAGCACCCTCATATTGCACGCATCCTTACACTGACACCAGCAGCTGAGGACACAGGGACACCACAGGGCTTAGGGCACTGGGGAGGCTGTGGGCTCCTGAAGCCAGACCCACGCCTGCAGCTCTGCAAAGCCTCTTTGCTTCTCACCAGTGGTGGCCGTCACTCAGCCAGGGACCCACAGGCCTGACCGTCCCCTCTTCCTCCACCTGCACTACCCACATCACCCCCCTTTCCATCACCTGGCTCCAGGTGCCCAGTGGCATCACTGGCAAAGGAGACAGTGATGCCCAGTGCCCTGGGACGATGTCACCCTGGCTGGGGTGGGTGCTGGGGACAGCCCACGGGTGGCACCTGGATGTGGTCAGCCCTGCTCCCTATTAACGCTGGGTCGATGTGATTGTCATCCCCCTGAAGCTGCCCCTAATGCACTCCAGGTGCTCCACCTTGCAAGGGACGGTGGCCCCGGGTCTGGGGGCAGAGGGCATGGCATGACAGGGGCCCTATTGCACCAGGTCCCTGCCCTGTTACCACCCTGACCCCTGTGCCCTCCCCTGTGGTCTGGGACTGTGTGTCCCAAAGGAGGATGCTCTGGCTGGAACCCCCTCCCATATGGGTGCAAGGGGTTGTGCATATGTGTGCGCATGCATGTGCATGCGTTTGTGATCAGGGCTGTCCCCATATGCACAGGGAGGGGAGGAGGGTTGGCTCTGTGGGGTGCAGGGGAATTTGATGGGGGGGCTGTCCCTGTGAGAGGTGAATGGGGATTTCTGGGGGTCTCTGTGGGAGTGCAGCAGAATTTGGGGGGGGGGGTGTCTCTGTAGGGCGCAGGGGGGTTTGGGGAGTGTCTGTCAGTCTGCAAGGGGGTTTCAGGGGATGGTCTCTCTGCGTGAGGGCAGTCTCCAGAGGTGCTGGGGGGCAGGGAGGTGGAGGCCACGGAGCTGCAGCCCAGACGGAGGCACTGGGAGGGGATGGGATGGGAATACGGGGGTGGGGGGCTGTGCCCTGCACTCCTGGAGCCTCCTGCACTCTGCTAATGGGGCGGGGGGGACGGGACCTGACCTGACAGGGGGGTGTGTGTGTCTGCCTGTCTGTCTCCCAGGGTTGCTCTTCCCCCGCCCCCTCCACTTTCCCCCTCACATCTGGACAGCAGCAGCTTATTTTTTCCTACACGGTTGCAACACCCCAAGTCACGGGACGTTTCTCCCACAGGGAGAGGGTGGGGGGCTCGTCTTGGCCGGGGGGCCCCGGGCACAGTGCCTAAGCACCACCCCCCACGCTCAGAGGGTGGAGCCCGGGCACCATGAAAAGCAGATCACCCCGGCATTGGAGAAGGGAGTGGATCCCTGACAGTGATGGGGAAGGGTGAACAGATCCCCCCAGGGTTGGGGAAGTGTCACCGGCTCCCTGCCAGTGATAGGGAAGGGCAACTGGATCCCCTTGGGGCTGGGGAAGGGGCTGTAGCTGTGGACACCATGGTCTCCTCAGTGGGGTATGCCAGGTTCTACCCCAAAAATGCCAGCCAGGAGCATGCTGGTGCCACCCCTGCCCAAAGACCTGGGGGACCTGAGGATGGGGGGTGCCCCAAGAGCATCCCCACCATCGGAGCCAGACTGGGCCCCCCGTCGGCAGCATCGGCACAGCAGCAGCATCGGGAGGGACAGGCCCCATCTGTGGCCCCCTCTTCCCATTGGAATAAATACCATTTATTCAGAAGAAACCATTTTATTATTTTTTTCCCCCAAAGAAAAAAAGCAATATAAATATTAGAGTATAAAACTTGCGTGTAGCACATCAACATTGGTCTATATGGGTATAAGAAGGATATAAGCATATATATAATATATAAGTATAATTCAATATTAGACACATTGAAAGGGCAGATGTGTTTCATTTCACATACACTTGGAGCACAGACCACATGGAAAGAAGATACAGAGAAAATTGAAAATACTGGTGTTCACAAGTTAGTTACCGAGACTAAAAATAACATGCCACTAAATACATGACACTCACTACGCTACTTCAGATTGTAGATTAAAAAGAAATATAAAGACTACAATTCAGCTACAGCATTTCTAGAGGGGGGGCAAGTGGCAGCTGCAGGGGACAGGGTGGGAACCGCTCCCAGTGCAGCCAGCACCAGAGGTGGCCAGATCTGGATGAAACACGGCAGATGCTCCTGCTGCCCTGGGTTTGGGGAGGGGGCAGTGGTGGGGTGACCGCTGTCATGCCAGAGCCTGGCCGAGAAGGCTGGATCTGCTTGGGTGAGTTACGTGTTAGTGATTAAAAAGGGAAAAAACAATACACACCCCCTGGGAAACCTGGCGTGGCCCCTTCCTGGCCATCCCACAGCCCCTCTCCTCCCTCTGGCTACACAAAGTCCCGCTCTGCCTCCCCAAGGGGGCTCAGAGCTACTTTAATATGGGAAGCTGGCCCAGTGCAGGGGTAATGAGCAAGTGGAGAAACTCTGTTCCTCATCCTTTGATTCCCTCCACGGGTGGAAAGCCCAAAGCTAGCAGGAGCATCACCTCCTCCAGGCTGGCCCAGCGTGGTCCCATGCGACCATCCCCTTGTCACGCCAGCTCGCTGGCTTTGCAGCATCACCCCATGCTTACCCCCAGCTCTCAGGTCCCTCCTCTGGGTCTGGTCCCCAAGCGCCACCAAACCAACTGTCACTTACTCGGTCACCAACTTTGCACCAAAGCCATGCGCCAGCAGCTCTGCGGATCTCACCCCTTTGGGTGAGACCCCCAAATAACCCCCTTATTTGGGGTCTACATCCCAGATAAGAAGCAATGAATCTCCCCATCCCACTTGACCAATCCCACCCCCCACCCACCTCCCAGGGCAGCCCTAGCATGGAGGCTCAGGCAGCTGCCAGCACGTTCACACCATGCTGCGTGGGCATGCAAGGACTTCTCTGGATCCATGGAGCTAACTGTGCTAGTGCAGTTGTGAGGTGAAGGACGTGCATGCAGATGCAGGGTGCAGAAACATGAAGTATCGTCCCCCAGTCCCCTTGAAGAGTACTTGGCCAGACGTCTGCCTGAAGCAGCTTGGCCATAGGGGACTGAGACTCTCTTAGCTTTAATTCCAGAAGAACATTGACTGTACATATAAATATTTACTGCAAAGAAGGGATGAGATGTGTCTGCTCTTCAGAGACCCCTAGAACCGCTGGGGCAGCTGCCGCACACCTTGGCACGCTCCTCATTGAATTCCCTACCTCTCAGACATCAGTACGGGGTTTTTTTGCCTCATATTTCAGGCCATCGGTGGTTGCACTTTAAAAAAAAAAATGTTTAGGATGCAGCTTTGCCATATTCCCTTTGACTCATGCAATATAAACACTCACTTTTTTTTTTTTCTGGGTAACAGGTAAGCAGGAACTGAAGCACGCCCTACCAACTTCTCAGCAACTAATCCATCGCTATTATTAACTGGGGGTGAATTTTACTAATGGAAAGTTTAAGAGCAAAGATCTGGAGCATGGGCTCTAAGCTAGGAAACTTCTTTTCCTTTCCAAAAAATGATTGAAGGTCTATAAATTAAATGACCCACGTTAAAATTATTTACACTGGGCAAAGCTGAGCACAAGCCTTGTGCCTTTCTTGGACTATCTGGGAGCAAATCAAATCCAAAGACATGGCAGAAGACCTTCCACCCTTGCATATTCTAATACCCGAGGGATCATATACAACATTAGCAAGTATTCACAGGGCACTTGTTTGTGTTCGGTTTAGCTTCCAGATTGGTTTTCATCATGAGATCTAACAGCAGCAAGACCCTGCTCCTAGCTCTGATGATGATTAGATACATTCGCAGCATTTACTACTTTTTGCATCACAAAAAATTCACATTCGTCCTCCGGCCTGGGCTGTGGTTTGGGGGAGTGCTGGAGCTGGCTGCCCTGTAGCTCTAAGGTCTCCTTCTTTACTTCTTCTCCTTCTTCCCAGATTTCTTCTTGTTGCCTCCCGAGGAGCTGGCGCTCTTGGCATCACGCTTGCCAGCGGCATTGGTGAGGGTGGCATTGCTGCCTGGGATGTAGACGTTCTGCCGGTAATCAGGAACGTGCTGCAGGGTGAACTGGGGGCCATAGCGGGTGCTCAGCCCCATGGTGCCCGATCCGCCGCCCAGGGTTGAGTTGCCATCAGCAGCTTCTGTGGGGGATGTGAGAGGGGTGGGGAAAGAGAAGGGCAGGTTGTTAGTGCCTTCCAGAGCCCACCCCAAGCCCCAGCAGTGCCAAAAGGCTCTCAATGGGTGTCAAACCCAGGCCTCGGTCCCACCAGCTTTCCCCCCCACCCCTCATTACCCTTCAGCGCTATCACTCCACAGGACAGGTGCAACGTGTGCGTACTGGGGAGCACAGTGCAGCCAACACCAAAATCCCTTGTTTCCATTTCACATCATTGCCAGAGGTTTGGAATTTGGGGCTGGAGGCTGGCCGGGGTAGGGCAACCTCTCCTGCTCTGCCCTTGGCAGCAACGGGCCTGCCTGTCTCTCCCTGCCTGCCTGACGCTATCTGCTCTGCCCCCCTCCCTGGCTACTGCCTCCACAGAAAAACACACACACACGCCCCTCTGAAAGCAGCCCATTACAAACATATTGTGCAGCCACAACCGCTAGTAATGCATTAAGAGAAATCCAACTTTTTTTTTTCTGCTGCATTTAAAACCCTGCCCCCACTATTTCTTTAGCCAGGCTTATTCAGGGAGCAGAGCACATAAGATGAGAAGAAAATCCCTCCCCTGCAGTACCACAAAATGGCTCTAGGAAGCTGAGCATGAAGCAAATCAGTGCCGTGTCTGATGGTCCAGATCTGGGAGCAGGGGGAGGGGAAGGCAAATTCATTCCTGTCATTCTGCAAAGCCCCAGCACCAAGACAGCAAGCGCAAGGGCAAGGAGGGGCACAGCCCCCCCTTTCCGCCCCGGGATGCTGGGGCACTGCTGGAATCTAGAGACCAGATGGAGACAGGGGGATGCACAGAGGCAGGGGGAGAAATGAGCATGGGGGGGACAGCAGAGCACAAGCGATGCTGTTGCCATGAGCTGCTGCACAACCCTGCTCCAGTGTGACTGCCCATGCACAGCCCACGGTGGGATCCTTGCACAGCCCTGCTCAGAAATAATTTGCTAAAACCCTGTCTTTGCATTGGATACTGTGGATCCCATCTCAGCCTTTTAACTGCTTCATGCATGTGGCTACCAACATGCTCTCCTGGGAGGCTGGAGAAACCAGCAAGGGCTCCTGAAGGGCCCAAGGCAGAGAATGGTGCTGCTACTCCCTCCTTTCACAGGTAGAGAGACTGCTGGAATAAAGAAAAACAATGAGCAGAGAATGTGGGCTGGGCCCCTCATGTTTTTCCTCGCTCCAGACCAGATCTGTGCACTCCTCCATGTTGCCTTTGCTTTCCCCTGAGCCCATGGAGGTGGCTAAGCCAGTAAGAAAGCTAGACAAAAAGCTGGGCCACATCCCACCAACCCCCTGAAATATTGCTGTGTACACATCACAGAGGTTGGAAATATGAAGCAACTGCAGTTTGAAAAGTTACAGCTGCTCCGCTGGAGCAGGCAGAGGAAAACACACAGCAAGTCTGAAAACAAGCGGAATATTGTGCACCAAGGCCAGGGGACATACAGGATGGTGTACAAACACAGCGAACCAGTGTGGGGAAATGCCATTTTTCTTTCCACTGTGGAAGCATTCACCAGCAGGAGATTTCTTCTACAGTCCCCATTAAATGCGTCCCAGACCTGGCATGGCTTTGAGGACCTTGGGCTGGAGGAGGGCTGGAGGAGATGTGCATATAAAGTTAGTGATATTTATCAGTAATCCTCGCTCACCTCATCAGCAGCTCGCCTCATCAACAGCATTAACAACCAACTCAACCCCACAGCCATTGGGGTGTTACAAACAGGGACGGGACAGCTGGTGATGTGCTGTCAGGCCAGGCTGCAGCCAGGGACTGGCTCGCAGGTGGACTATGGCCTCTGGCAGTGGGGAGATTTTTTTTTCTGGGTTCTCCCAGCTGGAGATAGCCCAGCTGGGGGCTTGGGCACCTTCTCCTCTGCCCTGGGTGCTGCTGCCCTGCTTCCCCTGCTGGGCCCTCCCAGATGCACCAGGACTCTGAGCAGTGAGGGGGCTGGGGGCTGCCAGCCCCATCCAGGACAACTCGTCTCCATGAACTAGTTTGCAGTCACAGCATGGCCTTCAAAGGGGAGGAAAAGACACCCATGAAGTTCCCAGCCTGCCAGTTGGTCCTGGGTAAGAGCAAAGGGCTGTTTCTAGGTAACACTGACATTCAGGCTCAAAAGAAGAGAGAACAGGAACAACAGAGGTTTATAGATGGGCACTGAGCTGTTCTTGCCAAGCAGGGCACTTCAGCTCTTGTTGCTGGAAAGGTTACTCTCAGCCTTTACAAGCAGCCAGCCATCATCCCAAACAGTCCTGAGAGGAAAACAAGAATTTGGGCTTCGGCAAAAATAACCAGCTAGTGGCTCCATCGCCCTCGTGGGCAAAGGGGAGGAGACGCCAGCCTGAGGCAGCCCCAGAGCACGTGCTGCTGCAGCTGCTGGTAGGGCTTTCAGGAGAACCCAATATAGCACATCTGTCCCTGCCTGTGGGCAGCAGAGCTGGGGAGAAGGACCTCCTAAGGCTGCCTTTCCATCTGCTCTCCCACCATTTCATGGCACCCCTATAAATTCTCACTGGAAGCCAGAGTATTTTAAGGACAGGATGTCTGCCCTTTATTATCTGGTATCCTGGAGCATCTGCTCCTTGGTCTGTCTTAGCAGCTGCCTCTGCCCCTTCAGATGGCTCAAAACACTGGCTTTTCATGTTGTTCCCAGCTGCAAAGGAAGAAGATCCCGAGAAAGGGAGCCTGTGAAGGGAGACAGAAGCCCTACAGCAGGGTTGCAGCCCTGGGGTGAAACCAGCTCCCCAGGCACTCTGGCTTGGGAGGGTGATTTAACCATTGGGCAAGCAATTTAATCCTCACAGCAACTAGATCGTGCAGGCTTGGCATGGCAGGGCCAGCTTTGCCTCTTGCTGAAGCAAAGGATAACGCCTGGCACAGGGTAAGGATGCAGGCAGAGCATCACCAGCCCGGTCTGGGAGGCATCCCTAGCTCATGAAGCAGAGCAGCATCAGAGGAGTTTCTGCCTACTGGGTGGTCTCTGCTCGGTGCGTACTCGAGCATGGGCTTAACGTGGTGCAGTGGAAGTCAGTATCAACCGCCCTGTGCAGGAGCAGCTCACACTCGGGTGAGCAAAGGGCGCGCAGTGCCATCACTTGTGTCACTGTGTCTCGAGCTCAGGAGGTGACAGTAAGAGATAAGGATCATTTAAATATCCAGGAAACATTACCCAAGGATGGGCAGCACAAAGCTTAATGGGCAATTAGCACTGCCCCTAATCAAAGCCTGCTCCAATCAACACTACTAGCTTAATGAGTGAGAGCAGAAAAGGGGGCGACAGAGAGCAGGAGAGACGTGAAAACAGTGCTGGTGGAAAAAGCTTGTGCTGTGTCCCCACCCAGCCAGCCAGCCAGTCCAGCAAGGGACCGGCATGGGCAAGAAAAGGATGGAGTGCACAGAGCCATCCTCTCCCTGGGGCTGCAGCAGGGGAAGCCCTTATCTAGCGAATGGATCTGATTTAAATTAACCCCCTGGGCAGATGGAAGTGGTGGGAGAGGTTAGGACTGTTTGAGACTTGTGGACTGGGGAGATTTGCTGCAATAGGGCCCGGGGCTATGTCGAAGTCGGTGCTTAACCTGGAAGGGACCTGCTTAGCTCTCTGATCCGGGGGACTGCTGGCGTGGCAGTCAGAAAAACAGCTTTATTTGTGAGCAAGGAAACCGGATCTGGAGGCACCGGGTGATGATAACCACATGCAACCCCGAAGGCTATTTTTCCATGGTCGTTTTTCAGAGCAGAGACACATTTTCGCATTATTTCTTTCCCTTGAGTGTAAACAACTCCCTTGCCCAAGACCTTCGTCCCCTTCCCTGGCCGTGGCAGCTGTGTCTCCAGGCTGCCTGGTGTCTGCAGAGTGGCAAAGTTCAGCTGCAGCAGCTTTCCAAGAAAGCAACACCAAAGCCATCCCTCCTCCCCCAGATTCCTTCTCTCCCAACAGCTCAAAGGAAACATCCTAAGCATTTTGCACGGGGTTTTATGTCTGTGCTGTTGCTTCTATTTTTAAATCAAGGGGGGAAAGACTCGGAGGTATTTATAAATAAAGGCTGTATGAAAACCAGCCTCTTTATACAGAGCGCTGCGCAGAGTGATAATTGCATTTCTTTTATATAAAGCCATGGACACCGCGGGTGCATGGGAACACCCCTCCCTGCCCACCACTTCTACATGGTACAGCCATAAACCAGAACAAACCAACCCAAAAAGACCCCAAACCAAACCCCTGCAACTACAACTGCAAAGAGCCAGCAGCAGCCAGTGGGGCAAACCTTGGCGATCCCACAGCTTGGCAGAGGGACCAAGTGTGAGCAGGGAACACACCCTGATGTCTCTGGACATGAGGCTTGTTGGGGATACTGAGTCAGGCATTTACTGAATTCCTGGCCCAGCCTCTATCCACAAGGAAATCTTCCAGGCCTCCTACCTCCTCGCTTTACGGCAAGTTGCAATACAGCAGAGGTTTCATTTACTGTGACCTGCTGGAACCAAGTAGTTTATAAAACATCATCTCAGGACCAGCTCTCTCATGTAACACAACTGTGTCATGAGCCAGATAATGTTCTGTCAAGTACACAGATAATATAGTTTGGGTGGAAGAGGTAACCCTGTCTACAGCATGCCTGATCTGATGGCTACCTGGCATCTCATCTGCCTGAATCCTTCACAACCCCTCTCCTCTGCAGGGTAACACAGACAGCAGTGCTTTTCCACCAGCTACTGTCGAAGAAGGACTTTTGAAGCCACCCCCAGCTAACCCAGATACATAAGTCCCACCAGCATCTTATCTAATGGCATGCATCTGAGGTGTCCGCGCAAGACCAGGTGCCATGGTTTTCCCACACGTGATGGAGACCAACCATTTGCTGAAGCCAGGATCATGGCTTGGAGCATCTCTGTGTCAAACTGGTTGTTCGGCCAGGCTCCACCTTCCTCTCCATTCTGGGAGCTACAGGAAAAGAAAAAAACCAGCAAGTTAGTGCAGCTTGATCAGGAAGAGTGGGCTTGTCAGAGAGCATGAGAAGCCAAGGCTGCAGGCTTGTTCGCTGGCAAAGAGGAGTTTGCAGGCTTTAAATCTTTCTATTAAATAACACTCAAGATTCAAGACACTTTCAGAGGTCTCCATCCCTCTCCAGGCTTTTGAAGAATATACCAAAAGCACTTCAGGGCTCAGTGGTGCTTCCAGCAACACCTACCTAACTCCTGCTGACTTCAGAGACAGCCAGCCCTTCATCACCTCAAAATTCCACCAATATAATTTAATGCCTTCCCACCAATATAATGTAAGAGCACAGAAAATGCTGGTCCTAAAGTCCCAGAGGTGCATGCACCTTTGTATGACCAGGTCCTCTGTTCCTTTTGCAGGCCATGTGAGTGAATGCACCTTTCAAGCTATTTCAGGCTACAACTCCATTCTGCAGCTTCATTCGTAAGACAGAGGGTGAGAAAGCCCCGTGGTGTGGTGGGCTTTGGGACCAGCATGGAGCCAGCCGCCTGGCACCACAAAACCTGCTCGGAAGGGAGGTCAAGAGCAGCCGGCCAGCTCTGCAGAGCTGGCAGCAAACAGTCCTGGGAAGGCTGGAGCAATAGGGAGAGGAGAAGGGAAGTGGGCAACCACCTTGGTTCCCCAGGACTGGGTGATGGAAGGGCTGAGCACCACAGATCCACCTGGGAAACCTCTGGGGATGCTACCAGGCTTTGACTAAGGAGGGTTTGTGACCGAGGTTACTATCAGCAGTCTGTGTGCAGTCTAACAAGCCCTGCATTCACATTTGCCAGGTGCCAGCTGTGCTTGGCCACTGCTCACTAGCGGTGGCACTTCCCCTCTGGAGAGGTCAGGGCTGTGTTCCCAGAGCCCCTCCAGAGCTTCCCTGCTTCCAGCAGAGACCTGAACATCTCACCAGCTTCCTGGGTCCTCCTCTGCTCTGACCCTTAGTGACCACATGACTCAGACTACCAGTCTCCCCTCTCCCAGCTGAGTGCTCTGACCACCCGCAGCTCTTGCCACCCACTGGGATGCCAGGCTCTGCCCCTTGGCTGTGTGCTGGCTTGCCGGGGGCGAGGGCTGCCCTGCTTTTGCAGCTGGGAGCTCTCCAGAAGCGAGATAGGGGATTCAAAAGCCCTTCCCCTTGGAGAGAGCTGAACCCATTTCTCAGGGAAGCATTCAAACCACCAGGCTGCAAGGCACAGAGTTGGCCTCCTCCTCCACCGCTGTGGTCCCAGCCCTTGCACCCAGGAGCTGCCAGACCCAAAGTCCTGCTCAGACATGCTCAAGCAGCCGAGATCTCCCCCAGCTCTGGGGTATCCTGATGGCAGCTCCATGCTTGAGCGCTCAGCACCCTGAGCACTGGAAATGCCAGCACAGGCACTGCCAGTGCCAACTCAACCCCGTGTGCTGGATGGCAGATGGGCTCTTCACCACCGCGCTGAGCATCCCACTGCCTGAGTGCCCCAGATGGTTGCACCCACTGCAGCCCTCACACACAGGACAGGCTCAATATGGCCATTTTGGAAACAGGACGGATCCACAACCTTGAAGGTTGTATCTGCCACAGTGACCTTGTAGCGTGGGCAGCTCCTGAGGTCTAGGTCACTACCCCAGCTGCATCAAAGCTCTGCAAGAAGGGAAGCCCTGAATGCACAAGAGCTTTCTCTGTCCTCCCTGTGCAAATATCCTGCACACAGGAAGAAAAACTGCAGATGCACGGGATGGGTAAGAGTGCCCATGAGCTCTTATCAGGCCCCACACAGCTCTGCTCAGTCACACAGCTTGGTATGGACCCAGTGAGGGGTATATATGGGCAAATTCCCTTTGAAACACAAGATCTGAGTGTAAGGACGCATGTATGGACACTCCCAGGTACTCTGCTGAAAATCTGTTCTTAAGCAACTTGCCCAAAGACACGCAGGACCTGTGCCAGGACCATATGATCATCCTTCCCTTCCCCTTCTGTACTGCCTGCCTGATCCATCCCCAGCCACGTGCTTGGCACTGCTCTCACACTGGTTTATCTGTAGAAGATGCAAACAATCACTAATGTAGCAAAGGGTGCCCCAGCACGACACTGCCAACAGCACTGCTTCTGAAATACCTGCTGTCTGCTGCAACCCAGGGCATCCCAAAAACTACTTTTATCGCTCCTCCATGATGTGTGTGGTGGCACAGTTTCAAGAAGGCCAGAAGCAAGGCTTGCCCGCCTCACAAATTGATTTCAGCGCTCTCATGATGGCTGTGCTGAGACTCCTCGGACATGGGTACTGCTGCCCTGCACTCGGTGTTGTGCCAGCGAGCAGCATGCAGGCAGTCCAGGCAGTGAGGACAAGGCGGGGACAGCCCTGGGGCTACAGTGACCTGTTAATATCACAAGCAGGGCTGGGAATAGAGCCCCAAGCTAGATCCAATAAAGGACTTAGGAACCTAAACTCCATTGCAAACCACAACCCATTCAGCCACCAGTTAACCCCAGCAGTTCCTGCCCCACCAGCTGGCAGCTGAGGTTCCCAGGTTTTTCGGGGCTGCAGGAAAGCTGCCCAGAAACACCCTGGTGTCTCCCAGCCACTGCTCCTCGCTCTGGGGGCTGCCCCAGCACGCTGATGGGATCTGGGGACAGGGAAAGGAAAAACACAAGGAAGTGTCAAATCCTTTTTTTTTTTTTTTTAATTGTAATATACCAGTGGTTTGAACTCTGTTTTGAAATCGGAGGCCCAGGTTCAACTCCCTCTTTGATCCGGCAGTGCCGGCATCACATTTTCCACCTCCTGAAAGACTCTTTCCTCCCTTCCTACCTCTCCTTTGGGCAACAGGCTGCACTAGACAGAAGTTCCTCCTGCCAAAGCCATGTGTCCATGCCCTAGGACAGCGGGAATGCATGGAACGAAAGGCTCACCGTGTGCTCAGGGCATTCACCTGGGAGGTAGCACCAGGACCCCCAGCCTCACTGCGCTCCCTAACCAGGTGGTCCTCACTCTCCACCCCAATGAGCCTTGGCCCCACGGTTGCATGCAGGCACAGACAGGAGAGCCAGCCACCACTGAGCACCAGACTTGCTCAGGGCTGGGTTGGAAACAGGGGGAAGAAGGGCCATGGGTAGTCCCTGCAGCCTGGGAGGGGGTTGAGAGACACAGTCTAACCCCTCTGGTGCACAGCACAAGAGGAGTGGCTGTACCAAGAAACGTGTGGATCTTGTTCACTTGTTTTGACTTCATGTTTTAGAGGTGTGTACCCCCAGGGAAGGGTGACTCTGTATCACCAGTGAGCAGAGAGAGGTTCATCCCCAGAGGATGGGGAGACGGGCAGTATTTCAGACCCTTTTCCTTTCTTCTGGTCTTAGAGAGGGAGTGAACACATGTGAACTCACGAGGTGGACTTCACTGGCCCCTGTGTTATAGTTATACCCCAGTGTCAGGGGGACAGCCAAAGCCCTACACCCCCTTAATGCCCTGTGGGATCACAAAATCACAGACCAATTCAGATGGAGAGGGACATGAAGCACCCAGCCTAACGAAGGTGGGAAGGTCTCTGGTCCAACACTCCACTCAAAACAGGGCCAAGCTTTCAGCTGGATCCAACTTTATATTAGATGCTCAGGGCTCTGAGCAGCTACATTTTGAGTACAAGATTCCTCCAACTCTCTGGCCTCCGGTTCCCATGCTTGACCACCCTTGGGTGAAAAAAATTTCCTAACATCTACTCCAAATTTGTCTTGTTGCAACATGTGCCCATTGACCCTTGTCCTTTCACTGCGCACCTCTGAAGACAGCAACGAGACCCTTCTCCTAGTTCTCACACCTCCAAGCTGAAGGAGCTCTCTCAGCCTCTCCTCCCCTGCCAGGGGCTCCAGACCTCTGATCATTTCGGTGGCTCCCAAATGGCCATGTCTTCGTTGCAGTGGGGAGCCCAAAAAAAGTGCACAGTGCTAGAGGTGTGGTCCCATAAGTGCCAAATTGAGGTTAAGCATCTCTTCTCTTCTCCTGCTGACTACAATGTTACCAGTAAAACCCGGTATACAGTGGGTCTCCATCACAGCAAGGGTACACTGGTGACTCATGTTCAACTTGGTGGCCCCCAGGTCCTTTCCTGCATATCTACTGCACCCAGTGTTCCCAAATTTTGGACAAACAGCCCCAAAGCTGTGTGCCTGCTCCCCATGATGACACGCAGAAAAGCTATTTTAGAAATGCCTTAGAGTTGCAAAAAAATGGTATTGAGCTCACTTCTCTAAGCAGGAAATTCAAGTACCTCAATTACTTGCAGTGCAATCATCCAGAATTCAGAGGCACAGAAAAAAACAAGTGCTGTAATCTAAAAACACTCAAAAATAACTTCTCGCATTGGGAAAAGGCACACAGCTGATGACCAGATCTGGCCGTCCTCCACGGCTATAGGGTAGAGTTGTGAATCAGAACTGTGAATCACTGATTCAACAGCGAGCAGCCTGCCCTGCCGTGCTCCCTCTGCCTGGGGCAGGCAGACCTCGGACCCCCCCCTTGTAGCACTGCTCCCCACTTGGCCACAGCCTTGGGCAGTGCTGTGTGGAGGCTGCCCGGAACAGGAGGGCTGGTTCCTATGGAAATTACTCCAAGGACTCACTGTTTTTAATACAAATGCCATTGACTCAATAGGGTTTTTTCCAAAAAATCATCCCCCATAGGATAGATTTTTTTTTCTCTGTTCAATTCTACCCCACACTTCAAAGCTCAGAAAAGAGCTGGCTTTCATTTTTGGGAACGTTTCCAGCACAGCTAGGACTGGAGGGAAGGAAGCAAACCCACATTTGAGACAAACTGAGGGATGCAGCATCTTAGGGGGCTCAGGGCATGGTGGACACGGAGCACGGGACAGTGCGTGTGCCAGCAGAGGCAGGTACAGCTGGTGCATGACCTGCAAACACCTTCATTAAACCTGGCTACATGGAAATTGGGGAATGCCAAAATGAAAGGCTTGCCCTGCAGCCTTGACACACCCCCACTGCATGCTGCATCATGAGGCTGCCCCATTACCAAGGGCTTCTGCAAGCATCCGCCCAAGCAGCCCAGGGTGGACCTAGGTGCTTTGCTGACTGGCTATTTTGTGGCACCCCCAGCCACCGCTCCCTTTTTAACTTCCACTTCGAGCACAGAATTATTCATTTCCTTGCGGGGTTGCTATGGAGCTCATCACTATGGCAGCCAAAGGCCTTGCAAACATTTATTTGTGCAGCTGCCCAGCAGATTTCTGAAAAATTGTTTTCCTCACTCTGCAGCTGGAAACATGAGCCATAGCAGTGCCACAACAAACTGAAGAAGTTTATTCGTGCCTGAGCAGTGCTGTCAGAGCCCCAGTGGCTGGAGAGGACAGCCCAGCACCCCATGGACAAGACCCCGGCACCCCAGGAGTGCCTGGCAGGGATGCAGGCAGTGCTTGACCTGGGAATTTTCCCAGGACACCCTCAGCATCCTCCCTCCTCTCTCATTTGGGGCTTTCTGGCTCCTATGGCAGCGGCCCCCCAGCCAGCACCGCTCCCACCCTGCAGGCCCGGCTGCTCCCAGGCTTCCCTGCTCTGGAGAGGAGGATGTGGCTGGGGTTTGTTTCTCCTCCCAGCCTGTCCCCGTTTCACTCTTGTTTGCTCCCCAGCTCTGGCTGCTGGTCCCACCCTCCCATCACCTCCCCCAGCAGCCTGTCTGGGGCAGCACTCTGCCCTCCCCTCCCCACACAGCTCCCAGGGCCAGGTGGTATCTTCAAGCCTATTCCTCCAGCCCCATTCCCAGGCAGCCCCTGCTCCCCCCAGGCTACCTCCCCTGCCTAAACCCCCCTGCACTGCTGTTTCCTCTCTCCCAGCTTCCTCCAAGCCTTCCCCACCACCACCATCCCCCCCACTGCCTCCCACATACAGCTCCAACCGGAGGCAGCAGCAGAAGTAACATCTCAGCCTGTGTGTTTCCAGGCTGGTAAAGTGACGAGCAAGAGGGAACGGATCCGTCCCTGCCAGTGCTGAGCCTCCACCATGCTCAAAGGTGTGCTGGAGACACAGCCCCAGAGCTGGGGATGCAGCCCCAGGGCCAGCATCCCTCTGTCCCACCACCCACGCCTCCCACAGCCCCAGCCCACTCTCCTGCCTCCCCCAGCCTCTGAAAAAACAGAACCAACTCCAAAATTGCTACAATTTCCTGCCCTTCTCCCTTCCTTAAGAGAGGATGCTGCCAGCCCTTCCCCCACACTCCCCTAGCTCCACACATTCCCTGCTGCTTCTGTAATGCAATTACAAAGGCTGGAGAGGACCTGGATGAGGCCCAGCTTTAAGATCATGACTTTGCAAAGATGGGATTGAAAAATGTTAGCACGCAAGCAGGGGGAAGGTTTACAGCCTCCCAAAGCACCGGCAAATCGTTACTTCCAGCCAGCAGAGCTGCTGGGATGCCGCTCTGTCAGGTGGAGGCAGAACAAAAGGCCATGATGTCTCTAAAATGGGGACCAGCGGCAGTTCCCTCTCCCAGGGACTCTTCCAGCCCTCCTGGATGAGCTGGAGCTGAGACCAGTATTATTTCACACAGCCCATCCTGCTGCCATCCATGCCCCAAACACGCTGGGAAGGACATTTTGAGAAATTCTTTGGAAAGGTTATTGTGCCTATGTGTCGGATCCCTGCACCTCTGCAGCTGGCCATGGCACGTACTCTGCTGTGCAGGAAGCAGATGGAGACAGAAAAATTAAACTAATACACATAGCACCTGCTAAACTACCTAAAATAGCATTTCTATACATAATGCTGTGATGATGAAACTCCTGATATTCTGGGGGCTTTCCAGAATGAGAAACGCATCCCATCACTAGGATATTTCCCTTTCTCTATAAAAGGCTCCCCAGCTTTTGACCCGCCTGGCAGGATCCAGGTGCCTCAGACTTCAAGGGCCATGACAAATGCAGATGAAGGGATTATTGGCCCCGGATGGTCAATAAGGGAAGGAAACATTCAGCTGAAGAGGGCTACATGATCTAGAAAGAAGCCCACATACTGAATCTGCTGATATTTGGGCTGTTAATAGGCAAAAGGGTGAACCCTGCAAGCAGGATTGCTCACTGGCATCGTGCACAGCACAGGGGACCAGCTCTGTTGTTTCTTGGCTATGGAAGAGGAAGTGATGTGAGACCAGGACACATAGCTACAAAACCTTCAGCTTCCAGTCACAGGATTGGCTCAGCTCCACAGGAAGGGGGGAAAAGAGAGCAGTTATCCAGGGACAACTCCTGCTCCCAGAGCCAAAACAGCCCCTGCCTATCCCAGTGCCCCAAATCCACTCCAAAACTGCACCATGGGGCTGCAGCCTATGCTCAGAGCAAAGCCAGGCTCTGAGCAGCTTCATAATCCTTTAAAGCAGCATTTTCTCTGCAGCATTTGATAGGAAACCACAGTCCCACCTAAAGCCATGAGTTTCTGAATGGTATTCAACCTTTCCTGTTTCAAGACCCACAAGGGCAACCCCAAACGTGGCAGATGCAACCATCTGGCCCTTGCTAGGCTTCCATGGTTTCCTCCAAGGTGTTTGCTGAGCAAAAGACATACAAACAGGCTGAGGGCCGGAGTGGGCTGCATCACTGGGCATGAACAACCACCTCAAATACTCCCCAAAAAGGCAACTTCTCTCCCAGGCTCCCCAGGACCTGGCAAAAGCTGGTGATTTGAGCTCTGCAGCCCCAGAGGCTTTGGCAGGGGGAAAACCCTCCCTTCAGAGCAAAGCCCCTTTACTAGCACAACTCCTCCTTCACTCAGGGGTCCATAGCTGACACTAAAGCCCAGCGGCTCTCAATCTTAGGCGAGCGCTGTGTCACTTAGATTTCAGCTGTTTCTGCAAAGCAATGACCCCAAAGGGATTTCCAGAGGTGCTGTGATTTTTCAGGCTGCTGGGCTCCACTCACACCTTCCTGAGGCCCCGGGGTGGCAGCTGAGAGCAGCTCCATACTCCACATGCTGCAGGACCTGTGGAGGAATCACTTGATACTCAAGCATCTGAATAGGCAGATGAATGCAAACCAGCCAGAAGCAGCAGTAATTTTAGCCCAAAGACTGTTGCACCTCTTTTGATTCACCTGCAAAACATGTGGAGCCTCACCCGGCAAAGCGAATACCACTGCTGGCTTCTACCCTTGAGTGCATTTGGGATGGACACCCGAGAATTACAATTATTTCCTAAACTTCCCAGAGTGGCAGTTATTTCTGCAGCTCCTCTCACCCCTGTCAATCAGGAGCTGAGGGTGGGAAGCCTGCGCAGCCCAGAAGTGCCAGCAGTTGCTCCCAGGACTCCTGGCCTTCCCCAGGAACCTTGGTGACACCAGCTGTGGTGCATGTCCCACTAGCTGCATGTTCTCCAGGGAACACCTGTCCTGATGACTGTCTCCTTTTCCCTTTTTCACCCTCTTTCCCCCATGCTGCCCATCCACTCGTTCAATTACCCCTGGCTTTTGGAAGCCGCTGAGTGGTTTCAACCAGATCCGATGGCCAGGTGGAAGTTTCTGATATGCTACTCTTCTACCTTTTGCATGAAAATCAACAGAGAAAGACCCTCATTGGTGTCTCCTACAAGGGAAAGGCTCAGTTACCAGCCATGCTTGGCCCACTATCTTGCCTGTCACTGCCTGTCGTCACATGGGTGGCTAGAAATTGCAAAAGCTGCTTGTTCTGCTGCTGGTTCGGAGGTGGGCACAGCCTGGGATGCTGTGTGGGATGACAGTGACGCTGGGGAGGGGGTCAGAGAAAGCAGGAGGCTGGAGATGCGGTGGGGAATGGAGAAGAAGAGCATAGGCACCTTGCTGCATGGTGCACAGGAGGGCAGCAAGAGCAGATATTGTGGTAGAAACACCAGGGGCCTTGACAGGTTGGAGGAGTGGGCCCATGTGAACCTCATGAAGTTCAACAAGGACAAGTGCAAGGTCCTGTACCTGGGTTGGGGCAATCACCAATATCAGTACAGACTGGGGGATGAATGGGTTGAGAGGAGCCCTGTGGAGAAGGACTAGGGGTACTGGTGGATGGCAAATGGGACATGAGCTGGCAATGTGCGCTCGCAGCCCGGAAAGCTAACTATATCCTGGGCTGCATCACCAGCAGCATGGCCAGCAGGTTGAGGGAGGGGATTCTCCCCCTCTGCTCCACTCTCCTGAGACCCCCCTGGAGCACTGCATTCAGGTCCCTAGCACATGACAGACATGGACCTGTGAGAGCAGGTCCAGAGGAGGCCACAGAAATGGTCAGAGGGCTGGAACAGCTCTGCTATGGAGAGAGGCTGAGAGAGTTGAGGTTGTTCAGCCTGGAGAAGAGAAGGCTCTGGGGAGACCTTATTGTGGCCTTTCAATACTTGAAGGGGGGCTTATAAGAAAGAGAAAGACTTTCTACCAGGGCCTGGTGTGACAGGACAAGGGGCAACAGATTTAAACTGAAAGAGGGTAGGGTTTGTGTTGGACATAAGGAAGAAATGTTTTACAATGAGGGTGGTGAAACAGTGGAACAGGTTGCCTAGAGAAGCTGTGGATGCCCCATCCCTGGAACTGTTCAAGGTCAGGTTGGATGGGGCTTTGAGCAACCTCATCTAGTGAAGTACGTCCCTGCCCATGGCAGACGGGTTTGAGTTGATGATCTTTGAAGGTCACTCCAACCCAAACCCTTCTGTGATTCTATGAAAAGATGCCAGAAGAGCCATGGTGGGGCAGAAGGGACAGAAGGGACAGAAGGATCACAGTCACAGGGACCTGGCTCTGCAACTCAGCCGTAGCACTGGAGGGGAGGGAGAGGATTGCTGCAGGCTGCAGCTTGGCTGGCACCTCTGCCCAGCATGTGCCAGTTTTCACAACATTTTCAATCAAAGAGTGGACAGAAGGTAAATCCATCAGTGTTCGCCCAGACATCCCCACTGCTGCAGGTGTGCATGTGCTTTATAGCACTTGCTACTGTATCCACTATAGAGTTACACAAACTTGCAATGTAAATTCCTACAGGGTTACAACACACGCAGACACCCCTGTGGCTGCTGGTTTAGCAAGTATTTTTTTAGGAAGTAGGTGCTAAAGCCTGCATCTGTGGCCAGTGGTCTTTCTGTTCTGTATCCACCCTCGTGCTGCATAAGCCCATGAACGTCCGCATCTCCCTCTACCTCTGCCCTCTGGCCCCAGCTGCTGCATGCTCTGAGATGTCCCACCCAGACAAGCACATATGGGGTCCCCTTAGCAGGAGCGTGTCCTGGTACACTGGGGTGCTGCTGTCATGCAGGACCTCCTGACCACCCCAAACACACACTAGAAGCCCCCCAAGCTGCAGCCACCCTTTGGCAGTACCTGCATGCTCTGAACGCCAAGAATGCTTCTGAGAGCTTTAAGAGCCTGAGACTATCCCTGGAACACCTTTTTCCCCCTCCCTGTCCCCCACCACACACAGGCAGGCTGTCGTTAGTCCTGCAAGCCCAACTCCTGGAGTTCAGGTGTGAAAATTAAACAAAGAATGAAAAAACCCTCCTTTCCTTCATAGCTCTCCTATGGCCACCTCCACTGTCAGCTACAAACCCCTTTTGCTGCACTATCCTTCCTCCCTCTGCACTGCCTGGGTGACGATGGCCAGGGTCAGAAGGGGCAGCCGTGATGCTGTTCAACAGGCGAGTGAAGCGAACACCACTATTGACTGTGTTTGCCCTGGGAGAGGGGGTCTGGCTTGTAACAGCGTTGGAAACCAGTAGCACATGAAGATTTAGGATTAGAGAAAATAAATGGAGGGGGTGTGTGAAACGACACTCTAGATCTTCTTTGCATGCTTTGCTCCGCCCTCCCCCAGAGCAACCGGGGATTCCCACACTGCTCCCCACTTCCTTGTGAGTCCCCCACCACAGTCTCTGGGGTGCCTCCTGCCTGGGATCTCCTTCTACCCTACCCACACAGCCTGAGATCGTTCCCTCTCCTCCCACAAGCTGCACAGGACATACCGGCTCTTCCCAGCCCGGGATGTCTCACCCTCCCGTGCCCACCTGTGAGCAACAGAGAACCCTCCCCACTCCTCCAGGAAGGAAATCCTGACTTGAGCCCGGTGTTTTCCTGAATAAACCATCACACAGAGGTCAAAACAAAGAGCTACCAGGGTCAGGCAAGTACTATGAACATGCAGGGCACAAACACGGTCTCTGTTCCTTTGGTGACTAGTGAAAAAGCAAGAAGATGGGTCCCTCATACCAGTCCTGGTCCCTGCGTTCTCCCCTCATACACCACCGCCCCAGGGAAATCCCATGCTCCCACAGGTATGTCCTCCAATGCTACCGAACTGTACGTCTACTGTACTGTGGACAATTCATCGCTGTAATCTCCACTATAGCCACTGATCTCATTTGTCTGGGAATGGCATCTGCTGCTTGGTATCATTCAGTATTCATTTACATTTGCCCAGAGACAGCATGGGTGCTTTCCTTTTTTTTTTTTTTTTTAGAAAACAAAATACAAACATCATGAAATTAATTAATCTATCCTCCTGTTTCTCCCAAATAAGATTAGTTGAGAATCTCTCTACTCAGGTCTGACTCCCTACCACATTTTCAGAGGATATTGCCTGAGCTCTTATTTCCTGAGCATCTGCACCAGAGCTCTCCTGTGTTGCAGAACAAAGAACAAATTCTCTTTGTTGTCCCGTAACAGGATGCAGTGATGTACAAGATCGAGAGATGGTCCCTGCTTTATTGAGCTTACCCTGAGTTTTGCCTGGTTCCAGGTGCTCAGAAACATGTGGGATTCATTTCGGTGGGCAGGGCTACACTGAGAAAAGACAGGATTGTTCCCTTTTCCAACTCCCAAGAAGACAGCAAAGGAGAAATCACGACATGGGTTTAAGCCTGCTTTCTGGCTTAGGGTCAGTGCCAGACTTCCTCCAGGATCCACTCAAAATGCTAGCCTAAGCTGCCTTGTCTTTATTGCTATTTAATTTGGATCAGGCAAATACAGTTAAGAGCACATCCCTTCTTTTTGTTTTCAGCTAAGAGGCGGTCCATGTTCCCCAAGCACCAAGCAGAGCCTTGCAGTTCAGAGAGCTCACGGTGCTAGAGAGGTTTGCCTGTCAGTAGGAGACGGAGTTGTACATGAGCAAACATTAGAAAGAGTAACAGCGGGCAGAGCGCAGGCAGCTGCCCTTGCACCCTCTTTAATACCTGTACTACCAAGCGGTGCCTGGGGAATTCACACACCAGACATCAAAACGCTGGGAAGAGCATGGGAAGAGCACAGCAGGGAGCAGACTGCTCTCCAGGATTTGCCTGTTTGATCACCAGAGAGATGTCAGGGCTGGGCACTGAACATATGATAGCACTTTCTATTTCCATCCTTTAGTATTGTAACACAGGTTTAGAAGAAAAACATCTCCCTTGATTTAACTTAAAACAGAAAAAAAAATCAGCAAGAGCTGCTTCATTGCAAATATGGAGTCTGCACACAGGCAGGTGGGGAAAACCAGCAGGAGTTAAAATCCACTGAGTTATTTCAGTACCAGCCTCTGCTTGGGCAAAGCCCCTCTCTAAACCCAGGGGTCAGCCTGGGCAGCCCATACTATGGGAACCTATGCCACAACCGCACTGACAACACGAGCCACTGGTGGCTGTTTCAGGGACTATGGTGGGCACCCACAGAGCATCAGGGGTAACAACACGGCTTGTGCACCAGAACCAGCATGTCGTGCTAGTTCAGCTCCCCATGAACAGAGTCTGAGGCTGCTTTTTCTCCTGCCCTCTCTATTCCCATCTCATGTGCTGCTGCTCCAACTTAGGCACTGGGAAGGGGCTGGAGCTTGTAAAGAGCAACAGGCAGAGCGTGGGGCTGGGGTGAGGTCCACTGACCCATGACCTGAGAAAAGGTCCCCGTCACTGAGTTAAGTAGGTCTGCACTCCATCAGCACTGTGCCTTGAAGAGCTCCGGCATGATGCTAGAAGAGAGAGCAATAGAGCTTGCTCTGATGGGGCTCATTTACTCACTTCTTGTAGCAAAACTATTGCAGCTGTTCTGGTGCACTTCTGTATTAACAGGGCTTTCCAGTTAATTGTCATTTGAACTAGAGCGTAAATGGTTAGAAAGATTTTTCTTCATTAAAATGTTGTCAGTGACAGGGAATTCAACAGAGCTCTGAGAAAACTGCTACAGAGATAGCCTTGTTTTAAAGTCCATGGCTGGTTTCTAGTGGGAATGCTTTATACACTTTACATCAAACCCTCACTCCATTTTGCCTTTGTCAGCTAGAAGAGCCCAGTAACAAAGTTTAATTGCTGCAACAAGTTAGCTATAGCAGTCTCCTAATTTTCTGTTCAGCTAAATTATTGAGCCAGACTCAGGGAAAGACTCAGACACAACCATCTGCTTCAGATGTTTAACTGCAAGCTCCGACACCAAAATCCAGGACCTGATGCTCCCTGTGGCACTGTTTAAACCTTCACGGGCACTGCCCGAGTGGCCGCCAGGGACAACAAAGCACAGAGGTGTGAGCTCCTCCCTTTTCTGCAGAGATACACTGCCTGACCCAGGCAGCCAAGGAAGCACAGCATCTGAATTTACTCCTGGTTGCTCCAAGGTTATAATCCTTGAGTATGCCCCAAGAGATATAATCTTTTCACGTATAAATTATCCTGGAGCCAGTCTCCTCATACACAATAACCTCAGGTTGGGGTATTCACAGAGGAAGGTGGACTCCCAGTTTAAGTCCTCTCTTACCCTGATGGTACTCAAGGAAATTCACCCTCTGAAGACGATCCCAGCCCCTGCCTATGAACCAGGAAGAAAGACAGGAGAGGCAAAGGGCACCTGCTCAACATTTTCTTGTCGACACTTTCTCACTGTGTACCAAGAAAAGCAAACTTTGTTGGGCCAAAGGCAAGAGGGCACACAGTCAAGAGAGGGGTACGCACTTGGGAGGCAGGTCTCTGCTCTGCTGCCAGGGCTTCTTATCTTTTTGGCATCACACAAAAATTGGGCAAAATTCAGCTATGGTTTTGAGAGCAAGACCAGACCTTAGGAGACCTCATTCCTGTGAGTCTCCTGACCCATTAGGTTTAATGTCTTATTCCTTAGCCTCCCTCTGGCCAGTTGCCCAGCTCCAGTGGAAAGCATACAGAGGGCTCCTCACCTGGATGAACCAATGAACCACCCCGTGTTGGCAATGGCAGTTCCCAAGGAATGCAAGAAAGACTCCAAACTCCCCAACAAACAGAGATGGATCCAAGGCTCCCAACTCTGATTCAGCCAGACTAGCCCACAGGAAAAAGCACATATAGTGGCATTTCATGAGGGACTTGCTCCTGCTGACGTTAGATGTGGCTGAGACACATTTCTCAAGACGGACCTCTGGGGACCTGAGGTTCATCTTACTCCGTGTCTGGCTTCCATGGGGACTTACACAGTGGTTTGACAACAGGTACTCAAGCCAGAGCAAGCAATACGCTTCAGCAGCACAGAGCTCGAGGGTCCATGGCTGGTAAAGGGACTCACACAGTGATTTCCAGTGCCTTGCATGAAGGGGAGGAATCATCATTTTGGACTCAGAATCTGCCTAAATCTAGTCTAAATAATTGAAATCTGCTTTGGGTAACAAGCCTTTCACCAAGAAGCATGTTTTCCAGTCCTTTAACCATCTCACAACTTCACCTAGGACTCCCTCTCATTCCTGACTGTCCTCCTTGAGCTGTAGACACCAAAACCAGATACACCATTGCAAACAACAGCTGTCACATCACCACCAAACAGAGCTGACACAGAAACAGCCCTATTTCTGACTCTTTGGCTGGACCATTCTACCAATGACAGGGAACACCCATCCCCAGAGCTACCAGTCGAGGACTTTCCAGCACTGAAAGTGGCACACAAAGGAAAGAAACTTTCACCAGACACATACATGGAGAAAGATGTACTTACCCACTCGTTCCAGGTCTCTGGGTCTGAGAGAAGCGCCAGTCTGTGTTAGGCTGAGCTTGCTGCAGAGGAAATAGAAGAGTTTTAATACCTCCATTCTTGCCTTTGAAAATGAAAGCAAACTGATCCTGGATTATTTCAGTCTGGACTATCAGCATGTTCTTTCCAAGTAAAGCAAATCAGTTAGAACAAAAAGAAAGCCCCCTCCCTCCCGAGTATTTCTGAACCAGTATGAATACTAAAAAGCATGACAAAAACTATTCAGCAAACAATCTTCCAAAGCAGCTCAGGAAAACAGGCTGTGAAAGAAATGAAGCATGAAATAAACTGATAAGGGCATCAATTCAGAAGGAGCAATGGTACCAAAGTAATGAGCTTGGAGGAGTGTGGGAGTGGGGGTGGCAGAGTTAATTGATACTGAGAAAGATGCTTTTAATGCCAGAAGGTAAAATGATAAAGACCTTTCTAATCTGTCCTTCTTCTGTCCTTAAAAAGGCCTGCCTGAGATCTTGATTTCACACACTGTATTTGAATTACTTTTGCTAGATGCTGTGGCCTCAGAGCATTACAATATTTTTCTGTCCATGGAGAAAAGAATGAACTTCCAACAGCAAAAGAAAAAAGCATTATTTGTTTAGGAGACACAATAAACTTTGGACACAGCAGCACACTTTGTAACTTCATTAGTAAGCCCCCGTATCGCTTTCTGCCTGTGTTATTTTACAATCAGACAACGAACATTTTGTAAATAAGGAAGGACAAGAAGCAGGCTTGCATATTCCTGTTTGAATCACACCTTTGTGAAGAGCACTAAATAGCAGAACTGTTTTCTGTCTGGAAGACATATACTTCCAAAAATCGTAATATTCTTATTTAAGTCCAGAATGATAACATGCTACCTGGAAAGGACATTTCTCTCAGTTACCTTAGGAATGAACAGTTCATAGTCCATACAGTGGAACATCAGTTTTATAGGATCATTCTGCTTGTACATGCAATTACTAAGGAAAAGTGAAGATGGGTACAGCTGACCTAGATTTTTATTTAGTAGATGTGATTTCACTAATTTCTCCACAGCTTTGATGATTCTCATGAAAGAATATATTAGAATAAATTACTCCCCTGAAATAGAGGCCCCACTGGTACCCGTGCTGCATGCAAATTAAGCTGTTTAAATACTTGCTCTCCGGATTTCAGATACACATTTTTGCACACGCTGACACACAATCCTGCACTAGATAAGCCCTTCCCAATCTATATTTTGAATTCCTGTTGTAATTACCACTTTCAAATTTAGGGCAGGCATTTATGACACAAAATTGCTTTACTTTTTATATCCCAAAGTTATAAAAGCTACAGCTAAACACAGTCACCTTACATCCATATTTAGACATCTGAATACAAGTGGCTAAAGTTTTCAAAGCTCACTGCTGCCTAAGTCTCTGCAAGCCCAAGGGCATGTAAGGTCACCAGGATCTTTGTAAAAAATGTCACTACGTTCAGTGCTGAATAGTGAATTCAGCCCCTCACTCAAAATGACCAAGCTGGAAAATTATCCCTTGCTGGGGTACAATCAGTAATTAATAACACTTGGGAGTTAAGAAATGAGAAATTTCTACAATGCATCTCTAAAACAGAGCAAAAGAAACACCTACAAACTTTGCTTTCAGATAACCTCCTCCCATGTCACGGTTCATATGCCATGCAGAATAAAGGGGTTAAACAGAATCAAGAAGTTAAACACCCAAACACCAGGTTCCTGACCATGCTAAGAATCACTTTAAAAAGAAAAGAGTATTAACAGGGCCAAGGGAAAACTCTCCACTTCTACAAACACACAGTCTTTGATTTTATAGTGCCACCCAGCCCCTTCTCCCACCTCCATCAAGCTGAGCCAAAGCTTTAACCTGCCACCTCCCAGGAGGTGACAGTGGCACATGTTCCCTGAAGCCACCTTCTTAGGTGGAAGGACAGACAGAGAACAGCCAACTGGCCTGGATATTACAGACCGTTGCGCTTAGCAGATAGGACAGCAAGAAACACCCATCTCTTACCCCATCGCACGGACTCGCTAAGGTGCTGGTCACCTGCTCATAGGCAGCCATGGTCTCCACAGTGCTAGAATGGCTGAAAGGTTTTACAAAGAGGAAATCATTCTGGTCAGACATGGGTGAGAAACAAGAGGTGTAATTCTGTGCCTGGGAGGTCAAGCCTGCTCCTCCCACGTCCAGGTACTCGATGAAGCCATCTGGCTTCATCTGCCCACAGAAATGGGAAGCGGGCTTGCGGCCAGTCCCTCGGCAGCAACCCGCAAAGGTCCAGCTGGCAGCACCAGCTTTGAGACACCGGGCAGCCACCACAGCAAACATCACACAGAACACAAGGGAAATGGACACCAAGGAGATGATGAGGTAAAGCGTTAGGTTGGTATCCTTGGGAGAAGATTTGGGGAGGTCCAAGGACTTGGCGAAGTCCTGCACACTGTTTTCCTCTGGAGAAATTACTATTACCACAGAGGCTGAGAGGGACGGTGTCCCATTGTCCCTCACTTCGACCACCAGCCTGTGGGGATCTTCTAACTCCCTGAAAGCCTGTGCAACCCTTATCTCTCCAGAGTGGCGTTCCACTTGGAAAGGCAAAGCCTCAGCAGTCTCCTGCAGCTGGTAGGACAGCCAGGCATTATGGCCACTATCAGCATCAACAGCTACAATTTTGGTGACCAGATAGCCAGGTTCTGCCAAGGCCGGGATGGTTTGGTGGAAGGCAGAGCCCTTGGGGATAGACGGGTAGACAATGGTGGGGGCATTGTCGTTCTCATCCAGGATGAACACATGGACCACAGCAGTACTACTCAGCGCAGGAGACCCAGCATCCTTCACCTCCACGGGCACCTGGAACACCTTATCCTGCTCGTAGTCCAGAGCTCTCATCGTGTAGATGGTGCCATTGTCCTGGTCTATTTGGAAGTAGGTTGAGATGGGTACATCTTGCATCCCGTTGTGCAAGATGGAGTAGGACAGCTTGGCATTGCTACCCTCATCGGGATCAGATGCTGACACTGAAAAAACAGAAGTTCCAGGAAGGGAGTTTTCCTGAATGTGAGCTGTATCAAAAGGGCTGGAGAAATTTGGTGCATTATCATTCACGTCAGCAATTTGGAGGTAAAAGGTTTTTTGTGTGGTCCTCTGTGGGGACCCTGAATCCACAGCCCTCACTGTGATATTGTATCCACTGGCCTTCTCCCGATCAAGGGGACCATTTGTGACCAGTGAAAAATGTTCTTTAAAAGATGACACCAGTTTAAATGGGAGCTCTTTCGCTATCTGCAGACGGACCTGCCCATTGGCACCAGAATCGCTGTCCTTCACACCAATGAGGGCAATCACAGTGCCCGGAGTTGCGTCCTCCTGCACTGGGCTGGAGAGAGACGTCAGCACGATCTCTGGGCTGTTATCGTTGATATCGATTAATTCCACTCGCAGGTGACAGTGTCCTTCCATGGCTGGGGATCCCTTGTCCCTGGCTCGAACCACAATCTCGTAAGCACTGGATTCCTCATAATCCAACAGGCCTTCAGTTCTGATCTCCCCTGTCCAGGGATCTAAAGAGAACATCTTGGTGAATTTACCAGGTATGTTATTGCTAGTTTTGAAAGAATATTCCACATCCCCATTGGGACCTTCATCCAGGTCGGTAACATTCAACTTGGTGACCAGAGTGCCTACTGGCACGTTCTCCTCCAGAAGTACCTTGGATATGGGTGGGTCGCATATAGGAGGGTTGTCATTTGCATCCAGGACATGGATGGTAACCTTGGCAGTGCCGGATTTCATCGGATTCCCTCCATCCAGGGCTGTCAGTGTTAGGTGATGAACAGCCACTTTCTCTCTATCCAGTGCTTTTTCAAGTATGATCTCGGGCATTTTAATGCCATCTCCTCTCACATTGATACTCAGGGTGAAATGCTCACTGGGGCTGAGCTCGTAGGTGGAGATGGAGTTAGAGCCCATATCCGGGTCTTCTGCTACCTCCAAGGGTAGCCGAGTCCCAGGGTTGGCTACCTCAGTGATCTCCAAGACCACCTCCAGCTTGGGGAACTGGGGCGCGTTGTCATTCACATCGAGGACATCCACCTCAACACGGTGGAGCTGGAGGGGATTCTCCATGACAAGTTGGAGGTGCAGGAAGCACGTGGGGCTCTGTCTGCACAGCGCCTCCCGGTCCAGCCTGCTGTTCAGGAGCAGCACACCCGCCGCCAGGTCCACCTGGAAGTGCCGCTGCCCACCCTCGCTCACCAGGCGCAGGTTGCGGGCGGCCAGGCTCCGCACCTCCACCCCCAGGTCCTTGGTCAGGTCGCCCACCGAGGAGCCCGGCTCTCGGTCCTCGGGCACGGAGTAGCGCAGCTGCGCGCTGCTGCGAGCCGGCAGGCAGGAGAGGGCTGCGAGCAGCAGCGGGAGCTGCCATGGCAAACTCCGTCCCCCGAACATCCCGTGCCGGGTATCCGAACGGAGCAGCGCGGAGCGGAGCGGCGGTGGCTCCGCGCAGCCTCCCCCGCCTCCCCGCCCCTGCTGCCGGCCCCGGGAGCCGCCGCCGCGCCGGAACCCCCGTGCCCCGGTGGGGTCCGAGCGGGTTGCGCAGGGAGGAAGCCGCCGCCAGAGCTGCCAGAGCCAGGCAGGGAGGGATGGAGGGGGCGGGGGGGGCGATCGCAGTGTGTCCGGCTGAGCCGCTCCTCGGCACGCAAAGGCACGCAAAGTCGGCGAGCGAAGGGGATGGACCGAGTGACAGTTTTACGTCTCTCCACAGCCCGCTCCTCCTCCTCCTCCTCCTCCTCCTCCTTTTTCTCTCCCTCCTCCTACTCCTCTCCCTCCTCCGCCGCCTTCCCCAAAATACGCACGGCGTAGCTCCCCCACCCCCCACTCCGCCGCCGCCATTCCGCCCCCGCAGCGCCGGGAGGACGCCGGGGACTCCCGGCAGCGGGAATCCCCGCTCCGCCCTCCGCGGCTGCTGGGAGCGGGCACCGGCGGGCACCCCCTCCCCAAAGTCGCCTGGGGGTGCCTCATCCCGAGCCGCTCCGGTGCCGAGCCCCGCAGACGCCGGGGCTGCGGGACACGCTCCCGAGCTCACCTCGCTGCACAGGGTGGGATCCGGCGGGTTGGCACCGGCTGGACCCGCGGAGGGTTTCACAAACATGAACTCGCTGATGTCTGAGACCGGCGAAAAACAGGAGCGGTAACGCGGGGCAGGGGGTGCCGTGGCCATCACCTGTACGCCCACCACCGTATCCCCTTGCTGAGGCTCGTAGTGCAAGTGCCCAAAAATGTGGCTGGGAGGGGGCTGAAGCGTGTTCACGCTCTCCACACAGCAGCCGTGGTCGGCAGGTGCAGAGCCCCGCCGGAGGCACTGCACGCCCAGTGCTGCCAGTGCCACCAGCAAGACAGTGGAGATGAGCACTAGGGATATGATCAGATAAAGCGTAATTGTGGGTAAGCCCCCACCATCAGTGGCCCGAGCTGCGGAGCCCTGCAAGGCCTCTGGACCCTTCTCCTCCACCAGCACCACCAGTGTGACAGCTGTGGAGAGCGGGGGCTCCCCAGCATCCCAGACCACCACCAGCAGTTCATGTGCAGAGGCATCCGTCTCCTGCAGGCCCCGCGTGATCCGGATCTCCCCAGAGCGCAGGGCCATGCTGAAAAGCCCCGGGTCTGTGGCTTCCACGAGGTGGTAGGAGAGCCAGGCATTGCGGCCTGAGTCCGCATCTATTGCCACCACCTTGGTGATGAGAGCAGGAGGGACAGTGGAGGGGGAGATTCGGAACTGGGTAGCAGAGTCCTCCCCAGCCCTGGGGAAATGCACCCGTGGGGCATTGTCGTTCTGGTCCACTATAAAAATGTGAACCAGTGTCCTGTTCCTCAGGGCTGGGGAGCCACCATCAGAGACCTCCACATGGAACTGGAGATAGGTGGTTTGCTCATAGTCAAAGGGGAATTTGGCAGAGACCTGCCCATTTGTGGGATGTATGGAGAGGTAGCGAGTCGGATCCAGGCCTGGATCTGTCCCACCAATGTGCAGGATGGAGTAGGAGAGGCGGGAATTCTGCTCCAAGTCAGGGTCAGCAGCAGACACTGTAACCAGCATGCTGCCCACCGGGTTGTTTTCTGCCACCAGCACTTCATAGGAAGCTTGCTCAAACTGGGGCGTGTTGTCATTGACATCTGCAAGGGTGATTGGCAAGACAGTGTGGCGGGAGAGCGGAGGACTGCCCAGGTCCGAGGCAGAGACGGTTACATTGTAGTAGGCAACATGCTCCCTGTCCAAATGGGTGCTGGTTAGCAGTGAGTACTGGTGCTCATAGTCCTTACGCAGCTGGAAGGGAAGATCTGGAGACACGTGACACTGGACCTTGCCCTGCTCACCAGAGTCCCTGTCTCTGACGTGTATCACGGCCACCACTGTGCCCGGGGGTGCATCCTCGCTCAGGGAGCTGGAGAAGGAGGTAAGAATGACCTCAGGGGCGTTGTCATTCACATCAGTGATTTCCACCACCACGCTGCAGTGCTCCTCCATCATAGGTGATCCCATGTCCTTGGCCTCCACTTCAATCTCATACACCGTTGCCTCCTCGAAGTCCAGGTTGCCATGGACGCGAATCTCCCCAGTTTGCTCATCAATGGCAAAGATCTGGCGTAAGGTAGCTGAGTTGTGGCTGCTGAGGGAGTAGCGGATCTCTCCATTGGGCCCTTCGTCCACATCGGTGGCATTTAACTTCACCACAAGGGTGCCCAGAGGCGAATTCTCCACCAAGCGGGCTCCATACGATGGTCTGTCAAAGACTGGGTGGTTGTCATTTGCATCTAGGACCTGAATAGTGATGCGTGTCTGGCTGGATTGGGGGGGAGAGCCCCCGTCTTCGGCAGTCAGGACCAGGTGGTGGAAAGCTCTGAGTTCCCTGTCCAGGGCCCTCTCCAGCACCAGCTCAGGGAACTTCCCACCATCTGTGCGCACCTTCACATTGAGGTTGAAGTTCTCATTGGCACTCAGGTGATAGGTCTGCAAGGTGTTGGTGCCCACATCGGGGTCCTGGGCAGGCTGGATGGGGAAGCGGGCACCCAGGGACGCCAGCTCGTAGATGCGCAAGGAAACCTCGTCACTGGGGAATTCCGGGGGGTTGTCATTGATATCCAGGATCTCCACCTCGATGCGGTAAAACTCCACTGGGTTCTCGATGGCAAGTTTCAGGTGGAGGAAGCAGCGGGAGTTCTGCCCGCAGAGCTGCTCCCGGTCTATCCGCTCGCTGACCATTATAACACCTGTGTTCACATTGACCGAGAAGTACTGGGAATCTGAATCCGACAGTACCTGCAAATTAGCTGCCGCCAGTTTCGCCACATCGGTGCCCAAGTCCTTTGCGATATTGCCCACAAAGGTGCCCCGGGTGAGCTCTTCCGGGATGCTGTACCGGATCTGAGCAGAGGAGCTGTGCAAAAACAAACAGAAAGAGAAGACACGCGGCAGTCCCAGGGACCGGCCCGCCTTCCCTGCCCTCGGCATCCTTGCCGGGTGGGCAGCCGGGGAGCGATGCCTGCCGCGCTCCGGGGCCGCGCTCAGCGTTCGCCGCTCCCATTCATTGTTTGGGGCGGACGCGGTTCGACGGGGGCGGGGGACGCCGCGGCTCCGCGCGGCCGCCTCGCCATTGGTTCCGAGCGCCGCGCCGCTCCTCCAATCGCCGCGCTCCTTTCCCAGGACAGCAACACCGGCGCCAATCGCAACCCGCGGCGGTTGCCGCGCGGCGCGAACCTGCGGCGCCTCCCCGAGCAACGGTGGCACCACGCCCCCCGCGCCCCGGCGGGGGAGCAAGGGCAGCCCTGGGGGAAGGCGCGGTCCGGCCGCCGGGCGAGCCCCGCGCCGGCACTGCCTTCCCCTGCCCCTAGGCTCTCACCTGGCCGGGGTCCCGCAGCGTACCGGTAGCGGAGAGGAAAGCCCCGGTTTCCTTCGGTAGGGTCGCGGGGGGCAGGCAAGGCCGCAGGAAGGTGAAGTCGCTCCGGTCGGAGCCCGGGGAGAAGCAGGTGCTGTAGCACTGGGACTGGGAGTCGGTGGGTCGCAGGGTGACCTCCATGTACTTAAGGGTGCCGTCGGAGCTGAGCTGGAGCTTGGGGCTGGGGTGCTTGAAGAAGTCCCGGGAGGGTGACTCGGTAAGCCAGCAGCAGCAGCAGGGTGAGGCGGCAGCACGGCCTCTGCGCCGGAGGCACCGGGCGGCCAGGAGGGTGATGGTAGCAAGCGCCACAGTGCTAACGGCTGCCAGCGCGATGATCAGGTAGATGGTCAGGTCTGGCTTCTCCTTGGCACCAGCCAGGAAATCCCGAGGCTTGTAGGTCTCCTCCAGGGTCACCTCCTCCAGGGCCACGGTGATGGTAACAGTGGTGGAGAGTGGTGGGTTGCCATTGTCTGTCACCTGGACAATGAGCTGCTGTGCTGCTACATCGGTGTCCTGGAGGGCACGAGCCACCCGCACCTCCCCAGTGTACAGTGACACATGGAACAAGGAAGGGTCGGTGGACTGCGGCAGCAGTTGGTATGAAAGCCAGGCATTGTGCCCAGCATCCGCATCCACTGCTGTCACCTTGGTGACCAGGTAGCCCAGTGGGGCAGACAGCGGGACCCTCTGGAGTGCTGGGACGTCACTGTCACTGGCAGGTTGCAGGATGGTGGGGGGGTGGTCATTCTGGTCCAGCACAAAGATGTGGACAGTAACGTTGGCATGGAGCGGGGGGGACCCCGAGTCCCGCACAGCCACAGAGACTGGCAGAACCTGCAGCAGCTCAAAGTCAAAGGTGCGCTGAGCGTAGAGGTTACCATTGTCAGGGTTGATGTGAACGAAGGAAGAGGTGGGGGCACCCTGCACTTGGCTGCTCTCTATGAAGTAAATGAGGCGGGAATTATCCCCGTCATCGGGGTCCGAGGCAGAGACAGTGCACAGCAGGGAGCCAGGTAGGTTGTTCTCCAGGATGAAGGCATCGTAGGAGGGCTGCAAGAAGCGTGGGGGGTTGTCATTCACGTCAGATATGTTGAGGAGCAGTGTGAGCGTCGTGGTGAGGGTGGGAGACCCACCATCCTGGGCGACCAGCTCCACTACATACTGTGAGGTGGACTCTCGGTCCAGGCTCTCCTGGGTGACCAGGGAGAAGTGGTTCTGAAGGGACCTGATGGCAAAAGGCACATTGGGGGAGATGTCCAAGCTCAAATCCCCGTTGGCCCCTGAGTCTCGGTCTCGTACATTGAAGAGCCCCACGACAGTCTCTGGTGGGGTGTCTTCCAGAATGGGGTTCAGCAGGAAGGTGAGCAGCACCTCCGGGGGGTTGTCATTGGCGTCCTCCACTTCCACCTGCAGTACACAGTGGCCCTCCATCTCTGGGACCCCTCCGTCATGGGCTCGCATGTAGATCTCATAGAAAGCTGATTCCTCAAAGTCCAGGGCCCCACTCACCCAGACCTCGCCGCTGCGGGGATCCAGGGCGAAGAGCCTCCGGACCGAGTCGGAAGTGTGAACCCCAAATGAATACTGTGTCTCCCCATTGGGGCCCTCATCGGGGTCAGATGCGTTGAGCTGGAGAAGCAGGGCCCCCACGGGCATGTTTTCCGGAACTTGCACCTTGTACATGGTGCGGTCAAAGGTGGGTGCGTTGTCATTGACATCCAGGACCAGGACCGTTATCTGCGCTGTGCCCAAGCGAGCTGGGCTTCCCCCGTCCGCAGCCGTCAGCACCAGCTGCAGTTCTGGCTGCTCTTCCCGGTCCAGGGCACGCTCCAGCACCAGCTCTGGGAAGAGTTTGCCATCCTGCTGCTGCTTGACGTCCAGGGAGAAGTGGGAGTTGGGGCTCAGCCAGTAGGAGCCTACAGCATTGGTGCCTACATCGGGGTCCTGCGCGCTCTCCAGTGGGAAGCGTGCAGCCACTGTGGTAGACTCGGCAACACGCAGGGTTAGGTGACCAGTGGGGAAGTTCGGGGAGTTGTCATTCAGGTCCAGGATCTCCACTTCCAGGCGGAAGAGCTGCAGGGGGTTCTCTGTCACCACCTGCACTGACAGCACGCAGCTGGCAGACGCTCCGCACAGACGCTCCCGGTCCAGCTGCTGGCTCACCACTAGCGCGCCGCTGTCCAGGTGCACAGCAAAGTGGCGCAGGCTCTCTTCTGAGCCCAGGCGCAGCCTGTGACCTGGCAGCTCCTCCACCTTCAAGCCAAGATCCCGGGCCACGTTCCCCACCACAGTTCCCACCTCTGACTCCTCAACCACCGAGTAGCGGATCTGCCCAGAGACCCAGCCGCAGAGCAAAACCAAACTCAGTACTTGCCATTTGCAGGCAGGTCGCTGGAAGCTGACGCTCTCCATGTCTGTGCACATCCGGCCCAGGATGCAGCAGGCACTGGGGAGCTGTGAAAAAATCCCTGGGTCTCTCTTCCACGGCTTGGAAAACAGCTCCGGGGCTCCGGCAGGCTGCGGCTCCTGCTGTCAGCCTCTGAGCAGAGGGGGTGGGCTGGGGGAGGGGAATTGAATCACAGCCCCAGTGCGGAGGTGGAAGGGGTGGGGGGAAGCAGATTCTCCCCCCCCCCCCCCCCCCCCCTTCAGATCAGCGCCCAGTTGGCCAAGAGCTCCGTCCCCTCTCAGACAGCCATGGCTTCCCGGAGATGCAGGAAGTGGGGTCCTGAGCCGACATCAGCAGGGCTGCCACCCCCAGCCTCCCCTCCGCCAGCCTGAATCACTTGCTCCGACAGCTCACTTCCCGTTCGCAGGGAAACTGCACGTCCTGGCAGCCTGGAAGCTAGGTACCAACCCTCCCTGTGCACTCCCCCTTCCACAATGCTGGCTTCACATCGCGCCCACAGACAAAGGGCAGCTGTCATGAACATGGGCCAAAGGACTTTTCAAGCCCAATGAAAAGGTGCTTGTTAGAGCTGAGGTGCCAGGGGCTCTTCTCCCACCTCTTTTTTCCCCCCTAGCTAATGCTTTGGCTGCTGCCTGCACCCCATGATTGCCTCTGTAAGTGAGGCATCACTGCCACCAGTACCACCATCAGCCAGGAGACCTCACACCAAGACAGGGATGCCCACCCCTGTGGGTGTTGGAGGCAGAAGCTGGGAAGGCAGAGATGGGTGAACCATTCAAAGCTGGAACACAATTGCTCCCCACACACACCCAGCTGGATGCCTCTTCCTCACCCTGGGACAAGGAAAGTGTCAACCTTCACAGTACCTGAGTCATTGCAAACACACAGAGCTAGCCAGCAAGCCCGCTATCTGACCACCGCTGGATCGCAACATGAGGTCAGCATGTCAGACTGGAAATGAGGCCTGAGCCTCCCACCTGGCAGACATACGTACTGAAATTCTGTGGCAGACACAGCTTTGCAGCCAAGCAGTCTCCCAGAGGGCAAAAGCAGGGGTCTCAGCCTCCCCAGAGGGGAGCAGAGCAGTAATTCCCCTCTCCCTGTCCCAGAGGATGGTGGCAAGCTGCAGGGTGTTAGCTCAGTTCACATCCCTGCAGAAGCCTTGTGCAGTCATGCCCTGGAGTCCTGTCCTCGGTGCACTCCAGGTGACCCTGACCTTCCTTGGGTCCACGCAGACCCTGGGGTGCTGAGGTCCGCAGGGGTGCGGCAGGCAGGGGAGCCAGCTCCTGCCTGGGACCCTGCCTGCCCCCACCACCCAGGCACCAAGTGGACCTGGGGGAATAGGCAAGAGAGGCTGGGGGCACCCATGTCCAGCACGGTGGATGGTGACAGGGCCACCATCCTTCTGGACGAGGACAGAGACGGTGGAGGTGCTGCCGTCGAGGGGCCTCCCTCCCCCCTGCAACCCCTCCCTGCCCATTCCAAGAGCCAAGGGCCGGGACCACCCTGCTACCAGTCAGGGAGAGACGGAGCAAGGAACATCGTGATTGGTGCAGAACACTGCCCGGGTCCCGCCTACTGCCTGCTCCGGGGAAGGGAAGGCATTCTTAAAGCGCAACGCAGCAAAACGCTGGACAAGTGGATTCCCCAGCGTCCAGAGACCGATACTTGTTTGGACGTACTCATTCCCCGAGGGCTTCCGACGGTGCCACCAGAGGAAGCTGTCACGGTAACCTTGACTCTGGCATGTGCCCTGTCCCCATCCCAGGCAGGGCCCCTGACAGCACATCTGGGTGACAGACATTGCCGCTGACAACATGGGGTGCTGCACCCCTGGGAATGTGTTTGGAGCTGCTGCAGTGCCTCAGCAGAAGCCCCCTGTGAAGCCCACATGGTGTGGGAGAATCCGCTCAGTGTCCCGAGGTGGCTCGGTCACCGAGAGGCTGGAGCAAGGGACAGGCTTCACATGGGGGATCCTGCTGTTGCTCGGGTTGCCAATGCCTGGGATGGGGATGGTGGCAAGGCAGGAAGGGTATGGGGTGTCTAGGATGGAGAAGGAGATGTCACCATTCCGAAAGGCTGGAGCTCACCCTGTGGAAAGGCTCCGACCCAGATGACCCAGAGAGCTGAGGGATCACTGGAGATCCTGCAGGGTAGGATCCCTCATGGCAGGACACACCACCTGCCACAGATGGGGCCAGTACCATCCCCACTGCATTGGTTTTGGGGTCTGGCTGTTGCCCTGCAAAGCAAAGAGGTGTAAAGCCTTTGAAGGCTTGACATGGTCCGTGGCATTGGGCTGGATCTTCTTTGACCATAAAGACTGAAAATGCAGGGCCCAGTGCCAGCCCAGCTGGTTTCTCACTGCCAGTGCCTTTACAGTGTACTACTGGGGAGTAGGGGGGGAGCCATGGGTAGGGCTCGGGCTTACCTTCTGCCCATTATCACCTCCTTCTAGCCCCACTCTCAAATCATTTAGTGCCCCCACCCCCAGAGGCATCTTGCCAGGACCCTTTGGTGGAGGGGACATCCTTGTCCCCAGCTGTAGCACGACCCACACAATGCAGAGGAACACTTGCTCCTGCAGCTGCTGCAGCCATTCCCACCTGCCACAGATCAGAAGTGCTGAGTCTGACCAGCGATGCAAGAAGAAGAAAAAAAAAAGGCAAAAAAAAAGCATAAAATAATTCTGAGAGGTTTCTGCCTCCGTCTGTGATTAGGCCACAGTGATCAGGCGGCACACGCAGCCCCACACCCGTGCGCAGCTTCCGCTGCAACCTCACTTCCTTCTGCTCCGAGGAACCGGTCGCTCCTACTCACAGCCTCCTGGGAAGGGACACATTACTGGCACCAACTGCCTTGGAAATCACCCCCCCTGCTTCTGCTGGATCCACTACCCGGCCTCACCTCGGAGGATCGAAGCGTTTCTGTAATTGAAAGCTCTCAAATTAAGCTGCACAATTCCCACTGGGGGAGAAGCACAGAAGCTGCCTGCTATGTGCAAATGCCTTCCTGGCTGCACTTTGTTCAATCAGGACATTAAATGTCACCCAGAGATAGCATATTACAAATCATGCAGGGCTTGTAATAGGGTTGTTAAAACAACACCTGGGTGGAGGACTCACCATCCTGCTCAGAGCCACAGTCCAGCTCAGTGGAGCCCTGCAAGCAACTGGGGTAGTCTGCAATCCCACCCCCCTCCCCCAATGCAAACATCATCACAAAACTGCCATGGAAACAAAACATCAGAGGTCAAACATGAAGTGGGACACGGATGGGAGAGACTGCTCTGTGGCCACAGTCTGCCAAACGGAGGAACGAGCATCATCCTTCAGCTTTTCATGGTGCACTGTGGGAAGCGACACCCCAGTGCCCCACTGGCAGCTGGTGGCTCCCAGCCCCATTTGCACCCCAGCCCACACCAGGGCATGTCACAGAGAGGCTATGTTCCCCTCCCAGAGCCTGACCCTGCAAGTGCTCCCCTCGACTCTCATTTTGCAAAGGGAAGGAAATACCATTAGCAGCAAACTTTCTGCCAAGGATTTGCAAGCGATTGCAAGCTGACCTCAGCCTCCACCAATTACTCACACATAGCATCCCCAAAACTGCATCCCAAAGACATATGTCTGCTAACCTGAGCAAACTGACTCTCTTGACCCTGCTCACCACAGTGCAAATATCATTGACATTCAGGACAGCTCATTTGACTTTGAAGAAGACCTGTTCAGCTGTAGCTAACCACTCTTCAGAAGCACGGCATGACTGGATATTCCCCCCAACCCCAATCCACTACCATATGCATATGGGACAAACGAACCATGGCTCTGCCCGGCACTGAGACATGCCAAGGAAGGAGCTACATTACCTTGGCAGGCATGGGGAGCCGGCTGGCAGTGCCCATGATCTGGTGGTACAGCCCTGGCTCACCATTCCTCATGGTGCTCTGGCAGCTCCCCATGGGGCTGGAAGTGAAGGGCTTTTTACATAGGAGATCACTCTGGTGAGAGTCCATGGTGAGATAAACCTGGTGGTAGAAGTTGGGTGGCGTGAAGCCACCCCGCACGGCATCAATGTGGTGGAAGGGCCCTGGTGTCCTGTATAGGGTGCTCCTGGAGCTGTTGAACAGCTCCTTTGACTGCCTCCACTTGTAGCACTTGAAGATGCCCACTGACAACATGGTGATGAAGAAAGCTGCTGACACCAAAATCACAGCCAGGATGAGATAGAAAGTCACATACCTCCTGGGATCATTGGCGGGTGCCACATCAGTGAGGTCAGTGAGCACCTCCTTGACCATCTCGGCCACAGAGATGGACACAGTGGCACTGGTGGACAGCACAGGCTCCCCATGGTCTTTCAGCAGGATGACTAGTGTGTGCTGGGGAGCGTCATCCTCCTGGAGCTGGCGGGCTGTGAAGATCTCTCCACTGTGCAGCCCAACTGAGAAGAGGCTGGGGTCAGTGGCCTGCAACAGGGTATAGGAGATCCAGGCATTGTACCCTGCATCCACGTCCACTGCCACCACCTTGGTGACCATGTGCCTGGCAGGAGTGCCTGGTGCCACCACATTGGTATAGGTGGCGATGGTGTTGGGGTGAGGGTACAGCACAGTTGGGGCATTGTCATTGAGGTCAGTGACAAACACACTGATTGAGACATTAGTGGCCAGAGGTGGAGAGCCGCCATCCTGGACCTGCACCATCATGCTGAACTCCACCTGGTCCTCATGGTCCAGGGAGGTGAGCAGGTAGAGGGTCCCATTCTCTCGGTTGATGGAGAAGATGTGGTCTACAGTGGGATCACCCTGCAAGAGGGTATAGGAGAGATGGGCATTGCGCCCAAAGTCCGGGTCTGTGGCGCTCACATTAAGGATGGGGATGCCAGGCACGTTGTTCTCCAGCACATAGACATCATAGGAGTCCTGGGAAGACTTGGGCGCGTTGTCATTGACATCTGACACCTGCACCAGGATCTGTTTTACCACAGACAATGGTGGTAAGCCCGAGTCCCTGGCTGTGATAGTGATGTTATACTCTGATGCCTTTTCCCGGTCCAGAGCTGCTTTCGTTTTCAAGGTGTAGTAATTTTTGAGGGAGGAGCTGAGCATGAAAGGGATCCCAGGGGAGATGAAGCAGTTCACCAGACCATTGTCATGGGAGTCCAAGTCCATTACACTCAGCAGAGCTACGACTGTCTCTGGGGCTGCATCTTCAGGCACAGGGCTGTACACAGAAGTCACTGTCACCTCTGGAGCATTGTCGTTTACATCCACGACTTCCACCAGCACTTTGCAATGAGCCACACCAGGAACAGCGCCCTTGTCTTTAGCCTGTAAGTAAATCTCATACAGCTTCATTTCCTCATAGTCCAGCTGCCCCTTGACCCTCAACTCCCCCGTGGCCGAGTCCAGAGCAAAGAGTTCTCGTACCTTGGCAGGCGTGTGGCTGCTGAAAGAATAGATGATGTCTCCATTGGGCCCATCATCCAGATCGTACGCACTGATCCTGGCGACGAGGGTACCACTGGGCGTGTTCTCCCTCACGCTTGCCTTGTAGGTGGACTGGTTGAAGACCGGGGCATTATCATTGGCATCCACAACGTCAATGTGGATCTGCACGTGGGCTGACCGTGGTGGGCTGCCTCCATCCAGCGCGGTCAAGACCAAGTGCAGCTCCCGTTGCTCCTCCCTGTCCAGCTCCTTCCCTAACACCAGCTCCGCGTACTTGCTGCCATCCACTCTCGCCTGCACGTCGAGCGCAAAGTGCGGGTTGGCGCTGAGCTGGTAGGTCTGCAAAGAGTTAATCCCCACATCGGGGTCTTGCGCGCTCTCTAGCGGGAAGCGCGCCCCGGCCGCCACCGACTCGCTGATTTCTAGCCTCGCCTGGCTGCTGGGAAAAACCGGGTCGTTGTCATTGACGTCCTGGATCTCCACGGAGCCGCTGTACAGCTCCAGCGGGTTTTCCACCACGATCTCAAAGCTGAGGGAGCAGGGAGAGAGCGCGCCGCAGAGCTCCTCCCGGTCTATCCGCTCGCTCACCAGCAGCGCGCCGCTCGTCAGATCCACCCCGAAGTACTTCTTGTTGCCGCCGGACACCACCCGCAGCCGGCGCCCCGGCAGCCGCCCGAGGTCCAGCGCCAGGTCAGCTACCACGTTCCCCACCACGGAGCCTCTCCGCGCCTCCTCGGGAATCGCATAGCGAATTGCGGCGGAAACCCAGTCGGAAACGCCGAACAAAAGCAAGAGGCTCAGTACCTGCCCCGTCGTCACCCCGCGGTTCCTTACAGCCACGCCGTTCATCGCACAGGATGGTTGCGCTCTCCGCTTCGCGCCCCTCCGGCTAGAAATCCTCAGCTCGCCCCGTCATGCCGCTGCCCAGCGCGCCCCGGGAAGCGGCGTCCGGCGGGAAGACGGGCATTGCTTTGCGGGCTCCGCGGTGACTCACTCCCAGGCTGAGACCGTCTGCGCCTCATCCCGGCTCCGAGCGGGGCCGGGCCGCCAGATTCCCCCCCGCTCCATCATTGGCCGACAGCGGCACACAGAGTCCCGGCCAATAACTGCACGGAGCGCAGGGCTGCCGGAGCCGCGCCGCAGGGCAGCCGCCCGCAGAGCACCGCCGGGAGGGAGCGCGGCGGCCCCGGCCCGAGGGCAGCGGGGCTCCAGCCGGCTGATCCTGAAGGGAGAGCACAGCCCGGCAAGAAACCCAGCTAATACGGACAGCCGGGCTGGGAGAGCGCGGACAGAGGCAGCGTAGATCGGGCACGGTGACTGCGTGTGCGGGCAGGAAGGTGTAAGAGTTGGCGGAGAGGATGACGCCAAAAGGGGCGATACGGAAACAGAGGGGGTGTCCCCCGCGAAAACCTCGTTGGAAAGAGGCAGCGGGAGCAAGAAGGGGAGGGGGAGAGGGCGGGAGGAGGGATGGGGAGGGTCGGCCGTGGCACGCAGGGCGCAGGAGAGACCCAGACCCGGCACGACGCGCCAGCTCCGAGTGTCCTTCGGGACCATCGGGATGCCCGTCCTCCCACCCAAGTGCTTGGTCAGCACCCTCCTGACGTCCCACGGCGTCAAGACGTCGCGCCTCTGTGCGCCACCAAAGCAGCGTCGCCGGCAAAAAGACACCGATTTCGTGCTGCCGAGTTACGAGCAGCTCCTCCGGCCGCAGCACACAGTCACCCCGCGGGGCAACTCCTGCCGCAGAGTTCCCAGGAGCATCGCCCCTCCTGCTCCCCACCGCCACCACTGTCCCAGCAGGCATCTTCCCTGACAAATCGGATACATCTCGGTTTATATGCCCTCCTGCTCTCACCACCTCCCAGCTTGCTCCCTGGTACCTGTTTCCACCAGCCAGATGCAGGGAAATCACAGTCTGTGACGTGCTGGTTCACCGGGGGCAGAAGCGGTTCCCGTTCCCCGGCAGCAACAGCCCGGCAGGTCATGGTGCCACATAGACCACGGCACCAGCAGCACCTGGGCCAGAAACAGCCAATTCTCGGGCTGCCTGCCTGCATTTGGGGTTGTTGCTGTCAACATACGTCGGGTTTCCGACGTTTCGAGTGCCCATATGGATAAAACTACCGCAATTTCAGCGTTCGTTGTCCGTCACCCGCGCAACTGCTCAGCTCTCACGGTGCAATGGGAAGGGGCCAAGGGAGCTTGATAAGGGAGCTCCAGGAGCCCTGTTAAAACCCGGCTGTGGCCCAGAAACACAGCATCCAGGTCTATTCCCGCAGTCGAAACTGATAAGGAAGGGCTGGCGATGTCTGGGAAAGAAACCGGAGTGGAAATTCCAGATAAGCATTCGTTCACTTATCGAGAGAAACAACAAGGCTCTCCATGTCCTGCAGAACTGGCTTGGAAATGTTGTGGCTGGTTATCCATTACCCTGCTGCTGAGTGGCTTGTGGAAGGGCTGCAGATCACTCGCACCAACGTGGGAGACACAACACCCACCAGAGCGACAGGGACCTCAACTCTGGCTACGTGTCCTCAACCTGCACAGTCCTGTTAACTGCCGTGAGCACACGGGATCCACCCTGAGACGCAGTATTTCTGCGCTTATATATGAAGATTCAACAGTATCAAATGGGTCCGCACAGTCTTTTCTCTCTACATACTCAGCTGTTTCCTTTCCTACCAAATAATAGTTGCCGAAAGATAAACCGTATCAGCGCTACTTACCATTCTTATCACCAGTCCACAGAATGTGATAAAAGGCTTCATATGGATAAGATCCAATGTTAGTCATCTGTTTGTATTTTAATAGAAAGTAATTCTGGAGCAATTTCAAGACTGAGAAGGAAAACGATATGCTTTACCCACCGCAGCTGCATCCTGCACCTAAGTACACGTTTTGCCTCTCTGTCCGTTTTGAAGCGCTTCTGTAACAGACCGTGTCTGCGGGCTCCCAGTGCTGGGAGCAGATTTCATTTCTCATAGGCCCATAGCAACCAAATCCCAATTACCTTTCTTTCTTACATATAATTTAAAAAGAAAAAAACCACAGCTCTCCTGGAGATAAATCTTGCAGCAGTCTTCAGTCACTTATTTTCTCTGAAATAAGCTCTGAATCTTTATTCCAACCACTGCCTATTTCATCTTTCCTAAGCTCTGTTTACCGAGCAATTTCTCTAACCTGCATATCGCAATTATTAAGGAGTTTCTCTTCATATAAGTGCACACACAACCCGTATTCAGAGTACCTTGTCCACTTAATCCCAGCAGTAGTAGGATGGGCAAGCAGCGGAGAGCTGAGTACAGTGAAAAGATCTCGGGAAAGGCATGGAAGATTGAACGTTTCCATCTCCTGTATTTCCACTGATCTGGAGACGTTGTGTCTCCTTCACTGTGATGGGAAGCCTGAATATTGAAGGCGATGCCTCGGAGCTCCTGAAAACACTGTTTGCAGGGAGAGGAGTGGAAACATGCGACAGCTAAGGGGAAAGACGCCTTTCCCCTGCACCAGGAATTCCTTCAGGGATGGGTTCAAGCCAAACCCCAGCCAAGAGCCACTCACTCTGGCACTAGTCCTGGAGTGACTAGCTCTGCCGGGGCTCCAGAGGAACCTGTGGCAACAGCAGGCCCAATGCACTCTCTGCTTGGCTCCAGGCTTGGAGCTACAGTGAAGCACCAGCCCTGGCTCCCCAGACAGAGGGGAAATGTTAAGTCATGGGTGTACACAATATCTTCCTTTTAAGGCATTCAAAGTATGAAAAGAACTGTGCTGGAAGGGAAAACAGAGCACTACAGAGTCACTGCCCTCACTGAGTGAACAGAGCGGGATAGATCACACATCGTTATCATAGGAAAGCACTTAAATCTGGCAGAGACAATAAATTAAGCAGCCACTAGGCCAAGACAGAAGTGTTGTCTCAGCTTCGGACTTCACGACACTTTCGCCCCCACTCCACCCCATGTCCACACCACCACCCCGACTCGATGAAACTCACACCCGGAGTAGGACAGACAGACAGCTGTACTGACACGATAGCGTCACTACTTGGGGCACAACCAACAATTTCCGGATGAGACCAGGCAGATAAAAAGGAAGAGTCCAGATCACACACACACCCCCCAACACACACATGCGCCCCCCCCCCCCCCCCCCCGGAGCTATTGAGCAGTGCGCCGTAAGGCGACATTGAGCTCTGCCGGTTCCCACCAATCCCCGATGGCAGAACAGCAAGTTCGCAGAGAGGGACCTCAGGACAGAAGCTCACCTGTGCCGAGCTCTCTGGGCTGGAAGGGCCCTTCCCAGAGTGAGCGCCTAAGCCGGGTACCCCGGCCAGGAGACAGTCAGACAGCGCTGCCGCCTCTGGTCTCAGAAATGTGAAGTCCTTCTGGCCTGACTCAGAGGCTAGACACACCTCGTAGGAGTAGGGCAAGGGCAGCGTGCTGCTGCAGTAGTTGTACAGTGCTTTTGAGCCCAGGCTGGAATACAGTTCCTTATCAGAAGTTATAAAAACGGGAGGGGGCCTCGACCGTCGGCATTTAAAGAACAATATCAAAATGACTGTCAAAACGAATAACAAGGACACGACAGCGAGCACCACTACAAGAATGAGGTTTAGATCAGACGTCAGCTCGGACACAGCGTCTCTGTCGCTCAGCTCCGGCAGCGCCTCCTGCAAGCTCTCGGCCAGCACCACGTGCAGCGTGGCCGTGGCCGACAGCGCCGGCTGCCCGTGGTCCTTCACCACCACCACCAGCCGCTGCTTCGCCGCGTCCCTCTCCGACACGGCCCGCGCCGTCCGCACCTCGCCGCTGTGCAGCCCCACGCGGAACAGCGCCGGCTCCGGCGCCTGCACCAGCTCGTACGACAGCCACGCGTTGCGCCCCGCGTCCGCGTCCACCGCCACCACCTTGGCCACCACGTACCCGGCCTCGGCCGACCGCGGCACCACCTCGAACGGGGCCGGGGCCGCGGCCGCGGCCGGGGCCGCTCCCGCGCCCGCCGCCGCACCCGCCGCCGGCCACAGCACCCGCGGCGCGTTGTCGTTGCGGTCCAGCACGAAGACGCGCACCGTCGCCGTCGAGCTCCGCGCCGGCGCCCCGCCGTCCTGCGCCCGCACCGCCACCGCGAACTCGCGGCACTGCTCGTAGTCGAAGGAGCGCTGCGCGTACACCGCGCCGCTCCGCGCCTCCACCGACACGTACGGCGCCAAGCCCGCGCTGCCGCCCGCCAGCCAGTAGCTCACGCGCCCGTTGGCGCCCGCGTCCGCGTCCCGCGCGCGCACGCGCAGCACCGGCGCGCCCGCCGCGTTGTTCTCCGCCACGTAGGCGCTGTAGGCGGCCTCCTCGAACACCGGCGCGTTGTCGTTCACGTCCGACACCTCCAGCACCAGCGCCGCGCGGCTGGAGAGCGCCGGGCTGCCCCGGTCCCTGGCCACCACCGTCACCCGGTGCTCGGGCGCCTGCTCCCGGTCCAGCGCGCTCGCCGTCACCACCTTGTACGAGCCGCCCGACGACGCCACCATCGACAGCGGCGCCTCGCCCGACAGCTCGCACGACACCTGACCGTTCTCCCCGGAGTCCCGGTCCCGCGCTTTCACCAGCGCCACCACCGTGCCGGCCGGCGCGTCCTCGGGCACCGGGCTCGACACCGACGTCAGCGTCACCTCGGGCGCATTGTCGTTCACGTCCAGCACCTCCACTTCCACCTTGCAGTGCGCCACCAGACCGCCTCCGTCTCTCGCCTCCACCAGCAGCGTGTACCCTCGCGTGTCCTCGAAGTCCAGGACTTCCTGCAGCGTGATCGTCCCGCTCTCCGCGTCCACCACGAACTTCTGAAGCGCCTTGGCCGGCATTTTCCCAAAGCCGTAGGTGATGTGGGCATTGGTGCCGGCGTCGGCGTCGGAGGCACAGACGTTCAGCACGGGCGAGCCCGGCGGCGCATCCTCGCGCAGGCTCGCGCGGTATCGGTCCTGCGCGAACACGGGCGGGTTGTCGTTGGCGTCGGTGACGTCGATGCGGAGCTGGGCGTTGCCGCTCCGGGGCGGCTCGCCGCCGTCCAGCGCCGTCAGCACCAGCCGCAGGCTCTGCTCGCTCTCCCGGTCCAGCGCGCGGCGCAGCACCAGATCTGCGAACTTGCTGCCGTCCTGGCTCTCCTTCACCTCCACCGCGAAGTACCCGTTGGCCTCCAGCTCGTAGCCCTGCAGCGAGTTACTGCCCACATCCGCGTCTTCCGCCATGCCCAAGGCAAAGCGGGTGCCGGGAGAAGTGAACTCGTTGATCTCCAGCTGGAAGTTGTCTTGCAGGAAGCGCGGCGCGTTGTCGTTCACGTCCTGGATGGCCACCTCGACGTGGAAAACGTTCAGCGGGTTCTGCACCAGCGCCTCGAAGCTGACGGAACAGGACGCCGACTCGCCGCACATCTCTTCCCGGTCCAGCCTCTCGCTCACGTACAGGTTCCCGGTCTCCCCGCTCAACGCGAAGTATTGCTGCTCCGTGCTGAGCCGCAGTTTGCGTGCCGGCAGGTCCGCTGGGCTCAGCCCCAGGTCCCGCGCCAGCGGCCCCACCAGCGAGCCTCTGCCCAGCTCCTCGGGGATGGCGTAGCGGATCCGCTCCGGCGCCGCCCGGCAGCACAAGCACAGCAGCAAAGCGGGCAGCAGCACTCGCCCGGACGCTCGCCGGCGGCTCGGCCCCTGCCTGCTCGCCATTCTCGGCAGCGCTCGCCGCGGTCCTCCTTCCTGCCGCTGCCCTTCCTCCCTCCCTCCCTCCCTTCCAGCCGCTCTCCGCAGCGAGCGCAGGGGCCGCCGGAGGGCAGCGATCTCGGCGCCGGCTCGGACGCCGCTGCTCCCCGCGCAGCGCCGCCTCTCGCCTCTGCTGCCCGTGCCGCTGCTGCTCTGGCCGGCGCCCTGCGAGCGAGCAGCCTGCGGGGGCAGGACGCTGCAGCAGCTGCGGCTCCAGCGCCGCTCCGCGTCGGCCAACAGCGGCACCCGGAGGCGCCGCAGCGCCACTGCAGCCGGCTCATGGCGTTGCGGCGCTTCGGTCTCTGCGCTCTGAGCCGCACTGTCAGCAGCTGCCGGGAGTCGGCGCCATCGGCCACCGAAAAGCGCGATTCATCTTTCAGTTTGGCGAGTTTTCTCACAGAGCAGGAAAGGCGAACCAAGCAGGTCTGTTCACTAGTAGAAATGAATAGTCTGGCTGGACAACGTGTTACCGAGCAGTGGAGGAGCGCGCAGACTTCGTAGAGCAGAGCATAGGTGAGTACAGGTAAGTACAAGCAGGTACACTGTACAGCAAATATCTGAGAATTCCAACAGCTTCTACTATTGCTGCAGGTTGTCTTTCCCCAGCTCTTTTATTTCATTTCTACGAGGTCTGAGAAGCAGCAGCTACAAAGCATTTCAGAGGGGACGGTGTTGTAGAAAGGAAGCACCAGACCCACCCTTTTCTTTGAGGATACTCTTGTTTATATCCGTTTTATTTTATATACCTCTCAGAGTGACTGAGCCTGGGACAAAATGGCAAGCCTTATTCTCTACAACAGCAGTTTCAGTACATGCTCCCAGTTTACAAATCATGGAGATCACCACGACTTCTAGCTCTAGAACTGGGAACACAGACCTATTAAAGCATTTCTTCAAAATTGCTTCTTTCAGTGAATGGGGTAAGTAAATAGATCTAAGAATATGGACTGGCAGCAAAAAGGTACCCATGCTTCCAGGATACTTCAATTACTAGTGTGCTATCCCGAGAATCATAAAGAGGAGTGGTATACTCCTCTGTGGTGATGCCCGAGGTGTATGCCACATGTTAGCTGCCTTTGCCAGGACAGTTTAGAGACCTGTAGAAAAAAAAATGGCAAAAAAAGTCACAAGAGGAAAAGTCAGAAGGGCAGCACTAGAGAAGGCAGTTTACCCATGACACAAACACAGCAATGTGTATTTTGCACCGACAATACACAGAACACTCCAGGCGTGGGGTGGTCTGAAAATGGAAAGCGTAAAAGCCTCTTGAGTGCAGCGCCTTTGAAAAAGTACTTCATCCTCCTCAGTGCCTGTTTGTACAAGAACACCACCTCTCAGCAACAATCAAAGGAAATCACGGAATGCAGGACTCTGCAAACGAACAAAACTTGGTTCATGGCCATGGAGAGAACAGGGCACATTATGACCAGCTGAATTATTTCAAATGCTACATAGACCACTAATTTGGAAACCAGAGGTACAGCAGACTTTCCTAACACTCCTATGCCCCAAACAAGAGATGACTCCATGGAAGACTACTGTGCCCATTCACAGGGTCCTGGTGATAACTCAATTCCCGGTAATGCCACCCTTGCCACTCCCTCAAAAGATACAAAGACACGGACTACAGGACTCAGTTTCTCCTTCACAAACTTCTTTCACTGTGGCAGTTATTAGAAAATGATCGCTCGGCCACAACGTTTCTGTGAGAACAGGCTCTTCCTCGCCAACAAGACCATTCTCACAAAGAAGTAGCCACACTCTACTTCAGCTGGAGAGACACAGACAAGAGGGTCACCTACCCATACTGAGCAGGTATTTACACAGAATCTCGCCCTTCCTCAACGTTTGTGATTGCATTAGTAAGGTACTGCTTACATGCATTTCAAATAATTAACATTAAATCAAAACTGTTTTGTAAGACAATAGTGATAAATAGAGCAATGAATGATAGACTTCTAGGAAAACCTTCAATTAATAAGACGTTCACAGTGAAAATGCCTGTGTATACCTGTACTCATAGCCCAATCCTATGAGTGACGCTGCTGAGCAAGAAATGAAAATTATACTGGCATTAGGCACATTAGGAAGTACTGTCGCTACACCCTCGGCTACACCGCTACCTCTAACTACACCTCTCTGTAAAAGACACGATGATGCACAGCAAAGCAGATGAAAAGTGACCATAGGACAACAACGATCCCTCGGAGATTAACCCTCCTTTGACAGACGAGGCCACAAGGTTGCAGCATGAACAGGCTTCTCGTGGACAACAAGGTCATTCTCACAAAATCATTCCAGGTGCAGTAAGATTCTGGATGTGCTCATCGGCTGGTAAGCAGCACAGAAGGAAAAAACAATCTCTCTAACCAGTAACGCTGTTAAGAATGCACGCTACTCTGTTCCTCACACACCGTTTGCATCAATTTTAAATACTTAGGATTGAAAGATCAAGCACTGCTATGCACGAGGGATAACGATAGGAAACAAGCTGTAAGGTGACATAAAAAGCACAAATGAACAACCCTTCACAGCAAGAGTATCTTGACATTTCTTGAAGTGCCATGCCATCTGTAATGCACGCCAGCAGAAACTGCAACAACATTCTCTACATTCTAGCACTTCACCCATAGTTTGAAGGCCTAAGACGAGGCTTACAAAGTCTATAAGCACAACATTCAGTCTGGAAACATCCAGTTCTTCAACTGTGTCTTTGAAAGAGCACAGTGGTTGATCACCACTGATGTAACCAACCAGTGCTCACGTACGCACATGTATTTTAAAATTTAACACTTACCAACAAGTAATTTCGTTCCTTTTCCACCCTATTCCTCAATCCAGAGCTTGGAGCTCACTTTTGACCCAACCAAGGAAATTCCCGCAAGCAACAAGGAATTCGCAGGAAGGCCTCGGAATGGTCTCCCTGCTGAGAAAGACATACCTCCAGCATGGAAAACACACACTGCATTCTGGTACACAAAGTTGAGAACGCAGTCATTACTGGATGAGGAACCCGCTGTGTGAGGAACTTTCACACATGACACAAGTACAAGACCCACCCCAAAGCAGGCACAGGCAGCTCAACATTCATTTCCAACAATAGCTTATATTAATCCTAAATAACGACCGTTAAATTAAAAAGCTGTGTTACAAGAGAAGCATGATAATTAAGTCCACCAAAGACGGACTTGAGAAAAACATTTGAACTAACAGGCCATTCATGATAAAAACAACTATGTATTTCTAATACTCCCATCCTATAAGTAAAACTTCTCCCTGGCTGGTAAGGAGTACAGAACAAGAAGAGAACCTTTCTAACAAGTACCGCTATTAAAAAAATACATAGTCCTCCATTCCTCATATACTGTTTTAACGATAATGAATAATAAACAATATAAGATCAAGTGCTACTACATGCGTGAGCAAGTAATGATACGAGACAAGCAATAAGGCCGCATAAAAAATACAAATTATTAACCCGACATGGCAAGTTATGGATGCAGCCATTAATATTACGTTTCAAGAGAATTTCATCCTACTCAAGCACTTGTGCTGTCGGGAAGATATCTGACCCTGCTAATAACGCAAACTTCCATTTGTTAGTAATGCAATACATCCGTTCAGAAGAGCTAATACTGACACGAAAAACGGTATTACACGTCAGGGGACAAAACGAGAAACGATCTGGCACGGGATAAAAAAAACCAAAGCCCTGCGCTTAAGAAGTTCAAAGCAACAGTAGCCCCACTTCTCCTGCCTCCCACACCAACTGTAACGCTGAGACACAATCCCACGTTCGCCTCCCGGGAGAAAGAGGCACCAGCACACAGCACGTTGCTGAGCAAAGCTTTGCCTTCCTCGTAACTAAACCTCCCTAGGCAGGACACAGAACACGGGGGGAACGGGCAGAGAAGCAGCAGAGGGAAGCGTTGCGGAGAACGTCTCGTCAGAGGAACTCACCGGGGGAGCGGCGGGGTCCGCGCGGCGGGTGCTGGCAGGGTCCTCCGCGAGCAGCGGCGCAGGCTCGTCGGGCAGCGGCCGGGCCGGGAGGGTGTCGCAGCAGCTGCCGCCCGACAAGCGGAGCTGGCTTTTGCGCGAGTCGGCGGTGAGCGACACCTCGTGCGAGTAGGAGTGCAGGAAGGCGCGGACGCCGTCGATGCCCACGAAGTGCGAGGCCGGGACGCCGCGCAAGGCGCCGCTGCCCGCCGCCAGCAGCTGCGAGCGGCGCCAGCGCCGCAGGCGCAGCGCCAGCAGCAGCAGCAGGAAGGCGAGGAAGAGGCAGGACACGGCCGCCACGGCCACCACCAGCCACCGCGTCAGGCTGCCGGCCGGCTCGCCCGGCGCCGCCGCCGCGCTGCCCAGCTCCTCCAGCAGCTCGGCCACGCTCTCGGCCAGCACCACGGTCAGCGTGGCCGTGGCCGACAGCGCCGGACGCCCGTGGTCCTTCACCACCACCACCAGGCTCTGCCGCGCCGCGTCGCGGGCCAGCGGGAAGCGCGCCGTGCGCACCTCGCCGCTGTGCAGCCCCACGCGGAACAGCCCCGGCTCCGTCGCCTTGGCCAGCTCGTACGACAGCCACGCGTTCTGCCCCGCGTCCGCGTCCACCGCCACCACCTTGGCCACCAGCGCCCCGGGCTCCGCCGAGCGCGGCGCCAGCTCCACGCCCGCCCAGCCCGCGCCCGGCGCCGCCGCCGCCGGCGGGTACAGCACCTGCGGCGCGTTGTCGTTCTCGTCCACGATCACGAGCCGCACCGACACGTTGCTGCTCAGCGCCGGCGCGCCGCCGTCCTCCGCCCGCACCCACAGCCACACCTCGCGCACCTCCTCGTAGTCGAAGGAGCGCAGCGCGTACAGCGCGCCCGTCTCCGCCTGCACCGACACGTAGGACGACAGCGGCGCGCCCCGCACCCGCCCCTCCGACAGCCGGTACCGCACGCGCGCGTTCTGCCCCCAGTCCGCGTCCGCCGCCCGCACCGTCAGCACCAGCGCGCCCGCCGCGTTGTTCTCGGGCAGCCGCGCGCTGTAGCGCGCCTCCGCGAACACCGGCGCGTTGTCGTTCACGTCCAGCACCCGCAGCGCCAGCACCGCGCTGCTCCACAGCGCCGGCGACCCGCCGTCCGCCGCCCGCACCGTCACGTTGTACTCCGCCACCTCCTCCCGGTCCAGCTCCCTCGCCGTCACCACGCGGTAGTAGTCCTCGAAGGACTTCTCCAGGCGGAACGGGAGGCGCTCGGCCATGCTGCACCGCACCTCGCCGTTCGCCCCCGAGTCCCGGTCCTGCACGTGCAGCAGGGCCACCACCGTCCCCGACGGGGCGTCCTCAGAGATCGCGCTCAGCGCCGACGACACTGTCAGTTCGGGAGCGTTGTCGTTTACGTCGGTCACAGAGATCGCGACTTTCGCCGTGTCAAAAAGTTCTCCTTCATCCCGTGCCTGCACCTCCACTTCGTAGGAGTCGCCTTCCTCGAAGTCCAGGCTCCGCACCAGACTGATCGCTCCCGTCTCAACATCCAGCTGGAAAACCTTCGAGGCTTTCTCTGTGATTTTCTTCAATGAGTATTTCACGTGCCCGTTCAGCCCCTCGTCGGCGTCGGTGGCCGTGACGGTGACGAGGACGGAGCCCACGGGCACGTCCTCCGGCACACGCACCGTGTACTCCGCCTGGCTGAACACGGGCGCGTTGTCGTTCGCGTCCAGCACCGCCACGCGGATCCGCGCCGTGCCCGTCCGCGCCGGCTCTCCGCCGTCGCTCGCCCTCAGCACCAGCTCGTGAAACGCCGCCTCCTCCCGGTCCAGCGCCTTCGCCAGCACCAGCTCGGGACGCTGATCGCCGCCGGGGCCCGCCTGCACGGCCAGCGAGAAGTGCTCGTCGCCGCTCAGCTCGTAGCTCTGCAGCGAATTCCGTCCCACGTCCGGGTCGTGAGCCTCGGCCAGGGGAAACCGCGACCCTGGGGCTGTCGTCTCGCTCATTCTCTCCTCCAGCTCGATTTCCTTGAAGCTGGGCGCGTTGTCGTTAATGTCCGTGATTTCCACTTCGATTCCGTAAACCTGCATTTCCCCCTCCATTATCACCTCACACCGCAGCATGCATTGCTGCACACTCTCGCAGAGCTGTTCTCTGTCTATCCTCTGCGCCGTCACCAAATGTCCCGTCTTCCCGTGCAGAGCGAAATACTGCGTCCTACCTCTGTCTATGATGCGGACGCCGCGGTGGCGGAGCGCCGGCAGCTCCAGCCCCAGGTCCTTGGCCACGTCGCCCACGAACGAGCCCTTCGGCATCTCCTCGGGAACCGAGTAGCGCAGCTGCCCCCACGCTGCCTCCCACGCCGCCACCAGCACGCACCACAGCAGAGCTCGCTCCCGCCGGCCCCGACGCCTCCCCGCCGCGCACATCTCCGCCGCGGCACTGCCGGCACCGCACCACCGCCGGCAGCTCCCCGCCGCCGCCCGCCGATCCGGCTCGCCGCTCCCGGCCGCTGCCGCCGGCCCCTCCGCCTCGCTGAAGCACGGCTCCGCACCGCGGGGACGCTCGCAGACCGCCCGGCCGCCGAGACAGCTACAGAGCAAGCGAGCGAGCGAGCCGAGCCGCAGCGGGCGGGGCTGCCTCCAGCGCTCCGGCCTTCCTCCCGCTCCTCCTCGGTCAACAGCGGCGCCCGCAGCCTCCTCCCGGCACTGCAGGCACACAGCGCTGCCGAGCGCTGCCCGCCCTGCCTTTCCCACGCGCAGCTCGCGGGGACCGGACAGTCCACACGGAGACGTCGGTTTCTCGAGCCCATCTCCTCTTTCATCCTCCAGGCGACCACAACCAGGAGGAAGGCTGAGGCCTCCCGTGGGCGTGGTGTTTCTACCGCACGGGAAAAAGGACTCGCTAATGCCCATCTATGTAAAGTAAAATACTCTTTCGTAATATGACGTGCAGAATATTACGAGTCTTGGCCCATTCGTTCAAAAGCACAATCTCTGCCACGAATTTTTGTAGCTGTCTAGCTTCAATGCATAAGAAAACGCTTGCTGAAATTCCAACTACGACATTCAGACCCGCCCCACGGAGAACCAGAGATATCAGACTCATTAGCCGAAACGGCAGCAACTTTTCTTTAAATACTTCCGTTCATCTGGAACACGCTCCAAATTATCTACTCCACAACCATTGACTGAGATCAGACATGTAAGGGCTGAAGAAGGTGGGGTCAGTCAATTGAAACTGAGACCCTAAACCCGTACAGCTCCTGAGGAGGTGAACTTGCTCAGGCACCTGCGCCGTGCTCAGGGATTTCTCCCTAGAAGACCTTCCTGGGAACACAGTACAGAAAGAAGAACGCTCCCCTGTTGCTCGAAAGTCATTCTGTCCCACCCACCCCGGTTTCAGGCTACAGGTCACCTGATCACTTCGCACTGATTGTACGACAGCTACCCAGGAGGCAGGAAGCACCTGCAGTGAACCTGGCCAGAATCATCTGCTCGGCCTCCCGCAGACTCCGGGGAAAATGGCTTTGCGAGTGCAGCAAGAAGAAAAACAGGTACATCTGCCTTTGCTCCTATGCTCATTCTGTGGCCCACAACAGCAAACAGGGGGTGATTGCAGCCGTACGACAGGGTTGGTTTGCTCCAAATTTTTCTTGTGCGTCTACTTTCCCGATAGTCGTCTATTCTCAGCGGTATTTTGGAATGGGATGAGAGCAATGCAATGCTTCAGTCAAGTCACTGAGCTAGCGCCTACATCATTAAACACCCAAAGCTGCAGCTAATACTGAGCAAGGAAAGTTAATGGACTCTAATGGGTGATTTCCCTTTTTAATAGGCCACATTAATTCAGGGTTTGTATGGTTTATACACACTTACACTGAAACAATGGATTCGATGGCTTGAACGACTAGGAAGGGGCTTTCATTTTGTCAGAAATCCAGGTGTAAACAAAGTAATAAGAGGCGTGGGGACCATTTCCACATGTGCAAATGGACTTTATCGAAATGCCTAACTGCTGTCGTTTTGAGTATGCCCTTGTCGTTGTCGATATGTTCTCAGACATATGGGTAGAGGCTTCTCCTTGTAAACGGGCAGACACAACAACTATTGCAAGAAATGGCTGAGAGACCGACTTCCTCGGTTTTGTATTGCCTTGTCAATGCGATCAACCACGTCCAAGCACCTCTCTTTGGGAAAAGGGGAGAGGAAAAGAAGACAGGCTCCGAAATACAAAAGCCGATTTTTTTTTTTTTTTTTTTTTGAGATCTCATACTACACTGTGTATGAAAGACAGATCAGGAACAATAAAACTACCACCCAGGATAGAATTAAAAAAAAAAAAAAAAAGACAAATAACTGCACAAAGAAACAATGCCTGGAGAAATTAACCCATCCCACGTGGGCTACCATTTCTGAAGAAGCCTTCCACCAAAAGATGGGCCACACTCCCCTCCTTCATCAGGAAGGAATAACCTGTAACTTCTCCTTTCATGGAGAAAGCACGCACATTTCAGGAAGGAAAAATCTCCAACGCCAAGGGTCAAGCCCTTCTCCCGACTCCATCATGCAGAATCCCCAGATTTCATGCTACACAGTGAGGATTGGTGCTCACCGTTAAAATGGGAAATAACCGTACAAAGAACTCGGAAGAATCATGCCTGGTTATAATTTATCCGTCCGATTAATGCTGCCATTTCTGCACCAGCCTTCCTCCAAAACATGAGAGGGCACACGGAGGAAGAGGGGAACATTCACTACGGATGAACAACCTATAAGTTCTCCATTCATGGAGAAAACACGCACCTTTCCTTCGGGAAAACAGCGGGGTTCCATCCAGCTATCAACCAGCTTCAAGTACATCGCTTGGGGAAAAAAAGACCCGGAAAGAAAAGCCTCCAACTCCAAGCCTCCACCACATTTTTCGTTATGCAGAATCATTAATTTGCCACGGTCAGCGTTCACCGTTCAAGTGACAGTTGCAGTCAAAACCTCTCAGCTGAACCTGAACCTGTGACCACCGATACACCAAGGAGCGCCGCCGCTAACTGCCTGCTCTGAATGGAAGGGAGTTACCCCGACCTTTCATTCCTTCACGGAGACACGGACGGGCACTCCCCATCCACAACACCTGAAAAAACCCCAGGGCAGTAGGGACGGCGGTTCAGAAAGGCTCAAGGAAAACAGCGGGAGAGCGCGGGCTTACAGACCTGCGGTGCGTCGGGGTCCGCGGGCGGCTCTCCCGCGCCGACGCTGCTGCTGGGGCTCCGCTTCGCGCAGGGCTCCCCGCCGAGAAGCTCCTCCGCGGGCAGGCTGGGCAGCGGCGGCGACGGCGGCGGCAGCCAAGCGCCCTCGGCGACGGCGCGGCCCGGCGCCACGCACAGGTTGTAGGAGTAGGGCAAGGTGCCCTCGCAGAAGTCGGCCGGGAAGGCGGCGCCGGCCACGGAGAAGCGCTGCGCGCCCAGGCAGCGCAGGACGGCGGGCGGCCCGGCCCGGCGCACCCGCGCCAGCACGGCCAGCGCCACGCTCAGCAGGAACAGAGCGGAGAGGAGCGCCAGCGCCAGCACCAGGTAGAACTGCAGCTCCGCCGGCGAGGCGGCGCCCGCCGCCCGCTCGCTCAGCTCCGGCAGCGCCTCCTGCAAGCTCTCGGCCAGCACCACGTGCAGCGTGGCCGTGGCCGACAGCGCCGGCTGCCCGTGGTCCTTCACCACCACCACCAGCCGCTGCTTCGCCGCGTCCCTCTCCGACACGGCCCGCGCCGTCCGCACCTCGCCGCTGTGCAGCCCCACGCGGAACAGCGCCGGCTCCGGCGCCTGCACCAGCTCGTACGACAGCCACGCGTTGCGCCCCGCGTCCGCGTCCACCGCCACCACCTTGGCCACCACGTACCCGGCCTCGGCCGACCGCGGCACCACCTCGAACGGGGCCGGGGCCGCGGCCGCGGCCGGGGCCGCTCCCGCGCCCGCCGCCGCACCCGCCGCCGGCCACAGCACCCGCGGCGCGTTGTCGTTGCGGTCCAGCACGAAGACGCGCACCGTCGCCGTCGAGCTCCGCGCCGGCGCCCCGCCGTCCTGCGCCCGCACCGCCACCGCGAACTCGCGGCACTGCTCGTAGTCGAAGGAGCGCTGCGCGTACACCGCGCCGCTCCGCGCCTCCACCGACACGTACGGCGCCAAGCCCGCGCTGCCGCCCGCCAGCCAGTAGCTCACGCGCCCGTTGGCGCCCGCGTCCGCGTCCCGCGCGCGCACGCGCAGCACCGGCGCGCCCGCCGCGTTGTTCTCCGCCACGTAGGCGCTGTAGGCGGCCTCCTCGAACACCGGCGCGTTGTCGTTCACGTCCGACACCTCCAGCACCAGCGCCGCGCGGCTGGAGAGCGCCGGGCTGCCCCGGTCCCTGGCCACCACCGTCACCCGGTGCTCGGGCGCCTGCTCCCGGTCCAGCGCGCTCGCCGTCACCACCTTGTACGAGCCGCCCGACGACGCCACCATCGACAGCGGCGCCTCGCCCGACAGCTCGCACGACACCTGACCGTTCTCCCCGGAGTCCCGGTCCCGCGCTTTCACCAGCGCCACCACCGTGCCGGTCGGCGCGTCCTCGGGCACCGGGCTCGATACCGACAACATCGTGATTTCGGGCGCGTTGTCGTTCTCGTCCGTGAGGTCTATCTGCACTTCGCAGTGACCGGTGAGCCCGCCACCGTCCCTGGCCTCCAGGCTCAGCCTGTAGTTACTCTTCTCCTCGAAATCGAGCGGCCCCGCCGTCCTGACCTCGCCGCTGTCGCTCTCCACACTGAACAACGCGCGGACGCCGTCCGGGACGTTGCCGAAGGAGTAGGAGACCCGCCCGTTAGAGCCCGCGTCCGCATCCGTGGCCTGCACCCGCAGCACCAGCGACCCCGCCGGCAGGTTCTCCCGCACTCGCGCCTCGTAGACGCTTTTACTGAACACGGGCGCATTGTCGTTGGCGTCCGTCACGTTCACCCGAATCTGCACAGTCCCGGACCTCACGGGGTCCCCGCCATCCGCCGCCGTCAGCACCAGCTCAAAGGAGCTCTGCTTCTCACGGTCCAACGCTCTCTCCAGCACTAATTCCGGCTGCTTGCTTCCACCCGCGCTCTCCTTCACGGTCAGAGTGAAGGACGGGTTGCTAGTGAGCTCGTAAGTCAACAGCGAGTTGCTTCCCACGTCCGCGTCTCGGGCCATCTCCAGCGCAAAACGAGCACCGGGAAGTGTCCATTCACCGATCTCGAGGTCCAGAGCAGCCTTGCTGAAGGCCGGGGAGTTGTCGTTCACGTCCTGGATGGCCACCTCGACGTGGAAAACGTTCAGCGGGTTCTGCACCAGCGCCTCGAAGCTGACGGAACAGGACGCCGACTCGCCGCACATCTCCTCCCGGTCCAGCCTCTCGCTCACGTACAGGTTCCCGGTCTCCCCGCTCAACGCGAAGTATTGCTGCTCCGTGCTGAGCCGCAGTTTGCGTGCCGGCAGGTCCGCTGGGCTCAGCCCCAGGTCCCGCGCCAGCGGCCCCACCAGCGAGCCTCTGCCCAGCTCCTCGGGGATGGCGTAGCGGATCCGCTCCGGCGCCGCCCGGCAGCACAAGCACAGCAGCAAAGCGGGCAGCAGCACTCGCCCGGACGCTCGCCGGCGGCTCGGCCTCTGCCTGCTCGCCATTCTCGGCAGCGCTCGCCGCGGTCCTCCTTCCTGCCGCTGCCCTCCCTCCCTCCCTGCCTTCCTTCCAGCCGCTCTCCGCAGCGAGCGCAGGGGCCGCCGGAGGGCAGCGATCTCGGCGCCGGCTCGGACGCCGCTGCTCCCCGCGCCGCGCCGCCTCTCGCCTCTGCTGCCCGTGCCGCTGCTGCTCTGGCCGGCGCCCTGCGAGCGAGCAGCCTGCGGGGGCAGGACTCTGCAGCGGCTGCGGCTGCGGCTCCGGCGCCGCTCCGCGTCGGCCAACAGCGGCACCCGGAGGCGCCGCGGCGCCACTGCAGCTGGCTCACGACCGCGCTCACAAGGGCCCGGGCTTTCCACCGGTGTTTACTGGTTGCATCCAGCTTCGGGGTCTCCTTTTTATTAGAATCAGGAAGCGCAGAAGCACTTGCCTAATGGAACTCCAAACACGTTTAAAACTAAAATATGCTGTCGGGTACTTTTAGGTCATCTCCTTGAGCCGCAATGAATAGTCAGAGGGAAATCTGCATGGCAGAGCAATAAAGAAAGGAACTCAGCTGCCCTTAATAAAATCAAGGTGGAACTGTAAGAGCACGAAACTATATTATAACTAGGGAAGACTTCAAGAGCTTTATAGCACTCTCTCAGGTACTTTCAATTCTGCTTTTATACATGGGACAAATACCAAGAGGGAAATATTTGTCATGGAGTAATCAACAAGCAATCACAAACAGAATGAAGCAAATGTCATTTCAGTCCTGTCATGCTGGGCCTGCAAAGCCTTTCCATCATCCCTGAATTTCTTTCTTTTGCTCATGGGTGTCTCTGACTTTTGTCCCACTGTTGATTTTTCTTGTAGGGAGCAAGAACAATTACCGTGAGAAATATACTTCACCCCACAGGTAATGTCTATAGCTCTGTGCTAAGACAGCAGAACAACCTTTATTATTTCGTGTCTGTTTCACAAAAGTTCCTTCTTCTGTGTCTCCATACTTGAGGGGCTGACAAGGGGAAAGTGCAAAGCCACGTCAAGTCTTTCATAGAACCAAACATTGGTTTGGGCTGGAAGGGACCTCTAAAGATCATCTATTCCAACCACTCTGCCATAAGCAGGGACATCCTTCACTAGATCAGGCTGCTCAAAGCCCCATCCAACTTGACCTTGAGCACTTTCAATGGTGACACACCCACAACTTCTCTGAGCAACCCGTTCCAGTGTCTCACCACCCTCATCATCAAACATGTCTTCTTTATGTCCGACCTACACCTGCCCTCGTTCAGTTTAAAACCATTGCCTCTTATCCTGTCACGACAGGCCCTGGTAAAAACTCTCTGTCTTTCTTATAAGTTCCCTTTATATATTGAAAAGGTTCAATAAGGTCTCCCCACACACTTCTCTTCTCCAGGCTGAAGAACCTCAACTCTCTCAGCCTTCTTCATAGCAGAGAGGTTCCAGCTCTCTGACCATTTTCAGGGTCCTCCTCTGGACCTACTCTAACAGGTCCATATCTTTCTGGTAGTGTGGGCCCCAGAGCTGCACGCAGTACTCCAGGTGAGTCGCATGAAAGCCGAGTAGAGGGAGAGAACCACCACACTAGTTGTGATACAGCCCAAGGTATGACTGGATTTCTGGGCAGCAAGAGTTAGAAACATACACAAATGAATGGATCAGGTGCAATAATATTTCTTAGGCCCAACTTATTGAGCAGAAGCAGCATATCATCAGAGCACAATGCACTACAGTCACACCAAGAAGGCAGGTACATTTGCCTGTCTGCTTACCAACATTCTGAGAAGAAACAGAAGGATTCTAAAGCACACGAATTATAAACGGCCAAACTAAAACGGGAGTGGTCATCCAATACAGAATGGGTCATCAACCAATGGTTTAGGGGGAATCTCCTCCCCTCTTTTATCACACACACTGTTCCACAGAGATGCGGCTTCTCCTAAGGTCATGTTTACATCTACTTCACCCAACAATAACAGAACACAAAGATACCCTCACATCTCCTGCCTCTCACACCCACTGTAGCAAGAGCAAGACACACTAGCACACGGCGCATTGCTAAACGAAGCTATGCTGATAGTTACAAGTAAACCTACATACATATGAGTCCAGGTAAAGAAAAACATAAATCAGGCAAGCAAGGCAAGGAAGCCTTAGAAGACAAAGTGTTGTCAGAGAAACTCACCGGGAAGTCTTCTTGGTCTTCACTGCGGGTGTTGAAATTCATCCCTGAGAGCACCCAGAAGTCATTCGTATGTCAAGCTGCAAGTGCGGCCCTCAAGCCCTACTCTGGACTACATAGTACGGGATTTCCTTTTAAGAAATAGTCATCAGCTCTCAGCAATTTTCCTACTATGTGGCCTGCTCATCTCCCACAAATATGAAGCCATAACCGTAAACACCTTATCATGGGCCTCATTCTCAAGCCAAGTCTTCTGAGAAATTACAGCAGATTCTCTTTTAGCTTCTGCTTCTTTCTCCTCACACATAAAATTCTGTCTTAGGTGGCTGAAGTAAGCCTTTGCTGCCAAAAAACACGCACAGTTTCAAATGCAAAAGCACTCTCCAGAAATGGAGGAAATGAACCATCACCTTCCAGGAAACAAAGGCCTGAAAGAAAGTGTAATTACAGCTATGAAAAAACTCTACATCACAATGGTACAGGGAGATACAGATGGATCAAGGAGGTTTCACACAGGAATTGTAAGCTGTTCTACCCACGCATCATTGTTCTACACGCACAGTTACTGCACAAATACTTTATGACTGGAAGACTACCATTGCCTTTCAGGACAGGGAAACCACGACCACAGCATAAACGGCACAGGCCTTGGCACCAGGCATGACATCAAGTCATTGCTCAGCCAAAGCCACATGGCCCACCTATTTTCCTATAGTTCAAAACCAGACTCTCACCCTCCTTGCTCTGCATTCACAGCTTTTTGTTGCACCATGGATAATACCCAACTTTTGGCCATGTATCAGCCACAGGCAAAAGAGCATTTCATTCAGTGACAGAAGTATGTCAAAGTATGTTGAAGTATGTCAAAGTATGTCAAATGTAGGGAAACAGAAGTATGTCAAAGTCTTTCTCTTGGCAGCTGTACACCTTCAAGGTATGGAAGGAAAGTGCTCCCCAGCCTGATAATTTTAACCAATCTCTTCTTTGAAGGACTATCAGCCAAACTGAGGCCCAGTTTTAGAACGTGAGAAGAAACAAGGAAGGAATGTGAAACCAACAGAAGTGAAGGCATCATAGCTGAACATGTCAGATTATGTCAACTGTAGTAGGTACACAAGAAGAGTATCCAGCTGGGAAAAAGTACATGGGAGCATCACACAGGAGTTCACACCAAAGACCATAGGCACAGCTCTCCAAGTCATTGCTTTGGACAAGAAGAAAAGGAAAATGGCCAGAACCACAACTACGGGACCCATATAGCAACTAGGAGAAACGGAACATTTACACCTACCTTGTAGACATTTCAAGCTAAGCCACAGCAAACTCTTCCACCTGCCCTGTCTCTGTGCAGACAGAATGCTTCAACGTGCTCCACTATCATGTAACAGGGAAGCTAACTTTGCAGACAGACATCACTGAAAGACATGCTGCGCACACAGTTTCTCTTTACAGAGAACAAGGATCACAACATGGACGCAGGCATGGAGACTTCTCTGCTCATCACACTCATTTCAAGAAACATAAAATGTTCTAAAGGGCACAAGCGATATGCAGCTTGGTTAAAGCCTCAGTCGTCAGTATCAGCTCAAAGGCACCATCTTTCCTCCTCAGCACACAGGCAATTTGGAAGATATGTGACTCTGCAACTGTTAATGCAATGCTTACTTCTATGCCCAATACCTACCACTCACAGGAAAAGCTGTATCCAGCGTGATGGTGGATAAAATGAGTAACTTCCTTGCACATGCTTCAAATAACAAGCCCCAAACCCAGGAATTCCTGACAAAAATACCCTCCCATCCCCTACATCCCCACCAATTTTAATACCAACAAAACATCAGCAGGCACCTCACATGAGCATGAGCCATTGATAATGTCTGAAGGTTAGTCAAGGCTGGGAAAAGCTTAATACCACCACGATGAAACTCTACATCACAGTCTTACAAGGACATATAGGTGGAAAAATGACGTTTCACACAGCAGTTACTAGAAATAGAACCCCTGAGTCATGTTTGCACTTCCATGGCTATTGCTTGCAGCCAAACTCGTCAGAGGACTGTCATCCCCTTTCAGGATGCGGGAAAAGGGGGTTTAGTGTAAGTGACAGAGGCCTTGGCACTAGGCATGATATTAAAGCACCGCCCAGGCAGACGGAGCATACAACCCCCTCTTTTCCTGCTTCGAAGCCAGTCTCTTGCTGATACTGCCAAAACTTCTCACCATCTGTATGTGACAAGCAAGAACATTTGTTCCAGTGACATCTTCAGACACGTTATCAGACACACAGCGGCCCACCTTTACCTCAAGGGAAGAATTTAACTACCATTCACAGGGAACATCATGCAATAGGAAAGCAAACTGATGAACTCACAACATCCAAAAACAAGACACCTTCAGACTCATTTTCAGTAGTTCAGCAATAAACCCTGTGAATCAACAAAACACATGCCATGTCTCCACCAGTACCTCCTCACACACAGCACCCCCAAGACTCCCCTCAAACCCTTCACAGATTGCATGGTTGCCGTTGATCTTCATCATTTGCAGATGGACTCCATCGAAAGACAAGTTGCTCAGACAACTTCTCCTTACCAGGGACAATATTTGACTTCTCAGCACGTGCACGTGACAAGCAACAGCATTTCTCCCAGTGATATTTCAAGGAAACACGTCTACGAACATGTCTTTCTCTTTACAGCTGTAAACATGAAAGGCACGTACAGGACAGTCAGGCAAAGGTAACAGAGGTGATCTTCCACACATTATCAGAGACAAAGGCCCTCCTTCAGATCATTACAACGAGCAAGTCAAGAACTTAACACCTGCAGAAAGGAAGGGATCGGAACATACACTTCTAGATTGTGGCACTTAAGGTAGGTACATAATTCAGGTGTTTAGTAGGTAGCGAATACACAGTTTGCTCTTTCCAAGGCTCTCACTATGACATTTGTCATAAGTACATAATTAAGCTGTTAGTGAAGAATTGATGACAACCTGCAAACACACAGGAAGAACCTCCCAGGGCTCCCAATACAGCTGGAATAACATGCGTTAGGCCAAACTTACTTGGGAAGCCAAAATTCACATTGCATGATACTACAGCTGGGCACTGAACAGGGAAAGGAGCAAACCATCCCTCTTGTGTCCTTCAACAGCCCCTCACGAACAGCTCCCATGACTCCCATTTCCGACCCTTCACAACTTGCATGGTGTTCTTTGACCTTTATAATTTGCAAGCACACGGCATCAAAGAGCCAGTTGCCCAGACCATTTCCCTATAACGTGCACCAGGATCATGCCACGGACTTCACAGAGATCTCTTTACATATCTGTATGAAGAAGGAAGAGACATTTGCCTGCTCACTAGTCTTCTGGGAAGAAACATCAAGGGTCTAAGAGTAAGAGAGGAGCATGCCTCCAAGCAGGGCTGGATCAAGGAACAGCGTGCAACTCAGTCACGACAAAGCCTCGCGCTTAAGAAGTTCAAGGCAACAGTAGCCCCACTTCTCCTGCCTCCCACACCAACTGTAACGCTGAGACACAATCCCACGTTCACCTCCCCGGAGCAAGAGGCACCAGCACACAGCGCGTTCCTGAGCAAAGCTTTGCCTTCCTCGTAACTAAACCTCCCTAGGCAGGACACAGAACACGGGGGGAACGGGCAGAGAAGCAGCAGAGGGAAGCGTTGCGGAGAACGTCTCGTCAGAGGAACTCACCGGGGGAGCGGCGGGGTCCGCGCGGCGGGTGCTGGCAGGGTCCTCCGCGAGCAGCGGCGCAGGCTCGTCGGGCAGCGGCCGGGCCGGGAGGGTGTCGCAGCAGCTGCCGCCCGACAAGCGGAGCTGGCTTTTGCGCGAGTCGGCGGTGAGCGACACCTCGTGCGAGTAGGAGTGCAGGAAGGCGCGGACGCCGTCGATGCCCACGAAGTGCGAGGCCGGGACGCCGCGCAAGGCGCCGCTGCCCGCCGCCAGCAGCTGCGAGCGGCGCCAGCGCCAGCGCCGCAGGCGCAGCGCCAGCAGCAGCAGCAGGAAGGCGAGGAAGAGGCAGGACACGGCCGCCACGGCCACCACCAGCCACCGCGTCAGGCTGCCGGCCGGCTCGCCCGGCGCCGCCGCCGCGCTGCCCAGCTCCGCCAGCAGCTCGGCCACGCTCTCGGCCAGCACCACGGTCAGCGTGGCCGTGGCCGACAGCGCCGGACGCCCGTGGTCCTTCACCACCACCACCAGGCTCTGCCGCGCCGCGTCGCGGGCCAGCGGGAAGCGCGCCGTGCGCACCTCGCCGCTGTGCAGCCCCACGCGGAACAGCCCCGGCTCCGTCGCCTTGGCCAGCTCGTACGACAGCCACGCGTTCTGCCCCGCGTCCGCGTCCACCGCCACCACCTTGGCCACCAGCGCCCCGGGCTCCGCCGAGCGCGGCGCCAGCTCCACGCCCGCCCAGCCCGCGCCCGGCGCCGCCGCCGCCGGCGGGTACAGCACCTGCGGCGCGTTGTCGTTCTCGTCCACGATCACGAGCCGCACCGACACGTTGCTGCTCAGCGCCGGCGCGCCGCCGTCCTCCGCCCGCACCCACAGCCACACCTCGCGCACCTCCTCGTAGTCGAAGGAGCGCAGCGCGTACAGCGCGCCCGTCTCCGCCTGCACCGACACGTAGGACGACAGCGGCGCGCCCCGCACCCGCCCCTCCGACAGCCGGTACCGCACGCGCGCGTTCTGCCCCCAGTCCGCGTCCGCCGCCCGCACCGTCAGCACCAGCGCGCCCGCCGCGTTGTTCTCGGGCAGCCGCGCGCTGTAGCGCGCCTCCGCGAACACCGGCGCGTTGTCGTTCACGTCCAGCACCCGCAGCGCCAGCACCGCGCTGCTCCACAGCGCCGGCGACCCGCCGTCCGCCGCCCGCACCGTCACGTTGTACTCCGCCACCTCCTCCCGGTCCAGCTCCCTCGCCGTCACCACGCGGTAGTAGTCCTCGAAGGACTTCTCCAGGCGGAACGGGAGGCGCTCGGCCATGCTGCACCGCACCTCGCCGTTCGCCCCCGAGTCCCGGTCCTGCACGTGCAGCAGGGCCACCACCGTCCCCGACGGGGCGTCCTCAGAGATCGCGCTCAGCGCCGACGACACTGTCAGTTCGGGAGCGTTGTCGTTTACGTCGGTCACAGAGATCGCGACTTTCGCCGTGTCGGAAAGTCCGCCGCCGTCCCGTGCCTGCACCTCCACTTCGTAGGAGTCGCCTTCCTCGAAGTCCAGGCTCCGCACCAGACTGATCGCTCCCGTCTCAACATCCAGCTGGAAAACCTTCGAGGCTTTCTCTGTGATTTTCTTCAATGAGTATTTCACGTGCCCGTTCAGCCCCTCGTCGGCGTCGGTGGCCGTGACGGTGACGAGGACGGAGCCCACGGGCACGTCCTCCGGCACACGCACCGTGTACTCCGCCTGGCTGAACACGGGCGCGTTGTCGTTCGCGTCCAGCACCGCCACGCGGATCCGCGCCGTGCCCGTCCGCGCCGGCTCTCCGCCGTCGCTCGCCCTCAGCACCAGCTCGTGAAACGCCGCCTCCTCCCGGTCCAGCGCCTTCGCCAGCACCAGCTCGGGACGCTGATCGCCGCCGGGGCCCGCCTGCACGGCCAGCGAGAAGTGCTCGTCGCCGCTCAGCTCGTAGCTCTGCAGCGAATTCCGTCCCACGTCCGGGTCGTGAGCCTCGGCCAGGGGAAACCGCGACCCTGGGGCTGTCGTCTCGCTCATTCTCTCCTCCAGCTCGATTTCCTTGAAGCTGGGCGCGTTGTCGTTAATGTCCGTGATTTCCACTTCGATTCCGTAAACCTGCATTTCCCCCTCCATTATCACCTCACACCGCAGCATGCATTGCTGCACACTCTCGCAGAGCTGTTCTCTGTCTATCCTCTGCGCCGTCACCAAATGTCCCGTCTTCCCGTGCAGAGCGAAATACTGCGTCCTACCTCTGTCTATGATGCGGACGCCGCGGTGGCGGAGCGCCGGCAGCTCCAGCCCCAGGTCCTTGGCCACGTCGCCCACGAACGAGCCCTTCGGCATCTCCTCGGGAACCGAGTAGCGCAGCTGCCCCCACGCTGCCTCCCACGCCGCCACCAGCACGCACCACAGCAGGGCTCGCTCCCGCCGGCCCCGATACCTCCCCGCCGCGCACATCTCCGCCGCGGCACTGCCGGCACCGCACCACCGCCGGCAGCTCCCCGCCGCCGCCCGCCGATCCGCCTCCCGATTCGGCTCGCCGCTCCCGGCCGCTGCCGCCGGCCCCTCCGCCTCGCTGAAGCACGGCTCCGCACCGCGGGGACACTCGCAGACCGCCCGGCCGCCGAGACAGCTACAGAGCAAGCGAGCGAGCGAGCCGAGCCGCAGCGGGCGGGGCTGCCTCCAGCGCTCCGGCCTTCCTCCCGCTCCTCCTCGGTCAACAGCGGCGCCCGCAGCCTCCTCCCGGCACTGCAGGCACCCAGCGCTGCCGAGCGCTGCCCGCCCTGCCTTTCCCACGCGCAGCTCGCGGGGACCGGACAGTCCACACGGAGACGTCGGTTCCCGGCCAGCGGTGATCTCCTGCCTTGGCTTTTCTCGAGCCCATCTCCTCTTTCATCCTCCAGGCGACCACAACCAGGAGGAAGGCTGAGGCCTCCCGTGGGCGTGGTGTTTCTACCGCACGGGAAAAAGGACTCGCTAATGCCCATCTATGTAAAGTAAAATACTCTTTCGTAATATGACGTGCAGAATATTACGAGTCTTGGCCCATTCGTTCAAAAGCACAATCTCTGCCACGAATTTTTGTAGCTGTCTAGCTTCAATGCATAAGAAAACGCTTGCTGAAATTCCAACTACGACATTCAGACCCGCCCCACGGAGAACCAGAGATATCAGACTCATTAGCCGAAACGGCAGCAACTTTTCTTTAAATACTTCCGTTCATCTGGAACACGCTCCAAATTATCTACTCCACAACCATTGACTGAGATCAGACATGTAAGGGCTGAAGAAGGTGGGGTCAGTCAATTGAAACTGAGACCCTAAACCCGTACAGCTCCTGAGGAAGTGAACTTGCTCAGGCACCTGCGCCGTGCTCAGGGATTTCTCCCTAGAAGACCTTCCTGGGAACACAGTACAGAAAGAAGAACGCTCCCCTGTTGCTCGAAAGTCATTCTGTCCCACCCACCCCGGTTTCAGGCTACAGGTCACCTGATCACTTCGCACTGATTGTACGACAGCTACCCAGGAGGCAGGAAGCACCTGCAGTGAACCTGGCCAGAATCATCTGCTCGGCCTCCCGCAGACTCCGGGGAAAATGGCTTTGCGAGTGCAGCAAGAAGAAAAACAGGTACATCTGCCTTTGCTCCTATGCTCATTCTGTGGCCCACAACAGCAAACAGGGGGTGATTGCAGCCGTACGACAGGGTTGGTTTGCTCCAAATTTTTCTTGTGCGTCTACTTTCCCGATAGTCGTCTATTCTCAGCGGTATTTTGGAATGGGATGAGAGCAATGCAATGCTTCAGTCAAGTCACTGAGCTAGCGCCTACATCATTAAACACCCAAAGCTGCAGCTAATACTGAGCAAGGAAAGTTAATGGACTCTAATGGGTGATTTCCCTTTTTAATAGGCCACATTAATTCAGGGTTTGTATGGTTTATACACACTTACACTGAAACAATGGATTCGATGGCTTGAACGACTAGGAAGGGGCTTTCATTTTGTCAGAAATCCAGGTGTAAACAAAGTAATAAGAGGCGTGGGGACCATTTCCACATGTGCAAATGGACTTTATCGAAATGCCTAACTGCTGTCGTTTTGAGTATGCCCTTGTCGTTGTCGATATGTTCTCAGACATATGGGTAGAGGCTTCTCCTTGTAAACGGGCAGACACAACAACTATTGCAAGAAATGGCTGAGAGACCGACTTCCTCGGTTTTGTATTGCCTTGTCAATGCGATCAACCACGTCCAAGCACCTCTCTTTGGGAAAAGGGGAGAGGAAAAGAAGACAGGCTCCGAAATACAAAAGCCGATTTTCTTTTTTTTTTTTTTTTGAGATCTCATACTACACTGTGTATGAAAGACAGATCAGGAACAATAAAACTACCACCCAGGATAGAATTAAAAAAAAAAAAAAAAGACAAATAACTGCACAAAGAAACAATGCCTGGAGAAATTAACCCATCCCACGTGGGCTACCATTTCTGAAGAAGCCTTCCACCAAAAGATGGGCCACACTCCCCTCCTTCATCAGGAAGGAATAACCTGTAACTTCTCCTTTCATGGAGAAAGCACGCACATTTCAGGAAGGAAAAATCTCCAACGCCAAGGGTCAAGCCCTTCTCCCGACTCCATCATGCAGAATCCCCAGATTTCATGCTACACAGTGAGGATTGGTGCTCACCGTTAAAATGGGAAATAACCGTACAAAGAACTCGGAAGAATCATGCCTGGTTATAATTTATCCGTCCGATTAATGCTGCCATTTCTGCACCAGCCTTCCTCCAAAACATGAGAGGGCACACGGAGGAAGAGGGGAACATTCACTACGGATGAACAACCTATAAGTTCTCCATTCATGGAGAAAACACGCACCTTTCCTTCGGGAAAACAGCGGGGTTCCATCCAGCTATCAACCAGCTTCAAGTACATCGCTTGGGGAAAAAAAGACCCGGAAAGAAAAGCCTCCAACTCCAAGCCTCCACCACATTTTTCGTTATGCAGAATCATTAATTTGCCACGGTCAGCGTTCACCGTTCAAGTGACAGTTGCAGTCAAAACCTCTCAGCTGAACCTGAACCTGTGACCACCGATACACCAAGGAGCGCCGCCGCTAACTGCCTGCTCTGAATGGAAGGGAGTTACCCCGACCTTTCATTCCTTCACGGAGACACGGACGGGCACTCCCCATCCACAACACCTGAAAAAACCCCAGGGCAGTAGGGACGGCGGTTCAGAAAGGCTCAAGGAAAACAGCGGGAGAGCGCGGGCTTACAGACCTGCGGTGCGTCGGGGTCCGCGGGCGGCTCTCCCGCGCCGACGCTGCTGCTGGGGCTCCGCTTCGCGCAGGGCTCCCCGCCGAGAAGCTCCTCCGCGGGCAGGCTGGGCAGCGGCGGCGACGGCGGCGGCAGCCAAGCGCCCTCGGCGACGGCGCGGCCCGGCGCCACGCACAGGTTGTAGGAGTAGGGCAAGGTGCCCTCGCAGAAGTCGGCCGGGAAGGCGGCGCCGGCCACGGAGAAGCGCTGCGCGCCCAGGCAGCGCAGGACGGCGGGCGGCCCGGCCCGGCGCACCCGCGCCAGCACGGCCAGCGCCACGCTCAGCAGGAACAGAGCGGAGAGGAGCGCCAGCGCCAGCACCAGGTAGAACTGCAGCTCCGCCGGCGAGGCGGCGCCCGCCGCCCGCTCGCTCAGCTCCGGCAGCGCCTCCTGCAAGCTCTCGGCCAGCACCACGTGCAGCGTGGCCGTGGCCGACAGCGCCGGCTGCCCGTGGTCCTTCACCACCACCACCAGCCGCTGCTTCGCCGCGTCCCTCTCCGACACGGCCCGCGCCGTCCGCACCTCGCCGCTGTGCAGCCCCACGCGGAACAGCGCCGGCTCCGGCGCCTGCACCAGCTCGTACGACAGCCACGCGTTGCGCCCCGCGTCCGCGTCCACCGCCACCACCTTGGCCACCACGTACCCGGCCTCGGCCGACCGCGGCACCACCTCGAACGGGGCCGGGGCCGCGGCCGCGGCCGGGGCCGCTCCCGCGCCCGCCGCCGCACCCGCCGCCGGCCACAGCACCCGCGGCGCGTTGTCGTTGCGGTCCAGCACGAAGACGCGCACCGTCGCCGTCGAGCTCCGCGCCGGCGCCCCGCCGTCCTGCGCCCGCACCGCCACCGCGAACTCGCGGCACTGCTCGTAGTCGAAGGAGCGCTGCGCGTACACCGCGCCGCTCCGCGCCTCCACCGACACGTACGGCGCCAAGCCCGCGCTGCCGCCCGCCAGCCAGTAGCTCACGCGCCCGTTGGCGCCCGCGTCCGCGTCCCGCGCGCGCACGCGCAGCACCGGCGCGCCCGCCGCGTTGTTCTCCGCCACGTAGGCGCTGTAGGCGGCCTCCTCGAACACCGGCGCGTTGTCGTTCACGTCCGACACCTCCAGCACCAGCGCCGCGCGGCTGGAGAGCGCCGGGCTGCCCCGGTCCCTGGCCACCACCGTCACCCGGTGCTCGGGCGCCTGCTCCCGGTCCAGCGCGCTCGCCGTCACCACCTTGTACGAGCCGCCCGACGACGCCACCATCGACAGCGGCGCCTCGCCCGACAGCTCGCACGACACCTGACCGTTCTCCCCGGAGTCCGGGTCGTTCACGTTCAGGAGGGCCACCACCGTGCCGGCCGGCGCGTCCTCGGGCACCGGGCTCGATACCGACAACATCGTGATTTCGGGCGCGTTGTCGTTCTCGTCCGTGAGGTCTATCTGCACTTCGCAGTGACCGGTGAGCCCGCCACCGTCCCTGGCCTCCAGGCTCAGCCTGTAGTTACTCTTCTCCTCGAAATCGAGCGGCCCCGCCGTCCTGACCTCGCCGCTGTCGCTCTCCACACTGAACAACGCGCGGACGCCGTCCGGGACGTTGCCGAAGGAGTAGGAGACCCGCCCGTTAGAGCCCGCGTCCGCATCCGTGGCCTGCACCCGCAGCACCAGCGACCCCGCCGGCAGGTTCTCCCGCACTCGCGCCTCGTAGACGCTTTTACTGAACACGGGCGCATTGTCGTTGGCGTCCGTCACGTTCACCCGAATCTGCACAGTCCCGGACCTCACGGGGTCCCCGCCATCCGCCGCCGTCAGCACCAGCTCAAAGGAGCTCTGCTTCTCACGGTCCAACGCTCTCTCCAGCACTAATTCCGGCTGCTTGCTTCCACCCGCGCTCTCCTTCACGGTCAGAGTGAAGGACGGGTTGCTAGTGAGCTCGTAAGTCAACAGCGAGTTGCTTCCCACGTCCGCGTCTCGGGCCATCTCCAGCGCAAAACGAGCACCGGGAAGTGTCCATTCACCGATCTCGAGGTCCAGAGCAGCCTTGCTGAAGGCCGGGGAGTTGTCGTTCACGTCCTGGATGGCCACCTCGACGTGGAAAACGTTCAGCGGGTTCTGCACCAGCGCCTCGAAGCTGACGGAACAGGACGCCGACTCGCCGCACATCTCCTCCCGGTCCAGCCTCTCGCTCACGTACAGGTTCCCGGTCTCCCCGCTCAACGCGAAGTATTTCAGCTGCCTGTTAGCCGTAGACGCCAGCCGCAGTTTGCGTGCCGGCAGGTCCGCTGGGCTCAGCCCCAGGTCCCGCGCCAGCGGCCCCACCAGCGAGCCTCTGCCCAGCTCCTCGGGGATGGCGTAGCGGATCCGCTCCGGCGCCGCCCGGCAGCACAAGCACAGCAGCAAAGCGGGCAGCAGCACTCGCCCGGACGCTCGCCGGCGGCTCGGCCTCTGCCTGCTCGCCATTCTCGGCAGCGCTCGCCGCGGTCCTCCTTCCTGCCGCTGCCCTCCCTCCCTCCCTGCCTTCCTTCCAGCCGCTCTCCGCAGCGAGCGCAGGGGCCGCCGGAGGGCAGCGATCTCGGCGCCGGCTCGGACGCCGCTGCTCCCCGCGCCGCGCCGCCTCTCGCCTCTGCTGCCCGTGCCGCTGCTGCTCTGGCCGGCGCCCTGCGAGCGAGCAGCCTGCGGGGGCAGGACTCTGCAGCGGCTGCGGCTCCGGCGCCGCTCCGCGTCGGCCAACAGCGGCACCCGGAGGCGCCGCGGCGCCACTGCAGCTGGCTCACGACCGCGCTCACAAGGGCCCGGGCTTTCCACCGGTGTTTACTGGTTGCATCCAGCTTTGGGGTCTCCTTTTTATTAGAATCAGGAAGCGCAGAAGCACTTGCCTAATGGAACTCCAAACACGTTTAAAACTAAAATATGCTGTCGGGTACTTTTAGGTCATCTCCTTGAGCCGCAATGAATAGTCAGAGGGAAATCTGCATGGCAGAGCAATAAAGAAAGGAACTCAGCTGCCCTTAATAAAATCAAGGTGGAACTGTAAGAGCACGAAACTATATTATAACTAGGGAAGACTTCAAGAGCTTTATAGCACTCTCTCAGGTACTTTCAGTTCTGCTTTTATACATGGGACAAATACCAAGAGGGAAATATTTGTCATGGAGTAATCAACAAGCAATCACAAACAGAATGAAGCAAATGTCATTTCAGTCCTGTCATGCTGGGCCTGCAAAGCCTTTCCATCATCCCTGAATTTCTTTCTTTTGCTCATGGGTGTCTCTGACTTTTGTCCCACTGTTGATTTTTCTTGTAGGGAGCAAGAACAATTACCGTGAGAAATATACTTCACCCCACAGGTAATGTCTATAGCTCTGTGCTAAGACAGCAGAACAACCTTTATTATTTCGTGTCTGTTTCACAAAAGTTCCTTCTTCTGTGTCTCCATACTTGAGGGGCTGACAAGGGGAAAGTGCAAAGCCACGTCAAGTCTTTCATAGAACCAAACATTGGTTTGGGCTGGAAGGGACCTCTAAAGATCATCTATTCCAACCACTCTGCCATAAGCAGGGACATCCTTCACTAGATCAGGCTGCTCAAAGCCCCATCCAACTTGACCTTGAGCACTTTCAATGGTGACACACCCACAACTTCTCTGAGCAACCCGTTCCAGTGTCTCACCACCCTCATCATCAAACATGTCTTCTTTATGTCCGACCTACACCTGCCCTCGTTCAGTTTAAAACCATTGCCTCTTATCCTGTCACGACAGGCCCTGGTAAAAACTCTCTGTCTTTCTTATAAGTTCCCTTTATATATTGAAAAGGTTCAATAAGGTCTCCCCACACACTTCTCTTCTCCAGGCTGAAGAACCTCAACTCTCTCAGCCTTCTTCATAGCAGAGAGGTTCCAGCTCTCTGACCATTTTCAGGGTCCTCCTCTGGACCTACTCTAACAGGTCCATATCTTTCTGGTAGTGTGGGCCCCAGAGCTGCACGCAGTACTCCAGGTGAGTCGCATGAAAGCCGAGTAGAGGGAGAGAACCACCACACTAGTTGTGATACAGCCCAAGGTATGACTGGATTTCTGGGCAGCAAGAGTTAGAAACATACACAAATGAATGGATCAGGTGCAATAATATTTCTTAGGCCCAACTTATTGAGCAGAAGCAGCATATCATCAGAGCACAATGCACTACAGTCACACCAAGAAGGCAGGTACATTTGCCTGTCTGCTTACCAACATTCTGAGAAGAAACAGAAGGATTCTAAAGCACACGAATTATAAACGGCCAAACTAAAACGGGAGTGGTCATCCAATACAGAATGGGTCATCAACCAATGGTTTAGGGGGAATCTCCTCCCCTCTTTTATCACACACACTGTTCCACAGAGATGCGGCTTCTCCTAAGGTCATGTTTACATCTACTTCACCCAACAATAACAGAACACAAAGATACCCTCACATCTCCTGCCTCTCACACCCACTGTAGCAAGAGCAAGACACACTAGCACACGGCGCATTGCTAAACGAAGCTATGCTGATAGTTACAAGTAAACCTACATACATATGAGTCCAGGTAAAGAAAAACATAAATCAGGCAAGCAAGGCAAGGAAGCCTTAGAAGACAAAGTGTTGTCAGAGAAACTCACCGGGAAGTCTTCTTGGTCTTCACTGCGGGTGTTGAAATTCATCCCTGAGAGCACCCAGAAGTCATTCGTATGTCAAGCTGCAAGTGCGGCCCTCAAGCCCTACTCTGGACTACATAGTACGGGATTTCCTTTTAAGAAATAGTCATCAGCTCTCAGCAATTTTCCTACTATGTGGCCTGCTCATCTCCCACAAATATGAAGCCATAACCGTAAACACCTTATCATGGGCCTCATTCTCAAGCCAAGTCTTCTGAGAAATTACAGCAGATTCTCTTTTAGCTTCTGCTTCTTTCTCCTCACACATAAAATTCTGTCTTAGGTGGCTGAAGTAAGCCTTTGCTGCCAAAAAACACGCACAGTTTCAAATGCAAAAGCACTCTCCAGAAATGGAGGAAATGAACCATCACCTTCCAGGAAACAAAGGCCTGAAAGAAAGTGTAATTACAGCTATGAAAAAACTCTACATCACAATGGTACAGGGAGATACAGATGGATCAAGGAGGTTTCACACAGGAATTGTAAGCTGTTCTACCCACGCATCATTGTTCTACACGCACAGTTACTGCACAAATACTTTATGACTGGAAGACTACCATTGCCTTTCAGGACAGGGAAACCACGACCACAGCATAAACGGCACAGGCCTTGGCACCAGGCATGACATCAAGTCATTGCTCAGCCAAAGCCACATGGCCCACCTATTTTCCTATAGTTCAAAACCAGACTCTCACCCTCCTTGCTCTGCATTCACAGCTTTTTGTTGCACCATGGATAATACCCAACTTTTGGCCATGTATCAGCCACAGGCAAAAGAGCATTTCATTCAGTGACAGAAGTATGTCAAAGTATGTTGAAGTATGTCAAAGTATGTCAAATGTAGGGAAACAGAAGTATGTCAAAGTCTTTCTCTTGGCAGCTGTACACCTTCAAGGTATGGAAGGAAAGTGCTCCCCAGCCTGATAATTTTAACCAATCTCTTCTTTGAAGGACTATCAGCCAAACTGAGGCCCAGTTTTAGAACGTGAGAAGAAACAAGGAAGGAATGTGAAACCAACAGAAGTGAAGGCATCATAGCTGAACATGTCAGATTATGTCAACTGTAGTAGGTACACAAGAAGAGTATCCAGCTGGGAAAAAGTACATGGGAGCATCACACAGGAGTTCACACCAAAGACCATAGGCACAGCTCTCCAAGTCATTGCTTTGGACAAGAAGAAAAGGAAAATGGCCAGAACCACAACTACGGGACCCATATAGCAACTAGGAGAAACGGAACATTTACACCTACCTTGTAGACATTTCAAGCTAAGCCACAGCAAACTCTTCCACCTGCCCTGTCTCTGTGCAGACAGAATGCTTCAACGTGCTCCACTATCATGTAACAGGGAAGCTAACTTTGCAGACAGACATCACTGAAAGACATGCTGCGCACACAGTTTCTCTTTACAGAGAACAAGGATCACAACATGGACGCAGGCATGGAGACTTCTCTGCTCATCACACTCATTTCAAGAAACATAAAATGTTCTAAAGGGCACAAGCGATATGCAGCTTGGTTAAAGCCTCAGTCGTCAGTATCAGCTCAAAGGCACCATCTTTCCTCCTCAGCACACAGGCAATTTGGAAGATATGTGACTCTGCAACTGTTAATGCAATGCTTACTTCTATGCCCAATACCTACCACTCACAGGAAAAGCTGTATCCAGCGTGATGGTGGATAAAATGAGTAACTTCCTTGCACATGCTTCAAATAACAAGCCCCAAACCCAGGAATTCCTGACAAAAATACCCTCCCATCCCCTACATCCCCACCAATTTTAATACCAACAAAACATCAGCAGGCACCTCACATGAGCATGAGCCATTGATAATGTCTGAAGGTTAGTCAAGGCTGGGAAAAGCTTAATACCACCACGATGAAACTCTACATCACAGTCTTACAAGGACATATAGGTGGAAAAATGACGTTTCACACAGCAGTTACTAGAAATAGAACCCCTGAGTCATGTTTGCACTTCCATGGCTATTGCTTGCAGCCAAACTCGTCAGAGGACTGTCATCCCCTTTCAGGATGCGGGAAAAGGGGGTTTAGTGTAAGTGACAGAGGCCTTGGCACTAGGCATGATATTAAAGCACCGCCCAGGCAGACGGAGCATACAACCCCCTCTTTTCCTGCTTCGAAGCCAGTCTCTTGCTGATACTGCCAAAACTTCTCACCATCTGTATGTGACAAGCAAGAACATTTGTTCCAGTGACATCTTCAGACACGTTATCAGACACACAGCGGCCCACCTTTACCTCAAGGGAAGAATTTAACTACCATTCACAGGGAACATCATGCAATAGGAAAGCAAACTGATGAACTCACAACATCCAAAAACAAGACACCTTCAGACTCATTTTCAGTAGTTCAGCAATAAACCCTGTGAATCAACAAAACACATGCCATGTCTCCACCAGTACCTCCTCACACACAGCACCCCCAAGACTCCCCTCAAACCCTTCACAGATTGCATGGTTGCCGTTGATCTTCATCATTTGCAGATGGACTCCATCGAAAGACAAGTTGCTCAGACAACTTCTCCTTACCAGGGACAATATTTGACTTCTCAGCACGTGCACGTGACAAGCAACAGCATTTCTCCCAGTGATATTTCAAGGAAACACGTCTACGAACATGTCTTTCTCTTTACAGCTGTAAACATGAAAGGCACGTACAGGACAGTCAGGCAAAGGTAACAGAGGTGATCTTCCACACATTATCAGAGACAAAGGCCCTCCTTCAGATCATTACAACGAGCAAGTCAAGAACTTAACACCTGCAGAAAGGAAGGGATCGGAACATACACTTCTAGATTGTGGCACTTAAGGTAGGTACATAATTCAGGTGTTTAGTAGGTAGCGAATACACAGTTTGCTCTTTCCAAGGCTCTCACTATGACATTTGTCATAAGTACATAATTAAGCTGTTAGTGAAGAATTGATGACAACCTGCAAACACACAGGAAGAACCTCCCAGGGCTCCCAATACAGCTGGAATAACATGCGTTAGGCCAAACTTACTTGGGAAGCCAAAATTCACATTGCATGATACTACAGCTGGGCACTGAACAGGGAAAGGAGCAAACCATCCCTCTTGTGTCCTTCAACAGCCCCTCACGAACAGCTCCCATGACTCCCATTTCCGACCCTTCACAACTTGCATGGTGTTCTTTGACCTTTATAATTTGCAAGCACACGGCATCAAAGAGCCAGTTGCCCAGACCATTTCCCTATAACGTGCACCAGGATCATGCCACGGACTTCACAGAGATCTCTTTACATATCTGTATGAAGAAGGAAGAGACATTTGCCTGCTCACTAGTCTTCTGGGAAGAAACATCAAGGGTCTAAGAGTAAGAGAGGAGCATGCCTCCAAGCAGGGCTGGATCAAGGAACAGCGTGCAACTCAGTCACGACAAAGCCTCGCGCTTAAGAAGTTCAAGGCAACAGTAGCCCCACTTCTCCTGCCTCCCACACCAACTGTAACGCTGAGACACAATCCCACGTTCACCTCCCCGGAGCAAGAGGCACCAGCACACAGCGCGTTCCTGAGCAAAGCTTTGCCTTCCTCGTAACTAAACCTCCCTAGGCAGGACACAGAACACGGGGGGAACGGGCAGAGAAGCAGCAGAGGGAAGCGTTGCGGAGAATGTCTCGTCAGAGGAACTCACCGGGGGAGCGGCGGGGTCCGCGCAGCAGGTGCTGGCAGGGTCCTCCGCGAGCAGTGGCGCAGGCTCATCGGGCAGCGGCCGGGCCGGGAGGGTGTCGCAGCAGCTGCCGCCCGACAAGCGGAGCTGGCTTTTGCGCGAGTCGGCGGTGAGCAACACCTCGTGCGAGTAGGAGTGCAGGAAGGCGCGGACGCCGTCGATGGCCACGAAGTGTGAGGCCGGGACCACGAAGTGCGAGGCCAAGTTAGAGAAGAAGAAATTATGCAGGAAATAAAAGACCAGGTATACCCAGGAGTATGAGCCTCGGGAATACCTGGAAAAGCTAAAAATGTGGAATTGGTTGTTGTTAAACTCAAAGAAGGAGCACAACCCATTACAGTAAAACAATATCCTTTGAAATTGGAAGATAGATGAGGAGTGCAAAGTATTATAGAAGAATGTATAAAATTCGGATTATTGACTGAATGCTCCTCAGAGTATAACGCTCCCATTCTGCCTGTCAAAAAGCCTGATGGCAAAACCTACCGATTGGTACAAGACCTACGGGCAACAAATCGGATAGTTGAAGATTTGCACCCGGTAGTGGCAAACCCATACACTTTATTGACCGGTTTAAAAGAAACCTATGAATGATTCACAGTACTAGATCTGAAAGATGCATTCTTTTGCCTCACCTTGGCCCCTGAAAGCCGCAACTTATTTGCCTTTGAATGGGAAAACCCCGATTCAGGACGGAAAAAAAACCCAACTAACCTGGACAGTGTTACCTCAAGGTTTTAAGAATAGCCTCACAATTTTTGGAAATCAGTTGGCTAAAGCATCAGAGGTCTGGGAAAGGCCTCCAGGAAATGGTATCCTTTTGCAGTATGTGGATGATATTTTGGTAGCTACAGAAAAAGAAGAATGTAAGGAATGGACTGTGAGTTTGTTAAATTTTCTTGGACTAAGTGGTTATCGAGTATCATTGCAGAAAGTCCAGATCTTGAAAAAAAAAAAAGTAATCTACTTGGGATTTGTGATTTCTGAAGGACAGAGACAGCTCGGGAATGACCAAAAGGAAGCCATCTGCAGGACCCCAGAACCAACCACCGTACAAGAGCTGCGAACCGTTCTGGGAATGACAAGTTGGGGTTGATTATGGATTTATAATTATGGACTTTTAGTTAAACCCTTGTACAAACTGTTGAAAAATAGTCAGACACAGTTAACATGGACTGATAAAGCCAAGAGGGCGTTCAAAGAATTGAAATTGGAATTAATGAGACCTCCAGCTTTGGGCCTGCCAGACATAACAAAGCCCTTCTGGTTGTTCTCATATGAGAGACACGGAGTGGCTTTGGGAATTCTAGCCCAGAGGCTGGGTCCTTATAAACGAGCAGTAGCATATTTTTCCAAACAATTGGATGAGGTTAGTGAAGGATGGCCAGGATGCCTTCGGGCAGTTGCCGCTGTTGTTCTGATCATTCAAGAAGCTTGAAAATTGACTTTGGGACAAAAGATGGTTGTGCATACTTCCCATGCTGTAACTTCCATTTTGGAACAAAAAGGAGGACATTGGCTGTCACCATCAAGGTTTCTGAAGTATCAAGCAGTCCTGATGGAACAGGACAAAATAGAAATCGTTACATCTGCTGTTATTAACCCCACTTCTTTTCTAAGTAATAAGCAGGAAATGAAGACTGTTGTACATGATTGTATAGAAATCATTGAGACCGTATACGCAAGCAGGCCTGATCTGAAAGACGAGCCACTGGAAGAAGCTGACCACACTTGGTATACCGATGGGAATAGTTTTGTAAAGAATGGTGTTCGAATGGCAGGATATGCTGTGACCACCCACAGATCAGGTGGTGGAAGCTAAGTCACTCCCTAAAGGCACATCTGCACAACGAGCAGAAATAGTTGCCTTAGTGAGAGCACTGGAGCTTGCCAAAGGATTGCAAGTGAATATACGGACAGATTCAAAATATGCCTTTGGTGTAGTTCATGCTCATGGAGCAATTCGGAAGGAGTGAGGACTCTTAACTGCTCAAGGGAACTTTTAGAGGCTGTGCAACTTCCGTCAGCGGTGGTGATTATGCACTGCAAAGGACATCAGAAAGGTAACACTGACAGGGAAGTGGGAAATACATTGGCTGATTAGGGGGCAAGGCAAGCAGTGGAACAAGGTGAGATACTAAGTTTAATTCCTGAAAAATCTTTGCCACTACCTGAATCAGTTGAATATGATGAAAAGGATCAAAGTTAATTACTGACTTAGAGGCTGAACTTGGCCTATCAGGATGGGCAGTGTTAAAAGATAACAGGATAATAATTCCCTTTAGACTATTGTGGGCACTGACAAAGACGAAACTCACTGGAGAACTGAAGAGCAGATAGTGGCTAGAAATTTGTTTCAAACTGTGAAAAGTGTGGTTGATAGGTGCGAGACACGTTTGAAAAACAACCCAAAGGTAGAATATCGTGTAAAATTTGGAAGCATAGGCAAAGGAAATGTTCCAGGTCAAAACTGGCAAATAGACTTTTTGGAGCTCCCTAGAAAAGAGGGGTATAGGCATCTGTTGGTGTTAACCCATACCTACTCTGGATGGCCTGAAGCTTTCCCTTGCAGAACAAATAAAGCCCAAGAAGTAACAATAAAGCCCAAGAAGTTTTATTAAGAGAAATTATTCCTAGGTTTGGAGTGCCAGAAGTGATCTCCTCTGACAGAGGGCCACACTTTGTGTCACAGGCACTTCAGCAAGCTAGTAAATTTTTAGAAATTAATTGGAAATTGCATACAGCCTACCGCCCACAAGCAAGTGGACAGGTACAGAAAATGATAAAAACACAATTGAGCAAAATTTTTCAGGAAACCAACTTGAGATGGGATCAGGCCCTCCCAATTGCATTATTGAGACTTCAAACTAAACCAAGGACTAAAGAGAAATTGAGTCCCTTTGAGATTTTATATGGGAGACCATTTCAAACCAGATATTGAGGGCAAGATCTCACCCAAGTAGGGGAAATTAGCTTACAGCAATATCTAATAGCATTAGGAAAACTATTACAAGAAGTAAATAAATTAGCAGTATCTACCAGAGCGTGGGGTTTAGGTTCTCCAGGGCACTTGTTTAACCTGGGGATTGGGTTTATGTTAAAAATATTTCAGGTGACCCTCTTGAAGAGAAATGGAGTGGCCCTTTTCAAGTTCTGCTCACAACCTCACTGCAGTTAAGCTTGAGAAGCACGCCGCGTGGATCCACTGTTCGAGAATTAAGAAAGCACCTACTGGACCATGGAAATCTCAGCCTACGGGACCAACGTCCATAAGATTGACCCAAAATTAGTTTTCCTGATGCTGCTATGTGCTTGTTTACTAGTGTGTAAAAGTCTATGTGAAGAGGATGCTAACAATTTAATGTTAGAGGATTTGTTAGGATTTGGTAAAATACGAAATTTGACAAGCGTAACTGCTTGCCTCCCAATTCCCCAATCTGCAGGCCAACCTATCCCATGGGGAATCATACCTGTGAATTTGACAATGCTAGAATATTACAACAAAATGACCCAAGAATTGAACAAGGCTGGAGTAAGGTACTATTTAGACCAGAAAGAAGATTGCAGGGATAGAGTTTTGAATGTACTGCAAGATCCAGTGACCATAGGAAACAAAACTATAATTGCTAAACCAAGAGGAGGAAAATGCCCTAAAGGTTATAGCGAAAAGGACTTTGGCTTTGTATCAGGAGGAGGAACTGCCCTGGGTAAATTCGTAATGTATATTTTCAATTCAATTCAAAAAGGGAAAAAGGTGAAATCACCTGAATGTGAGAAACTTAGACAGCTTCCCAAAACTTGTGTTAAGCCAGTAGAGGGATTTTGGAAGTATATAGGAAATAATGCCTGGTGCATTGATTGGAGTATGAAGCCAATGTTTGATATTAGTAGGACAAATTGGAAATGCCTCACAAAGGTAAATCAGTCTTTCCACTTTGGAATTACAGCAGAAAAGCGCTCAAAATCATTCCCAAGAATGTAGGCAAAAGATTCCTTTCTCCTGGCTACACTGTGTGGGTAACATCAGATGGATTTTGGACCACTCGATTGAAACTAGAACCAATAGGGAGACAAGTAACCCTAGGACTTCTGACAATCTGCCCAACTTGGAAGCGAAGTCCAATTAAAACCACTTATTGGGGAAAAGTGAAACGAGAACCAGAAGGCAATTCATGGGCAGGGCCTACCTCTGCTGTCGAATTCAGCTGGGGAATTCAAAGTTTTTTTGTTACCAGGATTAATGGCATTAGAAAATAGAATACTGAGAGATAATTTGACTTGGCAAGTAGAGGCACTATCACGACCTACCCAGAAAGGGTTTCAAATTATTAACAGGCAGGTTCAAGCAAATACTAAGATGACCATACAGAATAGGTTAGCATTAGATTTACTATTGATTAAAGAACAAGGGGTATGTGGATATTCAAAATTAGATACAGAACATTGTTGTGTCCACATACCCAATGTGACTGATGATTTGCAAAGACAGCTAGATGAGATGAAAAGAGTAGCAGAAGATAGTAAAGCTATCCGAGACACTGCAGAAAATAATTGGCTAAATAAAATTCTGCAAACCCTAGGAGGATGGTCACTGAAGGGATGACTGGCTACATTATTAGAAGGGCTAATTGTTGTGACAATAACTGTTATCATCCTTGCTATTTGTGTTGGCTGTGTAAAACGAACAATTGAAAGAAATATGTGGAAGTAATAATGACTTTTAATTTAGAACCTTTTGCTTCAGACTTTTAATTTAGAATTTTGCTTCAGAGGAAAGAAGGCAGGCCGCTTCCAAGGCAGCCTGTTTGGTAGATGTGCTTTCAGAACAGAATGGTGTGTTTGGCAGGAAAAAATGTTTTAATATTGTAAGGAAACCAAGGAGTAAAATATTTTATATTCTCAGATTAACTCGCATTCCAAAATTAGATGCACCATAAAAAGACTGTGACGAATCGTACTTTGTTTTAAAATATTTTCCATCTGTATTCTAGTAAATATAGTCTGTTTCGTTGTCTATGCCTGTACAATAATCGTCAATTACATTTGTATCGAACCCAAAGGTTAAATCACGAAGCCCAGCAGTGGGAAAAAACGCGATGTGATATCAGAGGAATTTTTCACCATGTAATACGGGTCTATTTGTAGAACTTTGAGTATCCTTATATGGGATTGATTACTTTGTTCGCTGAAGGCAGATTTCCAAGTAAGTTGGGACTTGAGAGATGATGAATTTTGGGATACAAAGTTGCCCAAGTCTACCACCATTTGAGAGCTGATACAGGGAATGGCAACGAAATTCTGGGAACTGGGTAGTAGGAAGTACTTGTTTAACTTGTTTAATTTCAAGGTAGTGTCAGAGGAAGACCTAGAGAGCAAAATTTCCTTGTGCAGTTGCATGTGCAATGGAAACTTCCAGCCTTAGAGAAAGCTAGATACGATGAATTCTGCCGAGCCGGTACAGAACAGGGCACATAAAACACACACAGCAGGCTCAGCACACGTTCAGGAGGTGACATTCACGAGCTGGCGACCATCGTAAAGCGTGATTTCCAAGACCACGCACTTTGAAATGTCCGCGGCTACCCTAAGAACCTAAGCACCGTGTACACAAAAGCAGGTCAAAAAATTAACGTACCTGAAAGGAAACTTGGCCACAAGTCTCGGCAACCTCTCCCTTAGGGACGAGACCACCTGAAGCTTCAGCCGGTGGCCGGGCCGGGAGGGTGTCGCAGCAGCTGCCGCCCGACAAGCGGAGCTGGCTTTTGCGCGAGTCGGCGGTGAGCGACACCTCGTGCGAGTAGGAGTGCAGGAAGGCGCGGACGCCGTCGATGCCCACGAAGTGCGAGGCCGGGACGCCGCGCAAGGCGCCGCTGCCCGCCGCCAGCAGCTGCGAGCGGCGCCAGCGCCAGCGCCGCAGGCGCAGCGCCAGCAGCAGCAGCAGGAAGGCGAGGAAGAGGCAGGACACGGCCGCCACGGCCACCACCAGCCACCGCGTCAGGCTGCCGGCCGGCTCGCCCGGCGCCGCCGCCGCGCTGCCCAGCTCCGCCAGCAGCTCGGCCACGCTCTCGGCCAGCACCACGGTCAGCGTGGCCGTGGCCGACAGCGCCGGACGCCCGTGGTCCTTCACCACCACCACCAGGCTCTGCCGCGCCGCGTCGCGGGCCAGCGGGAAGCGCGCCGTGCGCACCTCGCCGCTGTGCAGCCCCACGCGGAACAGCCCCGGCTCCGTCGCCTTGGCCAGCTCGTACGACAGCCACGCGTTCTGCCCCGCGTCCGCGTCCACCGCCACCACCTTGGCCACCAGCGCCCCGGGCTCCGCCGAGCGCGGCGCCAGCTCCACGCCCGCCCAGCCCGCGCCCGGCGCCGCCGCCGCCGGCGGGTACAGCACCTGCGGCGCGTTGTCGTTCTCGTCCACGATCACGAGCCGCACCGACACGTTGCTGCTCAGCGCCGGCGCGCCGCCGTCCTCCGCCCGCACCCACAGCCACACCTCGCGCACCTCCTCGTAGTCGAAGGAGCGCAGCGCGTACAGCGCGCCCGTCTCCGCCTGCACCGACACGTAGGACGACAGCGGCGCGCCCCGCACCCGCCCCTCCGACAGCCGGTACCGCACGCGCGCGTTCTGCCCCCAGTCCGCGTCCGCCGCCCGCACCGTCAGCACCAGCGCGCCCGCCGCGTTGTTCTCGGGCAGCCGCGCGCTGTAGCGCGCCTCCGCGAACACCGGCGCGTTGTCGTTCACGTCCAGCACCCGCAGCGCCAGCACCGCGCTGCTCCGCAGCGCCGGCGACCCGCCGTCCGCCGCCCGCACCGTCACGTTGTACTCCGCCACCTCCTCCCGGTCCAGCTCCCTCGCCGTCACCACGCGGTAGTAGTCCTCGAAGGACTTCTCCAGGCGGAACGGGAGGCGCTCGGCCATGCTGCACCGCACCTCGCCGTTCGCCCCCGAGTCCCGGTCCTGCACGTGCAGCAGGGCCACCACCGTCCCCGACGGGGCGTCCTCAGAGATCGCGCTCAGCGCCGACGACACTGTCAGTTCGGGAGCGTTGTCGTTTACGTCGGTCACCGTTATCCTGACTTTCACCGTGTCAAAAAGCTCTCCTTCGTCCCGTGCCTGCACCTCCACTTCGTAGGAGTCGCCTTCCTCGAAGTCCAGGCTCCGCACCAGACTGATCGCTCCCGTCTCGGCGTCCAGCTGGAACATTTCCAATGCGATGTGCGACACTTTCTTCAATGAGTATTTCACGTGCCCGTTCAGCCCCTCGTCGGCGTCGGTGGCCGTGACGGTGACGAGGACGGAGCCCACGGGCACGTCCTCCGGCACACGCACCGTGTACTCCGCCTGGCTGAACACGGGCGCGTTGTCGTTCGCGTCCAGCACCGCCACGCGGATCCGCGCCGTGCCCGTCCGCGCCGGCTCTCCGCCGTCGCTCGCCCTCAGCACCAGCTCGTGAAACGCCGCCTCCTCCCGGTCCAGCGCCTTCGCCAGCACCAGCTCGGGACGCTGATCGCCGCCGGGGCCCGCCTGCACGGCCAGCGAGAAGTGCTCGTCGCCGCTCAGCTCGTAGCTCTGCAGCGAATTCCGTCCCACGTCCGGGTCGTGAGCCTCGGCCAGGGGAAACCGCGACCCTGGGGCTGTCGTCTCGCTCATTCTCTCCTCCAGCTCGATTTCCTTGAAGCTGGGCGCGTTGTCGTTAATGTCCGTGATTTCCACTTCGATTCCGTAAACCTGCATTTCCCCCTCCATTATCACCTCACACCGCAGCATGCACTTTTCCAACAGCCGGCACAGCTGTTCTCTGTCTATCCTCTGCGCCGTCACTAAATGTCCCGTCTTCCCGTGCAGAGCGAAATACTGCGTCCTACCTTTGTCCAAGATGCTGAGGTCGCGGTGGCGGAGCGCCGGCAGCTCCAGCCCCAGGTCCTTGGCCACGTCGCCCACGAACGAGCCCTTCGGCATCTCCTCGGGAACCGAGTAACGCAGCTGCCCCCACGCTGCCTCCCACGCCGCCACCAGCACGCACCACAGCAGGGCTCGCTCCCGCCGGCCCCGATACCTCCCCGCCGCGCACATCTCCGCCGCGGCACTGCCGGCACCGCACCACCGCCGGCAGCTCCCCGCCGCCGCCCGCCGATCCGGCTCGCCGCTCCCGGCCGCTGCCGCCGGCCCCTCCGCCTCGCTGAAGCACGGCTCCGCACCGCGGGGACACTCGCAGACCGCCCGGCCGCCGAGACAGCTACAGAGCAAGCGAGCGAGCGAGCCGAGCCGCAGCGGGCGGGGCTGCCTCCAGCGCTCCGGCCTTCCTCCCGCTCCTCCTCGGTCAACAGCGGCGCCCGCAGCCTCCTCCCGGCACTGCAGGCACCCAGCGCTGCCGAGCGCTGCCCGCCCTGCCTTTCCCACGCGCAGCTCGCGGGGACCGGACAGTCCACACGGAGACGTCGGTTCCCGGCCAGCGGTGATCTCCTGCCTTGGCTTTTCTCGAGCCCATCTCCTCTTTCATCCTCCAGGCGACCACAACCAGGAGGAAGGCTGAGGCCTCCCGTGGGCGTGGTGTTTCTACCGCACGGGAAAAAGGACTCGCTAATGCCCATCTATGTAAAGTAAAATACTCTTTCGTAATATGACGTGCAGAATATTACGAGTCTTGGCCCATTCGTTCAAAAGCACAATCTCTGCCACGAATTTTTGTAGCTGTCTAGCTTCAATGCATAAGAAAACGCTTGCTGAAATTCCAACTACGACATTCAGACCCGCCCCACGGAGAACCAGAGATATCAGACTCATTAGCCGAAACGGCAGCAACTTTTCTTTAAATACTTCCGTTCATCTGGAACACGCTCCAAATTATCTACTCCACAACCATTGACTGAGATCAGACATGTAAGGGCTGAAGAAGGTGGGGTCAGTCAATTGAAACTGAGACCCTAAACCCGTACAGCTCCTGAGGAAGTGAACTTGCTCAGGCACCTGCGCCGTGCTCAGGGATTTCTCCCTAGAAGACCTTCCTGGGAACACAGTACAGAAAGAAGAACGCTCCCCTGTTGCTCGAAAGTCATTCTGTCCCACCCACCCCGGTTTCAGGCTACAGGTCACCTGATCACTTCGCACTGATTGTACGACAGCTACCCAGGAGGCAGGAAGCACCTGCAGTGAACCTGGCCAGAATCATCTGCTCGGCCTCCCGCAGACTCCGGGGAAAATGGCTTTGCGAGTGCAGCAAGAAGAAAAACAGGTACATCTGCCTTTGCTCCTATGCTCATTCTGTGGCCCACAACAGCAAACAGGGGGTGATTGCAGCCGTACGACAGGGTTGGTTTGCTCCAAATTTTTCTTGTGCGTCTACTTTCCCGATAGTCGTCTATTCTCAGCGGTATTTTGGAATGGGATGAGAGCAATGCAATGCTTCAGTCAAGTCACTGAGCTAGCGCCTACATCATTAAACACCCAAAGCTGCAGCTAATACTGAGCAAGGAAAGTTAATGGACTCTAATGGGTGATTTCCCTTTTTAATAGGCCACATTAATTCAGGGTTTGTATGGTTTATACACACTTACACTGAAACAATGGATTCGATGGCTTGAACGACTAGGAAGGGGCTTTCATTTTGTCAGAAATCCAGGTGTAAACAAAGTAATAAGAGGCGTGGGGACCATTTCCACATGTGCAAATGGACTTTATCGAAATGCCTAACTGCTGTCGTTTTGAGTATGCCCTTGTCGTTGTCGATATGTTCTCAGACATATGGGTAGAGGCTTCTCCTTGTAAACGGGCAGACACAACAACTATTGCAAGAAATGGCTGAGAGACCGACTTCCTCGGTTTTGTATTGCCTTGTCAATGCGATCAACCACGTCCAAGCACCTCTCTTTGGGAAAAGGGGAGAGGAAAAGAAGACAGGCTCCGAAATACAAAAGCCGATTTTTTTTTTTTTTTTTTTTTTGAGATCTCATACTACACTGTGTATGAAAGACAGATCAGGAACAATAAAACTACCACCCAGGATAGAATTAAAAAAAAAAAAAAAAGACAAATAACTGCACAAAGAAACAATGCCTGGAGAAATTAACCCATCCCACGTGGGCTACCATTTCTGAAGAAGCCTTCCACCAAAAGATGGGCCACACTCCCCTCCTTCATCAGGAAGGAATAACCTGTAACTTCTCCTTTCATGGAGAAAGCACGCACATTTCAGGAAGGAAAAATCTCCAACGCCAAGGGTCAAGCCCTTCTCCCGACTCCATCATGCAGAATCCCCAGATTTCATGCTACACAGTGAGGATTGGTGCTCACCGTTAAAATGGGAAATAACCGTACAAAGAACTCGGAAGAATCATGCCTGGTTATAATTTATCCGTCCGATTAATGCTGCCATTTCTGCACCAGCCTTCCTCCAAAACATGAGAGGGCACACGGAGGAAGAGGGGAACATTCACTACGGATGAACAACCTATAAGTTCTCCATTCATGGAGAAAACACGCACCTTTCCTTCGGGAAAACAGCGGGGTTCCATCCAGCTATCAACCAGCTTCAAGTACATCGCTTGGGGAAAAAAAGACCCGGAAAGAAAAGCCTCCAACTCCAAGCCTCCACCACATTTTTCGTTATGCAGAATCATTAATTTGCCACGGTCAGCGTTCACCGTTCAAGTGACAGTTGCAGTCAAAACCTCTCAGCTGAACCTGAACCTGTGACCACCGATACACCAAGGAGCGCCGCCGCTAACTGCCTGCTCTGAATGGAAGGGAGTTACCCCGACCTTTCATTCCTTCACGGAGACACGGACGGGCACTCCCCATCCACAACACCTGAAAAAACCCCAGGGCAGTAGGGACGGCGGTTCAGAAAGGCTCAAGGAAAACAGCGGGAGAGCGCGGGCTTACAGACCTGCGGTGCGTCGGGGTCCGCGGGCGGCTCTCCCGCGCCGACGCTGCTGCTGGGGCTCCGCTTCGCGCAGGGCTCCCCGCCGAGAAGCTCCTCCGCGGGCAGGCTGGGCAGCGGCGGCGACGGCGGCGGCAGCCAAGCGCCCTCGGCGACGGCGCGGCCCGGCGCCACGCACAGGTTGTAGGAGTAGGGCAAGGTGCCCTCGCAGAAGTCGGCCGGGAAGGCGGCGCCGGCCACGGAGAAGCGCTGCGCGCCCAGGCAGCGCAGGACGGCGGGCGGCCCGGCCCGGCGCACCCGCGCCAGCACGGCCAGCGCCACGCTCAGCAGGAACAGAGCGGAGAGGAGCGCCAGCGCCAGCACCAGGTAGAACTGCAGCTCCGCCGGCGAGGCGGCGCCCGCCGCCCGCTCGCTCAGCTCCGGCAGCGCCTCCTGCAAGCTCTCGGCCAGCACCACGTGCAGCGTGGCCGTGGCCGACAGCGCCGGCTGCCCGTGGTCCTTCACCACCACCACCAGCCGCTGCTTCGCCGCGTCCCTCTCCGACACGGCCCGCGCCGTCCGCACCTCGCCGCTGTGCAGCCCCACGCGGAACAGCGCCGGCTCCGGCGCCTGCACCAGCTCGTACGACAGCCACGCGTTGCGCCCCGCGTCCGCGTCCACCGCCACCACCTTGGCCACCACGTACCCGGCCTCGGCCGACCGCGGCACCACCTCGAACGGGGCCGGGGCCGCGGCCGCGGCCGGGGCCGCTCCCGCGCCCGCCGCCGCACCCGCCGCCGGCCACAGCACCCGCGGCGCGTTGTCGTTGCGGTCCAGCACGAAGACGCGCACCGTCGCCGTCGAGCTCCGCGCCGGCGCCCCGCCGTCCTGCGCCCGCACCGCCACCGCGAACTCGCGGCACTGCTCGTAGTCGAAGGAGCGCTGCGCGTACACCGCGCCGCTCCGCGCCTCCACCGACACGTACGGCGCCAAGCCCGCGCTGCCGCCCGCCAGCCAGTAGCTCACGCGCCCGTTGGCGCCCGCGTCCGCGTCCCGCGCGCGCACGCGCAGCACCGGCGCGCCCGCCGCGTTGTTCTCCGCCACGTAGGCGCTGTAGGCGGCCTCCTCGAACACCGGCGCGTTGTCGTTCACGTCCGACACCTCCAGCACCAGCGCCGCGCGGCTGGAGAGCGCCGGGCTGCCCCGGTCCCTGGCCACCACCGTCACCCGGTGCTCGGGCGCCTGCTCCCGGTCCAGCGCGCTCGCCGTCACCACCTTGTACGAGCCGCCCGACGACGCCACCATCGACAGCGGCGCCTCGCCCGACAGCTCGCACGACACCTGACCGTTCTCCCCGGAGTCCGGGTCGTTCACGTTCAGGAGGGCCACCACCGTGCCGGCCGGCGCGTCCTCGGGCACCGGGCTCGATACCGACAACATCGTGATTTCGGGCGCGTTGTCGTTCTCGTCCGTGAGGTCTATCTGCACTTCGCAGTGACCGGTGAGCCCGCCACCGTCCCTGGCCTCCAGGCTCAGCCTGTAGTTACTCTTCTCCTCGAAATCGAGCGGCCCCGCCGTCCTGACCTCGCCGCTGTCGCTCTCCACACTGAACAACGCGCGGACGCCGTCCGGGACGTTGCCGAAGGAGTAGGAGACCCGCCCGTTAGAGCCCGCGTCCGCATCCGTGGCCTGCACCCGCAGCACCAGCGACCCCGCCGGCAGGTTCTCCCGCACTCGCGCCTCGTAGACGCTTTTACTGAACACGGGCGCATTGTCGTTGGCGTCCGTCACGTTCACCCGAATCTGCACAGTCCCGGACCTCACGGGGTCCCCGCCATCCGCCGCCGTCAGCACCAGCTCAAAGGAGCTCTGCTTCTCACGGTCCAACGCTCTCTCCAGCACTAATTCCGGCTGCTTGCTTCCACCCGCGCTCTCCTTCACGGTCAGAGTGAAGGACGGGTTGCTAGTGAGCTCGTAAGTCAACAGCGAGTTGCTTCCCACGTCCGCGTCTCGGGCCATCTCCAGCGCAAAACGAGCACCAGGAGAAGTGAACTCGTTGATCTCGAGGTCCAGAGCAGCCTTGCTGAAGGCCGGGGAGTTGTCGTTCACGTCCTGGATGGCCACCTCGACGTGGAAAACGTTCAGCGGGTTCTGCACCAGCGCCTCGAAGCTGACGGAACAGGACGCCGACTCGCCGCACATCTCCTCCCGGTCCAGCCTCTCGCTCACGTACAGGTTCCCGGTCTCCCCGCTCAACGCGAAGTATTTCAGCTGCCTGTTAGCCGTAGACGCCAGCCGCAGTTTGCGTGCCGGCAGGTCCGCTGGGCTCAGCCCCAGGTCCCGCGCCAGCGGCCCCACCAGCGAGCCTCTGCCCAGCTCCTCGGGGATGGCGTAGCGGATCCGCTCCGGCGCCGCCCGGCAGCACAAGCACAGCAGCAAAGCGGGCAGCAGCACTCGCCCGGACGCTCGCCGGCGGCTCGGCCTCTGCCTGCTCGCCATTCTCGGCAGCGCTCGCCGCGGTCCTCCTTCCTGCCGCTGCCCTCCCTCCCTCCCTGCCTTCCTTCCAGCCGCTCTCCGCAGCGAGCGCAGGGGCCGCCGGAGGGCAGCGATCTCGGCGCCGGCTCGGACGCCGCTGCTCCCCGCGCCGCGCCGCCTCTCGCCTCTGCTGCCCGTGCCGCTGCTGCTCTGGCCGGCGCCCTGCGAGCGAGCAGCCTGCGGGGGCAGGACTCTGCAGCGGCTGCGGCTCCGGCGCCGCTCCGCGTCGGCCAACAGCGGCACCCGGAGGCGCCGCGGCGCCACTGCAGCTGGCTCACGACCGCGCTCACAAGGGCCCGGGCTTTCCACCGGTGTTTACTGGTTGCATCCAGCTTTGGGGTCTCCTTTTTATTAGAATCAGGAAGCGCAGAAGCACTTGCCTAATGGAACTCCAAACACGTTTAAAACTAAAATATGCTGTCGGGTACTTTTAGGTCATCTCCTTGAGCCGCAATGAATAGTCAGAGGGAAATCTGCATGGCAGAGCAATAAAGAAAGGAACTCAGCTGCCCTTAATAAAATCAAGGTGGAACTGTAAGAGCACGAAACTATATTATAACTAGGGAAGACTTCAAGAGCTTTATAGCACTCTCTCAGGTACTTTCAATTCTGCTTTTATACATGGGACAAATACCAAGAGGGAAATATTTGTCATGGAGTAATCAACAAGCAATCACAAACAGAATGAAGCAAATGTCATTTCAGTCCTGTCATGCTGGGCCTGCAAAGCCTTTCCATCATCCCTGAATTTCTTTCTTTTGCTCATGGGTGTCTCTGACTTTTGTCCCACTGTTGATTTTTCTTGTAGGGAGCAAGAACAATTACCGTGAGAAATATACTTCACCCCACAGGTAATGTCTATAGCTCTGTGCTAAGACAGCAGAACAACCTTTATTATTTCGTGTCTGTTTCACAAAAGTTCCTTCTTCTGTGTCTCCATACTTGAGGGGCTGACAAGGGGAAAGTGCAAAGCCACGTCAAGTCTTTCATAGAACCAAACATTGGTTTGGGCTGGAAGGGACCTCTAAAGATCATCTATTCCAACCACTCTGCCATAAGCAGGGACATCCTTCACTAGATCAGGCTGCTCAAAGCCCCATCCAACTTGACCTTGAGCACTTTCAATGGTGACACACCCACAACTTCTCTGAGCAACCCGTTCCAGTGTCTCACCACCCTCATCATCAAACATGTCTTCTTTATGTCCGACCTACACCTGCCCTCGTTCAGTTTAAAACCATTGCCTCTTATCCTGTCACGACAGGCCCTGGTAAAAACTCTCTGTCTTTCTTATAAGTTCCCTTTATATATTGAAAAGGTTCAATAAGGTCTCCCCACACACTTCTCTTCTCCAGGCTGAAGAACCTCAACTCTCTCAGCCTTCTTCATAGCAGAGAGGTTCCAGCTCTCTGACCATTTTCAGGGTCCTCCTCTGGACCTACTCTAACAGGTCCATATCTTTCTGGTAGTGTGGGCCCCAGAGCTGCACGCAGTACTCCAGGTGAGTCGCATGAAAGCCGAGTAGAGGGAGAGAACCACCACACTAGTTGTGATACAGCCCAAGGTATGACTGGATTTCTGGGCAGCAAGAGTTAGAAACATACACAAATGAATGGATCAGGTGCAATAATATTTCTTAGGCCCAACTTATTGAGCAGAAGCAGCATATCATCAGAGCACAATGCACTACAGTCACACCAAGAAGGCAGGTACATTTGCCTGTCTGCTTACCAACATTCTGAGAAGAAACAGAAGGATTCTAAAGCACACGAATTATAAACGGCCAAACTAAAACGGGAGTGGTCATCCAATACAGAATGGGTCATCAACCAATGGTTTAGGGGGAATCTCCTCCCCTCTTTTATCACACACACTGTTCCACAGAGATGCGGCTTCTCCTAAGGTCATGTTTACATCTACTTCACCCAACAATAACAGAACACAAAGATACCCTCACATCTCCTGCCTCTCACACCCACTGTAGCAAGAGCAAGACACACTAGCACACGGCGCATTGCTAAACGAAGCTATGCTGATAGTTACAAGTAAACCTACATACATATGAGTCCAGGTAAAGAAAAACATAAATCAGGCAAGCAAGGCAAGGAAGCCTTAGAAGACAAAGTGTTGTCAGAGAAACTCACCGGGAAGTCTTCTTGGTCTTCACTGCGGGTGTTGAAATTCATCCCTGAGAGCACCCAGAAGTCATTCGTATGTCAAGCTGCAAGTGCGGCCCTCAAGCCCTACTCTGGACTACATAGTACGGGATTTCCTTTTAAGAAATAGTCATCAGCTCTCAGCAATTTTCCTACTATGTGGCCTGCTCATCTCCCACAAATATGAAGCCATAACCGTAAACACCTTATCATGGGCCTCATTCTCAAGCCAAGTCTTCTGAGAAATTACAGCAGATTCTCTTTTAGCTTCTGCTTCTTTCTCCTCACACATAAAATTCTGTCTTAGGTGGCTGAAGTAAGCCTTTGCTGCCAAAAAACACGCACAGTTTCAAATGCAAAAGCACTCTCCAGAAATGGAGGAAATGAACCATCACCTTCCAGGAAACAAAGGCCTGAAAGAAAGTGTAATTACAGCTATGAAAAAACTCTACATCACAATGGTACAGGGAGATACAGATGGATCAAGGAGGTTTCACACAGGAATTGTAAGCTGTTCTACCCACGCATCATTGTTCTACACGCACAGTTACTGCACAAATACTTTATGACTGGAAGACTACCATTGCCTTTCAGGACAGGGAAACCACGACCACAGCATAAACGGCACAGGCCTTGGCACCAGGCATGACATCAAGTCATTGCTCAGCCAAAGCCACATGGCCCACCTATTTTCCTATAGTTCAAAACCGGACTCTCACCCTCCTTGCTCTGCATTCACAGCTTTTTGTTGCACCATGGATAATACCCAACTTTTGGCCATGTATCAGCCACAGGCAAAAGAGCATTTCATTCAGTGACAGAAGTATGTCAAAGTATGTCAAATGTAGGGAAACAGAAGTATGTCAAAGTCTTTCTCTTGGCAGCTGTACACCTTCAAGGTATGGAAGGAAAGTGCTCCCCAGCCTGATAATTTTAACCAATCTCTTCTTTGAAGGACTATCAGCCAAACTGAGGCCCAGTTTTAGAACGTGAGAAGAAACAAGGAAGGAATGTGAAACCAACAGAAGTGAAGGCATCATAGCTGAACATGTCAGATTATGTCAACTGTAGTAGGTACACAAGAAGAGTATCCAGCTGGGAAAAAGTACATGGGAGCATCACACAGGAGTTCACACCAAAGACCATAGGCACAGCTCTCCAAGTCATTGCTTTGGACAAGAAGAAAAGGAAAATGGCCAGAACCACAACTACGGGACCCATATAGCAACTAGGAGAAACGGAACATTTACACCTACCTTGTAGACATTTCAAGCTAAGCCACAGCAAACTCTTCCACCTGCCCTGTCTCTGTGCAGACAGAATGCTTCAACGTGCTCCACTATCATGTAACAGGGAAGCTAACTTTGCAGACAGACATCACTGAAAGACATGCTGCGCACACAGTTTCTCTTTACAGAGAACAAGGATCACAACATGGACGCAGGCATGGAGACTTCTCTGCTCATCACACTCATTTCAAGAAACATAAAATGTTCTAAAGGGCACAAGCGATATGCAGCTTGGTTAAAGCCTCAGTCGTCAGTATCAGCTCAAAGGCACCATCTTTCCTCCTCAGCACACAGGCAATTTGGAAGATATGTGACTCTGCAACTGTTAATGCAATGCTTACTTCTATGCCCAATACCTACCACTCACAGGAAAAGCTGTATCCAGCGTGATGGTGGATAAAATGAGTAACTTCCTTGCACATGCTTCAAATAACAAGCCCCAAACCCAGGAATTCCTGACAAAAATACCCTCCCATCCCCTACATCCCCACCAATTTTAATACCAACAAAACATCAGCAGGCACCTCACATGAGCATGAGCCATTGATAATGTCTGAAGGTTAGTCAAGGCTGGGAAAAGCTTAATACCACCACGATGAAACTCTACATCACAGTCTTACAAGGACATATAGGTGGAAAAATGACGTTTCACACAGCAGTTACTAGAAATAGAACCCCTGAGTCATGTTTGCACTTCCATGGCTATTGCTTGCAGCCAAACTCGTCAGAGGACTGTCATCCCCTTTCAGGATGCGGGAAAAGGGGGTTTAGTGTAAGTGACAGAGGCCTTGGCACTAGGCATGATATTAAAGCACCGCCCAGGCAGACGGAGCATACAACCCCCTCTTTTCCTGCTTCGAAGCCAGTCTCTTGCTGATACTGCCAAAACTTCTCACCATCTGTATGTGACAAGCAAGAACATTTGTTCCAGTGACATCTTCAGACACGTTATCAGACACACAGCGGCCCACCTTTACCTCAAGGGAAGAATTTAACTACCATTCACAGGGAACATCATGCAATAGGAAAGCAAACTGATGAACTCACAACATCCAAAAACAAGACACCTTCAGACTCATTTTCAGTAGTTCAGCAATAAACCCTGTGAATCAACAAAACACATGCCATGTCTCCACCAGTACCTCCTCACACACAGCACCCCCAAGACTCCCCTCAAACCCTTCACAGATTGCATGGTTGCCGTTGATCTTCATCATTTGCAGATGGACTCCATCGAAAGACAAGTTGCTCAGACAACTTCTCCTTACCAGGGACAATATTTGACTTCTCAGCACGTGCACGTGACAAGCAACAGCATTTCTCCCAGTGATATTTCAAGGAAACACGTCTACGAACATGTCTTTCTCTTTACAGCTGTAAACATGAAAGGCACGTACAGGACAGTCAGGCAAAGGTAACAGAGGTGATCTTCCACACATTATCAGAGACAAAGGCCCTCCTTCAGATCATTACAACGAGCAAGTCAAGAACTTAACACCTGCAGAAAGGAAGGGATCGGAACATACACTTCTAGATTGTGGCACTTAAGGTAGGTACATAATTCAGGTGTTTAGTAGGTAGCGAATACACAGTTTGCTCTTTCCAAGGCTCTCACTATGACATTTGTCATAAGTACATAATTAAGCTGTTAGTGAAGAATTGATGACAACCTGCAAACACACAGGAAGAACCTCCCAGGGCTCCCAATACAGCTGGAATAACATGCGTTAGGCCAAACTTACTTGGGAAGCCAAAATTCACATTGCATGATACTACAGCTGGGCACTGAACAGGGAAAGGAGCAAACCATCCCTCTTGTGTCCTTCAACAGCCCCTCACGAACAGCTCCCATGACTCCCATTTCCGACCCTTCACAACTTGCATGGTGTTCTTTGACCTTTATAATTTGCAAGCACACGGCATCAAAGAGCCAGTTGCCCAGACCATTTCCCTATAACGTGCACCAGGATCATGCCACGGACTTCACAGAGATCTCTTTACATATCTGTATGAAGAAGGAAGAGACATTTGCCTGCTCACTAGTCTTCTGGGAAGAAACATCAAGGGTCTAAGAGTAAGAGAGGAGCATGCCTCCAAGCAGGGCTGGATCAAGGAACAGCGTGCAACTCAGTCACGACAAAGCCTCGCGCTTAAGAAGTTCAAGGCAACAGTAGCCCCACTTCTCCTGCCTCCCACACCAACTGTAACGCTGAGACACAATCCCACGTTCACCTCCCCGGAGCAAGAGGCACCAGCACACAGCGCGTTCCTGAGCAAAGCTTTGCCTTCCTCGTAACTAAACCTCCCTAGGCAGGACACAGAACACGGGGGGAACGGGCAGAGAAGCAGCAGAGGGAAGCGTTGCGGAGAACGTCTCGTCAGAGGAACTCACCGGGGGAGCGGCGGGGTCCGCGCGGCGGGTGCTGGCAGGGTCCTCCGCGAGCAGCGGCGCAGGCTCGTCGGGCAGCGGCCGGGCCGGGAGGGTGTCGCAGCAGCTGCCGCCCGACAAGCGGAGCTGGCTTTTGCGTGAGTCGGCGGTGAGCGACACCTCGTGCGAGTAGGAGTGCAGGAAGGCGCGGACGCCGTCGATGCCCACGAAGTGCGAGGCCGGGACGCCGCGCAAGGCGCCGCTGCCCGCCGCCAGCAGCTGCGAGCGGCGCCAGCGCCAGCGCCGCAGGCGCAGCGCCAGCAGCAGCAGCAGGAAGGCGAGGAAGAGGCAGGACACGGCCGCCACGGCCACCACCAGCCACCGCGTCAGGCTGCCGGCCGGCTCGCCCGGCGCCGCCGCCGCGCTGCCCAGCTCCGCCAGCAGCTCGGCCACGCTCTCGGCCAGCACCACGGTCAGCGTGGCCGTGGCCGACAGCGCCGGACGCCCGTGGTCCTTCACCACCACCACCAGGCTCTGCCGCGCCGCGTCGCGGGCCAGCGGGAAGCGCGCCGTGCGCACCTCGCCGCTGTGCAGCCCCACGCGGAACAGCCCCGGCTCCGTCGCCTTGGCCAGCTCGTACGACAGCCACGCGTTCTGCCCCGCGTCCGCGTCCACCGCCACCACCTTGGCCACCAGCGCCCCGGGCTCCGCCGAGCGCGGCGCCAGCTCCACGCCCGCCCAGCCCGCGCCCGGCGCCGCCGCCGCCGGCGGGTACAGCACCTGCGGCGCGTTGTCGTTCTCGTCCACGATCACGAGCCGCACCGACACGTTGCTGCTCAGCGCCGGCGCGCCGCCGTCCTCCGCCCGCACCCACAGCCACACCTCGCGCACCTCCTCGTAGTCGAAGGAGCGCAGCGCGTACAGCGCGCCCGTCTCCGCCTGCACCGACACGTAGGACGACAGCGGCGCGCCCCGCACCCGCCCCTCCGACAGCCGGTACCGCACGCGCGCGTTCTGCCCCCAGTCCGCGTCCGCCGCCCGCACCGTCAGCACCAGCGCGCCCGCCGCGTTGTTCTCGGGCAGCCGCGCGCTGTAGCGCGCCTCCGCGAACACCGGCGCGTTGTCGTTCACGTCCAGCACCCGCAGCGCCAGCACCGCGCTGCTCCGCAGCGCCGGCGACCCGCCGTCCGCCGCCCGCACCGTCACGTTGTACTCCGCCACCTCCTCCCGGTCCAGCTCCCTCGCCGTCACCACGCGGTAGTAGTCCTCGAAGGACTTCTCCAGGCGGAACGGGAGGCGCTCGGCCATGCTGCACCGCACCTCGCCGTTCGCCCCCGAGTCCCGGTCCTGCACGTGCAGCAGGGCCACCACCGTCCCCGACGGGGCGTCCTCAGAGATCGCGCTCAGCGCCGACGACACTGTCAGTTCGGGAGCGTTGTCGTTTACATCGGTCACAGAGATCGCGACTTTCGCCGTGTCGGAAAGTCCGCCGCCGTCCCGTGCCTGCACCTCCACTTCGTAGGAGTCGCCTTCCTCGAAGTCCAGGCTCCGCACCAGACTGATCGCTCCTGTCTCGGGGTCCAGCTGGAACATTTCCAATGCGATGTGCGACACTTTCTTCAATGAGTATTTCACGTGCCCGTTCAGCCCCTCGTCGGCGTCGGTGGCCGTGACGGTGACGAGGACGGAGCCCACGGGCACGTCCTCCGGCACACGCACCGTGTACTCCGCCTGGCTGAACACGGGCGCGTTGTCGTTCGCGTCCAGCACCGCCACGCGGATCCGCGCCGTGCCCGTCCGCGCCGGCTCTCCGCCGTCGCTCGCCCTCAGCACCAGCTCGTGAAACGCCGCCTCCTCCCGGTCCAGCGCCTTCGCCAGCACCAGCTCGGGACGCTGATCGCCGCCGGGGCCCGCCTGCACGGCCAGCGAGAAGTGCTCGTCGCCGCTCAGCTCGTAGCTCTGCAGCGAATTCCGTCCCACGTCCGGGTCGTGAGCCTCGGCCAGGGGAAACCGCGACCCTGGGGCTGTCGTCTCGCTCATTCTCTCCTCCAGCTCGATTTCCTTGAAGCTGGGCGCGTTGTCGTTAATGTCCGTGATTTCCACTTCGATTCCGTAAACCTGCATTTCCCCCTCCATTATCACCTCACACCGCAGCATGCACTTTTCCAACAGCCGGCACAGCTGTTCTCTGTCTATCCTCTGCGCCGTCACTAAATGTCCCGTCTTCCCGTGCAGAGCGAAATACTGCGTCCTACCTTTGTCCAAGATGCTGAGGTCGCGGTGGCGGAGCGCCGGCAGCTCCAGCCCCAGGTCCTTGGCCACGTCGCCCACGAACGAGCCCTTCGGCATCTCCTCGGGAACCGAGTAGCGCAGCTGCCCCCACGCTGCCTCCCACGCCGCCACCAGCACGCACCACAGCAGGGCTCGCTCCCGCCGGCCCCGATACCTCCCCGCCGCGCACATCGCCGCCGCGGCACTGCCGGCACCGCACCACCGCCGGCAGCTCCCCGCCGCCGCCCGCCGATCCGGCTCGCCGCTCCCGGCCGCTGCCGCCGGCCCCTCCGCCTCGCTGAAGCACGGCTCCGCACCGCGGGGACACTCGCAGACCGCCCGGCCGCCGAGACAGCTACAGAGCAAGCGAGCGAGCGAGCCGAGCCGCAGCGGGCGGGGCTGCCTCCAGCGCTCCGGCCTTCCTCCCGCTCCTCCTCGGTCAACAGCGGCGCCCGCAGCCTCCTCCCGGCACTGCAGGCACCCAGCGCTGCCGAGCGCTGCCCGCCCTGCCTTTCCCACGCGCAGCTCGCGGGGACCGGACAGTCCACACGGAGACGTCGGTTTCTCGAGCCCATCTCCTCTTTCATCCTCCAGGCGACCACAACCAGGAGGAAGGCTGAGGCCTCCCGTGGGCGTGGTGTTTCTACCGCACGGGAAAAAGGACTCGCTAATGCCCATCTATGTAAAGTAAAATACTCTTTCGTAATATGACGTGCAGAATATTACGAGTCTTGGCCCATTCGTTCAAAAGCACAATCTCTGCCACGAATTTTTGTAGCTGTCTAGCTTCAATGCATAAGAAAACGCTTGCTGAAATTCCAACTACGACATTCAGACCCGCCCCACGGAGAACCAGAGATATCAGACTCATTAGCCGAAACGGCAGCAACTTTTCTTTAAATACTTCCGTTCATCTGGAACACGCTCCAAATTATCTACTCCACAACCATTGACTGAGATCAGACATGTAAGGGCTGAAGAAGGTGGGGTCAGTCAATTGAAACTGAGACCCTAAACCCGTACAGCTCCTGAGGAAGTGAACTTGCTCAGGCACCTGCGCCGTGCTCAGGGATTTCTCCCTAGAAGACCTTCCTGGGAACACAGTACAGAAAGAAGAACGCTCCCCTGTTGCTCGAAAGTCATTCTGTCCCACCCACCCCGGTTTCAGGCTACAGGTCACCTGATCACTTCGCACTGATTGTACGACAGCTACCCAGGAGGCAGGAAGCACCTGCAGTGAACCTGGCCAGAATCATCTGCTCGGCCTCCCGCAGACTCCGGGGAAAATGGCTTTGCGAGTGCAGCAAGAAGAAAAACAGGTACATCTGCCTTTGCTCCTATGCTCATTCTGTGGCCCACAACAGCAAACAGGGGGTGATTGCAGCCGTACGACAGGGTTGGTTTGCTCCAAATTTTTCTTGTGCGTCTACTTTCCCGATAGTCGTCTATTCTCAGCGGTATTTTGGAATGGGATGAGAGCAATGCAATGCTTCAGTCAAGTCACTGAGCTAGCGCCTACATCATTAAACACCCAAAGCTGCAGCTAATACTGAGCAAGGAAAGTTAATGGACTCTAATGGGTGATTTCCCTTTTTAATAGGCCACATTAATTCAGGGTTTGTATGGTTTATACACACTTACACTGAAACAATGGATTCGATGGCTTGAACGACTAGGAAGGGGCTTTCATTTTGTCAGAAATCCAGGTGTAAACAAAGTAATAAGAGGCGTGGGGACCATTTCCACATGTGCAAATGGACTTTATCGAAATGCCTAACTGCTGTCGTTTTGAGTATGCCCTTGTCGTTGTCGATATGTTCTCAGACATATGGGTAGAGGCTTCTCCTTGTAAACGGGCAGACACAACAACTATTGCAAGAAATGGCTGAGAGACCGACTTCCTCGGTTTTGTATTGCCTTGTCAATGCGATCAACCACGTCCAAGCACCTCTCTTTGGGAAAAGGGGAGAGGAAAAGAAGACAGGCTCCGAAATACAAAAGCCGATTTTTTTTTTTTTTTTTTTTTGAGATCTCATACTACACTGTGTATGAAAGACAGATCAGGAACAATAAAACTACCACCCAGGATAGAATTAAAAAAAAAAAAAAAAAGACAAATAACTGCACAAAGAAACAATGCCTGGAGAAATTAACCCATCCCACGTGGGCTACCATTTCTGAAGAAGCCTTCCACCAAAAGATGGGCCACACTCCCCTCCTTCATCAGGAAGGAATAACCTGTAACTTCTCCTTTCATGGAGAAAGCACGCACATTTCAGGAAGGAAAAATCTCCAACGCCAAGGGTCAAGCCCTTCTCCCGACTCCATCATGCAGAATCCCCAGATTTCATGCTACACAGTGAGGATTGGTGCTCACCGTTAAAATGGGAAATAACCGTACAAAGAACTCGGAAGAATCATGCCTGGTTATAATTTATCCGTCCGATTAATGCTGCCATTTCTGCACCAGCCTTCCTCCAAAACATGAGAGGGCACACGGAGGAAGAGGGGAACATTCACTACGGATGAACAACCTATAAGTTCTCCATTCATGGAGAAAACACGCACCTTTCCTTCGGGAAAACAGCGGGGTTCCATCCAGCTATCAACCAGCTTCAAGTACATCGCTTGGGGAAAAAAAGACCCGGAAAGAAAAGCCTCCAACTCCAAGCCTCCACCACATTTTTCGTTATGCAGAATCATTAATTTGCCACGGTCAGCGTTCACCGTTCAAGTGACAGTTGCAGTCAAAACCTCTCAGCTGAACCTGAACCTGTGACCACCGATACACCAAGGAGCGCCGCCGCTAACTGCCTGCTCTGAATGGAAGGGAGTTACCCCGACCTTTCATTCCTTCACGGAGACACGGACGGGCACTCCCCATCCACAACACCTGAAAAAACCCCAGGGCAGTAGGGACGGCGGTTCAGAAAGGCTCAAGGAAAACAGCGGGAGAGCGCGGGCTTACAGACCTGCGGTGCGTCGGGGTCCGCGGGCGGCTCTCCCGCGCCGACGCTGCTGCTGGGGCTCCGCTTCGCGCAGGGCTCCCCGCCGAGAAGCTCCTCCGCGGGCAGGCTGGGCAGCGGCGGCGACGGCGGCGGCAGCCAAGCGCCCTCGGCGACGGCGCGGCCCGGCGCCACGCACAGGTTGTAGGAGTAGGGCAAGGTGCCCTCGCAGAAGTCGGCCGGGAAGGCGGCGCCGGCCACGGAGAAGCGCTGCGCGCCCAGGCAGCGCAGGACGGCGGGCGGCCCGGCCCGGCGCACCCGCGCCAGCACGGCCAGCGCCACGCTCAGCAGGAACAGAGCGGAGAGGAGCGCCAGCGCCAGCACCAGGTAGAACTGCAGCTCCGCCGGCGAGGCGGCGCCCGCCGCCCGCTCGCTCAGCTCCGGCAGCGCCTCCTGCAAGCTCTCGGCCAGCACCACGTGCAGCGTGGCCGTGGCCGACAGCGCCGGCTGCCCGTGGTCCTTCACCACCACCACCAGCCGCTGCTTCGCCGCGTCCCTCTCCGACACGGCCCGCGCCGTCCGCACCTCGCCGCTGTGCAGCCCCACGCGGAACAGCGCCGGCTCCGGCGCCTGCACCAGCTCGTACGACAGCCACGCGTTGCGCCCCGCGTCCGCGTCCACCGCCACCACCTTGGCCACCACGTACCCGGCCTCGGCCGACCGCGGCACCACCTCGAACGGGGCCGGGGCCGCGGCCGCGGCCGGGGCCGCTCCCGCGCCCGCCGCCGCACCCGCCGCCGGCCACAGCACCCGCGGCGCGTTGTCGTTGCGGTCCAGCACGAAGACGCGCACCGTCGCCGTCGAGCTCCGCGCCGGCGCCCCGCCGTCCTGCGCCCGCACCGCCACCGCGAACTCGCGGCACTGCTCGTAGTCGAAGGAGCGCTGCGCGTACACCGCGCCGCTCCGCGCCTCCACCGACACGTACGGCGCCAAGCCCGCGCTGCCGCCCGCCAGCCAGTAGCTCACGCGCCCGTTGGCGCCCGCGTCCGCGTCCCGCGCGCGCACGCGCAGCACCGGCGCGCCCGCCGCGTTGTTCTCCGCCACGTAGGCGCTGTAGGCGGCCTCCTCGAACACCGGCGCGTTGTCGTTCACGTCCGACACCTCCAGCACCAGCGCCGCGCGGCTGGAGAGCGCCGGGCTGCCCCGGTCCCTGGCAGTGATGGTGATATTGTAAGCGGAGACCTTTTCTCTGTCCATGGCACTGGCTGTTATTAGTTTGTAGGTGTTCTCTGCTGACGGTTCTAGTCTGAAAGGCAAATCGCCGTCGATGTTGCAGCTCACTTGTCTGTTATCCCCCGAGTCTCTGTCACGGACATTGATCACAGCTACAACTGTGCTCGGGACGGAGTCTTCGGGTATCGGGTTCAAGATAGGCAGGAGGGAAAGGGTTGGCGCATTGTCGTTCACGTCTAGAATGTCTATGTGCACTTTGGCGTGCGCAATCAGCCCGCCCCCGTCCCTGCCTTCAACAGTCGCTTCATAATATTTCTCTTCTTCATAATCTAAGGGGCCTGTAACTTTCACGTCCCCTGTCCTGGAGTCCAGAGTGAAGACCTGGCGAGCACTGTTTGCCATGTCACTGAAAGAGTAGGTAATTTCTGCATTTGTACCTTCGTCGCCATCAGTAGCTTTCACCTGAAAAGCTAAGGAGCCCTCTGGCAGGTTTTCCAGCACTCGAACCTTGTAGATCTCTTTGGTGAATACCGGCGCGTTGTCATTTGCGTCGGTCACGTTAATCTTAATCTGGGTGGTCCCGGATCGGACTGGATCCCCACCATCCACCGCCGTCAGTATCAAATGGTGATTTCTCTGTTTTTCTCGATCTAAGCTTTTCTCCAGTACCAATTCCGCGTGTTTCGTCCTATCAGGACTCTCCCTCACTACAAGGGAGAAGAGCGGGTTGGGGGTAAGTTGGTAGTTTTGTAATGAGTTCGCGCCAATGTCGGGGTCTCTGCCACTGCTCAGTGGGAACCTGGTCCCAGGAGGCGTGGACTCGATCATTTCTATGGCAACAAATTCTCTGTCAAACTGCGGCGCATTGTCATTGATATCCTGGATAGTAACGCTTACACGAAATATATTGAAAGGGTTTTCCACGACTGCTTCCAAACTGAGGACACAGGGCGACACGGCCCCGCAGATGCCCTCTCTGTCTATCCTCTCGTTTATCCGCAGATTTGTATTATCTTCCCAGAGAGTAAAGTATTGCTTTTCGTCACCAGACACTATCCGCAGTTTGCGTGCCGGCAGGTCCGCCGGGCTCAGCCCCAGGTCCCGCGCCAGCGGCCCCACCAGCGAGCCTCTGCCCAGCTCCTCGGGGATGGCGTAGCGGATCCGCTCCGGCGCCGCACGGCAGCACACTGGCAGCAGCACGGCCAACAGCGCGACCCGACCGGCGGCTGCCCGGCCCTGCGCTGCCGGTCGGACCTCCATTCTCTGCTTTGCTGAAGCGTATTCCGCAGACGATTTTAAATTAGGCTTTCCAAGCAGCTGAATCAGTACGTGGGAGAAATAAATATATGAAATCCACGTTGCTGGTCGGAGGACGGGCTGAGTCTTGCAGTTCTTCCTCTTCTCTCTGCTCTGCTCTGTGCGGAGCGGCACTGCGCGGGCGCCGGGGCCGGGGAGGAGCCGCCGGCGGAGCCGCTTCTCCGCCTTGGCCAATAGTGACACCCTGAGTCGGTGCCCGAGAACCGCAGCGTCCGAGAGGAAGAGAACAGCCCGAAGGTCCTACTACGCACGCCCTTAAATAGCACTCAGACGCGGGCTGGAAAACACGGATGTTGTCAGCAGCGCGCAACAGAAAACTTCTATCTGTGTTGAAACCGTGCATCTAGGAATTCCCATTGTCTGAGTTTCTTACACTTGCAAGTATTCTGCAAGACAAATCCTCCCCCATTGCTCGGAGGATGTGGGGCAGGATCTCTATCTCTGCCCCACAGTGATCTTACTGGTCTCTAGTGTGAGGGCGCGGGCGTGTCCCCGTTGCCTTCTCCTCACCACCGGGAGGGAAATGGCAGGACGGGACGAACGCTGCAGCACTGCACGTAGATAGTGGTTTTATTTTCGATATTTGGGAGATCCCGAGCTAGCACTCAGCTTTCCTACTTTGAACAGCGATCGCTGATGGACGAACAAAGCCGGGAATCCCAGCCCAGAGATGGGTTTTCCCATCCCACTGGGATCCCATCTCTTTCGACATTCAAAACCCAGCATCATCGTATCAGTGCCATACAACCCAGCCCCGAATTTCTTTTGTCTGTGTCTCTGACAAACCACGTCCTCATCTCCTAAGCAGGCCGTTACTGCAGCGGGTCTCAAATATTAAGAATATTTTCTGGCAAATGTCGACGGCAGTTACTGTTGCTTGAACAAGCCGAGAGAAAACAGACTGATCCCTCCCTCATGAAAAGCCGTTGTGTGTCACCGGTACATTAAAACGTCGTCTCTCTTACGTCTCTCTTTTTTTAAGAAAAAAAAAAACAACTGAAGGAGGGCCGTATCACCACAGCCCCTTATGCAGAAGACAAGAAATGGTTAGAAAACCCTCCACACTACCTAGCCGGTGGAGTAGCTCTCGCATATAGACCAACGCTGAGTCTCTGTAGGTGCCAATGTGAAGACCTCTTCCCCTTCTCAGTAAGGTGTCGTTAGAAAATATGTTTTCCTGCTAACTCTGGCCATTCATCCAGTGGAGGATTTGTTTTCCTCCAGATGCACCTATACACTACTCACGGCAACAAATCAACAACGTATCAGAACGAGAAGTTGGTTTGAATTTGTAGTGTTTCAGGAGTCAAGAGGTAGCAAGCATGTGGACATCTCTATATGAGGTCGAGAGAGGACTGTGGATATTTATATAGGGACGGGGGGAGTCTGCGGAAACATGTCGGGGTCAGTTCACTGCCTCCTGTATAGCAAGAATTGCCTATCACAATCCAGACACACATTTTCATGCACCTTCACACACCGAAGCACCCTTCGAATCGCTGTTTCCAAGAGGAGATTGATGTCTCCTAGCTCCAGGATTTTGTCTTCCAGCTTGTACCCAAGCCTGCGGGCCACACCACAGTTAAGTCCCAGGAGGACGCAGCTAAGAACCAGCCTGCATCAGAGAGGGAAACATTTTCTTCCCACGTGCATATCGCATGTGAGTTTGTGCCTGATGGATGGCAGCAGAAAGGAGTAACGACCACAAGGTTAGTTCATGTAAAGCATAAGGTTATGTCTCAGCTTACATTCCTACCACACGCAAAGGCACCAGTACAAAGTCACGACATTTTGGCAAGATCTAGGATCAGCACAAAAAACCTGTGTGGACCTTCACCGGGAACCTTAACGTATGATTTTCTCTCAACTTGAAAGCAGTAATTTTTTATTTGCCACTAGTTTATTTTGTTTAAAATGCAATGACACAATGTATCACCAACTCAACTAGCAGAATAACAAACAATAGAGCAACGTAATATTACTCATTAATTATATTCTTGAAGTCTTAAAAGCCTGTTCAGTCCATTATGAAAGATCAGTAATGGAGGTGAAAAGAGCTAAAATCCCCAAAGACAAAAAGAAATGTTGTAAATATGTTTCCTTTTAGTTTCCCTTTCGCAGATAATTTAGCCTAGCCTGTCAGTATTGTTGGCCTTAAGTAAGGAAGCTTAGATAGTAGAATTGCTAACGAGCATTCTTTATTTGAAGGAAACCTACGTACGGTCTTTCCCCCCTCCTAACAATAATCATTAGAGTAAGAATGCTTTGCCTGTGTTAAATCCTTGGTTAGCTTAGATAGTTGCAATGTAGATAGATAAAAAGGAATTATTCAGACCCTGTGTCCTTGGAAAGGAGAAGCTACACAAGAACCAACTGGTTTTGGATATGCAAGGAAGGTATGAGCAAGACAAAAATGGACTGAGCATGCGTAAAGACAAAGTTCAGTCAGCGGTCAGAGTGATGAAGACTTCCGACTTCCTCCAACGACCACCAGAGGATCCCTAACGACCACCTAAGGACTTAAGTACACATGCCTCAGAGACACTTACATATATTAATGAGTTCCAAGAAATCTCATGTTTGTATGAATTAATCTTATGAATATGCATGATTTTGCAATATAGAATCTCTGTGATTCTGCTTGTTTGTCGGAGCACTTATGGTGGAGCAATTCCCAGTGCTGCCCAGCGCTGTAATAAAGGATGCCTGCTTAATAGTAACTCCGTTGCTATTGAGTTTTATTTTGGGAACACTCTGAAACTCCGATTCGCCTGCTGGGAGATTTGGATTTTAAAGGGTAGTCTCCACGAATTTTGTTTCAGCTTTGGCGACCCAGATGGGACCCTCTCTGTCCGGCTGCAGGAGCCCCTGAGTCGGAGACTCCCTTGGCCGGCCCCGGAGACTTCTCTGGAGGGACTCCCCGATTTGGCAGATCCATGCGGGGAAAGACAAGGACCACTGGTAAGAAAGGCATTCTTTTTGAGGTTTGGGACCGGTCATTTGAAGCTACTCATAAGTTGCGGTTCGTGAGAACCTCACCGGGTGGCATACGAATTGCATGTACAATTTGTACTGGCCATTTGGTTGGTATTTGTATTGATCATTTGGTTAGTACGGTCGTTTGTTTGTGCATTTGTATCTGATTTTGATTTACATATGCGTATGTGATATACGTATATGTCTGGCATACGCGTATTTGAAAATCTGTCTTTATGTCGACATTTACTATCTGGGGATAGTAGTTGTTATGTGTAAGTGTTTGTGTTCTAGTTTTTGGTTTTGTCCTTGTGTTGTACAAATTTAGAATGGGGAACCAGCAAGGTGGAATTTTGAAAAAGAGTCCTTTGGGTTGCATTATGGCTCACTGGAAAGATATTGGGGAACCATCTGGAGGGAGTGTGAGTTGTAAAACCTTGACAAAATATTGTAATCAGTGGTGGCTTTTATATAAGTTAGAGGACGGAGAAAAAAGGCCTTTTGAATGGAACTTTGAAGTATAACACTTTGTTGCAACTCATGTTATTTTTGCAGCAAGAAGGAAAATGGGATGAGGTGGTTTATGCAGATAGGTTTTTCACTCTGCGGAATCACCCCGAGTGGCAGAAAGAGTGTGGAATTAATTTGGCACCCCAGCACCCTATGGTCTTGGCGATAGAAAAGGAGAGAAATAAGCAAAATGAGGTATTGAAAAGGTGTTGTTCAGCGTGTAGCATTGGACAGAGATGTTTGAAAGTTGGTTCACACAATGAAAGGTTAGAGGATGTGGATGCAGTGTTTAGTGAACCAGAAAAACAGATGGTTGTGAGAGCAGCTAGAGCTCAGGTACAGGCTCTGGTGCTGGCTGGGACTCTGGCGGGAACAGTGGATAATCATGTTCCGACTACCAATCCTGGCTGGGACCCTAACCAGATGGGAACCAGGGATTTACTAGTGCGGTACTGGGAATGGATTGCGTACAGAATAAGAAATGCTGTCCCAAAATCAGTAAATTGATCTAAACTGTATGAGATAAAACAAGATAAAAAGGAGTCACCTACTGACTTTTTGAATCGGCTAAAGGAAAGAATGCAGAAATACCCTACCTCCCAAGAAGCTAAAAGTCAACTAATATTTCTGTTTTGGGGACAGTTGGTTGATGATATTAGAAGGAAATTACAGAAAGTGCAAGGGGCAGATGCAAGGGACTTGGAAAGGTTATTGGAAATTGGAATAGAGATAGTCAAAAGGAAAAACAAATGAGTAAAACAATTGCTACAGCTAATGCTAGAGTAGCTGCTTTGCGCACCGTAGAAGGTCAGACACCCCCTTGGAGCAACACCAATGAGGGAAGAGGAGTTATGAGAAGTGGTGCAAGTGGTGCAAATTCCCTCTATTAGAGGGAATAGAGGAAATCAACCCCTCTTGAAAGATCAGTGTGCCTATTGTAAACAAATGGGACATTGGAAAAAAGATTGCCCGAGATTGGGCAAATCGGTGACGGTAGCCAACACGGAAGAAAATTGACAGGGACCAGGGGAATCTTCCCTAGCGGAACCCTTGGTAAAAATTCAGCTAGGGAAAGAAGAAAAACCTGTAGAATTTTTAATAGATACAGGTGCCACATTTTCAGTATTAAATCAGACTTTATTGCCTGTGAATAAAAAACCTGTTAACATTGTGGGAGCAACAGGGCAGGTTGAGAGGGCTTTCTTTCTAAGACAATTGAAATTTAAAATTGGGAAAAGTGTAGGGATTCATAAATTCCTCTACCTGCCTGAAGCTCCTAGACCACTTTTGGGAAGGGACTAATTAGAACAATTGAATGCCAAAATAAGATTTAAAGATGGGGAAATGGGATTTAAAATACCAGAAGAAAACCACATTGAAATTTTAAGTTTGGCTCTCACTGAACCCCAAGTTAGAGAAGAAGAAATTATGCAGGAAATAAAAGACCAGGTATACCCAGGAGTATGGGCCTCGGGAATACCTGGAAAAGCTAAAAATGTGGAATTGGTTGTTGTTAAACTCAAAGAAGGAGCACAACCCATTACAGTAAAACAATATCCTTTGAAATTGGAAGATAGATGAGGAGTGCAAAGTATTATAGAAGAATGTATAAAATTCGGATTATTGACTGAATGCTCCTCAGAGTATAACGCTCCCATTCTGCCTGTCAAAAAGCCTGATGGCAAAACCTACCGATTGGTACAAGACCTACGGGCAACAAATCGGATAGTTGAAGATTTGCACCCGGTAGTGGCAAACCCATACACTTTATTGACCGGTTTAAAAGAAACCTATGAATGATTCACAGTACTAGATCTGAAAGATGCATTCTTTTGCCTCACCTTGGCCCCTGAAAGCCGCAACTTATTTGCCTTTGAATGGGAAAACCCCGATTCAGGATGGAAAAAAAACCCAACTAACCTGGACAGTGTTACCTCAAGGTTTTAAGAATAGCCTCACAATTTTTGGAAATCAGTTGGCTAAAGCATCAGAGGTCTGGGAAAGGCCTCCAGGAAATGGTATCCTTTTGCAGTATGTGGATGATATTTTGGTAGCTACAGAAAAAGAAGAATGTAAGGAATGGACTGTGAGTTTGTTAAATTTTCTTGGACTAAGTGGTTATCGAGTATCATTGCAGAAAGTCCAGATCTTGAAAAAAAAAAAAGTAATCTACTTGGGATTTGTGATTTCTGAAGGACAGAGACAGCTCGGGAATGACCAAAAGGAAGCCATCTGCAGGACCCCAGAACCAACCACCATACAAGAGCTGCGAACCGTTCTGGGAATGACAAGTTGGGGTTGATTATGGATTTATAATTATGGACTTTTAGTTAAACCCTTGTACAAACTGTTGAAAAATAGTCAGACACAGTTAACATGGACTGATGAAGCCAAGAGGGCGTTCAAAGAATTGAAATTGGAATTAATGAGACCTCCAGCTTTGGGCCTGCCAGACATAACAAAGCCCTTCTGGTTGTTCTCATATGAGAGACACGGAGTGGCTTTGGGAATTCTAGCCCAGAGGCTGGGTCCTTATAAACGAGCAGTAGCATATTTTTCCAAACAATTGGATGAGGTTAGTGAAGGATGGCCAGGATGCCTTCGGGCAGTTGCCGCTGTTGTTCTGATCATTCAAGAAGCTTGAAAATTGACTTTGGGACAAAAGATGGTTGTGCATACTTCCCATGCTGTAACTTCCATTTTGGAACAAAAAGGAGGACATTGGCTGTCACCATCAAGGTTTCTGAAGTATCAAGCAGTCCTGATGGAACAGGACAAAATAGAAATCGTTACATCTGCTGTTATTAACCCCACTTCTTTTCTAAGTAATAAGCAGGAAATGAAGACTGTTGTACATGATTGTATAGAAATCATTGAGACCGTATACGCAAGCAGGCCTGATCTGAAAGACGAGCCACTGGAAGAAGCTGACCACACTTGGTATACCGATGGGAATAGTTTTGTAAAGAATGGTGTTCGAATGGCAGGATATGCTGTGACCACCCACAGATCAGGTGGTGGAAGCTAAGTCACTCCCTAAAGGCACATCTGCACAACGAGCAGAAATAGTTGCCTTAGTGAGAGCACTGGAGCTTGCCAAAGGATTGCAAGTGAATATACGGACAGATTCAAAATATGCCTTTGGTGTAGTTCATGCTCATGGAGCAATTCGGAAGGAGTGAGGACTCTTAACTGCTCAAGGGAACTTTTAGAGGCTGTGCAACTTCCGTCAGCGGTGGTGATTATGCACTGCAAAGGACATCAGAAAGGTAACACTGACAGGGAAGTGGGAAATACATTGGCTGATTAGGGGGCAAGGCAAGCAGTGGAACAAGGTGAGATACTAAGTTTAATTCCTGAAAAATCTTTGCCACTACCTGAATCAGTTGAATATGATGAAAAGGATCAAAGTTAATTACTGACTTAGAGGCTGAACTTGGCCTATCAGGATGGGCAGTGTTAAAAGATAACAGGATAATAATTCCCTTTAGACTATTGTGGGCACTGACAAAGACGAAACTCACTGGAGAACTGAAGAGCAGATAGTGGCTAGAAATTTGTTTCAAACTGTGAAAAGTGTGGTTGATAGGTGCGAGACACGTTTGAAAAACAACCCAAAGGTAGAATATCGTGTAAAATTTGGAAGCATAGGCAAAGGAAATGTTCCAGGTCAAAACTGGCAAATAGACTTTTTGGAGCTCCCTAGAAAAGAGGGGTATAGGCATCTGTTGGTGTTAACCCATACCTACTCTGGATGGCCTGAAGCTTTCCCTTGCAGAACAAATAAAGCCCAAGAAGTAACAATAAAGCCCAAGAAGTTTTATTAAGAGAAATTATTCCTAGGTTTGGAGTGCCAGAAGTGATCTCCTCTGACAGAGGGCCACACTTTGTGTCACAGGCACTTCAGCAAGCTAGTAAATTTTTAGAAATTAATTGGAAATTGCATACAGCCTACCGCCCACAAGCAAGTGGACAGGTACAGAAAATGATAAAAACACAATTGAGCAAAATTTTTCAGGAAACCAACTTGAGATGGGATCAGGCCCTCCCAATTGCATTATTGAGACTTCAAACTAAACCAAGGACTAAAGAGAAATTGAGTCCCTTTGAGATTTTATATGGGAGACCATTTCAAACCAGATATTGAGGGCAAGATCTCACCCAAGTAGGGGAAATTAGCTTACAGCAATATCTAATAGCATTAGGAAAACTATTACAAGAAGTAAATAAATTAGCAGTATCTACCAGAGCGTGGGGTTTAGGTTCTCCAGGGCACTTGTTTAACCTGGGGATTGGGTTTATGTTAAAAATATTTCAGGTGACCCTCTTGAAGAGAAATGGAGTGGCCCTTTTCAAGTTCTGCTCACAACCTCACTGCAGTTAAGCTTGAGAAGCACGCCGCGTGGATCCACTGTTCGAGAATTAAGAAAGCACCTACTGGACCATGGAAATCTCAGCCTACGGGACCAACGTCCGTAAGATTGACCCAAAATTAGTTTTCCTGATGCTGCTATGTGCTTGTTTACTAGTGTGTAAAAGTCTATGTGAAGAGGATGCTAACAATTTAATGTTAGAGGATTTGTTAGGATTTGGTAAAATACGAAATTTGACAAGCGTAACTGCTTGCCTCCCAATTCCCCAATCTGCAGGCCAACCTATCCCATGGGGAATCATACCTGTGAATTTGACAATGCTAGAATATTACAACAAAATGACCCAAGAATTGAACAAGGCTGGAGTAAGGTACTATTTAGACCAGAAAGAAGATTGCAGGGATAGAGTTTTGAATGTACTGCAAGATCCAGTGACCATAGGAAACAAAACTATAATTGCTAAACCAAGAGGAGGAAAATGCCCTAAAGGTTATAGCGAAAAGGACTTTGGCTTTGTATCAGGAGGAGGAACTGCCCTGGGTAAATTCGTAATGTATATTTTCAATTCAATTCAAAAAGGGAAAAAGGTGAAATCACCTGAATGTGAGAAACTTAGACAGCTTCCCAAAACTTGTGTTAAGCCAGTAGAGGGATTTTGGAAGTATATAGGAAATAATGCCTGGTGCATTGATTGGAGTATGAAGCCAATGTTTGATATTAGTAGGACAAATTGGAAATGCCTCACAAAGGTAAATCAGTCTTTCCACTTTGGAATTACAGCAGAAAAGCGCTCAAAATCATTCCCAAGAATGTAGGCAAAAGATTCCTTTCTCCTGGCTACACTGTGTGGGTAACATCAGATGGATTTTGGACCACTCGATTGAAACTAGAACCAATAGGGAGACAAGTAACCCTAGGACTTCTGACAATCTGCCCAACTTGGAAGCGAAGTCCAATTAAAACCACTTATTGGGGAAAAGTGAAACGAGAACCAGAAGGCAATTCATGGGCAGGGCCTACCTCTGCTGTCGAATTCAGCTGGGGAATTCAAAGTTTTTTTGTTACCAGGATTAATGGCATTAGAAAATAGAATACTGAGAGATAATTTGACTTGGCAAGTAGAGGCACTATCACGACCTACCCAGAAAGGGTTTCAAATTATTAACAGGCAGGTTCAAGCAAATACTAAGATGACCATACAGAATAGGTTAGCATTAGATTTACTATTGATTAAAGAACAAGGGGTATGTGGATATTCAAAATTAGATACAGAACATTGTTGTGTCCACATACCCAATGTGACTGATGATTTGCAAAGACAGCTAGATGAGATGAAAAGAGTAGCAGAAGATAGTAAAGCTATCCGAGACACTGCAGAAAATAATTGGCTAAATAAAATTCTGCAAACCCTAGGAGGATGGTCACTGAAGGGATGACTGGCTACATTATTAGAAGGGCTAATTGTTGTGACAATAACTGTTATCATCCTTGCTATTTGTGTTGGCTGTGTAAAACGAACAATTGAAAGAAATATGTGGAAGTAATAATGACTTTTAATTTAGAACCTTTTGCTTCAGACTTTTAATTTAGAATTTTGCTTCAGAGGAAAGAAGGCAGGCCGCTTCCAAGGCAGCCTGTTTGGTAGATGTGCTTTCAGAACAGAATGGTGTGTTTGGCAGGAAAAAATGTTTTAATATTGTAAGGAAACCAAGGAGTAAAATATTTTATATTCTCAGATTAACTCGCATTCCAAAATTAGATGCACCATAAAAAGACTGTGACGAATCGTACTTTGTTTTAAAATATTTTCCATCTGTATTCTAGTAAATATAGTCTGTTTCGTTGTCTATGCCTGTACAATAATCGTCAATTACATTTGTATCGAACCCAAAGGTTAAATCACGAAGCCCAGCAGTGGGAAAAAACGCGATGTGATATCAGAGGAATTTTTCACCATGTAATACGGGTCTATTTGTAGAACTTTGAGTATCCTTATATGGGATTGATTACTTTGTTCGCTGAAGGCAGATTTCCAAGTAAGTTGGGACTTGAGAGATGATGAATTTTGGGATACAAAGTTGCCCAAGTCTACCACCATTTGAGAGCTGATACAGGGAATGGCAACGAAATTCTGGGAACTGGGTAGTAGGAAGTACTTGTTTAACTTGTTTAATTTCAAGGTAGTGTCAGAGGAAGACCTAGAGAGCAAAATTTCCTTGTGCAGTTGCATGTGCAATGGAAACTTCCAGCCTTAGAGAAAGCTAGATACGATGAATTCTGCCGAGCCGGTACAGAACAGGGCACATAAAACACACACAGCAGGCTCAGCACACGTTCAGGAGGTGACATTCACGAGCTGGCGACCATCGTAAAGCGTGATTTCCAAGACCACGCACTTTGAAATGTCCGCGGCTACCCTAAGAACCTAAGCACCGTGTACACAAAAGCAGGTCAAAAAATTAACGTACCTGAAAGGAAACTTGGCCACAAGTCTCGGCAACCTCTCCCTTAGGGACGAGACCACCTGAAGCTTCAGCCGGTGGCCGGGCCGGGAGGGTGTCGCAGCAGCTGCCGCCCGACAAGCGGAGCTGGCTTTTGCGCGAGTCGGCGGTGAGCGACACCTCGTGCGAGTAGGAGTGCAGGAAGGCGCGGACGCCGTCGATGCCCACGAAGTGCGAGGCCGGGACGCCGCGCAAGGCGCCGCTGCCCGCCGCCAGCAGCTGCGAGCGGCGCCAGCGCCAGCGCCGCAGGCGCAGCGCCAGCAGCAGCAGCAGGAAGGCGAGGAAGAGGCAGGACACGGCCGCCACGGCCACCACCAGCCACCGCGTCAGGCTGCCGGCCGGCTCGCCCGGCGCCGCCGCCGCGCTGCCCAGCTCCGCCAGCAGCTCGGCCACGCTCTCGGCCAGCACCACGGTCAGCGTGGCCGTGGCCGACAGCGCCGGACGCCCGTGGTCCTTCACCACCACCACCAGGCTCTGCCGCGCCGCGTCGCGGGCCAGCGGGAAGCGCGCCGTGCGCACCTCGCCGCTGTGCAGCCCCACGCGGAACAGCCCCGGCTCCGTCGCCTTGGCCAGCTCGTACGACAGCCACGCGTTCTGCCCCGCGTCCGCGTCCACCGCCACCACCTTGGCCACCAGCGCCCCGGGCTCCGCCGAGCGCGGCGCCAGCTCCACGCCCGCCCAGCCCGCGCCCGGCGCCGCCGCCGCCGGCGGGTACAGCACCTGCGGCGCGTTGTCGTTCTCGTCCACGATCACGAGCCGCACCGACACGTTGCTGCTCAGCGCCGGCGCGCCGCCGTCCTCCGCCCGCACCCACAGCCACACCTCGCGCACCTCCTCGTAGTCGAAGGAGCGCAGCGCGTACAGCGCGCCCGTCTCCGCCTGCACCGACACGTAGGACGACAGCGGCGCGCCCCGCACCCGCCCCTCCGACAGCCGGTACCGCACGCGCGCGTTCTGCCCCCAGTCCGCGTCCGCCGCCCGCACCGTCAGCACCAGCGCGCCCGCCGCGTTGTTCTCGGGCAGCCGCGCGCTGTAGCGCGCCTCCGCGAACACCGGCGCGTTGTCGTTCACGTCCAGCACCCGCAGCGCCAGCACCGCGCTGCTCCACAGCGCCGGCGACCCGCCGTCCGCCGCCCGCACCGTCACGTTGTACTCCGCCACCTCCTCCCGGTCCAGCTCCCTCGCCGTCACCACGCGGTAGTAGTCCTCGAAGGACTTCTCCAGGCGGAACGGGAGGCGCTCGGCCATGCTGCACCGCACCTCGCCGTTCGCCCCCGAGTCCCGGTCCTGCACGTGCAGCAGGGCCACCACCGTCCCCGACGGGGCGTCCTCAGAGATCGCGCTCAGCGCCGACGACACTGTCAGTTCGGGAGCGTTGTCGTTTACGTCGGTCACAGAGATCGCGATTTTCGCCGTGTCGAAAAGTCCGCCGCCGTCTTCTGCCTTCACCTCCACTTCGTAGGAGTCGCCTTCCTCGAAGTCCAGGCTCCGCACCAGACTGATCGCTCCCGTCTCAACATCCAGCTGCAATATCTGGGATGCCATGTCCTTCGTTTTCTTCAATGAGTATTTCACGTGCCCGTTCAGCCCCTCGTCGGCGTCGGTGGCCGTGACGGTGACGAGGACGGAGCCCACGGGCACGTCCTCCGGCACACGCACCGTGTACTCCGCCTGGCTGAACACGGGCGCGTTGTCGTTCGCGTCCAGCACCGCCACGCGGATCCGCGCCGTGCCCGTCCGCGCCGGCTCTCCGCCGTCGCTCGCCCTCAGCACCAGCTCGTGAAACGCCGCCTCCTCCCGGTCCAGCGCCTTCGCCAGCACCAGCTCGGGACGCTGATCGCCGCCGGGGCCCGCCTGCACGGCCAGCGAGAAGTGCTCGTCGCCGCCCAGCTCGTAGCTCTGCAGTGAATTCCGTCCCACGTCCGGGTCATGAGCCTCGGCCAGGGGAAACCGCGACCCTGGGGCTGTCGTCTCGCTCATTCTCAGTTGCGTTTCTGCCTCTTGGAAGCTGGGCGCGTTGTCGTTAATGTCCGTGATTTCCACTTCGATTCCGTAAACCTGCATTTCCCCCTCCATTATCACCTCACACCGCAGCACGCACTTTTCCAACAGCCGGCACAGCTGTTCTCTGTCTATCCTCTGCGCCGTCACTAAATGTCCCGTCTTCCCGTGCAGAGCGAAATACTGCGTCCTACCTTTGTCCAAGATGCTGAGGTCGCGGTGGCGGAGCGCCGGCAGCTCCAGCCCCAGGTCCTTGGCCACGTCGCCCACGAACGAGCCCTTCGGCATCTCCTCGGGAACCGAGTAGCGCAGCTGCCCCCACGCTGCCTCCCACGCCGCCACCAGCACGCACCACAGCAGGGCTCGCTCCCGCCGGCCCCGATACCTCCCCGCCGCGCACATCTCCGCCGCGGCACTGCCGGCACCGCACCACCGCCGGCAGCTCCCCGCCGCCGCCCGCCGATCCGGCTCGCCGCTCCCGGCCGCTGCCGCCGGCCCCTCCGCCTCGCTGAAGCACGGCTCCGCACCGCGGGGACACTCGCAGACCGCCCGGCCGCCGAGACAGCTACAGAGCAAGCGAGCGAGCGAGCCGAGCCGCAGCGGGCGGGGCTGCCTCCAGCGCTCCGGCCTTCCTCCCGCTCCTCCTCGGTCAACAGCGGCGCCCGCAGCCTCCTCCCGGCACTGCAGGCACCCAGCGCTGCCGAGCGCTGCCCGCCCTGCCTTTCCCACGCGCAGCTCGCGGGGACCGGACAGTCCACACGGAGACGTCGGTTCCCGGCCAGCGGTGATCTCCTGCCTTGGCTTTTCTCGAGCCCATCTCCTCTTTCATCCTCCAGGCGACCACAACCAGGAGGAAGGCTGAGGCCTCCCGTGGGCGTGGTGTTTCTACCGCACGGGAAAAAGGACTCGCTAATGCCCATCTATGTAAAGTAAAATACTCTTTCGTAATATGACGTGCAGAATATTACGAGTCTTGGCCCATTCGTTCAAAAGCACAATCTCTGCCACGAATTTTTGTAGCTGTCTAGCTTCAATGCATAAGAAAACGCTTGCTGAAATTCCAACTACGACATTCAGACCCGCCCCACGGAGAACCAGAGATATCAGACTCATTAGCCGAAACGGCAGCAACTTTTCTTTAAATACTTCCGTTCATCTGGAACACGCTCCAAATTATCTACTCCACAACCATTGACTGAGATCAGACATGTAAGGGCTGAAGAAGGTGGGGTCAGTCAATTGAAACTGAGACCCTAAACCCGTACAGCTCCTGAGGAAGTGAACTTGCTCAGGCACCTGCGCCGTGCTCAGGGATTTCTCCCTAGAAGACCTTCCTGGGAACACAGTACAGAAAGAAGAACGCTCCCCTGTTGCTCGAAAGTCATTCTGTCCCACCCACCCCGGTTTCAGGCTACAGGTCACCTGATCACTTCGCACTGATTGTACGACAGCTACCCAGGAGGCAGGAAGCACCTGCAGTGAACCTGGCCAGAATCATCTGCTCGGCCTCCCGCAGACTCCGGGGAAAATGGCTTTGCGAGTGCAGCAAGAAGAAAAACAGGTACATCTGCCTTTGCTCCTATGCTCATTCTGTGGCCCACAACAGCAAACAGGGGGTGATTGCAGCCGTACGACAGGGTTGGTTTGCTCCAAATTTTTCTTGTGCGTCTACTTTCCCGATAGTCGTCTATTCTCAGCGGTATTTTGGAATGGGATGAGAGCAATGCAATGCTTCAGTCAAGTCACTGAGCTAGCGCCTACATCATTAAACACCCAAAGCTGCAGCTAATACTGAGCAAGGAAAGTTAATGGACTCTAATGGGTGATTTCCCTTTTTAATAGGCCACATTAATTCAGGGTTTGTATGGTTTATACACACTTACACTGAAACAATGGATTCGATGGCTTGAACGACTAGGAAGGGGCTTTCATTTTGTCAGAAATCCAGGTGTAAAGGATTGCAACTTGTTAATTAAGTATTAACAAAGTAATAAGAGGCGTGGGGACCATTTCCACATGTGCAAATGGACTTTATCGAAATGCCTAACTGCTGTCGCTTTGAGTATGCCCTTGTCGTTGTCGATATGTTCTCAGACATATGGGTAGAGGCTTCTCCTTGTAAACGGGCAGACACAACAACTATTGCAAGAAATGGCTGAGAGACCGACTTCCTCGGTTTTGTATTGCCTTGTCAACGCGATCAACCACGTCCAAGCACCTCTCTTTGGGAAAAGGGGAGAGGAAAAGAAGACAGGCTCCGAAATACAAAAGCCGATTTTCTTTTTTTTTTTTTTTTTTTGAGATCTCATACTACACTGTGTATGAAAGACAGATCAGGAACAATAAAACTACCACCCAGGATAGAATTAAAAAAAAAAAAAAAAAGACAAATAACTGCACAAAGAAACAATGCCTGGAGAAATTAACCCATCCCACGTGGGCTACCATTTCTGAAGAAGCCTTCCACCAAAAGATGGGCCACACTCCCCTCCTTCATCAGGAAGGAATAACCTGTAACTTCTCCTTTCATGGAGAAAGCACGCACATTTCAGGAAGGAAAAATCTCCAACGCCAAGGGTCAAGCCCTTCTCCCGACTCCATCATGCAGAATCCCCAGATTTCATGCTACACAGTGAGGATTGGTGCTCACCGTTAAAATGGGAAATAACCGTACAAAGAACTCGGAAGAATCATGCCTGGTTATAATTTATCCGTCCGATTAATGCTGCCATTTCTGCACCAGCCTTCCTCCAAAACATGAGAGGGCACACGGAGGAAGAGGGGAACATTCACTACGGATGAACAACCTATAAGTTCTCCATTCATGGAGAAAACACGCACCTTTCCTTCGGGAAAACAGCGGGGTTCCATCCAGCTATCAACCAGCTTCAAGTACATCGCTTGGGGAAAAAAAGACCCGGAAAGAAAAGCCTCCAACTCCAAGCCTCCACCACATTTTTCGTTATGCAGAATCATTAATTTGCCACGGTCAGCGTTCACCGTTCAAGTGACAGTTGCAGTCAAAACCTCTCAGCTGAACCTGAACCTGTGACCACCGATACACCAAGGAGCGCCGCCGCTAACTGCCTGCTCTGAATGGAAGGGAGTTACCCCGACCTTTCATTCCTTCACGGAGACACGGACGGGCACTCCCCATCCACAACACCTGAAAAAACCCCAGGGCAGTAGGGACGGCGGTTCAGAAAGGCTCAAGGAAAACAGCGGGAGAGCGCGGGCTTACAGACCTGCGGTGCGTCGGGGTCCGCGGGCGGCTCTCCCGCGCCGACGCTGCTGCTGGGGCTCCGCTTCGCGCAGGGCTCCCCGCCGAGAAGCTCCTCCGCGGGCAGGCTGGGCAGCGGCGGCGACGGCGGCGGCAGCCAAGCGCCCTCGGCGACGGCGCGGCCCGGCGCCACGCACAGGTTGTAGGAGTAGGGCAAGGTGCCCTCGCAGAAGTCGGCCGGGAAGGCGGCGCCGGCCACGGAGAAGCGCTGCGCGCCCAGGCAGCGCAGGACGGCGGGCGGCCCGGCCCGGCGCACCCGCGCCAGCACGGCCAGCGCCACGCTCAGCAGGAACAGAGCGGAGAGGAGCGCCAGCGCCAGCACCAGGTAGAACTGCAGCTCCGCCGGCGAGGCGGCGCCCGCCGCCCGCTCGCTCAGCTCCGGCAGCGCCTCCTGCAAGCTCTCGGCCAGCACCACGTGCAGCGTGGCCGTGGCCGACAGCGCCGGCTGCCCGTGGTCCTTCACCACCACCACCAGCCGCTGCTTCGCCGCGTCCCTCTCCGACACGGCCCGCGCCGTCCGCACCTCGCCGCTGTGCAGCCCCACGCGGAACAGCGCCGGCTCCGGCGCCTGCACCAGCTCGTACGACAGCCACGCGTTGCGCCCCGCGTCCGCGTCCACCGCCACCACCTTGGCCACCACGTACCCGGCCTCGGCCGACCGCGGCACCACCTCGAACGGGGCCGGGGCCGCGGCCGCGGCCGGGGCCGCTCCCGCGCCCGCCGCCGCACCCGCCGCCGGCCACAGCACCCGCGGCGCGTTGTCGTTGCGGTCCAGCACGAAGACGCGCACCGTCGCCGTCGAGCTCCGCGCCGGCGCCCCGCCGTCCTGCGCCCGCACCGCCACCGCGAACTCGCGGCACTGCTCGTAGTCGAAGGAGCGCTGCGCGTACACCGCGCCGCTCCGCGCCTCCACCGACACGTACGGCGCCAAGCCCGCGCTGCCGCCCGCCAGCCAGTAGCTCACGCGCCCGTTGGCGCCCGCGTCCGCGTCCCGCGCGCGCACGCGCAGCACCGGCGCGCCCGCCGCGTTGTTCTCCGCCACGTAGGCGCTGTAGGCGGCCTCCTCGAACACCGGCGCGTTGTCGTTCACGTCCGACACCTCCAGCACCAGCGCCGCGCGGCTGGAGAGCGCCGGGCTGCCCCGGTCCCTGGCCACCACCGTCACCCGGTGCTCGGGCGCCTGCTCCCGGTCCAGCGCGCTCGCCGTCACCACCTTGTACGAGCCGCCCGACGACGCCACCATCGACAGCGGCGCCTCGCCCGACAGCTCGCACGACACCTGACCGTTCTCCCCGGAGTCCCGGTCCCGCGCTTTCACCAGCGCCACCACCGTGCCGGTCGGCGCGTCCTCGGGCACCGGGCTCGATACCGACAACATCGTGATTTCGGGCGCGTTGTCGTTCTCGTCCGTGAGGTCTATCTGCACTTCGCAGTGACCGGTGAGCCCGCCACCGTCCCTGGCCTCCAGGCTCAGCCTGTAGTTACTCTTCTCCTCGAAATCGAGCGGCCCCGCCGTCCTGACCTCGCCGCTGTCGCTCTCCACACTGAACAACGCGCGGACGCCGTCCGGGACGTTGCCGAAGGAGTAGGAGACCCGCCCGTTGGAGCCCGCGTCCGCATCCGTGGCCTGCACCCGCAGCACCAGCGACCCCGCCGGCAGGTTCTCCCGCACTCGCGCCTCGTAGACGCTTTTACTGAACACGGGCGCATTGTCGTTGGCGTCCGTCACGTTCACCCGAATCTGCACAGTCCCGGACCTCACGGGGTCCCCGCCATCCGCCGCCGTCAGCACCAGCTCAAAGGAGCTCTGCTTCTCACGGTCCAACGCTCTCTCCAGCACTAATTCCGGCTGCTTGCTTCCACCCGCACTCTCCTTCACGGTCAGAGTGAAGGACGGGTTGCTAGTGAGCTCGTAAGTCAACAGCGAGTTGCTTCCCACGTCCGCGTCTCGGGCCATCTCCAGCGCAAAACGAGCACCAGGAGAAGTGAACTCGTTGATCTCGAGGTCCAGAGCAGCCTTGCTGAAGGCCGGGGAGTTGTCGTTCACGTCCTGGATGGCCACCTCGACGTGGAAAACGTTCAGCGGGTTCTGCACCAGCGCCTCGAAGCTGACGGAACAGGACGCCGACTCGCCGCACATCTCCTCCCGGTCCAGCCTCTCGCTCACGTACAGGTTCCCGGTCTCCCCGCTCAACGCGAAGTATTGCTGCTCCGTGCTGAGCCGCAGTTTGCGTGCCGGCAGGTCCGCTGGGCTCAGCCCCAGGTCCCGCGCCAGCGGCCCCACCAGCGAGCCTCTGCCCAGCTCCTCGGGGATGGCGTAGCGGATCCGCTCCGGCGCCGCCCGGCAGCACAAGCACAGCAGCAAAGCGGGCAGCAGCACTCGCCCGGACGCTCGCCGGCGGCTCGGCCTCTGCCTGCTCGCCATTCTCGGCAGCGCTCGCCGCGGTCCTCCTTCCTGCCGCTGCCCTCCCTCCCTCCCTGCCTTCCTTCCAGCCGCTCTCCGCAGCGAGCGCAGGGGCCGCCGGAGGGCAGCGATCTCGGCGCCGGCTCGGACGCCGCTGCTCCCCGCGCCGCGCCGCCTCTCGCCTCTGCTGCCCGTGCCGCTGCTGCTCTGGCCGGCGCCCTGCGAGCGAGCAGCCTGCGGGGGCAGGACTCTGCAGCGGCTGCGGCTCCGGCGCCGCTCCGCGTCGGCCAACAGCGGCACCCGGAGGCGCCGCGGCGCCACTGCAGCTGGCTCACGACCGCGCTCACAAGGGCCCGGGCTTTCCACCGGTGTTTACTGGTTGCATCCAGCTTTGGGGTCTCCTTTTTATTAGAATCAGGAAGCGCAGAAGCACTTGCCTAATGGAACTCCAAACACGTTTAAAACTAAAATATGCTGTCGGGTACTTTTAGGTCATCTCCTTGAGCCGCAATGAATAGTCAGAGGGAAATCTGCATGGCAGAGCAATAAAGAAAGGAACTCAGCTGCCCTTAATAAAATCAAGGTGGAACTGTAAGAGCACGAAACTATATTATAACTAGGGAAGACTTCAAGAGCTTTATAGCACTCTCTCAGGTACTTTCAATTCTGCTTTTATACATGGGACAAATACCAAGAGGGAAATATTTGTCATGGAGTAATCAACAAGCAATCACAAACAGAATGAAGCAAATGTCATTTCAGTCCTGTCATGCTGGGCCTGCAAAGCCTTTCCATCATCCCTGAATTTCTTTCTTTTGCTCATGGGTGTCTCTGACTTTTGTCCCACTGTTGATTTTTCTTGTAGGGAGCAAGAACAATTACCGTGAGAAATATACTTCACCCCACAGGTAATGTCTATAGCTCTGTGCTAAGACAGCAGAACAACCTTTATTATTTCGTGTCTGTTTCACAAAAGTTCCTTCTTCTGTGTCTCCATACTTGAGGGGCTGACAAGGGGAAAGTGCAAAGCCACGTCAAGTCTTTCATAGAACCAAACATTGGTTTGGGCTGGAAGGGACCTCTAAAGATCATCTATTCCAACCACTCTGCCATAAGCAGGGACATCCTTCACTAGATCAGGCTGCTCAAAGCCCCATCCAACTTGACCTTGAGCACTTTCAATGGTGACACACCCACAACTTCTCTGAGCAACCCGTTCCAGTGTCTCACCACCCTCATCATCAAACATGTCTTCTTTATGTCCGACCTACACCTGCCCTCGTTCAGTTTAAAACCATTGCCTCTTATCCTGTCACGACAGGCCCTGGTAAAAACTCTCTGTCTTTCTTATAAGTTCCCTTTATATATTGAAAAGGTTCAATAAGGTCTCCCCACACACTTCTCTTCTCCAGGCTGAAGAACCTCAACTCTCTCAGCCTTCTTCATAGCAGAGAGGTTCCAGCTCTCTGACCATTTTCAGGGTCCTCCTCTGGACCTACTCTAACAGGTCCATATCTTTCTGGTAGTGTGGGCCCCAGAGCTGCACGCAGTACTCCAGGTGAGTCGCATGAAAGCCGAGTAGAGGGAGAGAACCACCACACTAGTTGTGATACAGCCCAAGGTATGACTGGATTTCTGGGCAGCAAGAGTTAGAAACATACACAAATGAATGGATCAGGTGCAATAATATTTCTTAGGCCCAACTTATTGAGCAGAAGCAGCATATCATCAGAGCACAATGCACTACAGTCACACCAAGAAGGCAGGTACATTTGCCTGTCTGCTTACCAACATTCTGAGAAGAAACAGAAGGATTCTAAAGCACACGAATTATAAACGGCCAAACTAAAACGGGAGTGGTCATCCAATACAGAATGGGTCATCAACCAATGGTTTAGGGGGAATCTCCTCCCCTCTTTTATCACACACACTGTTCCACAGAGATGCGGCTTCTCCTAAGGTCATGTTTACATCTACTTCACCCAACAATAACAGAACACAAAGATACCCTCACATCTCCTGCCTCTCACACCCACTGTAGCAAGAGCAAGACACACTAGCACACGGCGCATTGCTAAACGAAGCTATGCTGATAGTTACAAGTAAACCTACATACATATGAGTCCAGGTAAAGAAAAACATAAATCAGGCAAGCAAGGCAAGGAAGCCTTAGAAGACAAAGTGTTGTCAGAGAAACTCACCGGGAAGTCTTCTTGGTCTTCACTGCGGGTGTTGAAATTCATCCCTGAGAGCACCCAGAAGTCATTCGTATGTCAAGCTGCAAGTGCGGCCCTCAAGCCCTACTCTGGACTACATAGTACGGGATTTCCTTTTAAGAAATAGTCATCAGCTCTCAGCAATTTTCCTACTATGTGGCCTGCTCATCTCCCACAAATATGAAGCCATAACCGTAAACACCTTATCATGGGCCTCATTCTCAAGCCAAGTCTTCTGAGAAATTACAGCAGATTCTCTTTTAGCTTCTGCTTCTTTCTCCTCACACATAAAATTCTGTCTTAGGTGGCTGAAGTAAGCCTTTGCTGCCAAAAAACACGCACAGTTTCAAATGCAAAAGCACTCTCCAGAAATGGAGGAAATGAACCATCACCTTCCAGGAAACAAAGGCCTGAAAGAAAGTGTAATTACAGCTATGAAAAAACTCTACATCACAATGGTACAGGGAGATACAGATGGATCAAGGAGGTTTCACACAGGAATTGTAAGCTGTTCTACCCACGCATCATTGTTCTACACGCACAGTTACTGCACAAATACTTTATGACTGGAAGACTACCATTGCCTTTCAGGACAGGGAAACCACGACCACAGCATAAACGGCACAGGCCTTGGCACCAGGCATGACATCAAGTCATTGCTCAGCCAAAGCCACATGGCCCACCTATTTTCCTATAGTTCAAAACCGGACTCTCACCCTCCTTGCTCTGCATTCACAGCTTTTTGTTGCACCATGGATAATACCCAACTTTTGGCCATGTATCAGCCACAGGCAAAAGAGCATTTCATTCAGTGACAGAAGTATGTCAAAGTATGTTGAAGTATGTCAAAGTATGTCAAATGTAGGGAAACAGAAGTATGTCAAAGTCTTTCTCTTGGCAGCTGTACACCTTCAAGGTATGGAAGGAAAGTGCTCCCCAGCCTGATAATTTTAACCAATCTCTTCTTTGAAGGACTATCAGCCAAACTGAGGCCCAGTTTTAGAACGTGAGAAGAAACAAGGAAGGAATGTGAAACCAACAGAAGTGAAGGCATCATAGCTGAACATGTCAGATTATGTCAACTGTAGTAGGTACACAAGAAGAGTATCCAGCTGGGAAAAAGTACATGGGAGCATCACACAGGAGTTCACACCAAAGACCATAGGCACAGCTCTCCAAGTCATTGCTTTGGACAAGAAGAAAAGGAAAATGGCCAGAACCACAACTACGGGACCCATATAGCAACTAGGAGAAACGGAACATTTACACCTACCTTGTAGACATTTCAAGCTAAGCCACAGCAAACTCTTCCACCTGCCCTGTCTCTGTGCAGACAGAATGCTTCAACGTGCTCCACTATCATGTAACAGGGAAGCTAACTTTGCAGACAGACATCACTGAAAGACATGCTGCGCACACAGTTTCTCTTTACAGAGAACAAGGATCACAACATGGACGCAGGCATGGAGACTTCTCTGCTCATCACACTCATTTCAAGAAACATAAAATGTTCTAAAGGGCACAAGCGATATGCAGCTTGGTTAAAGCCTCAGTCGTCAGTATCAGCTCAAAGGCACCATCTTTCCTCCTCAGCACACAGGCAATTTGGAAGATATGTGACTCTGCAACTGTTAATGCAATGCTTACTTCTATGCCCAATACCTACCACTCACAGGAAAAGCTGTATCCAGCGTGATGGTGGATAAAATGAGTAACTTCCTTGCACATGCTTCAAATAACAAGCCCCAAACCCAGGAATTCCTGACAAAAATACCCTCCCATCCCCTACATCCCCACCAATTTTAATACCAACAAAACATCAGCAGGCACCTCACATGAGCATGAGCCATTGATAATGTCTGAAGGTTAGTCAAGGCTGGGAAAAGCTTAATACCACCACGATGAAACTCTACATCACAGTCTTACAAGGACATATAGGTGGAAAAATGACGTTTCACACAGCAGTTACTAGAAATAGAACCCCTGAGTCATGTTTGCACTTCCATGGCTATTGCTTGCAGCCAAACTCGTCAGAGGACTGTCATCCCCTTTCAGGATGCGGGAAAAGGGGGTTTAGTGTAAGTGACAGAGGCCTTGGCACTAGGCATGATATTAAAGCACCGCCCAGGCAGACGGAGCATACAACCCCCTCTTTTCCTGCTTCGAAGCCAGTCTCTTGCTGATACTGCCAAAACTTCTCACCATCTGTATGTGACAAGCAAGAACATTTGTTCCAGTGACATCTTCAGACACGTTATCAGACACACAGCGGCCCACCTTTACCTCAAGGGAAGAATTTAACTACCATTCACAGGGAACATCATGCAATAGGAAAGCAAACTGATGAACTCACAACATCCAAAAACAAGACACCTTCAGACTCATTTTCAGTAGTTCAGCAATAAACCCTGTGAATCAACAAAACACATGCCATGTCTCCACCAGTACCTCCTCACACACAGCACCCCCAAGACTCCCCTCAAACCCTTCACAGATTGCATGGTTGCCGTTGATCTTCATCATTTGCAGATGGACTCCATCGAAAGACAAGTTGCTCAGACAACTTCTCCTTACCAGGGACAATATTTGACTTCTCAGCACGTGCACGTGACAAGCAACAGCATTTCTCCCAGTGATATTTCAAGGAAACACGTCTACGAACATGTCTTTCTCTTTACAGCTGTAAACATGAAAGGCACGTACAGGACAGTCAGGCAAAGGTAACAGAGGTGATCTTCCACACATTATCAGAGACAAAGGCCCTCCTTCAGATCATTACAACGAGCAAGTCAAGAACTTAACACCTGCAGAAAGGAAGGGATCGGAACATACACTTCTAGATTGTGGCACTTAAGGTAGGTACATAATTCAGGTGTTTAGTAGGTAGCGAATACACAGTTTGCTCTTTCCAAGGCTCTCACTATGACATTTGTCATAAGTACATAATTAAGCTGTTAGTGAAGAATTGATGACAACCTGCAAACACACAGGAAGAACCTCCCAGGGCTCCCAATACAGCTGGAATAACATGCGTTAGGCCAAACTTACTTGGGAAGCCAAAATTCACATTGCATGATACTACAGCTGGGCACTGAACAGGGAAAGGAGCAAACCATCCCTCTTGTGTCCTTCAACAGCCCCTCACGAACAGCTCCCATGACTCCCATTTCCGACCCTTCACAACTTGCATGGTGTTCTTTGACCTTTATAATTTGCAAGCACACGGCATCAAAGAGCCAGTTGCCCAGACCATTTCCCTATAACGTGCACCAGGATCATGCCACGGACTTCACAGAGATCTCTTTACATATCTGTATGAAGAAGGAAGAGACATTTGCCTGCTCACTAGTCTTCTGGGAAGAAACATCAAGGGTCTAAGAGTAAGAGAGGAGCATGCCTCCAAGCAGGGCTGGATCAAGGAACAGCGTGCAACTCAGTCACGACAAAGCCTCGCGCTTAAGAAGTTCAAGGCAACAGTAGCCCCACTTCTCCTGCCTCCCACACCAACTGTAACGCTGAGACACAATCCCACGTTCACCTCCCCGGAGCAAGAGGCACCAGCACACAGCGCGTTCCTGAGCAAAGCTTTGCCTTCCTCGTAACTAAACCTCCCTAGGCAGGACACAGAACACGGGGGGAACGGGCAGAGAAGCAGCAGAGGGAAGCGTTGCGGAGAACGTCTCGTCAGAGGAACTCACCGGGGGAGCGGCGGGGTCCGCGCGGCGGGTGCTGGCAGGGTCCTCCGCGAGCAGCGGCGCAGGCTCGTCGGGCAGCGGCCGGGCCGGGAGGGTGTCGCAGCAGCTGCCGCCCGACAAGCGGAGCTGGCTTTTGCGCGAGTCGGCGGTGAGCGACACCTCGTGCGAGTAGGAGTGCAGGAAGGCGCGGACGCCGTCGATGCCCACGAAGTGCGAGGCCGGGACGCCGCGCAAGGCGCCGCTGCCCGCCGCCAGCAGCTGCGAGCGGCGCCAGCGCCAGCGCCGCAGGCGCAGCGCCAGCAGCAGCAGCAGGAAGGCGAGGAAGAGGCAGGACACGGCCGCCACGGCCACCACCAGCCACCGCGTCAGGCTGCCGGCCGGCTCGCCCGGCGCCGCCGCCGCGCTGCCCAGCTCCGCCAGCAGCTCGGCCACGCTCTCGGCCAGCACCACGGTCAGCGTGGCCGTGGCCGACAGCGCCGGACGCCCGTGGTCCTTCACCACCACCACCAGGCTCTGCCGCGCCGCGTCGCGGGCCAGCGGGAAGCGCGCCGTGCGCACCTCGCCGCTGTGCAGCCCCACGCGGAACAGCCCCGGCTCCGTCGCCTTGGCCAGCTCGTACGACAGCCACGCGTTCTGCCCCGCGTCCGCGTCCACCGCCACCACCTTGGCCACCAGCGCCCCGGGCTCCGCCGAGCGCGGCGCCAGCTCCACGCCCGCCCAGCCCGCGCCCGGCGCCGCCGCCGCCGGCGGGTACAGCACCTGCGGCGCGTTGTCGTTCTCGTCCACGATCACGAGCCGCACCGACACGTTGCTGCTCAGCGCCGGCGCGCCGCCGTCCTCCGCCCGCACCCACAGCCACACCTCGCGCACCTCCTCGTAGTCGAAGGAGCGCAGCGCGTACAGCGCGCCCGTCTCCGCCTGCACCGACACGTAGGACGACAGCGGCGCGCCCCGCACCCGCCCCTCCGACAGCCGGTACCGCACGCGCGCGTTCTGCCCCCAGTCCGCGTCCGCCGCCCGCACCGTCAGCACCAGCGCGCCCGCCGCGTTGTTCTCGGGCAGCCGCGCGCTGTAGCGCGCCTCCGCGAACACCGGCGCGTTGTCGTTCACGTCCAGCACCCGCAGCGCCAGCACCGCGCTGCTCCACAGCGCCGGCGACCCGCCGTCCGCCGCCCGCACCGTCACGTTGTACTCCGCCACCTCCTCCCGGTCCAGCTCCCTCGCCGTCACCACGCGGTAGTAGTCCTCGAAGGACTTCTCCAGGCGGAACGGGAGGCGCTCGGCCATGCTGCACCGCACCTCGCCGTTCGCCCCCGAGTCCCGGTCCTGCACGTGCAGCAGGGCCACCACCGTCCCCGACGGGGCGTCCTCAGAGATCGCGCTCAGCGCCGACGACACTGTCAGTTCGGGAGCGTTGTCGTTTACATCGGTCACAGAGATCGCGACTTTCGCCGTGTCGGAAAGTCCGCCGCCGTCCCGTGCCTGCACCTCCACTTCGTAGGAGTCGCCTTCCTCGAAGTCCAGGCTCCGCACCAGACTGATCGCTCCTGTCTCGGGGTCCAGCTGGAACATTTCCAATGCGATGTGCGACACTTTCTTCAATGAGTATTTCACGTGCCCGTTCAGCCCCTCGTCGGCGTCGGTGGCCGTGACGGTGACGAGGACGGAGCCCACGGGCACGTCCTCCGGCACACGCACCGTGTACTCCGCCTGGCTGAACACGGGCGCGTTGTCGTTCGCGTCCAGCACCGCCACGCGGATCCGCGCCGTGCCCGTCCGCGCCGGCTCTCCGCCGTCGCTCGCCCTCAGCACCAGCTCGTGAAACGCCGCCTCCTCCCGGTCCAGCGCCTTCGCCAGCACCAGCTCGGGACGCTGATCGCCGCCGGGGCCCGCCTGCACGGCCAGCGAGAAGTGCTCGTCGCCGCTCAGCTCGTAGCTCTGCAGCGAATTCCGTCCCACGTCCGGGTCGTGAGCCTCGGCCAGGGGAAACCGCGACCCTGGGGCTGTCGTCTCGCTCATTCTCTCCTCCAGCTCGATTTCCTTGAAGCTGGGCGCGTTGTCGTTAATGTCCGTGATTTCCACTTCGATTCCGTAAACCTGCATTTCCCCCTCCATTATCACCTCACACCGCAGCATGCACTTTTCCAACAGCCGGCACAGCTGTTCTCTGTCTATCCTCTGCGCCGTCACTAAATGTCCCGTCTTCCCGTGCAGAGCGAAATACTGCGTCCTACCTTTGTCCAAGATGCTGAGGTCGCGGTGGCGGAGCGCCGGCAGCTCCAGCCCCAGGTCCTTGGCCACGTCGCCCACGAACGAGCCCTTCGGCATCTCCTCGGGAACCGAGTAGCGCAGCTGCCCCCACGCTGCCTCCCACGCCGCCACCAGCACGCACCACAGCAGGGCTCGCTCCCGCCGGCCCCGATACCTCCCCGCCGCGCACATCTCCGCCGCGGCACTGCCGGCACCGCACCACCGCCGGCAGCTCCCCGCCGCCGCCCGCCGATCCGGCTCGCCGCTCCCGGCCGCTGCCGCCGGCCCCTCCGCCTCGCTGAAGCACGGCTCCGCACCGCGGGGACACTCGCAGACCGCCCGGCCGCCGAGACAGCTACAGAGCAAGCGAGCGAGCGAGCCGAGCCGCAGCGGGCGGGGCTGCCTCCAGCGCTCCGGCCTTCCTCCCGCTCCTCCTCGGTCAACAGCGGCGCCCGCAGCCTCCTCCCGGCACTGCAGGCACACAGCGCTGCCGAGCGCTGCCCGCCCTGCCTTTCCCACGCGCAGCTCGCGGGGACCGGACAGTCCACACGGAGACGTCGGTTTCTCGAGCCCATCTCCTCTTTCATCCTCCAGGCGACCACAACCAGGAGGAAGGCTGAGGCCTCCCGTGGGCGTGGTGTTTCTACCGCACGGGAAAAAGGACTCGCTAATGCCCATCTATGTAAAGTAAAATACTCTTTCGTAATATGACGTGCAGAATATTACGAGTCTTGGCCCATTCGTTCAAAAGCACAATCTCTGCCACGAATTTTTGTAGCTGTCTAGCTTCAATGCATAAGAAAACGCTTGCTGAAATTCCAACTACGACATTCAGACCCGCCCCACGGAGAACCAGAGATATCAGACTCATTAGCCGAAACGGCAGCAACTTTTCTTTAAATCTTCCGTTCATCTGGAACACGCTCCAAATTATCTACTCCACAACCATTGACTGAGATCAGACATGTAAGGGCTGAAGAAGGTGGGGTCAGTCAATTGAAACTGAGACCCTAAACCCGTACAGCTCCTGAGGAGGTGAACTTGCTCAGGCACCTGCGCCGTGCTCAGGGATTTCTCCCTAGAAGACCTTCCTGGGAACACAGTACAGAAAGAAGAACGCTCCCCTGTTGCTCGAAAGTCATTCTGTCCCACCCACCCCGGTTTCAGGCTACAGGTCACCTGATCACTTCGCACTGATTGTACGACAGCTACCCAGGAGGCAGGAAGCACCTGCAGTGAACCTGGCCAGAATCATCTGCTCGGCCTCCCGCAGACTCCGGGGAAAATGGCTTTGCGAGTGCAGCAAGAAGAAAAACAGGTACATCTGCCTTTGCTCCTATGCTCATTCTGTGGCCCACAACAGCAAACAGGGGGTGATTGCAGCCGTACGACAGGGTTGGTTTGCTCCAAATTTTTCTTGTGCGTCTACTTTCCCGATAGTCGTCTATTCTCAGCGGTATTTTGGAATGGGATGAGAGCAATGCAATGCTTCAGTCAAGTCACTGAGCTAGCGCCTACATCATTAAACACCCAAAGCTGCAGCTAATACTGAGCAAGGAAAGTTAATGGACTCTAATGGGTGATTTCCCTTTTTAATAGGCCACATTAATTCAGGGTTTGTATGGTTTATACACACTTACACTGAAACAATGGATTCGATGGCTTGAACGACTAGGAAGGGGCTTTCATTTTGTCAGAAATCCAGGTGTAAACAAAGTAATAAGAGGCGTGGGGACCATTTCCACATGTGCAAATGGACTTTATCGAAATGCCTAACTGCTGTCGTTTTGAGTATGCCCTTGTCGTTGTCGATATGTTCTCAGACATATGGGTAGAGGCTTCTCCTTGTAAACGGGCAGACACAACAACTATTGCAAGAAATGGCTGAGAGACCGACTTCCTCGGTTTTGTATTGCCTTGTCAATGCGATCAACCACGTCCAAGCACCTCTCTTTGGGAAAAGGGGAGAGGAAAAGAAGACAGGCTCCGAAATACAAAAGCCGATTTTTTTTTTTTTTTTTTTTTGAGATCTCATACTACACTGTGTATGAAAGACAGATCAGGAACAATAAAACTACCACCCAGGATAGAATTAAAAAAAAAAAAAAAAAGACAAATAACTGCACAAAGAAACAATGCCTGGAGAAATTAACCCATCCCACGTGGGCTACCATTTCTGAAGAAGCCTTCCACCAAAAGATGGGCCACACTCCCCTCCTTCATCAGGAAGGAATAACCTGTAACTTCTCCTTTCATGGAGAAAGCACGCACATTTCAGGAAGGAAAAATCTCCAACGCCAAGGGTCAAGCCCTTCTCCCGACTCCATCATGCAGAATCCCCAGATTTCATGCTACACAGTGAGGATTGGTGCTCACCGTTAAAATGGGAAATAACCGTACAAAGAACTCGGAAGAATCATGCCTGGTTATAATTTATCCGTCCGATTAATGCTGCCATTTCTGCACCAGCCTTCCTCCAAAACATGAGAGGGCACACGGAGGAAGAGGGGAACATTCACTACGGATGAACAACCTATAAGTTCTCCATTCATGGAGAAAACACGCACCTTTCCTTCGGGAAAACAGCGGGGTTCCATCCAGCTATCAACCAGCTTCAAGTACATCGCTTGGGGAAAAAAAGACCCGGAAAGAAAAGCCTCCAACTCCAAGCCTCCACCACATTTTTCGTTATGCAGAATCATTAATTTGCCACGGTCAGCGTTCACCGTTCAAGTGACAGTTGCAGTCAAAACCTCTCAGCTGAACCTGAACCTGTGACCACCGATACACCAAGGAGCGCCGCCGCTAACTGCCTGCTCTGAATGGAAGGGAGTTACCCCGACCTTTCATTCCTTCACGGAGACACGGACGGGCACTCCCCATCCACAACACCTGAAAAAACCCCAGGGCAGTAGGGACGGCGGTTCAGAAAGGCTCAAGGAAAACAGCGGGAGAGCGCGGGCTTACAGACCTGCGGTGCGTCGGGGTCCGCGGGCGGCTCTCCCGCGCCGACGCTGCTGCTGGGGCTCCGCTTCGCGCAGGGCTCCCCGCCGAGAAGCTCCTCCGCGGGCAGGCTGGGCAGCGGCGGCGACGGCGGCGGCAGCCAAGCGCCCTCGGCGACGGCGCGGCCCGGCGCCACGCACAGGTTGTAGGAGTAGGGCAAGGTGCCCTCGCAGAAGTCGGCCGGGAAGGCGGCGCCGGCCACGGAGAAGCGCTGCGCGCCCAGGCAGCGCAGGACGGCGGGCGGCCCGGCCCGGCGCACCCGCGCCAGCACGGCCAGCGCCACGCTCAGCAGGAACAGAGCGGAGAGGAGCGCCAGCGCCAGCACCAGGTAGAACTGCAGCTCCGCCGGCGAGGCGGCGCCCGCCGCCCGCTCGCTCAGCTCCGGCAGCGCCTCCTGCAAGCTCTCGGCCAGCACCACGTGCAGCGTGGCCGTGGCCGACAGCGCCGGCTGCCCGTGGTCCTTCACCACCACCACCAGCCGCTGCTTCGCCGCGTCCCTCTCCGACACGGCCCGCGCCGTCCGCACCTCGCCGCTGTGCAGCCCCACGCGGAACAGCGCCGGCTCCGGCGCCTGCACCAGCTCGTACGACAGCCACGCGTTGCGCCCCGCGTCCGCGTCCACCGCCACCACCTTGGCCACCACGTACCCGGCCTCGGCCGACCGCGGCACCACCTCGAACGGGGCCGGGGCCGCGGCCGCGGCCGGGGCCGCTCCCGCGCCCGCCGCCGCACCCGCCGCCGGCCACAGCACCCGCGGCGCGTTGTCGTTGCGGTCCAGCACGAAGACGCGCACCGTCGCCGTCGAGCTCCGCGCCGGCGCCCCGCCGTCCTGCGCCCGCACCGCCACCGCGAACTCGCGGCACTGCTCGTAGTCGAAGGAGCGCTGCGCGTACACCGCGCCGCTCCGCGCCTCCACCGACACGTACGGCGCCAAGCCCGCGCTGCCGCCCGCCAGCCAGTAGCTCACGCGCCCGTTGGCGCCCGCGTCCGCGTCCCGCGCGCGCACGCGCAGCACCGGCGCGCCCGCCGCGTTGTTCTCCGCCACGTAGGCGCTGTAGGCGGCCTCCTCGAACACCGGCGCGTTGTCGTTCACGTCCGACACCTCCAGCACCAGCGCCGCGCGGCTGGAGAGCGCCGGGCTGCCCCGGTCCCTGGCAGTGATGGTGATATTGTAAGCGGAGACCTTTTCTCTGTCCATGGCACTGGCTGTTATTAGTTTGTAGGTGTTCTCTGCTGACGGTTCTAGTCTGAAAGGCAAATCGCCGTCGATGTTGCAGCTCACTTGTCTGTTATCCCCCGAGTCTCTGTCACGGACATTGATCACAGCTACAACTGTGCTCGGGACGGAGTCTTCGGGTATCGGGTTCAAGATAGGCAGGAGGGAAAGGGTTGGCGCATTGTCGTTCACGTCTAGAATGTCTATGTGCACTTTGGCGTGCGCAATCAGCCCGCCCCCGTCCCTGCCTTCAACAGTCGCTTCATAATATTTCTCTTCTTCATAATCTAAGGGGCCTGTAACTTTCACGTCCCCTGTCCTGGAGTCCAGAGTGAAGACCTGGCGAGCACTGTTTGCCATGTCACTGAAAGAGTAGGTAATTTCTGCATTTGTACCTTCGTCGCCATCAGTAGCTTTCACCTGAAAAGCTAAGGAGCCCTCTGGCAGGTTTTCCAGCACTCGAACCTTGTAGATCTCTTTGGTGAATACCGGCGCGTTGTCATTTGCGTCGGTCACGTTAATCTTAATCTGGGTGGTCCCGGATCGGACTGGATCCCCACCATCCACCGCCGTCAGTATCAAATGGTGATTTCTCTGTTTTTCTCGATCTAAGCTTTTCTCCAGTACCAATTCCGCGTGTTTCGTCCTATCAGGACTCTCCCTCACTACAAGGGAGAAGAGCGGGTTGGGGGTAAGTTGGTAGTTTTGTAATGAGTTCGCGCCAATGTCGGGGTCTCTGCCACTGCTCAGTGGGAACCTGGTCCCAGGAGGCGTGGACTCGATCATTTCTATGGCAACAAATTCTCTGTCAAACTGCGGCGCATTGTCATTGATATCCTGGATAGTAACGCTTACATGAAATATATTGAAAGGGTTTTCCACGACTGCTTCCAAACTGAGGACACAGGGCGACACGGCCCCGCAGATGCCCTCTCTGTCTATCCTCTCGTTTATCCGCAGATTTGTATTATCTTCCCAGAGAGTAAAGTATTGCTTTTCGTCACCAGACACTATCCGCAGTTTGCGTGCCGGCAGGTCCGCCGGGCTCAGCCCCAGGTCCCGCGCCAGCGGCCCCACCAGCGAGCCTCTGCCCAGCTCCTCGGGGATGGCGTAGCGGATCCGCTCCGGCGCCGCACGGCAGCACACTGGCAGCAGCACGGCCAACAGCGCGACCCGACCGGCGGCTGCCCGGCCCTGCGCTGCCGGTCGGACCTCCATTCTCTGCTTTGCTGAAGCGTATTCCGCAGACGATTTTAAATTAGGCTTTCCAAGCAGCTGAATCAGTACGTGGGAGAAATAAATATATGAAATCCACGTTGCTGGTCGGAGGACGGGCTGAGTCTTGCAGTTCTTCCTCTTCTCTCTGCTCTGCTCTGTGCGGAGCGGCACTGCGCGGGCGCCGGGGCCGGGGAGGAGCCGCCGGCGGAGCCGCTTCTCCGCCTTGGCCAATAGTGACACCCTGAGTCGGTGCCCGAGAACCGCAGCGTCCGAGAGGAAGAGAACAGCCCGAAGGTCCTACTACGCACGCCCTTAAATAGCACTCAGACGCGGGCTGGAAAACACGGATGTTGTCAGCAGCGCGCAACAGAAAACTTCTATCTGTGTTGAAACCGTGCATCTAGGAATTCCCATTGTCTGAGTTTCTTACACTTGCAAGTATTCTGCAAGACAAATCCTCCCCCATTGCTCGGAGGATGTGGGGCAGGATCTCTATCTCTGCCCCACAGTGATCTTACTGGTCTCTAGTGTGAGGGCGCGGGCGTGTCCCCGTTGCCTTCTCCTCACCACCGGGAGGGAAATGGCAGGACGGGACGAACGCTGCAGCACTGCACGTAGATAGTGGTTTTATTTTCGATATTTGGGAGATCCCGAGCTAGCACTCAGCTTTCCTACTTTGAACAGCGATCGCTGATGGACGAACAAAGCCGGGAATCCCAGCCCAGAGATGGGTTTTCCCATCCCACTGGGATCCCATCTCTTTCGACATTCAAAACCCAGCATCATCGTATCAGTGCCATACAACCCAGCCCCGAATTTCTTTTGTCTGTGTCTCTGACAAACCACGTCCTCATCTCCTAAGCAGGCCGTTACTGCAGCGGGTCTCAAATATTAAGAATATTTTCTGGCAAATGTCGACGGCAGTTACTGTTGCTTGAACAAGCCGAGAGAAAACAGACTGATCCCTCCCTCATGAAAAGCCGTTGTGTGTCACCGGTACATTAAAACGTCGTCTCTCTTACGTCTCTCTTTTTTTAAGAAAAAAAAAAACAACTGAAGGAGGGCCGTATCACCACAGCCCCTTATGCAGAAGACAAGAAATGGTTAGAAAACCCTCCACACTACCTAGCCGGTGGAGTAGCTCTCGCATATAGACCAACGCTGAGTCTCTGTAGGTGCCAATGTGAAGACCTCTTCCCCTTCTCAGTAAGGTGTCGTTAGAAAATATGTTTTCCTGCTAACTCTGGCCATTCATCCAGTGGAGGATTTGTTTTCCTCCAGATGCACCTATACACTACTCACGGCAACAAATCAACAACGTATCAGAACGAGAAGTTGGTTTGAATTTGTAGTGTTTCAGGAGTCAAGAGGTAGCAAGCATGTGGACATCTCTATATGAGGTCGAGAGAGGACTGTGGATATTTATATAGGGACGGGGGGAGTCTGCGGAAACATGTCGGGGTCAGTTCACTGCCTCCTGTATAGCAAGAATTGCCTATCACAATCCAGACACACATTTTCATGCACCTTCACACACCGAAGCACCCTTCGAATCGCTGTTTCCAAGAGGAGATTGATGTCTCCTAGCTCCAGGATTTTGTCTTCCAGCTTGTACCCAAGCCTGCGGGCCACACCACAGTTAAGTCCCAGGAGGACGCAGCTAAGAACCAGCCTGCATCAGAGAGGGAAACATTTTCTTCCCACGTGCATATCGCATGTGAGTTTGTGCCTGATGGATGGCAGCAGAAAGGAGTAACGACCACAAGGTTAGTTCATGTAAAGCATAAGGTTATGTCTCAGCTTACATTCCTACCACACGCAAAGGCACCAGTACAAAGTCACGACATTTTGGCAAGATCTAGGATCAGCACAAAAAACCTGTGTGGACCTTCACCGGGAACCTTAACGTATGATTTTCTCTCAACTTGAAAGCAGTAATTTTTTATTTGCCACTAGTTTATTTTGTTTAAAATGCAATGACACAATGTATCACCAACTCAACTAGCAGAATAACAAACAATAGAGCAACGTAATATTACTCATTAATTATATTCTTGAAGTCTTAAAAGCCTGTTCAGTCCATTATGAAAGATCAGTAATGGAGGTGAAAAGAGCTAAAATCCCCAAAGACAAAAAGAAATGTTGTAAATATGTTTCCTTTTAGTTTCCCTTTCGCAGATAATTTAGCCTAGCCTGTCAGTATTGTTGGCCTTAAGTAAGGAAGCTTAGATAGTAGAATTGCTAACGAGCATTCTTTATTTGAAGGAAACCTACGTACGGTCTTTCCCCCCTCCTAACAATAATCATTAGAGTAAGAATGCTTTGCCTGTGTTAAATCCTTGGTTAGCTTAGATAGTTGCAATGTAGATAGATAAAAAGGAATTATTCAGACCCTGTGTCCTTGGAAAGGAGAAGCTACACAAGAACCAACTGGTTTTGGATATGCAAGGAAGGTATGAGCAAGACAAAAATGGACTGAGCATGCGTAAAGACAAAGTTCAGTCAGCGGTCAGAGTGATGAAGACTTCCGACTTCCTCCAACGACCACCAGAGGATCCCTAACGACCACCTAAGGACTTAAGTACACATGCCTCAGAGACACTTACATATATTAATGAGTTCCAAGAAATCTCATGTTTGTATGAATTAATCTTATGAATATGCATGATTTTGCAATATAGAATCTCTGTGATTCTGCTTGTTTGTCGGAGCACTTATGGTGGAGCAATTCCCAGTGCTGCCCAGCGCTGTAATAAAGGATGCCTGCTTAATAGTAACTCCGTTGCTATTGAGTTTTATTTTGGGAACACTCTGAAACTCCGATTCGCCTGCTGGGAGATTTGGATTTTAAAGGGTAGTCTCCACGAATTTTGTTTCAGCTTTGGCGACCCAGATGGGACCCTCTCTGTCCGGCTGCAGGAGCCCCTGAGTCGGAGACTCCCTTGGCCGGCCCCGGAGACTTCTCTGGAGGGACTCCCCGATTTGGCAGATCCATGCGGGGAAAGACAAGGACCACTGGTAAGAAAGGCATTCTTTTTGAGGTTTGGGACCGGTCATTTGAAGCTACTCATAAGTTGCGGTTCGTGAGAACCTCACCGGGTGGCATACGAATTGCATGTACAATTTGTACTGGCCATTTGGTTGGTATTTGTATTGATCATTTGGTTAGTACGGTCGTTTGTTTGTGCATTTGTATCTGATTTTGATTTACATATGCGTATGTGATATACGTATATGTCTGGCATACGCGTATTTGAAAATCTGTCTTTATGTCGACATTTACTATCTGGGGATAGTAGTTGTTATGTGTAAGTGTTTGTGTTCTAGTTTTTGGTTTTGTCCTTGTGTTGTACAAATTTAGAATGGGGAACCAGCAAGGTGGAATTTTGAAAAAGAGTCCTTTGGGTTGCATTATGGCTCACTGGAAAGATATTGGGGAACCATCTGGAGGGAGTGTGAGTTGTAAAACCTTGACAAAATATTGTAATCAGTGGTGGCTTTTATATAAGTTAGAGGACGGAGAAAAAAGGCCTTTTGAATGGAACTTTGAAGTATAACACTTTGTTGCAACTCATGTTATTTTTGCAGCAAGAAGGAAAATGGGATGAGGTGGTTTATGCAGATAGGTTTTTCACTCTGCGGAATCACCCCGAGTGGCAGAAAGAGTGTGGAATTAATTTGGCACCCCAGCACCCTATGGTCTTGGCGATAGAAAAGGAGAGAAATAAGCAAAATGAGGTATTGAAAAGGTGTTGTTCAGCGTGTAGCATTGGACAGAGATGTTTGAAAGTTGGTTCACACAATGAAAGGTTAGAGGATGTGGATGCAGTGTTTAGTGAACCAGAAAAACAGATGGTTGTGAGAGCAGCTAGAGCTCAGGTACAGGCTCTGGTGCTGGCTGGGACTCTGGCGGGAACAGTGGATAATCATGTTCCGACTACCAATCCTGGCTGGGACCCTAACCAGATGGGAACCAGGGATTTACTAGTGCGGTACTGGGAATGGATTGCGTACAGAATAAGAAATGCTGTCCCAAAATCAGTAAATTGATCTAAACTGTATGAGATAAAACAAGATAAAAAGGAGTCACCTACTGACTTTTTGAATCGGCTAAAGGAAAGAATGCAGAAATACCCTACCTCCCAAGAAGCTAAAAGTCAACTAATATTTCTGTTTTGGGGACAGTTGGTTGATGATATTAGAAGGAAATTACAGAAAGTGCAAGGGGCAGATGCAAGGGACTTGGAAAGGTTATTGGAAATTGGAATAGAGATAGTCAAAAGGAAAAACAAATGAGTAAAACAATTGCTACAGCTAATGCTAGAGTAGCTGCTTTGCGCACCGTAGAAGGTCAGACACCCCCTTGGAGCAACACCAATGAGGGAAGAGGAGTTATGAGAAGTGGTGCAAGTGGTGCAAATTCCCTCTATTAGAGGGAATAGAGGAAATCAACCCCTCTTGAAAGATCAGTGTGCCTATTGTAAACAAATGGGACATTGGAAAAAAGATTGCCCGAGATTGGGCAAATCGGTGACGGTAGCCAACACGGAAGAAAATTGACAGGGACCAGGGGAATCTTCCCTAGCGGAACCCTTGGTAAAAATTCAGCTAGGGAAAGAAGAAAAACCTGTAGAATTTTTAATAGATACAGGTGCCACATTTTCAGTATTAAATCAGACTTTATTGCCTGTGAATAAAAAACCTGTTAACATTGTGGGAGCAACAGGGCAGGTTGAGAGGGCTTTCTTTCTAAGACAATTGAAATTTAAAATTGGGAAAAGTGTAGGGATTCATAAATTCCTCTACCTGCCTGAAGCTCCTAGACCACTTTTGGGAAGGGACTAATTAGAACAATTGAATGCCAAAATAAGATTTAAAGATGGGGAAATGGGATTTAAAATACCAGAAGAAAACCACATTGAAATTTTAAGTTTGGCTCTCACTGAACCCCAAGTTAGAGAAGAAGAAATTATGCAGGAAATAAAAGACCAGGTATACCCAGGAGTATGGGCCTCGGGAATACCTGGAAAAGCTAAAAATGTGGAATTGGTTGTTGTTAAACTCAAAGAAGGAGCACAACCCATTACAGTAAAACAATATCCTTTGAAATTGGAAGATAGATGAGGAGTGCAAAGTATTATAGAAGAATGTATAAAATTCGGATTATTGACTGAATGCTCCTCAGAGTATAACGCTCCCATTCTGCCTGTCAAAAAGCCTGATGGCAAAACCTACCGATTGGTACAAGACCTACGGGCAACAAATCGGATAGTTGAAGATTTGCACCCGGTAGTGGCAAACCCATACACTTTATTGACCGGTTTAAAAGAAACCTATGAATGATTCACAGTACTAGATCTGAAAGATGCATTCTTTTGCCTCACCTTGGCCCCTGAAAGCCGCAACTTATTTGCCTTTGAATGGGAAAACCCCGATTCAGGACGGAAAAAAAACCCAACTAACCTGGACAGTGTTACCTCAAGGTTTTAAGAATAGCCTCACAATTTTTGGAAATCAGTTGGCTAAAGCATCAGAGGTCTGGGAAAGGCCTCCAGGAAATGGTATCCTTTTGCAGTATGTGGATGATATTTTGGTAGCTACAGAAAAAGAAGAATGTAAGGAATGGACTGTGAGTTTGTTAAATTTTCTTGGACTAAGTGGTTATCGAGTATCATTGCAGAAAGTCCAGATCTTGAAAAAAAAAAAAGTAATCTACTTGGGATTTGTGATTTCTGAAGGACAGAGACAGCTCGGGAATGACCAAAAGGAAGCCATCTGCAGGACCCCAGAACCAACCACCGTACAAGAGCTGCGAACCGTTCTGGGAATGACAAGTTGGGGTTGATTATGGATTTATAATTATGGACTTTTAGTTAAACCCTTGTACAAACTGTTGAAAAATAGTCAGACACAGTTAACATGGACTGATGAAGCCAAGAGGGCGTTCAAAGAATTGAAATTGGAATTAATGAGACCTCCAGCTTTGGGCCTGCCAGACATAACAAAGCCCTTCTGGTTGTTCTCATATGAGAGACACGGAGTGGCTTTGGGAATTCTAGCCCAGAGGCTGGGTCCTTATAAACGAGCAGTAGCATATTTTTCCAAACAATTGGATGAGGTTAGTGATGGATGGCCAGGATGCCTTCGGGCAGTTGCCGCTGTTGTTCTGATCATTCAAGAAGCTTGAAAATTGACTTTGGGACAAAAGATGGTTGTGCATACTTCCCATGCTGTAACTTCCATTTTGGAACAAAAAGGAGGACATTGGCTGTCACCATCAAGGTTTCTGAAGTATCAAGCAGTCCTGATGGAACAGGACAAAATAGAAATCGTTACATCTGCTGTTATTAACCCCACTTCTTTTCTAAGTAATAAGCAGGAAATGAAGACTGTTGTACATGATTGTATAGAAATCATTGAGACCGTATACGCAAGCAGGCCTGATCTGAAAGACGAGCCACTGGAAGAAGCTGACCACACTTGGTATACCGATGGGAATAGTTTTGTAAAGAATGGTGTTCGAATGGCAGGATATGCTGTGACCACCCACAGATCAGGTGGTGGAAGCTAAGTCACTCCCTAAAGGCACATCTGCACAACGAGCAGAAATAGTTGCCTTAGTGAGAGCACTGGAGCTTGCCAAAGGATTGCAAGTGAATATACGGACAGATTCAAAATATGCCTTTGGTGTAGTTCATGCTCATGGAGCAATTCGGAAGGAGTGAGGACTCTTAACTGCTCAAGGGAACTTTTAGAGGCTGTGCAACTTCCGTCAGCGGTGGTGATTATGCACTGCAAAGGACATCAGAAAGGTAACACTGACAGGGAAGTGGGAAATACATTGGCTGATTAGGGGGCAAGGCAAGCAGTGGAACAAGGTGAGATACTAAGTTTAATTCCTGAAAAATCTTTGCCACTACCTGAATCAGTTGAATATGATGAAAAGGATCAAAGTTAATTACTGACTTAGAGGCTGAACTTGGCCTATCAGGATGGGCAGTGTTAAAAGATAACAGGATAATAATTCCCTTTAGACTATTGTGGGCACTGACAAAGACGAAACTCACTGGAGAACTGAAGAGCAGATAGTGGCTAGAAATTTGTTTCAAACTGTGAAAAGTGTGGTTGATAGGTGCGAGACACGTTTGAAAAACAACCCAAAGGTAGAATATCGTGTAAAATTTGGAAGCATAGGCAAAGGAAATGTTCCAGGTCAAAACTGGCAAATAGACTTTTTGGAGCTCCCTAGAAAAGAGGGGTATAGGCATCTGTTGGTGTTAACCCATACCTACTCTGGATGGCCTGAAGCTTTCCCTTGCAGAACAAATAAAGCCCAAGAAGTAACAATAAAGCCCAAGAAGTTTTATTAAGAGAAATTATTCCTAGGTTTGGAGTGCCAGAAGTGATCTCCTCTGACAGAGGGCCACACTTTGTGTCACAGGCACTTCAGCAAGCTAGTAAATTTTTAGAAATTAATTGGAAATTGCATACAGCCTACCGCCCACAAGCAAGTGGACAGGTACAGAAAATGATAAAAACACAATTGAGCAAAATTTTTCAGGAAACCAACTTGAGATGGGATCAGGCCCTCCCAATTGCATTATTGAGACTTCAAACTAAACCAAGGACTAAAGAGAAATTGAGTCCCTTTGAGATTTTATATGGGAGACCATTTCAAACCAGATATTGAGGGCAAGATCTCACCCAAGTAGGGGAAATTAGCTTACAGCAATATCTAATAGCATTAGGAAAACTATTACAAGAAGTAAATAAATTAGCAGTATCTACCAGAGCGTGGGGTTTAGGTTCT